>NC_140579.1:720387690-721587690 GCF_964204655.1 Triturus cristatus
ACACGCGTACTCCTACCCAAACCCCATATTGTGATACGACCGTACACACTCCCTCAGAGCGTGTGTACAGTGCGTTTCACAGCTTAAACTGGTGATAGGAGGCGCACAGGAAAGGAATGGAGGTGTATGACTCGCACAAAGATGGACATCAAGTCATTGTCAGTGCAGTGCATCATGTGTAGGGCCTAGGTGTGTCAGGCAGTGAGCTGGCACATGTCTCCTCATGTTTTAACCCAATAGTTGTGTGATGACCTGTGTACACATGTCATGTGTGATGGGGCACCATGTGGCGCACTTCCCCTTCACACCTTTTACATGTGTGCATGTATTTCAAACTTGTCAAGCACTGCATCACTTGGATGGCACTGCCCCCACACCCGCAAATGTCCCCTGATGCCAGGTACATGGATGATGACACCTGACATCTCACTACCAGCGTGCCACGATGTGACTATGTCATGTGTGTGTCATGTGTTCCCATGATCTTGCTGTTGGTGTTCCGTCAACGGCATCTGCTGTAGCTGCATCCAACATGTGTCTGTGTGTAGATGCCCATGTCACACTATTACGCACACCAGGACACATGTGGAATAACACGTGACGTGTGTCTGTATGCATCTAACAGGGACTTGCGAGCTTAGGACATATCTGCGTAGTCTCAATGTCTGTGTGATCATATTTGACATGTACCCCTTCATGGCAAGGTGTGTGGTCTGTCCTTTTTCCATTACATGTGACCTGTGCATCTAGCTTGCCGGCAGCTGTCTGTATGAGATGACATCCTTCAAATGCACATATGTGGATGTATGCCACTCCTGTAATGTGTCTGGCTGTTCACTCACACTGGCCCACAGCTACTTTCATGGCATGTCATGTAGACCTTGACAATCCATGTTTGTAGCTGGCTCTTGGTAGGAGTAGCACCTGGCTGGCATACGTGTGCAGGATGTATTGCACAGACCAGACTCTGTATGTGGCATATGTGTATTAGCTGTTGAACATGTGCTCAGTTCATTGACATTGTTGTAGTAATGTACTCAATCTTCGTTATTCCTTCCTATTTTCTGCAGGGCACCGCCTCTCCCCCGACCAATGCCAGACTTAGCTGCCATGAGGGAACGTGACTGCATACGCCGCTACCGATTCCCCCAACGGTTAATTGTGGACCTGACAAACAGGCTGGCACCACACCTCCAACCGCAACACAGTTATCCGACTGCGCTGACCCCCAAGATGAAGGTGATGGCAGCCCTACATTTCTTTGCCACCGGTACGTTTCAATTGACCATTGCTGATGTGGGTGGCATGTCTCAGACCATTTTCAGCCGTGTCCTGCATGATGTTTTGGAAGCCGTGTTGGAGCACCTGGATGAATTCATCCATTTTCCAACTCGTGAACAGTTGACAGGTATCAAGGGTGAGTTCTATGCCCCGGGAGGGATGCCCCATGTAATTGCGTCCATTGATGGGACACATGTGGCTTTGGTACCACCACAGGCACAGGAGGTAGCCTTCCGTAACCGTAAACATTACCACTCCATTAATGCCCTTGTGGTGTGTCTTGCTAACATGGTGATTTCCCATGTCTGTGCATGTTTTCCAGGGTCAGCATACGATGCCTACATCATGAGGCGTAGCAGGGTGCCAGAAATGATGCTGCAGCTGCACAACAAATGAGCATGTCTTGTTGGTGAGTAGACTCTGTTTGTCCAGTATTCAGCGTTATCTTAGTATGTGACGGCATCTCCTGATCCACTTCTTTACATGATGTTTCCATGTAGGGGACTCTGGCTATCCCAACATGCCATGGCTGGTGACGCCTCTCCGCAACCCGAGAACAGCTGCAGATCACCGTTTCAACAACGCCCATGGGCAGACCAGGCGAGTGATTGAGGACGTTTGGCCTCCTTAAGAGCCGATTCCGGTGCCTCCACAAGATCGGCGGGTCCCTCGCATTTGCACTGGTGAAGGTCTGCAAAATCTTCCTCGTGTGCTGTATGCTGCACAACATGGAAGAGGAGAAAGCTGTGCCACTCATCCTGGATCCCGATGAGCAGGAACATCCACCCGTGCAGGATGACGGCCTTGGTCACGAGGCAAGTGAGGATGAGGAGGAGGAGGAGGAAGACATCCGGAGTCAGCTCATACGCAACTTCTTCTCATAATGGTGAGTTCCTGGGTCTGAGTGTGCACGCTTTGAGCCTTGTGTGGCATGTGTTGCAATGTGTGTGTCCAGCTGACTGTATGCTAAGTGACTTTGAGGCTAGTGCTGATGTAATTCCACATATTTTAGCTGACACACTCAAATGACAACTGGCATGGTGTCAACCTTATTCATGTAGAGTACATAACCATGCATGTGGATGACTATGTTTTTCCTGACTTCTTGTGTGTCTCCCATCCCCAGGTATTTGCGCATGCTGTCTGCTCGTGGCATCGTTGTGCTCCTGCTATTCCTCATGATTAATGCAACGTGTGCTGAATCAGCGTTACATGCACGGACATGGTGAAAATTCTCCTTTGGGTAAGGATTGCAGCAAGGCTTTTTGGGTGTGGTAGTTCTTTGTAATGTTTGGGCACTGCTCCTGTGCAGGTTATGTTACTATGCATACATGTCGACTCACCATGGGGCACATGATATGTGGCATGACTCACATGAATTGATAGTCACACTTTGTGACAGTCATCTGTTATGGGATTGTGGTTTGTGATGAAGGCATCAATGTGTGTACATATTGCGGGACATCCCCATATGATGCTCAATGGGGAATTGCAGCCTCTCCGTGTGTAGCAGGGGCTGTTTGGCTCAACCCCTTCACTTGTGTGCCAGTACAATGGATTTTCAGCATCTGTGGTGCAAAGGGGGTGTCCGGTGCAGGTCCCACATGTTAATCCAATAGACCTGTGAGTCTGTTAATGTTGATGCTTTTGCATAGGTGTGAGCTTGAGTAATAAAGGTGTTCCTCAGCCTCCAAGGTGCCTCATCTCTGTCAATGCAGGTCTCTTGCCACTGTGCATGCGGCATCTCTGGCATGGTTGTCAAGGATTGTGCATATGAGTCTATGTGTAGATTAGCAACCTGCATGCTGTTCTTCATGTATTTGATTCTCTATTG
This sequence comes from Triturus cristatus, assembly GCF_964204655.1. Taxonomy (NCBI): domain Eukaryota; kingdom Metazoa; phylum Chordata; class Amphibia; order Caudata; family Salamandridae; genus Triturus; species Triturus cristatus. The sequence continues at coordinate 720,390,806 of NC_140579.1, forward strand.
TGCATGATGTCCATGGCTGTGTATGTGTTTTGGCATGTTAGTCCCCCCCACGGGCCGTCAACACCTTCTGGGGTGCGTTTCCTGTGTGCAGCTCGGCCTTCAGTTTCATGATCCGGTGTCAGTCATCTTTGGTGATTGTGCATCCTTTGTCTCTGGGTGTGCCATTGTAAACCGGTTACTCCTTCCTTGACATACACCTGTTGCAGTAGTCCTTTCTGACATCCTAGTCTTTGTGTGGATATTGTGGCATAATTCCCAGGACATGCCGCCTGCTGTTGCAGCCACTGCAGCAAGGGCACACGTAGTTTCCAGATTTGGCAACACACACACATCAAAGGTGCTCCTCCCTTCCTCCCTCGACACATTAATTTGGCTGTCTTTGGCTTGTCTGTGCCACAGTTGCGGCCACGCGGTACCAAAGGCTGGACCGTCTGCACATGCAACGTGCACATTGCACGACCCTCATGTCCTTGCATGACCCACATCACACTACAGTGTGATGTTGCAGCCACCCTCCAAGCAAGGTCCATCCACACATCTCCCGCCTGCTCTCAGGCATGGACTGAGCACACACACAACACCTTTGCATGATGAGTGTGCAACTCCGACTGCCTATACAGCGCTGCCACGCCCTCCAGGACCTGTCACACCCACCAGGTCATGTCCCTCCTACTCCCCACCGGATCTGTACCCCTGCAAGGCCATGGGAGTGGGACTCAAGGCTTCTGCATGTAGTATGCTTTCGTCGTGAGGCACATGGCACAGGTATCATCTTTCAGCGTGTCAATCTACAATGTGTCCAGGACCCCCCTATCCACCATCACATGCGCACACGCCCTCATCATCAACTCGTATGCCATTGGCAGTCAGGCGCTCCTCACCCTCACCAAGGACGCCGACATTTCCAGTTCCAATATTCAAGATTGCATGGGATCCATAGATGAATGTCAGAACAGCAGCCACCTGAGGCTGGACTTGTACAGGACTGAGGTCAACATCTGAGGATTGTCTCCTTACAGCTGGCTCAACTGCTTGTGTCCCACCCACAGAGGTCCCGCACAGGCACCCAGTGTCCACGCACATAAGATGTTGTGCCTCATGGATTGCTTGCTCTAATTTGCCATGGTAATCACCAGCATATGTACCTCACACTGCAACACCCTCAGCATTATGCACATGATCCCCAGATAGATCCACTCCAAGGTAAGATGGACCATCCCCCAGGTCCACGACAACATCCGTGTCAAATACTGCCCTGCCTTCTACTGAGCAGCCACATCCAAAATCCAGGGACACTTGTCCACATCCAGGCTGCATCTGCACACCTCAGCGTCAACATCCCGCGCCCCAGCCACATCACCGTCCAGCAGAGATAGCTGCAATGGATCACTGTGTGCTGCAGGATGACCTTCAGACTCCTCACCCACACTCAGGAGGCAGGCCACAACCCTGACCCAAAACCAACCTTGTACCACTGTCATCCGATACCCCGTAGTGCCATCTCCGTGCATCCAACCTTGACCTGGCCACCATTCTTCTGATCCACCGTACTCCTGCATGCAGGACATAGTTCTCCCACCTGGGTACAAATACCTGGGACTCCCTCCCCGGGAACCTCCAAATGAGGCATGACCTCTACGCCTTAATGTTACTCTTCCAAATAGGTGTGTCCTCACAGTTTCCCTAGCACCCCCTCAGTAGCTTATGGCCATCACAGGTGAGTATTGTGCTCCATGTCTTCATTGAATGATACATTGTGACCCATGTGTGTCCTGTACCAGACTCCGTTCCCAGGGTATGGATGTGTGGAGTTAGTTCAACACTCAGGCATAGTTTGACATTTACACACACATATGTTGGTGAATAATGCCAAATGACTGCAACATCTCATGACAAACTTAAGTATTTATTTTTGGTGGGGTAAGTCTTTTGGTGGATGAAGTAAGGTGCTCTACCGGGTGCATAGAATCCAAAGTTCACAGGGGGAGATGGCATCCTTGTCAGTTGGAGTCATCAGAGTCCATACCACAGTGTTGGTCATCATTGGTCAGACTGTGACCAGCAAGTCCATGTGGCAGAGAATGTCATTGGGTGAGGTGGTGCTGTTGCGCCAGAGGGCCAGGTGCCAGGCCAGGTGACCTGGGAGATGTGGATGGTCCGCTGACTCTCACGGTCTTTTCCGTGGACGACCCACCTTCCTCCCGGGACCCTCAGATGCAGGCCTTGACGATGTCTGTGATGCTCCGTCTGAGGAATCCTCCTCCTCCCTCCCTGTGGCTGGTGCTGGTCTTCGCCTGGTGTCACAGGAAGGGTTGCCCATGTTGTCGGCAATCCGACGGAGTGAACGGCTCATGTCCGTTTGCACCGGCAGGAGCTCAGCCAGTCTTGCCTCCATCCGTCCTTGGTGTTGTTGTTGACTGGCATGTTGCTCTGCCTGCAGGTTCTTAATCTTGTTGAGGGTCGCCACTACCTGGCTGATGCCCCTGGTGTCACGCCAGTATGTGTCCAGGATGTGGCGCATGTGTGCTATACCGGTTCTCTCAGCTGGCTGGTCAGGTTCTCGCCTCCGCCTGCCTCCACTCCCACCACCCCTGCCCACACGAGCCGGGCCTGCCGTTGTGGGCACATCGGGTCTATGGGACCCCTGAGGGATGGCATTAGCGTGGTCGTCTGCCTCCTCCTGGGTGCCCGGAGAACCTTGTCCCTCCTGGTCAGACTGGCTGTGTTCGGTGCGAGCAGGGCTCCTGGGTGTCTCCTGGGATGTGGCAGGAATGGGGGTGGTGGTTGGCACAGATGTACCTGAAGCAGGTGCTGCAGGGGCTTGGGCACCAGAGGGGCCAGGTTGGTCGGGGTCATCCACGGAGTGGTGAGAGTCGTCGCTGCCGGTGGGGTCATCTTCACGCTGAGCCTGGGACTGTGATTGTTCCCCCCCATTGTTGGGGGGAGGTGGATGACGTTGCCCTGTGTGTGAGAGAGAGACAATGTTAATGCTGTTTCATGCCACATCCATGTTTCATACATATTCAAGTAGTCACAGTTCCTCCAGGAGGTTGGATGTGCCTAGCTTTCCTCTCAATGTCCACTTGGGGATGGGTATGTTGCGGGGGACAGATTGGTATGCGCTCCTGAGTGTTTGCCAGTAGTTTTTTTGCTGGGATGCTTATTTGGCTATGGATTGGTCTTGTTGTGTCACATGTCAATTGTGAGAGTGGGTAAATCCGTTGCCTGCCCCGGGGGTGTGTGCTTGTGTGAGGGGGGGTGTGTGACCAGGCCTGTTGTTGTGTGTAGTGTGATTTGTCATTGGGTCTCCCAGGTGATGTGTCTGTCCCCTCATGGTGCATGCTGGCATGACAGTGTGTGTGAGTTCCTGTGCTGGATATGTGAGCTAGTGGAGTTGTTGTTTGAGTGTAAAGTGGTCACAGGAGGGCCTTGTGCTGCCTACAGCAGGGCCAAGTGTCAGCTACCTTGTCATTACTTTGCCAGTCCCTGTGCATTGGGCATGGTGCATGGGTGTGTACCTAGGCCATATGAGCTGTGGGCATTGGTGTCTGGTTCTGAGTTGCACAATGTGTTGTGTGAGCCCCACCCTCCCAGCATCCCAGACATCCAGTCTTGGGTTTGTGGTTGGTGTGGCCTGGGACATGGCATTGCCTTTATTTGTGAATGGGGCATGGAGACGTTAGTGGCATGAGCGTGGTTTTTAGGATGTGGTTGTGTGCGGTGAGGGCTTGGGGGTAGGTGCGTGCATTTGTTTTAGTTGGGGTGTGGATGCCATTCCCCCCATGTTACGTGAGTTGTTTGTTGACTCCTTCGACTCCGTGTACTCCCACCGGCGGAAGCATGGCCATCACCTTCTCCTCCCAGGGATGGTAATGTACGGGTTTGCGGGGCAGCCCGCCTCCAGTGATGTTACTCTGGGTGTATTCCTCATTCATCTTCCTCTTGACTGCCCTGCGCAGATCGTACCACCTGGCTTGGCATTCATGCATGGTCCTTCGGATGGGCACAACAGCATTCACCTTATCGACGATCCTCTGCCACAGGCTGGTTTTTTGGGCTATGCTGGTCTGTCTGACCAATGTTCCAAACAGCTGTGGCTCCACTCTGATGACTTCGTTGACAAGGAGCTCCAACTCCGCCGTAGTGAACTTTGGATTCTTGTCAGTGGGCATGGTGTGGGGTGTGGGTGTGGATGGTTGTGGGTGTGTGGGTGTGAATGTGAGGGTGTGTGTGTGAAGGTGAAGAGGGGGTGTTTCTGAAGGAGGTTGTGTGAAGGTGTGTAACTGAAGGTGTAGTTTAGGTGTGAGTAAGGTGCGAGTAAGGTGCAGTTGTTTGTCTGTGGTGTCTGTGAGCAGTGGGTCTGTTGCAATGGCTCATGGGTTGTGTGTGTGGGCCCTTTTTATTGGTCCAATTTTTGGGTGTGGCTGTGTTTGAATTTGTGGTGGGTGTGTTATAAGAGGTGGTTGTGATTTGGTCCTCTGTTTGGCAGTTTGGATGTGGCAGGTCAGTCATAGAGATGTATTTTGTCATGTTGACGTGTTTTGTGGTGTTGTGCGAGTCGAATTGACCCTCCTTGTGCTGTTTTACTGTGTCCTGGTTCTGTACGAGTCTTTTTCGCGTAGGTACGGTCCGTATATACGCGATGCTGGGTGAGGGTGCTGGGGTACGGTGTTGGGGTGCGGCGCGTAAAGGTGCAGGCTGTGCTACGGTGTTGGGGTGCGGTGCGTACAGGTGCAGGCTGTGCTACGGTGTTGGGGTACGGTGCGTACAGGTGCGGGCTGTGCTACGGTGTTGGGGTACGGTGTGTACAGGTGCGGGCTATGCTACGGTGTTGGGGTACGGTGCGTACAGGTGCGGGCAGTGCTACGGTGTTGGGGTACGGTGCGTACAGGTGCGGGCTGTGCTACGGTGTTGGGGTGCGGCGCGTACAGGTGCGGGCTGTGCCAGGGTGTTGGGGTGCGGTGCGTACAGGTGCGGGCTGTGCTGCGGTGTTGGGGTGCGGCGCGTACAGGTGCGGGGCTGTGCTACGGTGTTGGGGTGCGGCGCGTACAGGTGCGGGCAGTGCTACGGTGTTGGGGTACGGTGCGTACAGGTGCAGGGCTGTGCTACGTGTTGGGGTGCGGCGCGTACAGGTGCGGGCTGTGCTAAGGTGTTGGGGTGCGGCGCGTACAGGTGCGGGCTGTGCTACGGTGTTGGGGTACGGTGCGTACAGGTGCGGGCTGTGCTACGGTATTGGGGTGCGGCGCGTACAGGTGCGGGGATGTGCTACGGTGTTGGGGTGCGGCGCGTACTGGTGCGGGCTGGGGTACGGTGCGGAGGGGGGGTACGGTGCTGACGTACGGGGGTACAGTGCTGACTTGTGCGGGGTGAGGGGGGCTTACGACTCGTATTCGGGCACAAGTTCACCCGTGTACATGTAGGCTACAGCGTTCGCTCCGTACGGGGCCTTTTACATGTGGTTGTGTATTCGGACGGGCGGTACGGATCGTACTAGCGCGCTCGGACTTCTGTTTTACGATTTGCACGTAAACATGTCCGGCTCCCTATCGGACACTTTTCCCGACGCTATTCAGACGTAAAATTTTACGGCTCCCTCTCGGAGCATTTTCCCGACGCAATTCGTATGTATTTTTCACGTACGAATCGTACTTCGCAGTTTGTACGGTACTTGGACGATTCGTACGTAAAAAAATACGGATACGAGCCGGACGGTAAATTTTTTTAACGGATCGGAATCGGCACCTTAATATCCACATTTTGCAAACCTAGGTCTTTATCAATAGATCTGCATTCAGCATACCTTTTGCCCCAGAAATCATAGCTGTGGCCTACAATCCATACTGTAAGAATTTTGAAGGGATGTGTGGAAGGAATTAAAAGACGTCTGTAGCTCAGTAAGTCAGTTGGTGGAATGAGATGTATTTAAAATGGTGGAGAGGGTGCTGTTTTAGAAAAAGCAGATAACTGATTGGTTGTACATAAACATTGTGTACTTAAAAAATAGGAAGCATGTTACTTTCCTGAACAAGCATGTTTCTGATTGGTTATTGAAAAATGTTTGCAAGGTACAGTAGATAGGACACGCTAATATTTCGCAAAAGTCAACCACACCTTCTATTTGTATTTGTGTGTTGAATTTGAAAATATGGTGAACTTGTGACCTTCCGGTACAGTTGAATGTAGCATAACGTGTTACTGTAGAAACTAGGACTGAACAGAATGGGGGAAGGGTTCAAACTTACCTGTGGTTTTAAAATATATAATGCTAACTTATGTATAAGTATTATGCTACTACTGTAGGTTTTCCCAAATCAGTACAGTTTAGAAGTCGTGTGTTGTTAAAGAATAATACAAGTATTATTGGAAATAGGTTTTTGAACTCCTGTAAGGGTTTGCGGCTCCTTTTTGACGCTACTCTGCGGCACCGCGATGGAGTCACAACTCCTGTAAATTACAGAACCAGATTGGGGACTTTTGGAAGAGAGTAATAAAGGGTTAATATGTGTAACCAATAAAAATGGGTTTTAGATTTTTAAAAACTGAAGGGAGCATTTTGATTTGTTACTACATTTATTTGTGGACAAAAAGAGAGGGAAAGTTTGCCATTACTGGTTTTACCTTGTTGAGAGTGGTGCACCACATGTATTGTGCTGGAAAGAAAACCTTTTAGGAGCTTCTGATATTTTCATATTCTGCAATAGTATTTCAGAGGTGAGTTACAAATGTGTAAGGCATGTTATGTATTGCGTCAGAGTGTTTCAGTTTTTGTAGTGATATTTTTAAGTTTGTAAAGCATTACAGAAGTGTGATGTTTGACATATGTTACCAAATGTACAAATGTGTATTGTAGTTTATTTTGTTGTACTGAAATGAAGATTGAAATAGGTTGTGAATAGTAATATGTGTGCTTCCTGAGTCTCTAATGGAAGTAGTACAGAAATCTGATGTCTAATTCATGTTGACAGATGTATTAAACTATATCCCAGTCTGTATAACTCTGTACCCATGTTCCCTGTATTATGATCAGAAAGGAATACATACTCTTTCTTCTATATATATTTAGAGAGCATGCGGTCTGAAATACAGATATTCAAGTATATCTTATATCTATGTTTCTTTTAATGTATCATGTCACTAGCAAAAGACACAGACACATGCATGCATACCTTCAGAAATATGGTTAGACTTACAACAGTGACATGGGAAGGATTGCTGTTTTAAATTTGGTAAGTCTAACATTCTGAGCAGTCGGTGAAAAATGAAGCTGCAGCAGAAAAGTGAGGTTTAAGACATGTTGGCAGAGGGATTAGTGATTAGACTATTTTGAATGAGTCTGTGGAAAGGTATACTTGAAGTAGGTTGTATAGATGTATGTGTCTGTTTGAAATGGGAAGTGCACTGAGCCACGTTTAAAGGTCTGCACGCTCTTGTGACTGTGTTAAGCATCTATTTGTACATGTATTCACACATGTGTTATGCATCTGAAGATATTAGCATAAAAAGCTGGTAGCATCTCCTTCAGGTGGACAAATGTTCTCAGTTCTGCTCATTTGCTTGCACAGGCAGACATGTCTTATGTATGTAGGTGTGGTAGAGCCCCTCAAATAGACTATTCACTACCCACGCACCCTGTATCATGAGCACAAAGGAATACATACACCTTCTTGTTCACAAATTCAGAAAGCATGTGGGCTGAAACACTGGTATTCTATTTGTATGCTTTCTTTTATGTACCACGTCACTAGCGAAAGGCAGAGACACACATATTCATGCCTTCAGAAACATTGTGAAACTTACAAAAGTGACATGGAAAGGGTTGCTGTTTTAAATTTAGCTAGGTCCAACATTCTGAGTAGTTGGTGAATAGTGAAGGTGCCAGCAAAAAAGTTCTACTATTAAACTCATCCAATCAATCAGGCACTACTCTTGCACTCAATTATTCACTTAGAGACTACCTATGTAATCATGCAATCACTCATGCACTAATATTGCACTCAACCATTCACTCAGGCACTATGCATTCACTGTTGTATTCTCTGAGGTACTAGGCATGCACGTATACAGTCACCCAGGCACTTCCCATGCACTCATACAATGACTGAGGCACTACCTATGCGGTCATGCAATCATTCAGGTACTATCCATGCACTCGTCCAATCACCCAGGCACTACCCTTGCACTCATCCTTTCAATCAGGGAGTATGCATACACTCTTGTATTCTCTTATGTACTAACCATGTACTTATGCAATGTTGCAGAGAGTACTCTTACACTCATCCAGCTTCCCCCACGGCACTGCCCATGAATTAATGCAATCATTCAAGCACTAACCTTGCACTCAACTATTCACTCAGGGCACTATGCATGGTCTTATTATATCACCAAGGTACTACACATGCACTTTTTCATTCTCTCTGGCAATACCAATGCACTGATTCAGTCATGCAAGGATTCGCCATGCAGTCATACATTCACCAAATCACTACTCATGCACTTATTTAATTACTCTTTCTTCCTCTTTCTGCATTTTTCTTTCTTTTTCTGGAGTTCTCTTGCTTCTTTCTGTACTTGTCTTGCCTCTTTCTGCACCTCCGTTGCTTTTTTCTGCATACCTCTTGCCTCTTTCTGCACCCGCCTTCCCTCTTTCTGCACCTTTCTTTCCCCTTTCTGCACCCCTTGTGCCTCTTTCTGCATCTCTGTTGCTTCGTTCTGCACTTCTCTTGCTTTATGCTGCACCTCTCTTGCTTCTTTCTGTACCCCTCTTACCTCTTTCTGCACCCCTCTCCCTCTTTCTGCACTTCTGTTGCCTGTTTCTGAACCACTCTTGCCTCATTCTTCACCCTTCTTTCCTCTTTCTGTACCTCTGTTGCCTCCTTCTGCACCTCTATTGCTTCATTTTGCAGATCTATTGCCTCTTTCTACACCTCTATTGCCTCTTTATGCACTTCTCTTGCCTATTTCTTCACTTGTCTTTCCTGTTTCTGCACCCCTCTTGCCTCTTTCTGCATCCCTCTCCCTCTTTCTGCACTTCTGTTGCCCGTTTCTGCACCTCTTTTGCCTCTTTCTGCACCTCTCTTGCCTCTTTCTGCACTTCACTTGCCTCTTCCTGCTTTTGTCTTGCTTTTTTCTGCAACCCTCTTGCCTCTTTGTGCACCTCTATTACCTCTTTCTGCATTTGTCTTGCCTCTTTTTACACCTCTCGCCACTTTCTGCATCCCTCTTCCCTCTTTTTGCACCTCTCTTGCCCCTTTCTGCAGCTTTCTTGCCTTTTTCTGTACTTCTCTTGCCTCTTTCTGCACTTGTCATGACTCTATCTGCACCCTTCTTGCCTCTTTCTGTACCCCTCTCCCTCTTTCTGCACTTCTCTTGCCTGTTTCTGTACCTCTCTTGCCTCTTTCTGCACCACTCTTGCATCCTTCTGCATCTCTCGTGTCTTTCTGCACCTCTCTTGCTTCTTTCTGCAGTTCTCTTGCCTCTTTCTGCACTTCTCTTGCCTCTTTCTGCACTTCTCTTGCCTGTTTCTGCACTTCTCTTGCTTCTTTCTGCACCCTTCTTGCCTCTATCTGCACCCCCCTTACCTCTTTCTGCACCTCTCTTGCTTCTTTCTGTATCCCTCTTGCTTCTTTCTGCACCTCTCTTGCCTCTTTGTGCACCTTTCGTGCCTTAATTTGCACTTTTCTTATCGCTTTTTTGCACCTCTGTTGGTTCTGTCTGTAGTTCTTTTGCTTCTTTCTGCACTTCTCTAGCCTCTTTCTGCACTTGTCATGACTCTATCTGTACCCTTCTTTCCTCTTTCTGTACCCCTCTCCCTCTTTATGCACTTCTCTTGCCTGTTTCTGCACCCCTCTTGCCTCTTTCTGCACCTCTCTTGCTTCTTTCTGCAGTTCACTTGCCCTTTTCTGTACCTCTCTTGCCTCTTTCTGCACTTCTCTTGCCTCTTTCTGTACTTGCTTTGCCCCTTTCTGCATCCCACCTGCCTCTGTCTACACCTCTCTTACTTCTTTCTACATGTCTATTGCCTCTTTCTGCATCCCTTGTAGGAGGGTAGGATCTGCTTCACATGTTTACCCCCACTTTTTGCTGGTATTTCACTGTTTTTCAACTTTAGTCTGGCTGGGACCCTGCTATTCAGGGCCCCAGCCTAGCTGCTTTCTCTCTAAAACGATTCCATGTACTTTAGGTACAGTTCAGATTAGATCTGAGGTGTCCTTATAAGTTCCTAGTATATGGTATACTATGTACCCAGGGCATAGGTACCCCAGAGGCCTACCAGGGGCTGAAGCATGTATTATGCTACCCCTGGAAAGCCACCCAAAATAACACCACAGGTTTGCTGCTGCAGCCTGGGTAAGGTGGTGCATGCACCCCTTACTGTGATATAAGTTACCTTTATCACTATATATATCCACACATAAAAACCTATGGCATGCCTTATCAATCCTGAAGGCAGAGTGCTTGGTTCTTATGTGAGAGGGTACCCCTGCATGAGCAGAGCCCCTCTCCAGCACTATGAGACCCTTCTCTGATGCTGTTTGTAGTGCAGCCTGACCATATACTCTTAAGTGCATTATAACCAAATGGTAAATGCTAACTTTGGACTGGCTGCACGGAAACATGTCGTGTTTGGTGTCAAGCACCTTGGAATCATACCCAAACATCAGTAACTGGTGTGGGAGTATGATCCCACCCTTCTAGAGGGAGAGACATGGCAGCACTGGTATACCCGGTAGAAACTTAATAGAGCCCTGGCATCACAAAATGGATGCTGCAGCCACAGACACAAGTCTGGCCTCCTACTGCTGACCGAAACTCTGGCAGGGGAGGCCTGGACAATAGGTTTCCTGTCACTGGGAGGTGTAACCACCTCCCAGACAGGATTATGTGTATTGGGGCTGGGTGGGAGCACTCTCTGAGTGCTTCGAAGTCCTGCACTGGGGGCACATTTGGTGTCCCTGTGCATAGTCCAGCTCAGACCAGTTCAGTGGCTTCCAGCCCCTGCTCTGGCACGAAACTGGACAAAGGAAATGGGTGTAGCCACACCTCTTTCCAAACTCTCCCATAGGTGGGTCCTCTGTAACCAGAACTTTAGATTACCCTGGACGAAACTCTGAAGCTGAATCCTGGACCTTCGACGCTCTGCTAAAGACCAGAGGAATGAAGAAATCTCCCTTGGGATCAAGGAGTGACTCCCCTGCTTGGCAGGCACCAATGAAGCATATTGCCAGTCTGCATTTCTGAATCTCCTGCCGAACTGTGAAGTATTTGCAGCTCAGGAAGAGGATTTCCAGACATCTCAGAGGCCGACCCAAGTCCCCAGCAAAGCTGCGACCTGCAGCCCTTGTGAGTAGCGTGGAACCAGAACTCCTGGTCACCGTGCATTTCTGCAAGTGCATTGACTTCTCGACATCTCTTGAAGTCGTGCTTGGGCTGACTTGTAGCCCCCACCTCGAGCACTGAATACACTGAAGATTGTTGGCCTGGTCATTCCGAGTGACCCGTGGGCCACCATTTTGTGTTTCATCTTGAGGTCCCTTCATGATCTCTGGTCTGTTGGCTGTTGGGTCCCTGAGGGGGTAACTTTGAATTTCCTTGGGCTTTCCTGGTTGCTCCAGATGTGCCCCAACTCCCTACCAAGTGGTGAGTCCCACAGACCTTGCTGGTCTGCACCGAAGCATCTTTCTTGTTTCTGCATGGGTTGCTGTTGCCAAGGCTTGTTGTGTCCAATCTGGGCACCAACGCTGCAGCACTCAACATCCTTCATGGGGCAGCTGGAATCCAGCTCCTGGTCATCCTCGACACCTCCTGGTCCTCGTGGCTGAAGAGTCAAGCTTTACCTCTTTCACCTAAAATCAGCCGACATCGGTGGGCATCTGTCCATCGCCTTCCTGGTCACTGGCTAGAGATCCAGACTCTGTCCCCTCTGCTTTCAGGTTCTTCTCATCTTCGATCCAGGCTTGGATCTCTTCGGACACTTTGCATCTTCACGGCAGCAGCACTTCTTCGCCAGCTCCCATTGAAATCGACTACGCAACCCGACACCAAAAGACACTTATGCACCCGGCTTCCCTGGGTGAGGTAACACGAGTACTCTGGTGCTCCTGTGGGTGCTAGCCCTAGAACTTCCCAAGTCCAAGAGGGTTTGTTCCTGACTCATTTCTAAGTGTCCCTAATCTTTAAAAATCTAACCGCGACTTTCCCCATAGAAGGTAACGGGAGCTTGCGGCTGTGTTCACACACTGCACACGGCCCCCGTGGGTCCCCTGTGTCACTACCTTGGGTGGTTCCTTGGGGTCCTAGCGATTCTACAGGCTCTAGGCCTTCTGTCTAGTTAAGTCGTGGTTCTTATACCACTATTTTAGTATATGGTTTGGCTCGCACCTAGGGCCCGACGTGTATTTGTGCTATTTTACTGTCATATTTAAAGTGCAACATACGTGTTTTGACCTCTAGTCTCATAAAGAGACTAGAAGGGTGTGTTTAGTAATAAATACATATATTTTATATATATACCTGGTGTGGATATCTTTCATTTAGTGACTCAAGAGATTCGGTGTAGAATTAGGAAAGCTCATTTCCTCTCATGATCTGGAGCACACGATTGACTTAATTCCACTGGGGCAAGATGGCACTCTTCCACCCACCTTTAAAGGCAGAGGGTGCTCTTCCTTTATTGACTATATTTTTGTCCCCAGATGCCTAAAGCACCGTATTGTCACAGTGGGAATTGAGTGGAGCCCCTTTAGCGACCATAACCCCTTGGTTATGGAGTTTTTCTATCTGCCTAAACGAAAGTGGACCCCAGCTGAGGACATTGCTGAGAGAGCAACAGACCAAGGAAGAAGACTCAGGTGGGCGAAAGTAGATGGCGAAAGATTTTACCGGTCCTTAATGGATAAAGGTAAATCATGTAATGATAAATGTCTAGAACTGTCAGTTGAGGGGGCTAGTTTAACCCACGCTTTTGGCCAATTAACCAAACTGGTGGACGGATTGTTGCGCACCAAGGCTCCAGCAAAGACCACCCCAAATTTCCCGAGATGGTTTGATAGGGACTGTACACGAGCTCTGAGGGATTTAAAAAATGCCCTCAGCAGTAAACCCAGGGACCTACCAAAAGTCCACATGTGCAGACTAAATTACAAGAAGGAACTTAAAAGAAGGAAAGTCGCGCTGCAGGGGGAAGCGTGGGCGGCTTTGAGGGAGGCCTCTGAAAATAGGGATATAACGGAATTTTGGAAAATAATAAATACCCCTTGTTTTCAGGACAAAGCGTCTCCCTCAGCTGCCACAAATATCCTCCCGGAACAGTGGACAGCGTATTTTGAGGGCTTGTATAACCATGGGGAGGGGGACAGTATAAAGGAGAGGTGGGTGGCTACGCAGGGACAGTTCCTAGAGTTCACGCTGGAAGAAATAGTTTTGGGCATAGAGGGACTAACTAAAAACAAAGCCCCGGGTCCTGATGGGACCCCCCCGGACCTGTTTTTGAGTAACGTGGAATTATGGGCCCCCATTTTAACCAGAGTAATAAATGCTGCTATTATGGTGGGCTTGCCTAGGTCCTGGTCGTCAGCCATTATAGTACCCATTTTTAAGAAGGGTAACAGAGATAACCCCCAATGTTATCGCCCAATCTCCCTGATAGACGTTCCGGCTAAAATTTTAGGAAGAGTCATACTGAACAGACTGATCGATTGGGCTGAGGATAATAATATTATCTCGGATGTTCAGTATGGCTTTCGGTCAGGTAGGTCCACTACCGACCAATGCCTGAACCTCTATATGTTGGTCGCCAAATATACAAAAGCCAGTAAAGAAGCCATTTACTTGGGATTTATGGATTTGGCTGCGGCTTTTGACCACGTAAATAGGAACAAGCTCTGGTCAATGTTGAGTCATTTAGGGGTTGACCCGGGTATCATTTGCACGCTGAGGGAACTGCACAGAGAGACCTCAGCCAGAGTGCGTTATAACATGGATGGGGGGCTGACAGATCCTTTTAAATGCACTAGTGGTGTCAGGCAGGGTTGCATACTGGCCCCTTTTTTATTTTCCATATATATAAATAGTCTAGAACAATTTTTAACTAATTTAAAAACAGACTGTCCAAGGGTAGGTACACGCAACATCCCGGTGCTGCTGTATGCAGACGACGCGGTCCTTTTGGCACGCACCCCTAAAAGCCTTCAGATTTTAATTGATGGGTTTGTTGAATTTATGGGTGCACTAGACCTGTCTGTCAATTTAAAAAAATTGTATGTGATGACAGCAGGTCACAAACCCCGGACCAGCTTCACTTATAAAATCGGGAATCACACGCTAGATAGGGCGCAATCTTTCTCATATCTAGGTGTGCTGTTTGATGAGGGCCTGAAATTTGCCCCACTGGTACAGGAAAGATGCGGCAAATTGGCGGCATCAACAGGGGCAATAGCAGGATATGGGAGGAGAGTTGGGCGCTGGTCCCCGGAACAATCAATGAACCTGTATAGCTCGATGTGTTGTTCTAGAGTCACGTATGGTTCAGAATTATGGGGTTTTATAAACCTTGACCCACTGCAGAGGGAAGAAAACAACATTTTTCGCTCAATCCTAAAAGTCCCTAATTGCACACCTGCTTTTATCGCACACAGAGAACTGGGAAGACCCTATCTAGAGGATCTGATTAAACTCAGACCAATCCTGGCGTGGTTAAAAATTTGGTGTAACCCGGAAGCTGTACTAAGCAGACAGATCCTAACAGATTGTCTAGGGAGGGATAAAAGCCTAAATATCCCATGGCTGAATTATGTGAAATCTAGTCTGGATAGTATGGGCCGTAATGATTTGTACCTAAACCCGTCAAGGATTACCCTACAGGACAAGAAGACCCTTAAGAGAAATTTCTGGGACCAAAGATCTCTTGTCAGATCCATTGTGGAAGGGGCCAAACCCTCAGTGATCACTTACAGCAGACTCGAAACCAATGACGGGATTGAACCTTACCTATGTGTTGGGTATAATGCCCAAGACAGGTTTTTAATGGCACGTTTTAGGCTCAATTTTTTACCTTTTTTACTAGCTGAACCAGCTGGTTTTAGTCATTCAATTGAGCAGAAGGGTGCCTGCGGTTGCGACAATAAGTCTCCGCAGGACACCCTTCATTTTGTACCTTCTTATCTCCAGAAATTGCTTCCTGTTTATCGACCTTCTCGCCCTCTTAGATCGATGGGCAACATGTTATTAGTAGTTCCACGGATTCACAGAGCAAGGATGGGAGGACGGTCCTTCAGATACCTTGCCAGTAAAGGCTGGAATGACCTACCCATCGAATTGAGGATGGAACCGTCCGAAATTAGGTTTAGACAAGGGTTGAAAACCCATCTTTTCCCCAAGACATAATTTAGTTTAGTTTCTCCTGCCCAAGTACTCCACCTCCGTGAGCGACGCTCGTGAGATGTTAGTGGGATTGTCAGCGCGGGGACGCACTGTTCCTTGTGCAACCATGCGCTTAATAAATGCCATTAATAATAATAATAATACTTCTATGCCCCTGGCATGCAACTCCAAGACGAAGATTTTTAAAGGAGATTTTAAAAAAGTCTAGGTTTATCAATGCTAAAGATGCACTGATCTTTTTACAAAGGGCCAGTGACCCATTAACCTTATGCTCTGTTATCAGTTTCCTGAAATTTGCACTAAGACTCAGGATAACTAGAGGATAGCTCTATTAACGACCTTATAGGATTCCCCATTTTCCAATAGCGATCAGGTTTTTTATGATGTTTGTACAGTGATAATGAATTCTATGCTTATAGTCTCATTCAATGTTCTTGTATATTGATTTAATGCTTTTTTTAAAAATTGTATAATAATGTACTCTTTTATGATGGTTTTTAACCACCGAATAAAGAACTATTGATTGGTTGGACTCAAGAGATTATAGACTGGTAAAACAAGCTGCTTTACATTCCTTCAAAACTTAGCCTGAAGGCTGCTCTCCAGAGCTACCACTAGGATAGCTTTCAATAAAGGTTGTCTTTAACCTATAACCAATTAGGGGTTGTTTGGACTGATACAGGGTGCCCACAATAACTAGTGGACTGCATATATCAGGCCAACTTCTCACATTGGTGTGCAGCATGTGGGATTCCAACTTGCTATTGTTTTACCAGATAATCTCAATTGAGTAACTAACTGAAAACCACTAAAGGTACCCTAGGTACATATAATACAAGCTTTAGAATACAGTAAGTTCTACTGAACTTAGAGTTGTGTGTTAAGGGATAGCACACCCTTTCTACAACTCAAGAGAGTTTAGTAGGCCACACTAGAGTAGGTAGTGCAATACACCACACCACACTAGTAATGTCTTCAAGGCCAGGAACCAGTAGGTCCTTGCCAGAAGCCAATGGGCTTCAAGATTCCCAGTATGATAGCCTCCCATTCATGGAACTGAGAGCATAATGTACAACAAGGAAACTGAAGACAGGCAAAAGTTCAACCACCCAGCATCTTATAGAGGTACTCAGGCTGGATGACCTTAGCAGATCTTTAGGATCTAAAGGGTTAAGCAGAGTGATGGGACAGTATCTGAGGAAAGGCCTAGGGGTGTAACTCCCCATGACCTGACCTCTGAGGCTGGCCAGGCAGATAACAATGATCTGTACCTAGAAATTCCAATTCCCCCAGACAGTGATGGAGAGGACCATAATGGACCCCTCTTTGTCCCTCCTGGGAGAGTTGGTGGTGGGCCTAGAAGATCAAGATCTCGCTCTGTGGAGTCTAACCATTCTGGTTCATCTATAGTGACCTCAATCTCCTCTCATAGTAGGGAAACCTCTCAGGAGAAAAGGGAGAGCCTGCTTAAGTATGAGGACTCTCAGCTTGAAATCAGAAGAAAGCAGGTAGCCCTAGAGCTCTACAGAGCTAGAAAAAAATAGGACTAGAGTCCCATGGTGGCAGCAGCATCCCTAGAGATAGAGAGAGGTCTTATGACCATAGAAACCTGAATAAGATTGTCCCTCCCTACCAGAGGGGGGATGACATCCACAAGTGGATAACTGCACTGGAAAGGGCCTGTAAAGTACAAAGGGTCCCCCAGGAGCAGTGGGCAGCAATCTTATAGCTTTCCTTTGCAGACAAAGGTAGAGATAAGCTCCCCACTGTTAGAGAGGAGGAGGCAGATGATTACAACAGTCTGAAGAGTGCCTTGATTGATGGGTTTGACCTAACCACTGAGCCATATAGGTTAAAGTTCAGGGAGACCCAAAAGGCACAGAATCAAGACTGGGTAGACTTTGTAGATTGTGCTACTAAGGCTCTGGAGGGTTGGTTACTTGGCAGCAAATTGTATGACTTTCAAGGATTGTACAATTTGATTATTAGAGAGCAGATCCTTAATAATTGTCAGAATCAGCTGTTGCACCAGTACCTGGTGGACTCAGATCTGACCTTTCCCCAAGAATTGGGAAAGAAGGCAGACAAGTGGGTCAGAACCAGGGTGAGGCAGAAGGTACAGAACCAAGGTGGTGAATCCAAGAAGCAAGATCCTAACAACTCTGACAAGGGTGGGTAGAAAGGTAAAGAGCAGAAGTCTTCACAAGGGCCCTAACAATTTTCTTCAGGTGGGGATTCACAGTCTAACAAGGGAAAAGGCCAAAAGAAACCATTGTGCAAAATCTGTAAGCAGAAAACTCACTGGACCAGTGACTGCACCAAGTCCAAAGAATCTACTCCAGCCATCATTGCCCCAAAGGCAATTGATTCCCCCTAGTGCAGCTACAATTGGTGGTGGTAATGTTCAGAATAAGGGTGTAGTAGGGTTGACCCTGGGTTCTGAGATGGACTCTGGCCTAGTCGGAGTTCCAACTCAGGCTGTCCTAGTCTGTGATGGGGGCATGGATATGTCCCCCTTTATGAGTCCCAGTATTTTGGGCAAATACAGACAGCAGCCTTTAATAAATGGAAGAGAGGCTTTGGGATTCAGAGACACAGGAGCAAGTGTCACAATGGTGAAAAAAGATCTTGTGGATCCTGGGCAGATTATACTTGGTGAAATGTACCAAGGGACCAATGCTAGCAATGTCAGAACAGACCATTCTCTGGTAGTTGTTAACTTCTCCTGGGGAGGGGTAACTGGCCTTAAGAAGGTTGTGGTAAGTGCAGACCTACCAGTACAGTGCGTGCTCGGCAATGATCTATAATCTTCAGCTTGGGCTGAAGTGGAGCTCAGGACACATGCAGAAATGTTAGGTATCCCTGTTCATGTCTTTGCTGTGACTAGGTCACAGGCCAAAATGTCTAACACTGGACAGGCCCTGGATTCTCAAATAATGGACCAGGTGCCTCCCAAGAGGAGGAGCAGTAGGGTTAAGACAGTGCCTTTCCCTGACTCAGAATACAGATCAGTCTCCTCAGGGAGATGATGTTGAGCATGAAGAAGGAACTGTCCCAGAGGAGCTTGAACCTGACCAGGTTGAGTTCTTGGGGACAGGGGGCCCATCCAGGTCTGATCTGAGCCAGGAGCAGAAAACCTGCCCCTCTCTTTAACCCCTCAGAAAGCAAGCTGCTGATGAGGCTACTGGGAATGCTAGTGGCACCCATAAAATGTATTGGGATGATGGACTTCTTTACTCAGAGGGTAGAGACCCCAAGCCTGGTGCATCCAGGAGGTTGGTTATACCTCTGAAGTTTCGGGGATTCCTATTGACACTAGCCCATGATATTCCTTTAGCAGGACACCTGGGCCAGAACAAGACTTGGGGCAGAATTGTCCCTCACTTTCACTGGCCCCACATGTCTGAACACACTAAGAAGTTTTGTCGTTCCAGTGTGACCTGCCAAGCCAGTGGCAAGGCAGGTGGAACCACAAAGGCCCCCCTGATACCACTACCTGTGGTGGGGGTTCCCTTTGAGAGGGTTGGGATTGACATTGTTGGTCCCATGGATCCTCAGACAGCATCTGGGCACAGGTTTATACTGGTGGTGGTGGACCATGCCACCAGGTACCCAGAAGCCATTCCCCTAAGGACCACTACAGCATCTGTGGTGGCATGAGCTCTCTTGGGTGTATTCTCAAGAGTAGGCTTTCCTAAGGAGGTAGTATCTGACAGGGGTGCAAACTTCATGTCTAGTTACTTGACTGCTATGTGGAAGGAGTGTGGAGTGAACTACAAGTTCACCACACCCTATCACCCACAATGCAATGGTTTTGTTGAAAGATTCAACAAAACCTTAAAGGGCATGATTAAAGGTCTCCCAGAGAAGCTTAGGCACAGATGGGACATCCTTTGGCCCTGCCTTTTGTTTGCCTACAGGGAGGTGCCACAAAAGGGGGTTGGTTACAGCCCTTTTGAACTTTTGTTTGGCCATCCTTTTAAGGGTCCTTTGTGTCTGGCGAAGGAGGGAAGGGACTTACCTCTCAAACCCCCTAAACAGGACATAATGGACTATGTACTTGGTCTCCGCTCCAGGATGGCTGAGTACATGAAGATGGCAACTAAAAACCTTTAGTCTAGCCAAGAATTACAAAAGGCCTGGCATGACCAAAAGGCTGTACTGACTGTTTACCAGCCAGGTCAGAAAGTGTGGGTGTTGGACCCTGTGGCCCCAGTAGCCCTCCAGGACAAATGGAGTGGCCTCCATACGATTGTTGAACAGAAAGGGGAGGTCACCTACTTTGTAGACCTTGGAACCTGTAGGAGTCCCCACCAGGTACTTCATGTTAACAGACTTAAACCATATGTTGACAGGGCAGACATGGGCTTGCTCATGGCTACTGATGAAGGACAGGAGGAAGAGAGTGGCCCGCTCCCTGACCTGCTCTCTCAGAACCCTGATGATGGATCAGTTGATGGTGTAGCCTTGGCAGGCAGCCTCACTGTCCAGCAGCAAACTGACTGCAGAAAGCTTCTTAGTCAGTACAGACATATGTTTTCTCTGACTCCAAGTCAGACTACCTGGTGCACTCATGAAGTGGACACTGTTGACAGTCTGCCTGTGAAGAATAATATCTACAGCAACCTGACCTTGTCAGGGACTGTTTAAGGACAGAAGTCCAAAAGATGTTGGATTTGGGAGTCATTGAACCCTCAGATAGCCCTTGGGCTAGTCCAGTAGTCCTGGTACCTAAACCTCACACAAAGATGGCTGGAGAGAGATGAGATATTGTGTGGATTACAGGGGTCTCAATACAGTCACTAGGACTGATGCCCATCCCATCCCCAGGGCAGATGAGCTGCCAGATACTCTGGCCTCAGACAAGTTTCTATGCACATTTGACTTGACAGCTGGCTACTGGCAGATCAGACTAGCTGATGATGCAAAGCCAAAGACAGCATTTTCTACCCCTAGTTGGCACTATCAATTTGTGGTAATGCCCTTTGGTTTGAAGAATGCACCTGTCACTTTCCAAAGGTTGGTGAATCAAGTCCTTACAGACCTGGAAGACTATAGTGCAGCATATCTGGATGATATTGCTGTCTTTAGCTCCACCTGGGAGGATCACCTGGTCCACATGTGGAATGTTTTGGAGGCCCTGCAAAAAGCAGGCCTAAATATCAAGGCTACTAATTGCCAGATAGGGCAGAGTCAGGTTGTGTACCTGGGCCACCTTGTAGGTGGAGGCCAGGTTCAACCATTGCGGACAAAATCCAGACCACAATGGACTGGGTTGCTCCAACTACCCAGACTCAGGTGAGAGCCGTCTTAGGCCTGACTGGGTACTATAGAAGATTTGTCAAGGGGTATGGAACAATAGTGACACCCCTGAAAGACTTAACCTCTAAGAAAATGCCCAAAAAGGTTCAGTGGACAGTTAGCTGTCAAAACGCATTTAATGACCTGAAGCAGGCCATGTGCACTGCTCCCATTCTGCAAAGTCCTGACTACCTTAAAAAGTTCATTGTCCAGACAGATGCATCTGAGTTGGGGGTAGGGGCTGTACTGTCACAGTTGAATGATGAAGGTCAGGATCAACCAGTAGCTTTCATAAGCAGAAGGTTGACCCCCAGAGAGAAACGTTGGTTAGCTATTGAGAGGGAGGCCTTTGCTGTGGTTTGGGCTCTGAAGAAGTTGAGGCTATACTTGTTTGGTACTCACTTCATTGTTCAGCCAGACCATAAGCCCCTCTTATGGCTAAAACAGATGAAGGGTGAAAACCCCGAACTTCTCAGGTGGTCCATTTCCTTACAGGGGATGGACTATACAGTGGAAGATAGACCTGGGAGTAACCATGCCAATGCAGATGGACTCTCCAGATATTTCCACTTAGAACATGAAGACTCAACTGGTCAAGGTTAGCTTAATGTCCCTGCATTTGGGTGTGTGTGTGTAGGAGAGTAGGATCTGCTTCACATGTTTACCCCCACTTTTTGCTGGTGTTTTACTGTTTTTCGAATTTAGTCTAGCTGGGACCCTGCTATTCAGGGCCCTAGCCTAGCTGCTTCCTCTCTAAATTGATTGCAAGTACTTTAGGTACACTCCAGATTGGATTCTGGGGTACCCTTGTGAGTCCCTATTATATGGTATACTATGTACCCAGGGCATAGGTACCCCAGAGGCCTACCAGGGGCTGAAGCAGGTATTGTGCCACCCCTGGAAAGTCATGCAAAATGACACCACATGTCTGCTACTGCAGCCTCGCTAAGGTGGTGCTTGCATCCCTTACTGAGGTATAGGTTCACTATACCTCACCTATCACTGCACATTGCAACCTATCAGTCACCCCTATGGCAGTCTTTCTCAATCCTGAAGGCATGGTGCTTGGTTATATGTGAGAGGGTGCCCAAGCATGAGCTGACCCCTCTGCAGCCTTCGGAATCTCTTCTCCGGGGTTGTCAGTGGTGCAGCCTGAGCATATACTCTTAAGTGCATTATATCTTAAACGATTAATGCTAACTTTGGACTGGCTGAATGGAAACATGTCGTGTTTGGTGTCAAACACCTTGGAATCATACCCCCACATCAGTTCTTGATGTGAGGATATGATCCCACCCTTCTAGAGGAAGAGACATGGCAGTCCTGGTATACACGGTAGAAATCTAATGGAGCCCTGGCATCACAAAATGGATGCTGCAGCCACAGACATAGGTCTGGCCACCTGCTGCTGACTGAAACTCCAGCAGGGGAGGCCTGGACAATAGGTTTCCTGTCACAGGGAGGCGTAAGCACCTCTCAGACAGGTTTATGTGTATTCGGGCTGGGTGGGAGCACACTCTGAGTGCATTGAAGTCCTGCACTGGGGGCACATTTGGTGTTCCTGTGCATATTCCAGCTCAAACCGGTTCAGGGGCTTCCAGCCCCTGCTCTGCTGTGAAACTGGACAAAGGACCCTTAGGTGGGTCCCTAGAGCTAGTCCAACCCCTTCCTTAGGTATAAGTAAGAAACCTCTGTAACCAGAACTTTAGATATCCCTTGATGAAACTCTGAAGCTGAATTCTGGAACTTTGACGCTCTACTCAAGACTAGAGGACTGAAGAAATCTCCCTTGGGGTCAAGGAGTGACTCCCCTGCTTGGCAGGCACCAACAAAGTAAGTTGCTGGTCTGCATTCCTGAAGCTCCCGCAGGACTCTGAAATATTTGCAGCCCAGGATGAAGATTTCCAGACCTCTCACAGGCTGACCTGAGTCTCCAGCAAAGCTGAGACCCGCAGCCCTCATGAGTAACTTGGAACCGGAACTCCTGGTCACCGTGCTCTTTTGCAAGTGCATTGACTTCTCGACGTCTCTTGAAGTCGTGCTTGAGTTTATGTGGAGCCCCCACCTCGAGCAGAAGATCCACTGAAGATTTTCAGCCTAATCACCCTGAGTGACCCGTGGGCTGCCATTTTGTGTTTCCTCTTGAGGTCCCTTCGCGATCCCTGGTCCGTTGACTGGTGTGTCCCTGAGGGGGTAACATTGAATTTCCTTGGCTTCCCTGGTTGCTCCAGATGTGCCCTGACTCCCAACCAAGTGGTGAGTCTCCCAGACAGTGCTAGTCGGCACCGAACCATTTCTTTTCTTTCTGCGTGGGTTGCTGTTGCCAAGGCTTGTTGTGTCCAATCCGGGCACCGAGGCTGCAGCACTCGACATCCTTCGTGGGACAGCTCGAATCCAGCTCCTGGTAGTCCTCGAATCCTCCTGGTCCTCGTGGCTGAAGAGTCAAGCTTCACTTCTTCACCTGAAATCACCCGACATTGGTGGGCATCCGCCTATCGCCTTCCTGGTAACTGGCAAGTGACCCAGACTCTGTCCCCACTGCTTTCAGGTTCTTCTCGACTTCGATCCAGGCTTGGATCTCTTCGGACACTTCGCATCTTCCTGGCAGCAGCACTTCTCTGCCAGCTCCCATTGAAATCGACGACGCGACCCGACACTGTGAGAAGTTGGCCTTGTATATGCTGTCCACTAGTTATAGTAGGCGCTGTAGGAGAGTAGGATCTGCACTTATGTTGCCCCCACTTTTTGTCTGATCTTTACACTGGTTTCTGGCTATAGTCTGGCTGGGACCCTGCGAATCAGGGCTCCAGCCTCTCTGTTCTCTCTAAACAACTTGGAGTGCATATTAGATGCACTAGTTATTGGATACTGTGGTACCTTATGAGCCCCTAGTATATGGTACCTTAGGTACCAAGGGCATAGGTACTTCACAGGCCTACCAGGGGCTGAAGCATGTATTATGCCACCCATGGGAAGCAGACTTAATCTTACACCACAGGCCTGCTACTGCAGCCTGGGTGAGGTAGTGTTAGCACTCCTCACAAAGGTATAGGTTCCCTATATCTCACCTTACACACACATATACACCTATCAGTCACCCCTAAGGCAAGCCCTAGGAATCCTGAGGGCAAGGTGCTTGGTTTCCATGTGAGGGGGTGCCTCTGCCTGAGCAGGGCCCCTCTGCAGCTCACAGAGTCCATTCTCTGTAGCTGTTTGTGGATGCGGTTAAACCATATACTCTTATGTGCATTATAACCTAGCGGTAAATGCTAACTTAGGGATGGCTGCATCAAAACATGTTGTGTTTGGTGTCAAACGCTTTGGAATCATACCCCCACACCAGTAACTGGTGTGGGAGTATGATACCACCCTTCTAGAGTGATAGACATGTACCCTCTGTGGAAACACGGTAGAATCCTGAAGAGCCCTGGCATCACAAAATGGATGCCACCAGCACAGACACTGGGCTGCCCTCCTGCTGCTGACCGAAACTCGCAGTGGAGGAGGCTCAACAATAGGCATCCTGTCACAGGGAAGTGTAACCACCTTCCAGACAGGATTTAGTGTATTGGGGCTGGATGGGTGCACTCCTAGAGTGCTTTGAAGTCCTGCACTGGGGGAACAGTAGGCTCCTCTGTGCATATGCCAGCTCAAACCAATTCAGGGGCTACCAGCCCCTGCTCTGGTGTGAAACTGGACAAAGGGAAGTGGGTGTAGCCACCCAGTCCCCTGAGTTTGATTTCACCCTTCTAGGGGGGAAGACATGTACCTACTGTGGAAACACGGTAGAATCCTGAAAGAGCCCTGGCATCACAAAATGGATGCCACCAGCACAGACACTGGGCTGCCCTCCTGCTGCTGACCGAAACTCACAGTGGATGAGGCCTAACAATAGGCATCCTGTCACAGAGAGGTGTCACCACCTTCCAGACAGTATTTAGTGTATTGGGGCTGGGTGGGTGCACTGCTAGAGTGCTTTGAAGTCCTGCACTGGGGGAGTAGTAGGCTCCTCTGTGCATATGCCAGATCAAACCGGTTCAGGGGCTACCAGCCCCTGCTCTGGCGCGAAACTGGACAAAGGGATGTGGGTGTAGCCACCCACTCCCCTGACCCTCCCATAGGAGTGGTCATAGAGCTAGTCCCTCCCTTCCTTGTAGTATAAGTTGGGGAACCCTTGCCATTGCAAACTAGATATCCCTGGACGATGCTCTGAAGAAGAATCCTGGACCTTCGACGTTCCACTACCTTTGGAAGACTGAAGAATCTCCCTTGGAGTCAAGGAGTGACTCCCCTGCTTGGCAGGCACCAAAACTTTGCAGCAACGGTTGCAAACTGTCCCACTCCCGCCAGAGTCCGAAGTCCCTTCAGCCCTGGAAGTGGATTTCCTGACTTCTCGACGGCCATTGTGAGTCCCCAGCAAAGCTGAGGCGAGTGGACCCCACGAGTGACGAGGAGCAACAATACCCGGGTACTGTGCACTATTGTCAAGTGCAACCCCTTCACGATGTTCTATGAACTTGTGCTTTGGACCATGTGTGGCCCAAGCCTCCAGCAGGATTTTCTCCGGAAATCAGAGACCTACCTTGTCCTGAGTGACCGTGGGCTCCTGGTGAATGAATTCTCCTGAGGCGTCTTTGCGATCCTTTGCCGGTTGGCTTGTGGGTCCCCTGAAGAGTTTTCTACAGAACCAAAGGGCTCCCCTTGTTGCTCCAGGCCTGCCCTGACTTACCGTTGCTGGGTGAGTCCCTCAGACCTTGCTGGTCTGCACCGCTGACTAAATTCACTTTCCACAAGACTTTCTGTTGCCAAGGCTTGTTGCCCCCAATCCGGTTGCGGACACCTCAGTAAGCTTCAGACGTTGTGGGACACTCTAAATCCAGCTCCTGGTCATCGTCGACGCCTCCTGGACCTCGTGGCTGAAGCATCAAGACACCCATGATCACTTGAAATCACCCGACTACTGTGGGCATCCAGCTTCCAGGCCCCGGGTCACTGGCTACTGACTTTGAACATTGTCTCCTCTGCTTTCAGGTCTTCTTTCTTCTGAATCCAGCCTTGTATTCCACCGGACACTTCTCCTGTCTTCACAAGCAGCGAGTCTTCTTTGGCTCCCATTGAAAACAACGCCGCGACCCAACACCAAAAGACACCTATGCACCCGGCTTCCCTGGGTGAGGTAACTCGAGTACTCCGGTGCTCCAGTGTGTGTTGGCTCTAGAACTACTTACCCAGTGGCTTGTTTGTAGACTCTCCCAAAGTATCCTAAAACTTTAAAATTCCAACCGCGACTTTCTCCATTGAAGTCTATTGGGATCCGCGGCTGTGTTCTCACACTGCATGCGTCTCCCGTGGGTCCTTTACTTACCTGCCTTGGGTGGATTAGTGAGGCCCCAGCGCTTCCGAAGACCTTAGGCCTTCTCCCTTCTCAAGTGGTTCTTCTTATACTTCTTTTTTAGTATATGGTCTGGTACGCCCCTAGGGCCCCAGCCATATAAGTGCTTAATTTGTTGTGAAATGTTGATTTGTGCATATGTCCTTGACTTCTAATCTCATAAAGAGATTAGTAGAGTGTGTCTAGTAATAAATACATATATATTTTGTATATATACCTGTGTGGTGTCCTTTCATTTAGTGATTCAAGAGATTATAAGGTAAAACAAGCTGCTTTACATTCCTCTGAGACTTAGCCTGAAGGCTGCTCTCCACAGCTACCACTAGGATAGCTTTTTTGTAAAGGTTGTCTTAAACCTATCTACCATAAGAGTCGAATTGTACCTGTGCAAGGTGGCCACTTTAACTAGTGACCAGCATATACCAGGCCAACATCTCACAGGCACCTCGTACCAGTCCAAATGAACCCTTATTGGTTATAGGTCAAAGACAACCTTTATTGAAAGCTATCCTAGTGGTAGCTATGGAGAGCAGCCTTCAGGCTAAGTCTTGAAGGAATGTAAAGCAGCTTCTTTTACCAGTCTATAATCTCTTGAGTGCCTAAATGAATGATAACCACACCAGGTATATATATAAAATATATGTATTTATTACTAAACACACCCTCCTAGTTTCTTTATGAGACTAGAGGTCAAAACACATAAGTTACACTTCAAATATTACAGTAAAATAGCACTAATACACGTCAGGCCCTACGGGCGAGCTAAACCATATACTAAAATAGTGGTTTAAGAACCACGACTTAACTAGACACAAGCCCTAGAGCCTGTAGAATCGCTGGGACCCCAAGGAACCACCCAAGGTAGTGACACAGGGGACCCACGGGGGATGTGTGCAGTGTGTGAACACAGCCGTGAGCTCCCGTTAGCTTCTATGGGGAAAGTCGTGGTTAGATTTTTAAACATTAGGAACACTTAGAATGGATTCAGGACCAAACACTTTTGGACTTAGGAAGTTCTAGGGCCAACACCCACGGGAGCACCGGAGTACTTGTGTTACCTCACCCAGGGAAGCCATGTGCAAAGGTGTCTTTTGGTGTCGGGTCGCGTCATCGATTTCAATGGGAGCTGGCGAAGAAGTGCTGCTGCCTCGAAGATGCAAAGTGTCCGCAGAGATTCAAGCCTGGATTGAAGATGAGAACAATCTAAAAGCAGAAGGGACAGAGTCTGAGTCTCTTGCCAGTGACCAGGAAGGCGATGGACAGATGTCCACCGATGTCGGGTGATTTCAGGTTAAAGAGGTGAAGCTTGACTCTTCAGCCACGAGGTCCAGGAGGTGTCGAGGATGAGCAGGAGCTGGATTCGAGCTGTCCCATGAAGGATGTCGAGTGCTGCAACGTCGGTGCCAGATTGAACACAACAAGCCTTGGCAACAGCAACCCACGCAGAAACAAGAAAGATGCTTCGGTGCAGACCAGCACGGTCTGAGAGACTCACCACTTGGTAGGGAGTCGGGGCACGTCTGGAGCAACCAGGGAAGCCCAAGGAAATTCAAAGTTTCCCCCTCAGGGACACACCAGTCAACGGACCAGGGATGGCGAAGGGACCTCGAGATGAAATACAAAATGGTGGCCCACGGGTCACTCAGAGTGACCAGGCTGACAATCTTCAGTGGATTCCGTGATCGAGGTGGGTGATACAAATCAGCCCAAGCAAGACTTCAGGAGACGTTGAGAAGTCAATGCACTTGCAAAAGTGCACGGTGACCAGGAGTTCCGGTTCCACGCTACTCACGAGGGCTGTGGGTCTCAGCTTTGCTAGGGACTCGGGTCGGCTAGTGAGATGTCTGGAAATCCTCTTCCTGGGCTGTAAATACTTCGGAGTCCGGCGGGAGCTTTGGAAATGCAGACCAGCAAATTCCTTCATTGGTGCCTGCCAAGCAGGGGAGTCACTCCTTGACCCCAAGGGAGATTTCTTCAGTCCTCTGATCTTTAGCAGAGTGTCAAAGGTCCAGGATTCAGCTTCAGAGTTTCGTCCAGGGTAATCTAAAGTTCTGGTCACATGGGTTCCTTAATTATTCCTAAGGAAGGGTTTGGACTAGCTCTGGGGACCTACCTATGGGAGGGTTTGGAAAGAGGGGTGGCTACACCTATTTTCTTTGTCCAGTTTCATGCCAGAGCAGGGGCTGGAAGCCCCTGAACCGGTTTGAGCTGGACCATACACAGGGACACCAAATGTGCCCCCAGTGCAGGAGTTCAAAGCACTCTGAGAGTGCTCCCACCCAGACCCAATGCACATAAGCCTGTCTCGGAGGTGGTTACACCTCCCTGTGACAAGAGACCTATTGTCCAGGCCTCCACTGCCGTGGTTTCGGTCAGCAGCAGGAGGCCAGACCCGTGTCTGTGGCTGCAGCATCCATTTTGTGATGCCAGGACTCTATTAAGTTTCTACCAGGTAACCCAGTACTGCCATGTCTCTCACTCTAGAAGGGTATGATCATACTCTCACACCAGTTACTGGTGTGGGGGTATGATTCCAAGGTGTTTGACACCAAACACAACATGTTTCCGTGCAGCCATTCCAAAGTTAGCATTTACCGTTTGGTTATAATGCACTTAAGAGTATATGGTCAGGATGCACTGCAAACAGCATCCAAGAAGGGTCTCTGAGCACTGTAGAGGGGCTCTGCTCATGCAGGGGCACCCTCTCACAGACGAACCAAGCACTCTGCCTTCGGTATTGATAAGGCCTGCCTTAGGAGTGACTTATAGGTTTATATGTGTGTATATATGTAGGTGTGTATATATGTAGTGATATAGGTAACCTATATCCCAGAAAGGGATGCCTGCACCACCTTACCCAGGCTGCAGTAGCAGACCTGTGGTGTCATCTTGGGTGGCTTTCTAGGGGTGGCATAATACATGCTTCAGCCCCTGGTAGGCATCTGGGGTACCTATGCCCTGGGTACATAGTATACCATATACTAGGGACTTTTAAGGGCACCTCAGATCCAATCTGTAATGTACCTAAAGTACATGGAATCATTTTAGAGAGGAAGGACCTAGGCTGGGGCCCTGAATAGCAAGGTCCCAGCCAGACTAAAGTCGAAAAACCGTGAAACACCAGCAAAAAGTGAGGGTATACATGTGAAGCAGATCCTACTCTGCTACAGACACCATTTGACACCTATTCACCCGGCTTCCCTGGGTGAGGTAACGCGAGTCCTCCAGTGCTCCCATGGGTGTTGGCCCTAGAACTAGAAGTGTTTGGTCCAGACTCACTTCTAAGTGTCCCTAATCTTTAAAAGTCTAACCGCAACTTTCCCCGTAGAAGCTAACGGGAGCTCCCGGCTGTGTTCACACACTGTACACAGCCCCCGTGGGTCCCCTGTGTCACTACCTAGGGTGGTTCCTTGGGGTTCCAGCGATTCTACAGGCTCTAGGCGCTGTGTCTAGTTAAGTCGTGGTTCTCATACCATTATTTTAGAATATGGTTTGGCTCGCCCCTAGGGCCTGACGTGTATTTGTGCTTATTACTGTCATATTTGAAGTGTAACTTATGTGTTTTGACTGTTTAGAAATAAATGCATATATTTTATATATATACCTGGTGTGATTGTCTTTTATTTAGGCACTCACGAGATTATAGACTGGTAAAACAAGCTGTTTACATTCCTTCAAGACTTAGCCTGAAGGCTGCTCTCCATAGCTACCACTAGGATAGCTTTCAATAAAGGTTGTCTTTAACCTATAACCAATAAGGGGTCATTTGGACTGGTACTTGGTGCGCACTATAGCTAGGGGACAGCATATACCAGGCCAACTTCTCACACTCTTGCCTCTTTCTGCACCTCTCTTGCCTCTTTCTACACTTCTCTTGTCTGTATCTGCATCTCTCTTGCCTCTTTATGCACCTCTCTTGCCTCTTTCTGCACCTCATGTGCTTATTTCTACACCCCCTTGCTTCTTTCTGCACCCCTTTTGCCTCTTTCAACACCTCTCTTCCCCTTTCTGCACTTGTCTTGCCTCTGTCTGCACCCCTCTTGCCTCTGTATGTATCTCACTTGCCTATTTTTGCACTTGTCTTGCCTCTTTCTGCATCCCTTTCCCTTCTTTCTGAATCTGTGTTGCCTCTTTCTGCACTTCTCTTGCCTCTTTCTGCACTTGTCTTGCCTTTTTCTGAACTTTTCTTGCTTCTCTCAGTATCTCTCTTTCCTCTTTAAGCACCCCTCTTGGTTCTTTCTGTACCTCAGTTGCTTCTTTCTGCATGTGTCTTGCCTCTTTCTGCACCCCTCATGCTTCTTTCTGCACATCTGTTGCCTCTTCCTGCACTTCTCTTGCCTCTTTTTGCACCTCTCTTGTACATTTCTGTACTTCTCTTGCCTCTTTCTGCACTTGCCTTGCCTCTGTCGGCACCTTTGTTGCCTATTTCTGCACCTCTCTTGCCTCTTTCTGCACTTGTCTTGCCTCTTTCTATACTTCTCTTGCCTCTTTCTGTACTTTTCTTGCCTCTTTCTTCACTTCTGTTGCTTCTTTCTACACCTCTCTTGCCTCTTTCTGCACTTCTCTTGTCTCCTAATGCACTTGTCTTGCCTCTATTTGTACCCCTCTTGCCTCTTTCTGCACCCCTCTTGCTTCTTTCTGCATCCATCTTCCTTCTTTTTGCACTTCTCTTGCCTCTTTCTGCACTTTTCTTGCCTCTTTCTGCACTTCTCTTGCTACTTTATGTACCTCTCTTTCCTCATTCTGCACCCCTCTAGGTTCTTTCTGCACCTCTGTTGCTTCTTTCTGCGCCTCACTTGCCTCTTTCAGCAACCCTTGTGCCTCTTTCTTCACATCTGTTGCCTCTTCCTGCACTTCTCTAGCTACTTTCTGCTGTTCTCTACCACCTTTCTGCACTTCTATTGCCTCTTTCTCCACTAGTCTTGCCTCTGTGGGCACCTATGTTGCCTCTTTCTGCACCTCTCTTGCCTCTTTCTGCACTTGTCTTTCTTCTTTCTGCATCCCTCTTGCCTCTTTCTGCATCCCTCTTCCCTCTTTTTGTACCTCTCTTGCCTCTTTCTGCAGCTGTCTTGCCGCCTCTTTCTGCACTTCTCGTGCCTCTTTCTGTACTTCTCTTGCCTCTTTCTGTATTTTTCTTGCCTCTTTCTGTACTTCTCTTGCCTCTTTCTGTACCCTTCGTCCCACTTTCTGCACCTCTCTTGCCTCTTTGTGCACCATTCCTGCCTCTCTCCTCACTTCTCTCGTTACTTTTTATACCTCGTGGTTCTTTCTGCACTTCTCATGCTTCTTTCTGCAACTCTCTTGCCTCTTTCTGCACTTCTCTTGCCTTTTTCTGCACTCCTTTTGATTCTTTTTGTGCTTTTCTTGCCTCTTTCTGCCCCTCTCTTGATTCTTTCTGTACCTCAGGTGCTTCTTTCTGCACCTCTCTTGCCACTTTGTGCACCTTTTGTGCCTCATTCTGCACTTCTCTTGTCTCTTTAGCACCTCTGTTGGTTCTGGCTGTACTTCTCTTGCTTCTTTCTGCAACTCTCGCCTATTTCTGCACTTCTCTTGCCTCTTTCTGCACTTCTCTTTCCTCTGTCTGCACTTTTCGTACCTCTTTCTGCACTTCTCTCAGTTCTTTCTGCACCTCACTTGCTTGTTTCTGCAGATCGCCTCCTTCTTTCTATACTTCTCTTGCTTCTTTCTGCACCACTCTTGCCTCTTTCTGCACATCTCTTACCTCTTTTTGCACATCTCTTGCTTCTTTCTGCACCTCTTGCCTCTTTCTGCACGTCTCTTGTCTGTATCTGCATCTCTCTTGCCTCTTTCTGCACCTCTCTTGCCTTTTTCTGCACCTCACTTGCCTATTTCTGCACCCCTCTTGCCTCTTTCTGCACCTCTCTTGCCTTTTTCTGCAATTGTCTTGCCTCTTTTTGCACTTGACTTGCCTCTGTCTGCACCCCTCTTGCCTCTTTCTGCACCTCTCTTGCCTCTTTCTGCACCCCTCTTGCCTCTTTCTGCATCCACATTCCCTCTTTTTGCACCTCTCACTTCTTTGTACAGCTGTCTTGCCTTTTTCTGCACTTCCTGTGCCTCTTTCTGTACTTCTCTTGCCTCTTTCTGCACTTTTGTTGCCTCTTTCTGCAGTTCTTCATTCTTCTTTCTGTATCTCTCTTTCCTTATCTGCACTCCTCTTGGTTCTTTCTGCATCTCACTTGCTTCTTTCTGCACCCCTCTTGCCTCTTTGTGCACCTCTGTTGCCTCTTCATGCACTCATTTTGCTTCTTTCTGCAGTTCTCTTGCCTCTTTCTGCACCTTTCTGAAATTCTCTTGCCTCTTTCGGCACTTGTCTTACCTCTGTCAGCACTGTTGTATTCCGCTTTAGGTTTCCCTATATAGGTTTTCCTGAAACATGTCCTTATATAGGCACAATTCGCATTGCCCTTATATAGGCATAAGATCCCAGTCCTTATTTAGGCATTAGCCATGCTATCCAAATACAGGCATGGTCACCTACATCCATCCACCCCGACCATACAACGAGTTCTTAGAAACCAGACCCTAGCACAGGATTATTGATTTCTCCAATAACTCATTTATTATGCATTCCTTCAGGGTTCATTCCTGACATCTTCCTCTGCCCGACTCTACATCAATGCTAACATTCCAAGGCATCTACCAGGTATAAATATACCTTCCCTTGCCCAAGCAAGTAGGAGGAGACCTCGACTTTAGAGGAGCCCATGTCCCGGCCTGACGCACTGACAAGAGACGCTGTCATCCCTGCTCGCAGAGAATCCAGCTTCCATTGTGCTGACTTCCTTCGCGGGGTGTTAGAGTTTGAGACCTGGAAAGAAATTCCCACCTCTCTCATTCTCAAGGTATGGAGCTGACTAGAACCTAAGGGACTCTTGGCATACCAGAATTGGCATGCCAGACTATAGCATACCATACAATAGCCTACCATACTATAGAATACATCACCTACTTATTACCTTGTACTACACTTAGGTTAGGTACACTGGGGTAGAACTAGTTAGAGAAGCATCTTATGAGTACTCGTATTTTTAGCTTACGTTATTTATGTATATGAATATATGTGTCATAGCTAAAAGATAATGCTAGCGCAGTATTATTTCTTTCTACTGCTTATGCTGTACATAATATATCTCACATACTGTCTTGCGATTGTAACAGCTCATATCTCTTACATGAGAAACAAGACTGTTCAATAAATCCTTTTATTGAAATGCCCATCTATTCTTTCTGTGTAACTCTGAAGAAACTAAGCATGCACAGTTTTACTATACTGAAGAGGGAATCAGGAGAATGTAACACCACTCAGAGACATTATAGATGCATATACGAATAAATGTGGACCAATGAAACTGGTAGGTAGACTATCCAGACCTAGGATAAAGTGAGTCAAGCCAAATTCATCTCTATAGACGGGAAAAAGGTGACCCTAGTACAGGAGACCCAATGATATCAAAGATACACCAACAGGTATTCATGTTTGGAAATCTAAACATCAATTCCTCCCTTCAGATCACACCGCCCATACTGCGCAAATGTGTTATATCAGCGTAAAGAGGTCCAGGGAATGGTTTATTAATTTAGTTGTTGTTTTGTCACTCTTTGCACCTTATCTATTATTGATGCAGTAGTACCACCTCCGGTCCTGAAGAAAGCCATGATCACAATGTTAGATCATAGTTGGCTGAAACATGTTGACCATATCTGTTATTAGTGTGCTCAGAGATTTTTCGAGAACACGTTTTTTGTTTTAACCTTTGACACCTCTAGATATTTAATAAACACATTTTTCTTTAGGTAGTCAATTTTAATACACTGCCCATATACACTGCACTCTCTTTACACATAGTTTCATCACACCCTAGGCAGCCTCATCAATCTTTAGGAGAACTAGACCTCTGTTGCTATAACTTAAAATATCCGTGAGCTCCTCCTTTTTTCAACAATAGCAAAGGAGTTGTAGCTCCTTAACTGCACTAGGTGCGGTTAAGAGGAGGTCCCAAATGATGAAGCATGCCACCTCGGTGGGTAATGGGACTTTGTCCTCTTTATGAGGACTTTTTCTTTGCACATGTTGGGTTGTTGCCACTAGCTCTCAATTTCGCTTTAGTAGACCCGCGGACTTCTTGTTGATATATATGTTATAAACAACCCTCCAAACTTAAGGAGAGCCATCACTCTAAAACTTATAAAACAAAAACACGGCCTAACACCAAGAGGTGGTAGAGCAGTTTTCGTGATAGAGGCACACAAATCCTTTCAGACAGAGGTATTCTATTCATGGATTTGTATTCCCAGAATCAAATCCAGTAACAAAAGTATTTCACTTCTTTAAAGAAGATGAACCACCTGAGGAATATATTCCTTTCGAGGATATTGAAATTCCACTCACATACCAGGAGCATAATCTCTAGTTTAAAGGCACCCTAAAACATCACAAAAACATTACCTGGCTCGGTCCACTAGGTAGACCAGAAGCAACAAGGCCAATTCTAGCCGGCTATTCACCTCATCCTGACATCGAAGAGATAGATTTTAGACGAGGAATTACTCATTCAACTACAAGAGTTAATACAAATTTACAGACAATTAGTCCAATATGTCATGCAGACTTTCACAGTCCAACCACCAATGACCATTCCAAATCAATCCCCTCAACAGGGGTATACACTAAAAATTACTCCACAGACTTTACACGCAGTCATGGGTAAAATGCCCACAAAACATGAACAAATTCCATTCTAGATAGCTCAAAATATTACTCATATTGAAGCAGTATTTCCAAGTACTAGCCCTTATGAGAAACACAGAATCGGAACAATCTATTTAGCAATGGGGATCACACACAACTTGAAGACTGCACCACTTGGAGCACAGTCTTTGCTGGCATCTATACTAAAACACATGGTGTTCTGTCAATTGCAGTAATACCAGATGTCCTGAAACAAATTCAAAACGAATACGGGGCAGAGCCTGCTCTGAATTTAGGTATGATATTACTGAAGAACTACAACCAGGTCTCAACAATAATATTATCTAATTTTAAAGGGGAAGCAGCATCAGTGGCGATCCGCCAACGCTTATGGGAATTTGATGTAACAAAACATCAACATGAACTACCCAGAATAATAGAAAAATCTTATGCAGAATTAGGCAGAGACAGTTTGGGTGAAAAACCTTTGAAGCCAAAACTGTCTGAAGGTCCTGAGCAGGACTCTATTAAACAAAATCCTACATCTTCTAAAAAAAAGTGGGAAACTAATAAACAAAATTCAAAAGAGAAACATTCTCAATCCCGAGGTAGGTCTCCTCAAAAGGAGTGCTCTGAAATGAAGTATGACCTCAGGAATAGGGATAATGTAAGAAAACCTGACAAGTATCAGGATACTGATACACGTTCCTCTCGTACCTTTCAGATATCGTCACAGACATCAGAAAGAAGAGGACGGTCAGATCACCAAGAAGAACGCGTGAAGTCCAAAGATGATCAACACGTTCAGAAAAATAAATCAAAACCTCAATTCACCAAAAAGAAGGTAGCATGTCTGAAGATCAGACATGCCGAGAATACTGAGAACATAGCTCAGGAACGGAGAATGGGCACAGACAATGCTGGACAGTGCAGCAGAAGTAACAATAGCTCGCCAGAACCTGAAGGAACTTCTGGAGATAGTGGACATGAAGGAGTACATCATAGTAGAGACTGTAGAAACCAGGGTTAGTACACCACAAAAGTGATATGAAATAACACTCCGGATGGAGGTAGACATACCAAGAAAAGTGAAAGCACTCTCTTGGGAGAAACTTTCAAGGGTTTATGATATACTTCTAGCAGAACAGGACTGTCCACCAAAACTTGTCAGGGAGTGCCCACATGGCAAGGACATCATTATGCCAGCTTTCTCCAACCACATTGCAATTCACCTAAAATATACTTATGCCAGGAAATGGGCAGTTGCCCAGGCCCAGCATTATACAAAAACCATGTAGGATGGGATGAGGACTCACCTCATCACAAAATACAGCTAAAAAATCAACTTACTGCACAAAGTCAGTACCCAATAAAGCGAGAAGCTAAAAAACAGGTCAGGGAGATCAACTTGAATACCAAGGGGTGATTGAAACATGCACCTCCTCAATGAACAATCCTTTGTTTCCTATATCCAAACCAGACAATACATATCGTCTAGTTTTGGATTACAGACATTTGAACACTTGTTCCAAAACATTTGCTGTGCAAAATGCACATAGTACAGCATTAATGAATAACATTGTGCGTAAAAAATATAAAACCACTTTGGACATTTCAAATGGTTTCTTTTGTCAAAACATTGCACCTGAAAGCAGGTACTTAACAGCTTTCTCACTAATGGTGACCCAGCGTCAATTTTGTCGACACCCACAAGGGTTCAAAAACAGCCCGGGACTATTCTCAGCAAGGGTAACAGAGTGACTACAAATTTATGATGGCGAGGCATTGTCATATGTCAATGACATCTATCT
The DNA here is from genome assembly GCF_964204655.1 of Triturus cristatus. Classification (NCBI taxonomy): domain Eukaryota; kingdom Metazoa; phylum Chordata; class Amphibia; order Caudata; family Salamandridae; genus Triturus; species Triturus cristatus. Next base: position 720,427,398 of record NC_140579.1, read on the forward strand.
GACAGATGATGACCTAGATGGGCACTTGAACAGGGTGAGTACCATTATACTGGGCTTCGCCTCTGAGGGCTATAATGTCCTTTTCCTAGGATATGAGCTTTCAAGTGAAGGCAAAAGCCTGGCAGCTAGCTTTTTAGAAAAGTGTGCGCTGCTCCAACCTCCAAGAACGCTGAAAAGTGTACAATCCATCTTGGGTTTCCTAAATTTTGGAAGAACTTACATTCTAAATTACGCAGAAAGGGTTAAACGGGTCTACGAATTAATCAAACCTGATTTTGAACAAAACGTTGGACACAGGAACACACAGACATCCTGCATTCACTCCAAGCTAACATGTTAGCAACAAATCACTTGCAAACACGCGTAAATAAACGCAATTTAGTGATCCGAATAATTTTGGGTAAATGCTGATTCACCTATTTAACATTTAATGAGGGTGAAAAAGTACCAATAGCATACAAATCACATTTGTATACACAAGCAGAAAAGCGCTTCACTTCAACAGAAAAAATACTGACAGCAGTTCAAACAGCTGTAGCAAAAGAAAGAGCACTACCTCAGGGGAAACGCATTATTGTTGTGACTCCAGTACCAGCCTTAGAGGCGGTTACAAAAACGAGCATTCCAATTGCAAAAGCTTTACATCCTAGATGGATACACTGGGTTAATTCTCTTGCTGCAACAGATGTTGAATATGTTTTTGATCCTGATTTTAAAACACAAGCGTTTCTGCAAAATGAACATGAATGTCCTCTGCCCACTGAAATTCTGCCTCTCGATCAGTACGAATTTACAATTTATACTGACGGATTAGCGCAACCTGCTACAGGGAGTAAGCAAGCTTACAGTGCAGCATGTGCAATCGTTAAAGGTCGCATGCGCGATGGTAACTTCCGACCAATGGTCACTAAAACTCAATCTCTAGGAGATTGTACCGCTCAGCGAGCTGAACTACAAGCATTCAAACTGGTACTTCAAAGTACAGATCGCGAATTCCCCACACTTATAGTGTGCGATTCCTTTTACTGTGTTCAGTCATATAATGAATATTTACAGAATTGGCTAAAAAACGGATTGAAAGATGCAAAAGGTGGCACAACAAAACATAATTCGCTTTGTGAACAAGTAGTTCAGTTGAGAAACGAACTACCAAAAGCTCACTTGATACACACGCTGAGTCATCAACGTGATGGCGTTCACGTTGCAGGGAATTCATTGGCTGATGAAGCCGCAAAGGGGGCTGTTCAGACGGCTTCCGTAGCTGTGATCACTCATTCAAAAACGTGAATAGACAGTGAGATATTGTTGGCTGTCAATGCGTCAAGCAAAGGCAGTGGTGCAGCGTTACAAAATAAATTTCCACTCAAGTACTCTTATGTAATTGATGCGAACAACATTCCTTTTGCTCGAATCCCTGGAGTGGGGGATAGGGTAATTCCAAACATGGAACGTAGATTAGGACTGATCCTAGCAGCACATGAAGGGGTAGCCTCTGCCCATGCAGGTGTTTCTGCAACAGTATCTTTAATAAAACAAAGATATTGGTGGCCTGGCATTAAGAAACAGAACTAAAACTATGTTTTGGAATGTGAAATATGCCAACAGATCAAAGTCTCCACAGTGAAACGTCCTGCACAGATACCCCTGTTGATTTCAGAGAAACCATTAGATTGTGTTTACCTGGACCACTGCGGTCCCTTGCAAAGTAACTATAAATAAATAATGGTCGCAGTAGATTCGTGCTCAAGGTTCCTATGGATGTGGCCTCAGCGCTCGGCTGACGCTCGAACTGTTATAAAAGATTTGCGAGTCTTTATCGGCACATACGCAATTGGCACACAACATTCTGACCAGGGCCCTGTATTTAGCTCTCGGGCTTACAAAGAAGCCATGGCCTGTTTGGGCGTAGCATTGCGGTACTCCTCTCTGTTTCATCCTGAGGGAAATTCTGTTGTGGAAAGGAAAAACCGGGACATAAAGCAGTTTATAACAGCTGGAGTATTAGGTTCGGGTGATGGGTGGGTCAAACATCTTTATGGGGTCCAACGCTCATTAAATAATTTGCCAAGAAGTTCTCGGGGGGGGGGGGTCGTCACTCCATATGAGGTCCTATTTGGGACAGGAATGTGGGTTCCTGATCTCGAATGTAAAGGCACAGTGGTGGAAAATAAACCCTTTGATATCAAAGATCGTTTGGCTGTTTTACATGGATCTAAATGAACTAAGATCGAAACAAAGCAACATGTTCCTGAAGCCAACCACCACTGGGGGAAAACCGGCAGTCCCAGCAAGGCCTGTCTGAATCCCAAAAGTTGGGGATCTAGTCAGAGTGATGATTGCGGACAAGAAGGAATTTGGACCTTCTTACAGACAACCAGTACCTGTCCTAGCCGTCCACGGAACAAGAACAGTACTTTTGCCTCCCCTTGCTGGAAAAAAGGAGAAAAGATTTGTGTCATTCAACCTCATCAAACCACACTATGTGGCCGATGCTAAATAGTAGGCCTTGTGGACTCCGCCCTAGTAGCAGACGCCCTCCTCTCGCTACTATCCAAGAGGTTCAGACTGAAAGACTCATAACCATCAAGAAGTTATCAGTAATAGATGAAGGACTACGCAACAATGCTATGGAACTCATCCCTCTTGAAACTCAAGTAACAGTTCGTCCAGATACACCTGTCTACACCAACGTAACACATGATCAACTGGTTCCAGCGATTTAGACAAATCCTGATGCAATTCCAACAATTGACCGAACTGCTTCTGGCTACTTCATTAACTTTGATATGTTTTCTGAGGATCCAAGTAAGCCTGAAACGACGCCAGCCCTAAAAACTTTCAAACAACAAGTAGAAGACTTTTTTCATTTTCTGAAAGACAATTTATCTGGTTTCACCATGGATTGAACTATGGATTATTTCTGGAATATTTTTCTTTCTGCTTTGGCTAGCTTTAGTAATGACTCGTAGCGTGCTTATGAATGGCAGATACATTCGTTTGGACACTGAAAGTAAAAATGTGAACTTACTGTTAAAGCCACACAAATCTTCCCATTGTGAAGCAAGAGACTTGTCAGGAGTGAACATCACAGCCTTTCCTATACAGGATGGTATAGTTGGGGACAAAAACGATTTCGACATATTCAGCCTGATGGAACTTTTGAAGATTCCACATTTATTTAAAATGTCATTAAGTGACTTTATTACCTCCAGTACCTATTCTGATGATTGGGACTTTAAGACTGTTAATAACATGATGTCTAATCTAGAAAGTCTGCTGCGTTCTCTAACAATGAAAACTTAGAGGGTTCATCAGACTACGAACAGCTTTATTGTTACAACCACTATGGTCATCATTTCTTGCATAAATCTGCAACGCCTAGAAAAGTGTTTAGGTTTAACCAATGGGAACATTGTCCTACACCACCAAAGGGTAGTTCAAAAACGTTTGCAAATAAGTTACCATATTTTTCAGGGTACAATACATCTGATCCAGAAACATTTTTCTATAGAAATGTAAACATAACAGGACAGAAAAATATGTTAACTAATACACAACAGATTTATTCTGCAGCCTTTATTGCCCAACTGTCTAGACAAGGGTTTGTCTTTTGGAAAGACACAATCGACACAAAATCTGTCTGGGGTTCTAAAGATTGGCAAGTGCAGGGGATAGAAGCTTTGTTTAGAGCCTGTATCATCCCACAGCAAATTATGTTTTTGAATGATACTGTGCAACAAATGTCGTGCCTCAGGTTAGCCAAGATCAAAGACATGAACACACCTTCTGTCCAACACCTGCAAGCAATAGCACTACTCAGGGAGCGGTCACAGTAGACACAATACTACAAAACAACAGATCAGATCCTGCTTGGAAAAATTGGCTGCTCTGGCCCACAGACACAAACATCTGTCAAGAAAGATTCCTCAAAAGAATACAGGGCTTTATTATCCATAGGCCAGACCCACGTTATGTTCAATGACAGCATCCGGGGGTAGTAACAACATAGAGTGTAGGAAAATTGTGCCTCGACTGGTTACAAAAATCTACACTTGAGGATGTGAAACAACACTTATCTTTACTTAATGAAGACGTAGCCCGTAGGGATTTCTTGCTAGGACCAAGAAAACCATGTCAAAAACATTTCATATATGCCGGCATTTATGCTGCTTATAATGACATATGGAAGGTTTTACAGGCAGAGGCCGCAGAAAGAATATGTGAGCTTGATCGTATTCACTTAGAGAAATCTCTCACTGTGGTCGACAATGGGTTAACAAATTTGTCATCCAGAATATATTCACTGGGCAACATTGTATCCTCTGCTATTGACATACTGGAACAAGATTTAGCCATGTTACAACAAGGCCAATCTCAGTTACGTTCTATTATGTTATTAGGCTGGATGCTGCAATCCTTGCGTGCAGGCTATGTGCCTTGGCATTTTATCAACACGTCGTCTCTGTTTTCAGAATACAATCTCATGGATAAACAGATCGAACTGGTGTGGTAAATAATTTAATTACCGGTACTTAATTTGATGCAGAAAATCTATAATAATAGCTCAGTAAAATAAGAGGCAGAATCCGTGGTATTAGAGGTTCGGAACGGGCTTTATTCCAAAATCAATTCGAATTGAGGACTCCATATTCCGTCACCACGAAGGTTCAGGAAGTGAAGGACAATACTTTATTGACAGATAATCATATTTATAGAAGAGGCATTATAGTGAAACAGATGCAGGAGGCGTAACAGTTGATAACAGAGATAAAAACATACATGCGTAACTAAAATGGGTGTAACTAGGCGTAACTAAAGAACGTTATTTAGGTATGATGTCACAAATGGGTGGCACCATGAAAGAATTTCGCAATGTCAGCAGAAATACTTGGCAGAAATGCGCGCGCAGCAGCATGACGTGTGATTGACGTGTAACTAGAGGGTGAAGGGGACTTGACATTTAGCTCTACATGTGGAGACAGAAGTCTGGGGTTATGTCAACCTAATCCCAAATCATATCTAACATCCTATGTTTAAAGAACTATGTTATCCAAAAGGAAAGGTCTCTTAGGATAGAATCTTATTCTATACTGACTATACTGACTGTTAGTGCGTGTACAAGCGTCTAAGTGTCTACACTAGATGCGAGGGGGTAGGAATATTCCATGGTAACAGGGCTATGAATTACTTGCATAAAGACAGAGAAGCCGGGCCCTTTTACACGGTAGCTAGAGGAATGTTTACTTAAACTGCTAGACAGGAATGCATTGGATGAAAAGCGGAGCAGAGCAGATAATCTTGAAGGTGAAATACAGTTTTTGGCAGGCAGATAGGCCGACAGGCCGAGTCAGGCACCGTTAGCCGCGCAGAGAGTAGGACAAAGTTCATGGATACAGATGCGAGCTCAGACTGGAGCTTTCAGAGGCAGAAGGCAGAAAAAGGCTTAATGGCAGAATCAGGGCCTACTCGCCTGGACTGTAAAATGGGATAAATGAACCATATAAAGCCGGTGGCCTTTCATACTTAGGAATAGAATATCCGGCCCATTCATGGCGGATCTGAAAGAGGACATGTTGACGGTGGACGCACATGTGTTTGCGTCTTCATAACTGGAACTGGAGGGAACATACATGTACTTGTGATTTATACATGAAACCGTTGGGGTCCAAGATAGGGGACATAACTGATCATAAAAATCCATATTTCCACATTCCCTCCTTGTCCCCTACTTGCCCTTAAGAGATATCAATCTTCATCAATCCGTTGATCTGTTCATATAACATCATTTGTTCTTCTTTCTTCTTCCGGAATCTCGAACGAAAACTTAGATGTGGGATACACGAGGTGGCACACAGACCACAAATCGCTGGCCCACATTGTAGACATAAGCAGCAACTGAATAGTATGAGAAAGCCAATACCTAGGAAGGAGAGCGTTCTCCATCCCCAGGCTGACAACACGCCCCAGAACCAACCGGACCAAGTCCAGGTGCCTGGATTCTGGTGTATCTGGCTTACAATCTTATGAAGGCGGGTTATGGCTTTATATACAGACGGCGAATTTTCTGGTATGAAAATGCAACAACTTGATCCGATGACCCTACAAGCTCCGCCCCTATCGGCCAGGATGACGTCAAGGACAAGACGATTTTGAAGCACAACAATCCGCATAGCAGACTGCTCTTCTGTTAAATTGCCTAAGGCGGAAATAGTTTCGTTCACTACTGCTTCAAGGGTTCTGGTTAATCTACGTATCAACTTACTATTAGTGACTGTACCTATATAAGGAAAGAAACCTTTATTGAAATCTGTGTATTTTTTTCCCATGCTGTTTCAGTGTAATCGATAATTGGGAGATCTCTCTGCTGTCTATTGTGTACTAAATGAGTATTTCTATGATAATCAGGAGGAGCTAGGAAAACAGGTGGCAGAAGGAATGCTATGTAACAGGTACCATCCCAGTCTAGAGGTAGACGTATATATGCGGTCTGGCCACATATGAAGTAGGAATGACGAGAAGCTCTAAATGTAGACTTGCCTTGATCACTGAATTCTATTACAGTGGTGCATTTACTATGGCCCATGTGTATGGAGCCATTCTTTCTTATACACAATTCACCTTTAACTGGAAATACTGACATAGCAGGCAAAATTGGTGCAGCTTCGGATTCAACATTCAGGATCATGAGATTAAGCGTGAAATTACCTAATCCATATACTTCATTTTCTAGATCAGTTCCTGTTCTTTTGGGAAGTCCCTCCTTGTTAGGGTAGCAGACTTTAAGCAAAACTAAGTTCAGGTTTCCCCATACCCATTTGTCTTGATAAACTGCGGAATTCGAATCTAGGGATTTAATTAAACTAAACCATGCTCCACAGGAGCCATTGTGTGTGAACGGATATGGAAAGAGAGGCAGAATTCCCTTATAGTTCTGATAGGGAGGGAGTCGGCCACATATCCAACAATTTGTAGCATTGCTAGCCTGATGGGAATGATGTAACATACTAATAAAAGTGTTATTGCGCAGCGCAAATCTATAGGACAACTCATGCGGGGGTAATTCACTAAAAGAATGTTCAACAGTAACATTGTAAACATGTTTAGAAATAGGATAATATATGTGCAACAATATACTTGCAGTGATTATTAAAAGACTTAAGAAAAACAAAATTAATAACGTCACTGTGCAATGACTACGCAGTGATTTACAGTACGCATGTTGTTTCAACTGCATCCTTCGGTTTCTTTCTCTATTCAGGTCTAGGGGATACATGTCAGAGACAAATTCGACCGATTCACCTTGGAGAGGACTTAAACAATCAAATTGTCTGACTTGTTAGACCGTAGTTTTAGTTTGTATAGTTCCTTATTACTCTGTTCAACCAAAGGAAGCTTTGAGTCAATCGGTGAAGACACGCAAGGTGTATCGTTTACATCAGACGGTAGTCCATGAAATTTCTTGATGTGACTTGAATGTATCCAACCTTTGCGACCTTCGATCTTCACGGCTGTCCTCGTGGTGAGCAGTACAAGTTGAGGCGATTTCCACCTAGGATCCAGCTGAGTCTTCCGGTCAAAATTCCTCACTAACACCAGGTCCCCGGGAACTACGTCATGGGGTTTCACCTCGGTGTTGTCGGGAAAGGCTGCAGCTACCTGTGAACGACAAGATTGTAGTGCAGACATCAAGGAAGCCAAGTAATCTGTCAGCATATTACAGTCAACATCAGTTATTTTGCGTGGTATAGGCGTCCCCCACATATTTGGTGGTCTACCGAAGATCACCTCATAAGGGGATAGCCCTGTTCGAGAGTGCGCTACCATTCTCATGTAAAAGAGTGCGACTGGTAAGGCTACTACCCAATCGACACCTTTCTCCCTACATATTTTGGACAATCTAATTTTCAGAATTTGATTATGTCGTTCCACCAGACCTGCTGCCTCGGGGTGTCGGACACAGTGAAATCTCCATTGATAGCCTAACAGAAGTGAAACGTGTTTCATTAGTTCGGATGAGAACGGCTGGCCGTTATCTGAGTAGACAACACGTGGTAAACCGTACCGTGGGAAGAATTCTCGAACTAACTGTTTGGCAGTAGTCGGGGCAGTGTAATCTGAAACCGGGTATGCTTCTGTCCAACGGGACAGAGCACAGACAACTACGAGAACATATTTGAATCCTCAACATCGTTCCATCTGGATATAATCCATCTGGAGGACTTCAAAAGGGTGATCAGGAGGCTGAAATCCACCCTGTTCTACGGGAATGCTTTTACCTGGGTTAAACTGACAACAGATCATACAGGTACGAACTTTTTGTTTAGCTGCTGCTCGTAAATTTTTGTTGAACCAAATGTGTTGAATGCTGTCTAGCATAGCTTTTTCTCCTAGGTGGGCTGGACTATGTATTGTATTAATGATAACTTGAACCATAGAATCAGGAAGGAACCACACAGATTTTTCCTTCGTCATCCATCCTTGATCCGTTTGGATCCCTCCTAATTCAGTCCATTTCTTTATTTCATCTGGTGTAGCATGTGTCTGTATGTCAATTACGTCAAGAGCGGGATCCTTAACCATCATGCAATGTGTTGGTGTCGGAACTATTGTCTTTGTCATGTCAGATGTGTGAGTTTGAGCAGTCTGTTTAGCTGTTCTGTCAGCTAGATCATTGCCTTGGGAAATGATATCAGTAACTTTCGTGTGAGCTTTACATTTCATAATTGATATTGCAGCGGGTAGATGTATTGCATCTAATAAGGCATGAATGAGGGGTCCGTGCTGAATGTGGGCACCGTGAGAAGTTAAATAACCTCTCTCTCGCCACAGCACGCCGAAGTCATGTACAACTCCGAATGCATAACGTGAATCAGTGTATATGTTGACTTTCTTATTTGTGGCTTGAATACAGGCTTGTGTCAGAGCGATGAGCTCTGCTGCTTGAGCTGACAAGGTATTTATGCAATTTGTTTCAATGACTTCAGTGTCTGTTGTGACTGCATACGCGGCCACTAGCTCTCCTGTACTTGTTCTCATACATGAACCATCTACATACAACGTCAGGTCTGGGTCTAACAATGGGACGTCTGTCAAGTCTTGTCTGGGTTTCGTCGTGATAGTAATAACTTCAATACAATCATGTGCTAGTGGGTCTGTTCCGTTTACTGGTAACAGTGTGGCAGGATTTAATGTACTACAACGTCTGATTTCTATGTGTGGCTGAAACAATGTTAATTCGTAACCGGTGAGTCTTGCTATAGTCAAGTGTTGTGTTTGCGTTCGGTTCAAGAGAACCTCTACTGCGTGTGGTACTTGTACTGTCAATGGATGTCCTAACACTATGGCATCGCTTTGTCTGATTGCTAAAGCTGTCGCTGCCACTGATTTCAGGCACGCAGGCAGAGCCTGAGCTACGGGATCTAATGTACTAGAAAAATAAGCACATGGTTTGTGTGATCCTGCTTGTTCCTGAGTGAGTACTGACAAGGCAGTACCTTCGCGTTCTGTAACAAAGAGTGTAAACTGTTTATTGTAACATGGTGTTGCTAAAACAGGTGCTTGACATAAAGCTTTCTTTAGGCTTTCAAAAGCTTGTGTATGTTCCTGAGTCCAAGGGAGGACAGTGGATGTGGCTGCCTCCTGTGTTGTCAACTGAATGAGTGGTTTTGCTAGAAATGCATACTGAGGGATCCACTGCCTACAATATGAAGTGAGGCCTATAAAAGCCCGCACCTCCTTTTGTGTCTTGGGTATTGGCATGTTGGCAATTAACTGGATGCGATCGGGTGTAAGCTGCCTTCCCTCCTTGGACAGCGAGTGACCAAGGTAAACAACTCGCTGAACACAGAATTGCAGCTTAGAAGGGGACACCTTGTGCCCCTTTTCGGCCAAAAATTGTAAAACCGTCAGTGAGGCTTTTTCACATTCAGGTTCGCTTCTAGCGGTGATCAGCAGATCGTCGACATATTGAAGCAGGGCAGTGTTGACTGGCATGTGTATACTGTCAAGTTCTCGTTTCAGTGCTTGGCTATAGATGCTGGGGCTCTCTGTGAATCCTTGAGGTGCGCGCGTGAATTTAAAGCTTCGTCCATTTAAACTAAATCCGAACAAGTATTGGCTTTCCGGATCTATTGGGACGCTAAAAAAAGCATTCTTGAGATCAATTACAGTAAAGAATGTGGCTTCGGAATCAATGGCTGTCAGTAATGAAGAAATGTCTGGGACTACGGGGTATTGTGGTACAATACATTTATTTAATTCGCGCAGATCAATAACCAATCTATATACTGGCGGGGCCTTTGGATCAGTTCGTTTAAGAATCGGAATTATCGGGGAATTACATACATTGGAGTCAGTTTCCACAACCACTCCTTGGGTAATAAGCTCGTCAATGATTTGCAGTAAAGCCACTACAGCATCTGGGGGTAACTTGTATTGTCGCATTCGTGGTAGCACCACTCCTGTCTTTAGTGTGACTCGATATGGTGTAATGTTCATGCAACCAACATCTGTAGGGCCTTGTGCCCATAAATGTGCGGGTAAAGTCTGCAGTCGGTGATCCATGTCTCGGGACACGTAGTGCCCTTTGAAATCACGTAAAAACAATCTTACTCCTTCCGGAGAACAACATATTATAGCTCCTAGAGCTTTCAATGTTTTTATACCTAACAGGTTTTCTGGACATGATTTAGTAAGCAATAAATCTGTAGTTCGTGTCAAAGGACCAATCGTAAGGGGAAGAGGCTGTGATACTTCGTTAATGATAGGTTTTCCTGAAAAACCAAGGGAAATATTCTGTGAGCCTGAGAGGGGTGCCCCTGGAACTTCACTACGTTTTATTGTTGTTCGGCTTGCCCCTGTATCAAGTAAAAATTTTCTGTCTTGGCCTAATAATTCACTGTGTACATAAGGTCCTTCTTGATCTACAGGGACCTCAATAAGGGGTAAGCCAACTTCCCTCTCTAGGCTGTTTCATGAGTATCGTTGATAATCAGGATAGTCATACTGTGCGGTCTGGTACATCTGTTGTGTCGTTGTCTGTGTGGCAGCAATAGGCTGCGGTGGTGGAGCTGGCATAGACTGTTGCGGAGCCGGCATGGACTGTGCATGCTGCGGGGCTCCTTGTTTGTTCTGATCCTGTCTAAGTGGCCGTGGTCTTTCTTTTGTATTACCTATGGCGATATTATGTTTTAAAACTGGACAATCGTGTACATAATGACCTGGCTGTTTACAATAGTTGCATGTCCCTTTTACAGGACCTGGTGAAACACTGGACTGTGTCATACCCTTTTTATGACCGTCAGCTGGAACTGTCTGGGAAACTAGCATTTTCATTTTCGTGTCTTTCATGCGTCTTTGTTCATGTTCTTGTTCCTCTCTAATTCTATTGTGATGGTACTGTAGCATTTGTAACATTTGTGACGGTGTGTTACCTTGCCAGGTACTCTCGAATTTCAATACTCTATTCTTAACTTGGGGCAAGGAATTTTCAACTAATTTTGTCACAAACAGATGTGGATACGATTCGCTATTTGCTTTTATTCCACTATTTATACCAAAACATTTTTCGAATCGGGCATAGAAATCACTAGTGTCTTCATCTTGCTTTTGTTTACAGGCTGAGATTGCACCCCAGTCTTCCTTTTTCGTAGTTAATAAACGTGGCAGTACCTGTACTAGTAAACCTGGTAGTGTTTTGGTCTTGTCCCCAAGCCCTGAACCTGGACCTCGAGCTTTTTCTTCGTTTTCTAATGCTGTCCAATCTATCTTCTGGTCTCCCACCTCCCAATCCTTTTCCTTGAGTTTTTCGTAAATGCCCGCAGGCATTAATACCTTTAATATTTTCATAATGTCGGGATAGGTATACTCTCCCATGAGCAACATGTCTTTAATTTCACGGTGGAAACCCGCTGGGTCTTTGTCATGACTGGGTACCACTTTCTTCATTTCTAATAGTTCCATTTTAGATATGGGAGTGTATACAAACACACGTTTAAACTGATTGTCATCACCTTTTATCGGGTGAACTTCGCGTAAGGGATTCTATCTATCCATATAATACGTCGTTCTTTCCTTGATGGGCAGTGAGACATGTTCGGGGCATACAAAAAGAATGTACTGCTTTCTGGATTCTAGTATTTCTCTAATTAACTCAGTACCTGAACCTCTCCATTTATTCGTGAGTAATTCAGTCAATATATTAGGTAAGGGACCAGGATCGGAGTGTTGGCTTTTATATAATATAAGGAGTTGTTGAATCATGTAGATACCAGCTAAACGCTGTTCATCTGGGGTGAGGTTCAAAAACGTGTGCGCTAATGTATCATCACTATATTTTCCGGGACTGTCAACCCAGTGAACGGCTGACCTGGCTAATTCTTGTTCGTCCATAGAATCGAGTATATGATAACCCCTTCGTTCTCGGAGTAATTTGTCAGCGGCTTGGAACGCATGTTCGGGGGACCTTATATGTATTACAGGTGTTTGGAAATTACTGTTATTATCTGGACGTATCGGACGTATCGGATCAGTAAAGCATCTAGTATTATTGCAAGATCTTCCTCTACCTACATAGGCCATGGTTTCTAACTGTCCTGTGGGTAGTTCTAATTCTTCCTCCTCTTCGGTTTGTTCAGGCTGGTCTACTGCTAATCTTTCTTCGTGTATTCGTTCTACTTCTTTGCGGATTTTTCGGCACATAGCTATTATACTTAATCGTTTATCATGTCTCCCTTCTGATATATTCCGACTCCATGTGGTAAGAATTTGCATTTCTTCCGGATTTACTCCTGGTCGGTCTTGATTTCTGATCACACAATTTATGAGGAAACGTAACAGTTCCCCCTGTATTTCCACTTTCTGGTATTCCATGGCTCTATTAATACTCTCAGAATCTCGCCCTGACTGGACAAAATGATATATATTTTCTAAATGTGTAGTCATTCCTGGTAGCCTCCCTAAATATATTGCAGCTCGTCGGATACGTAATGATGCCAGCAGCATTTCGTCCTCTTTGCCGGGCACAGGATCATATCTACAATCTATTAGAAGTTCCTTAAGCATGTCGGGAGTTACTAGTTTGGGCGTACGTTGGTGGGCTAATTCTTGAAAGGAAAGTTTATTTACTCTGGGTGGCGTGGAAAAAATGTTTGTTGTACCTCCTGTAGCACCGCCTGGGGTGCTGGATGTGAAAAGGATTCGTTGAACGTGATATAGCAACCATAGGTGTGGGTACAGCTGTAGAAACAGATGTGCTTGCCGGAACTTGTATCGGAGTTTGTTGTTGCGGAGGTACAGACGGAGGAGGGTCTTGGCGTTGAACCCCCTCGGCAGGCGGTCTATGTGGCGCGGTATTAGCATACTCGGGAGCTGCGTCGTCTAAATAAGAAGAAAGGAAAACATCTTCTGCGGTTCTGGGATGCCCTTTGGGATGTGCTTTTATCGGAAACAATGGGGGTGGCAAGTCTTTTGGTATCTCCGGAGTAGCCTTAGGTAACCCTTCGGCCAGAAGAGGATACATACCATTCATAAGGGCATTTCTTTGTCTGTCTACTTGTTCTGATTTTACTCGGGTACCTTCTTCAATTAATATATTTTCTCGGATTTTATTTGAATTCTCCTTACTTTTCTCTTCCTGTCTGAGTGCTTTTTCTGTACGTCTATATGATTCTTTACGCCATAATTCAATGGCATCTTTCTGTGATTGTCTAGCTTTCTTTTTCCATAATTCTTCCTCTACTTTCATGATGCAATCTGCATCCCAGGTCCCAGCTGCGGGCCACCTCTGACTTTCTGGTAATTCCTTGGTGTAGTCTGCCCATAAATCAAGAAATAATATGGCGTCTAGGCCATGTTTATGATACATGAAGTACCCTGGAGTGTCCCTAGGAGGAATGGGAACAGCTTCTTTGAGTACCCCTTTTCTAGTTTTGATCTGTCTTAATCTCGAAAAGAGCGGCATATTGAGAACTGATCTGATACCTAATTCTGAACACGTTTAATACAACAAAACACAATAATGAACAGTCATTCACACCACAATATGCAGAACGTATTTAAAACATTTTAACATTTAACATTTAATGAACAACAATGATGGCCATTTAGGGAACTAGTCACTAAACATAATACTCGGCACTAACTAGGTAATTCTGAATTATATACTAGACATACTTGATATACTGCTAAACAGTACAGATACACTGCTGAAACAGTGCAGACCGGATTTGTGTACCCAAACCCGTCTTGACCGGCACAACCTATGTGCACGTCAGAACGCCTCCCCGACAATGGTACTCACCGGGTAGCTCGGAACGGAAGGACTCGGAACTGAACTGAACTGGACTCGGACCGGACTGGACTCGACTCGAAACTTCGGAACTTCGGAACCTGGTGGGCCTCTGTATACCTCGGATCTTGCTCTCTCAGCTAGGCTCTGGTCGGGATACTTCGCACTTCTCACCGCCTCGTCTGGGTGTTGATCGCAGCCTCAGTTACCCCCGCTCGGCAGGAGGGAGATACAGGAAATCCTGTGGGTACGCGTTGTTGTCCGTCCAGCTGTGGCAGGAGACCGGGCCTGCAACGCACCTCCGGCGCGTGAGATGAGAAAGTGTCCCTATTCGGGCGCCATATATGTGGTAAGAATTTAATTACCGGTACTTAATTTGATGCAGAAAATCTATAATAATAGCTCAGTAAAATAAGAGGCAGAATCCGTGGTATTAGAGGTTCGGAACGGGCTTTATTCCAAAATCAATTCGAATTGAGGACTCCATATTCCGTCACCACGAAGGTTCAGGAAGTGAAGGACAATACTTTATTGACAGATAATCATATTTATAGAAGAGGCATTATAGTGAAACAGATGCAGGAGGCGTAACAGTTGATAACAGAGATAAAAGCATACATGCGTAACTAAAATGGGTGTAACTAGGCGTAACTAAAGAACGTCATTTAGGTATGATGTCACAAATGGGTGGCACCATGAAAGAATTTCGCAATGTCAGCAGAAATACTTGGCAGAAATGCGCGCGCAGCAGCATGACGTGTGATTGACGTGTAACTAGAGGGTGAAGGGGACTTGACATTTAGCTCTACATGTGGAGACAGAAGTCTGGGGTTATGTCAACCTAATCCCAAATCATATCTAACATCCTATGTTTAAAGAACTATGTTATCCAAAAGGAAAGGTCTCTTAGGATAGAATCTTATTCTATACTGACTATACTGACTGTTAGTGCGTGTACAAGCGTCTAAGTGTCTACACTAGATGCGAGGGGGTAGGAATATTCCATGGTAACAGGGCTATGAATTACTTGCATAAAGACAGAGAAGCCGGGCCCTTTTACACGGTAGCTAGAGGAATGTTTACTTAAACTGCTAGACAGGAATGCATTGGATGAGGAGCGGAGCAGAGCAGATAATCTTGAAGGTGAAATACAGTTTTTGGCAGGCAGATAGGCCGACAGGCCGAGTCAGGCACCGTTAGCCGCGCAGAGAGTAGGACAAAGTTCATGGATACAGATGCGAGCTCAGACTGGAGCTTTCAGAGGCAAAAGGCAGAAAAAGGCTTAATGGCAGAATCAGGGCCTACTCGCCTGGACTGTAAAATGGGATAAATGAACCATATAAAGCCGGTGGCCTTTCATACTTAGGAATAGAATATCCGGCCCATTCATGGCGGATCTGAAAGAGGACATGTTGACGGTGGACGCACATGTGTTTGCGTCTTCATAACTGGAACTGGAGGGAACATACATGTACTTGTGATTTATACATGAAACCGTTGGGGTCCAAGATAGGGGACATAACTGATCATAAAAATCCATATTTCCACACTGGCACAAAGGGGAGCAAAGTATACAGTGATGAGCATTGAAAAACTGTAAAAATTACCATTTACTGTAGCAGAAAAAACAGCTACAGAATGGCTTATCCATGGCAAAATAACTCTGCCTGTCACTACTTTTCATTTTCAGTATTGCCTCAAATGCAAGCAGGCAAATATGAAAGGTTGGGTAAAGAATACATTAAGTCATCCTGGGATTTACCTTACGAATACAGATGATGGAGTGGGGATCGTGAATTGTTTATAAGCGGTACACACTGTGAAAATCACTGAGCGGATCACTCATATGTCAGGACATTTCTTTACACGGGGCTTGTAATGGTTCTGTGACAAACTAGTCCTGCCACCTGCAGGGTACACTAGCTGCTGTGATTAATCCAACGTTTGGCCAACTTTCTAACGGGAGTTACCTCATGTTGAATGATCAAAGTTGCTGTGGCATGTTGCCAGGAATACCATTTCTGGAAACGGTTAGCTCCAGAGTTACTTGTGTATGCAAGTATTGTTACCCCAAATCGACACAGTCAGGGAGTCACCTCTATGGCCTTCATTGAATGTTTCTTTTATACGTTTTGATACTTTAAGCAGAATGAAAGCCATGCTTTTGCAACAGACCGTGCCTTTGACCTCGGCGAAAGAAACCTATGATCTACAAATTGCAAGGACTTTGGCTGAGATACAGGCTCTAATACGTAGAAACTGCCCTATACATTTCATAAAAATGATGGGACGTATCTTAAGCATGTCTGATACGAGCGGGATTGTACATGTATTTAAGACCATATGTTCAGGACTGTTAACACCTTTTCAGGCAGTCCTCGCAATCATTCCAAACTTTGTGCATTCAGTGTTTGGTGGTCTGCCATTACTTCTAGCACTCTTTGTAGGAATCCTGTTTCTATTCCTACTACTACGCTATGGCAAGCCTATCCACCGGCGTCACTCCCAGCAACTTGGAGAAAGCTCTCCTAGAACGGAAGTGCCGTGAGCGCATAGTACAACTTTTGGGCATACCTCGTCTACGGAAACTTAATACAACATGGTTTCTGTCATTTAGGCCAATCTGGCAAGATTGATTTTACCTGTTCTACGCTGCCTGCTTTGCAGTGAAGAATGCGTGCTAGATATCGATACACTGCTGGACCTGATAACGGCCCGTGCTCTGTGTTGTCCCCAGAGGCTGCCAATCCAGATGACGGCATTCGTTGAGATCTCACAGACATTTCCTGCTGATGCTGAAGTACGAGATGGATCTACAGGCGCACAGGTAACAACGGCCGCGAACATTGCTGTGGCATCCCATGCTGAAGGCAATGCTTCACATCTCTGTGCAATTAACCTTCTAAATGAGGTGTTCCAACTGTCACCGACATGGGTAGATAATCTTTTGTCTACAGGAGTAGATGATATCATGTTTACACCAGACCCATACACTGACTTTGATTCGGCTCAGTGTACAGGGGAAGCTATGAATTTGGACTCCATATTTTCAAAACAGAAGAAAACTTGGAACTCTTCCTAAAATTTACTTTTTTGTTCTAAATTTGAAAATACATGGCAATTCAATCTGCTTACAGTAGAACTATTCATATAGAACGGACTTCTTTGAATAGTTCAAGGGACACATTGTCACCTTATTTACCACTATTTCATTTAGTACCATGTTATGATATGACTTTGGTTTTTGAATAATTGTCAACCATTTTGTCATATGTATATATTTCTATTCATTTATATTGCATTTATTTCCGATATATTCTTAGAATGAAAAACTGCTTTAAAATGTACAGTACCTTTGCATTACATGTTTAGCAAAAGTTTAAAAAAAAAGAAAAAACTTCTTTTAGTATGCTTTTACAAATGTTTTTTTACAACATGTGGTACTCAGTTTAATGTTTAGCATTTAATGTTTAGCATTTAGTATTATCATTCATTCGAAAGTGGAGTGAGTGTTGTATTCCGCTTTAGGTGTCCGTATATAGGATTTCCTGAAACATGTTCTTTCATAGGCACAATTCGCATTGCCCTTATATAGGCATAAGATCCTAGTTCTTATTTAGGCATTAGCCATGCTATCCAAATACAGGCATGGTTACCTACATCGGTCCACCCCAACGTCACAACAAGTTCTTAGAAACCAGACTCTTAAGCTCTTCGGAGTTCCCCTAGCACAGGATTATTGATTTCTCCAAGAACTCATTTATTATGCATGAGCCGCTATTCCTTAAGGGTTCATTCCTGACGTCTTCCTCTGCCCCACTTTACGTCAATGCTAACATTCCAAGGCAGCTACCAGGTATAAATATACCTTCCCTTGCCCAAGCAAGCAGGAGGAGACCTCGACTTTAGAGGAGCCCTGTGTAGGAGAGTAGGATCTGCTTCACATATTTACCCCCACTTTTTGCTGGTGTTTCACTGTTTTTTTACTTAACTCTCGCTGGGACCCTGCTATTCAGGGCCCCAGCCTAGCTGATTCCTCTCTAAATTGATTGCAAGTACATTAGGTACACTTCACTTTGGATTCTGGGGAACCCTTGTGAGTCCCTAGTATATGGTATACTTTGTACCCAGGGCATAGGTACCCCAGAGGCCTACCAGGGGCTGAAGCATGTATTGTGCCACCCCTGGAAAGCCATGCAAAATGACACCACAGGTCTGCTACTGCAGCCTGGGTAAGGTGGTGCATGCACCCCTTACTGAGGCATACGTTCACTATACCTCACCTATCACTGCACATACAAACCTATCAGTCACCCCTATGGCAGGCCTTATCAATCCTGAAGGCAGGGTGCCTGGTTATATGTGAGAGGGTGCTCAGGCATGTGCTGAGCCCCTCTGCAGCCTTCGGAATCTCTTCTCTGGGGTTGTCAGTGGTGCAGCCTGACCATATACTCTTAAGTGCATTATAACCAAACGGTAAATGCTAACTTTGGACTGGCTGCACGGAAACATGTCGTGTTTAGAGTCAAACACCTTGGAATTCTACCCCCACACCAGTAACTGGTGTAGGAGTATGATCCCACCCTTCTAGAGGGAGAGACATGGCAGTACTGGGTTACCCCGTAGAATCTTAACAGAGCCCTGGCATCACAAAATGGATGCTGCAGCCACAGACACGGCCTCCTGCTCCTGACTGAAACTCCGGCAGGGGAGGCCTGGACAATAGGTTTTCTGTCATAGGGAGGTGTAACCACCCCCCAGACAGGCTTATGTGTATTGGGGCTGGGTGGGAGCACTCTCTGAGTTCTTTGAAGTCCTGCACTGGGGGCACATTTGGTGTCCCTGTGCATAGCCCAGCTCAAACCAGTTCAGGGGCTTCCAGCCTCTGCTCTGGCACGATCTGGACAAAGGAAATGGGTGTAGCCACCCTTCTTTCCAAACCCTCCCATAGCTGGGTCCCCAGAGCTAGTGCAACCCCTTCCTTAGGTATAAGTAAGGAACCTCTGGAACCAGAACTTTAGATATCCCTGGACAAAACTCTGAAGCTGAATCCTGGAACTTCGTAGCTCTACTCAAGACTAGAGGACTGAAGAAATCTCCCTTGGGGTCAAGGTACCAACAAAGCAATTTCACAGTCTGCATTTCCGAAGCTCTCGCCGGACTCCGAAGTATTTACAGCCCAGGAAGAGGATTTCCAGACATCTCCGAGGCCAACCTGAGTCCCCAGCAAAGCTGAGACCCGCAGCCCTCGTGAGTGGTGTGGAACCGGAACACTGGTCACCGGGCACATTTGCAAGTGCATTGACTTCTCGACGTCTCTTGAAGTCGTGCTTGGGGTTACTTATAGCCCCCACCTCGAGCAGAGAATCCACTGAAGATTGTCAGCCTAGTCACCCAGAGTGACCGGTGGGCCGCCATTTTGTGTTTCCTCTGGAGGCTCCTTCGCGATCCCTGGTTCATTGACTGGTGGGTCCCTGAGAAGGCAACTTTGATATTCCTTGGGCTTCCCTGGTTGTCCCAGAAGTGCCCTGACTCCTTACCAAGTCGTGAGTCCTTCAGACCTTGCTGGTCTGTACCAAAGCATTTTTCTCCTTTCTGTGTGGGTTGCTGTTGCCAAGGCTTGTTGTCTCCAATCCGGGCACCAATTCAACCAGCACTCGACATTCTTCGTGAGACAGCTAGAATCCAGCTCCTGGTCATTCTTGACACCTCCTGTTCCTTGTGGCTGAAGAGTCAAGCTTCACCTCCTTCACCTGAAATCACCCGACTTCGGTGGGCATTCACCTTTCGGGCTCCTGGTCACTGGCAAGTCACCCAGACTCTGTCCCCTCTGCTTTCAGGTTCTTCTCGACTTCGATCCAGGCTTGGATCTCTTCGGACTCTTCGCATCCTCCCGGCAGCAGCACTTCTTTGCCAGCTCCCATTGAAATTGACGACGCGACCCGACACCATTTGACAATAAGCACGCGGCTTCCCTGGGTGAGGTAACATGAGTACTCCGGTGCTCCAGTGGGTGCTAGCCATAGAACTTCCTAAGTCCAAAAGGGTTTGTTCCTGACTCATTTCCAAATGTCCCTAATCTTTAAAAATCTATCCACGACTTTCCCCATAGAAGCTAACGGGAGCTCGTGGCTGTGTTCACACAGTGCCCACGGCCCCCTTGGGTCCCCTGTGTATTTATTACTAAACACACCCTCCTAGTCTCTTTCTGAGACTAGAGGTCAAAACACATAAGTTACACTTCAAATATTACAGTAAAATAGCACAAATACACATCAGGCCCTAGGGGCGAGCCAAACCATATAATAAAATAGTGGTATACGAACCACGACTTAACTAGACACAAGGCCTAGAGCCTGTAGAATCGCTGGGACCCCAAGGAACCACCCAAGGTAGTGACACAATGGGACCCACGGGTGCCATGTGCAGTGTTAAAACACAGCCGCGAGCTCCTGTTAGCTTCTATGGGGAAAGTCGCTGTTAGATTTTTAAAGATTAGGGACTATTAAAGACGAGTCAGGACCAAACCCTTTGGGACTTAGAGAGTTCTAGGGCCAACACCCACGGGAGCACCGGAGCACTCGAGTTACCTCACCCAGGGAAGCCGGGTGCATAGGTGTCAAATGGTGTCGGGTCGCTTCGTCGATTTCAATGGGAGCTGGCAAAGAAGTGCTGCTGCCAGGAGATGCGAAGAGGCCGAAGAGATCCAAGCCTGGATCGAAGTCGAGAAGAACCTGAAAGCAGAGGGGACAGAGTCTGGGTCACTAGCCAGTGACCAGGAAGGCGATAGGCAGATGCCCACCGATTTCGGGTGATTTCAGGTGAAGAAGGTGAAGCTTGACTGTAGGAGAGTAGGATCTGCTTCACATGGGTACCCCCACTTTTTGCTGGTGTTTCACTGTTTTTAGTCCTTAGTCTGGCTGTGGCCCTGCTAATCAGGACCCCAGCCTAGCTGCTTCCTCTCTAAAATGGTTTCCATGTACATTAGGTACATCTCTAATTGGATTCTGGAGTTCCTAGTATATGGTATACTATGTACCCAGTGCATAGGTACCTCAGAGGCCTACCAGGGGTTGCAGCATGTATTATGCCACCCCTGGGAAGCACTCCAAAATGACACCACAGGTCTGCTACTGCAGCCTGGGTAAGGTGGTGCATGCACCCCTTACTGTGGTATAGGCTACCTATATCACTACCATTGCACATACATATAACACCTATAAGTCACACCTATGGCAGGCCTTAACAATCCTGAATGCAGAGTGCTTGGTTTTTATGTGAGAGGGTGCCCCTGCATGAGCAGAGCCCCTCTGCAGTGTTCGGAGTACCTCCTCTGATGCTGTTTGTGGTGCAGCCTGACCATATACTCTTAAGTGCATTATAACCTCACGGTAAATGCTAACTTTGGACTGGCTGCACGGAAACATGTCGTGTTTGGTGTCAAACACTTTGGAGTACTACCCACCCTGCCAGTTCTGGCGGCGGGGGTAGCATTCCACCCTTCTAGAGGGAGAGACATGTCCACACTGGTCTGCCCGGTAAAGACTTGCTAGAGCCCTGGCATCACAAAATGGATGCCACTGCCACAGACACAGGTCTGGCCTCCTACTGTTGACTGAAACTCCAGCAGGGGAGGCTTGGACAATAGGTTTTTTGTCCCAGGGAGGTGTAACCACCTCCCCAGACAGGCAGATGTGTAATGGGGCTGGGCGGGAGCACTCCCTGGTGCTTTGAAGTCCTGCACTGGGGGCACACTTGGTGTCCCTGTGCATAGTCCAGTTCAAACCGGTTACAGGGGCTACCTGTCCCTGCTCTGGTGTGAAACTGGACACAGGAAATGGGTGTAACCACCCCTCTTTCCAAACCCTCCCATAGGTGGGTCCCCAGAGTATGTCCAACCCCCTATCTTAGTATAAGTATAGGAACCCAGTCCTTGAGACTTTAGATTATCCTGGACGAAACTCTGCAACATATATCCTGGACCTTTGACTTTCTATTTCAACTAGAAGATGGAAGAAATCTCCCTTGGGGTCAAGGAGTGACTCCCCTGCTTGGCAGACACCAAAGAAGCAACTGTCCAGTCTGCAACTCTGAAGTTCCAGCCAGACGCTGAAGTCTTTGCATAACCAGAGGTGGATTTTCAGACTTCCTAGAGGCTACCCTGAGTCCACAGCAAAGCTGAGGCCCGTGGCTATTGTGGGTGATGTGGAACCGTGACCCCTAGACACCATGATCTTTTGCTGGTACATCATCTTCCTGGTATTCCTCAAAGTTGTGCTTTGGGCTCCAAGTAGCTCCAGCCTTGGGCACCTACAGCACCAAAGATCTCTGGCCTCCACTCCACGAGTGACCCATGGGCTAGTTTCCAGTGCGACTGCTTGAGGCTTCTTCGCGATCGCTAGCCCGTTGGCTAGTGGGTCCCCACGAAGGCAACTCCTTTTCTGCTTGGGCTTTCCTGGTTGCTCCAGATGTGTCCTGACTTACCCTCACTGGGTGTGTCCCCCACACCTTGCTGGTCTGCACCAACGTCTTTCTTCTATTTCCACTTGACTTGCCACTGCCAATGCTTGTTGGGTCCATTCTGGTCACCGACACCGCAGCACTCGACAAACTTCATGGTATAGCTCGAATCCAGCTTCTGGTTGTCATCGACACCTCCTGGACCTCGTGGCTGAAGAGGCAAGACACCCATCAACTCACCTGAAGCACCCGACATCTGTGGGCATTGGACTATTGTGCCCCTGGTCACTGGTAAGTGACCCAGACACTGTCCCCTCTGCTTTCAGGTTCCTTCCATCCTCGATCCAGGCTTGGATCTCTTCGGACACTTCTTGCCTCTTTCTGTATCCCTCTTTTTGGACCCCTTTTGCCTCTTTCTGCACCTCTGTTGCCTCTTCCTGCACTTCTCTAGCTTCTTACTGCTATTCTCTTCCATCTTTCTGCACTTCAATTGCCTCTTTCTACACGTGTCTTGCCTCTGTTGCTTCTTTCTGCACCTCTCTTTCCTCTTTCTGCATCCCTCTTCCCTCTATTTGCACCTCTCTTGCCTCTTTCTGCAGCTGTTGTGAGAAGTTGGCCTGGTATATGCTGTCTACTAGTTATAATGGGCACCCTCTACCAAACAACCCCTTATTGGTTAAAGACAACCTTTATTGAAAGCTATCCTAGTGGTAGCTATGGAGAGCAACCTTCAGGCTAAGTCTTGAAGGAATATAAAGCAACTTGTTTTACCAGTCTATAATCTCTTGAGTGCCTAAATGAAAGGCAACCACACCAGGTACATATATAAAATATATGTATTTATTTCTAAACACACCCTACTAGTCTCTTTATGAGGCTAGAGGTCCAAACACATAAGGTACAATTCAAATATTACAGTAAAATAGCACAAATACACGTTAGGCCCTAAGGGCGAGCCAAACCATATACTAAAACAGTGGTATAAGAACCACGACTTAACTAGACACAAGGCCTAGAGCCTGTAGAATTGCTGAGACCCCAAGGAACCACCCAAGGTAGTGACACAGGGGACCCACGGGGGTCATGGGCACTGTGTGAACACATCCGGGAGCTCCCGTTAGCTTCTATGGGGAAAGTCACGGTAAAATTTTTAAAGATTAGGGACACCTAGAGATGAACTAGGACCAAACCCTTTTGGACTTAGGAAGTTCTAGGGTCAACAACCACGGGAGCACTGGAGTACTCGAGTTACCTCACCCAGGGAAGCCGGGTGCATAGGTGTAAAATGGTGTAGGGTTGCGTCGTCTTTTTCAATGGGAGCTGGCGAAGAAGTGCTGCTGCCGGGAAGATGCGAAGTGTCCGAAGATATCCAAGTCTGGATCGAAGATGAGAAGAACCTGAAAGCAGAGGGGTCAGAGTCTGGGTCACTAGCCAGTGACCAGGGGCACGATAGGCGAATGCCCACCGATGTCGGGTGATTGCAGGTGAAGAAGGTGCAGCTTGACTCTTTAGCCACAAAGACCAGGAAGCATTGAGGATGACCAGGAGCTGGATTCGAGCTGTCCCACGAAAGATGTCGAGTGCTGCAGCGTCGGTGTCCGGATTGGACACAACAAGCATTGGCAATAGCAACCCACGCAGAAAGGAGAAAGATGCTTCGGTGCAGACCAGCAAGGTCTGAGGGACTCACCAAGTGGTGGGAAGTCAGGGCACATCTGGAGCAACCAGAAAAGCCCAAGGAAAATCACATTAGCATTCACAGAGACCCACCAGTCGATGGACCAGGGATCGCAAAAGAGCCTCGAACTGAAATGCAATAAGTGGTCTTACGGAACACTCGTGGAGTGTACGCCCACAATCTTCTATGCAGATGGTGCTTGGGGCTTGGGCTACACGTAACCCAAAGCACGACTTCAAGGAATGTCGACAAGTCAATGCACTTACAAATGTGCACGATGACCAGGAGTTCCGGTTTCACGTTACTCACGAGGGCTGCGGGTGGCAGGATTGCTGGGGACTTGGGCGGGAGCTTCGGAGATGCAGACCGGCAATTGTTTCATTGATGCCTGCCAAGCAGGGGAGTCACTCCTTGACCTCAAGGGAGATTTCTTCAGTACTTTAATCTTGAGTAGTGCGTCAAAGTTCCAGGACTCAGTTGCAGGGTTTCATCCAGGGATATCTAAAGTCCTTTTGCCAGGGGTTCCTTACTTATACCTGAGAAAGGGGTTGGACTAACTCAGGGGACCCACCTATGGGAGGGTTTGGAAAGAGGGTGGCTACACCCATTTCCTTTGTCCAGTTTCGTGCCAGAGCAGGGGCTGGAAGCCCCTGAACCGGTTTGAGCCGGACTATACACAGGGACACCAAATGTGCCCCCAGTGCAGGACTTCAAAGCACTCTCAGAGTGCTCCCACCCAGTCCCAATACAAATCAGCCTGTCTTGCAGGTGGTTAAGTCGAGAACAGTGTTACAGCAGCAAATAAATTGGGGGAACTGTAGGAGAGTAGGATCTAGCTGCTTCCTCTCTAAAATGATTCCATGTACTTTACGTACATTACATATTGGATCTGAGGTGCCCTTATAAGTCCCTAGTATATGGTATACTATGCACCCAGGGCATAGGTACCCCAGAGGCATACCAGGGGCTGAATCATGTATTATGCCACCCCTGGAAAGTCACCCAAGATTACACCACAGGTCTGAAACTGCAGCCTGGGTAAGGTGGTGCAGATCCACTGGATGAGGATGATGAGGATGAGCACAATGCTCCCCTCGTTGTCCCTCCAGGAAGAGTTTAAAGAAGGGTTAGAAGGGATAGATCTCTCTCAAGGGAGTCTGTCCAGTCTACCTCATCTGTAGGGACCTCTATTTCTTCTCACAGAGAGAGGGACACCTCCCAGGAGAGGAGAGAGAGACTGCTGAAGTATGAGCAAGCTCAGCTTCACCTCTGGAAAACAGCTGATGGCCCTAGATAATGAAGTCCTAGAGCTCTACAGAGCTAGAAAAAAGGAGGGACTAGAGTCCCTTGGTGGCAGCAACTTCCCTAGAGATAGGGAGAGGTTTTATGACCGTTGAAACCTAAGTAAGATTGTCCCTCCCTAGCAGAGTGGGGATGACATCCACAAATGGATAACTGCCTTGGAGAGGGCCTGTAAAGTACAGAGGGTCCACCAAGGGCAGTGGGCAGCAATCCTATGGCTCTCCTTTGCAGACAAAGGTAGAGATAAGCTCCTCACTGTAGGAGACGATGATGCTGATGATTACCAGGTCTTGAAAAGTGCACTGATAGATGGGTTTGGCATAACCACTGAAAAATACAGGTCAAAGTTCAGGGATACCTAACAGGCACAAAATCAACACAGGGTGGACTTTGTTGACTGTTCTTGTGAGAAGTTGGCCTGGCATATGCTGGTCACTAGTTAAAGTGGCCACCTTGCACCAGTCCAATTCGACTGGTAGATAGGTTTAAGACAACCTTTTAAAGAAAGCTATCCTAGTGGTAGCTGTGGAGAGCAGCCTTCAGGCTAAGTCTCAGAGGAATGTAAAGCAGCTTGTTTTACCTTATAATCTCTTCAATTACCAAATGAAAAGACACCACACAGGTATATATATAAAATATATATGTATTTATTTCTAGACACACTCTACTAATCTCTTTATGAGATTAGAAGTCAGGAACATATGCACAAATCAATGTTTCACAACAAATTAAGCACTTATATGGCTGGGGCCCTAGGGGCGTACCAGACCATATACTAAAAAAGAGGTATAAGAAGAACGACTTGAGAAGGGAGAAGGCCTAAGGTCTTCAGAAGCGCTGGGGCCTCACTAATCCACCCAAGGCAGGTAAGTAAAGGACCCACGAGAGACGCATGCAGTGTGAGGACACAGCCGCGGATCCTAATAGACTTCAATGGAGCAAGTCGCGGTTGGAATTTTAAAGTTTTAGGGTACTTCAGGAGAGTCTACAAGCAAGTCACTTACAGGGTAAGTATTTCTACTGCCAACACATACAGGAGCACCAGAGTACTCGAGTTACCTCACCCAAGGGAAGCCGGGTGCATATGTGTCTTTTGGTGTCGGGTCGCGGCGTTGTTTTCAATGGGAGCCAAAGAAGACTTGCTGCTTGTGAAGACAGGAGAAGTGTCCGGTGGAATCCAAGGCTATATTCTGAAGAAAGAAGACCTGAAAGCAGTGGAGACAGTGTTCAAAGTCAATTGTCAGTGACCCGGGGCCAGGAAGCTGGATGCCCACAGAAGTTGGGTGTTTTCAGGTGATCACGGGTGTCTTGACTCTTCAGCCATGAGGTCCAGGAGGTGTCAACGACAACCAGGAGCTGGATTCGGAGTGTCCCACGAAGTCTGCAGCTTACTAAGGTGTTGGCAATCGGATTGGAGCCAACAAGCCTTGGCAACAGCAAGTCTTGTGGAATGTGAAGAAAGTCAGCGGTGCAGACCAGCAAGGTCTGAGGGACTCACCCAGCAAGGGTAAGTCAGGACAGGTCTGGTGCAACCAGGAGAGCACTTTGGTTTGATGAAAACATCTTCAGAGGACCCACAAGCCAACCGGCAAATGATTGCGAAGATGCCTCGGGAAGATTCACTTCACAGGAGTCCATGGGCACTCGGGATGAGGTAGGCCACTGATTCTAGGTGGAAATACTGCTGGAGGCTTGGGCCACACGTGGTCCAATGCACAAGTTCGTAGAACATCGTGAAGGGCATGCACTTGACAATAGTGCATACTACCTGGGTATTGCTGTTCCTCGTCAGTCGTGGGGTCCACTTGCCTCAGGTTTGCTGGAGACTCACAATGGCTGTCGGGAAGTCAGGAAATCAACTTCAGGGGCTGCAGGGCCTTTGGACTCTGGCGGGAGTGGGAAAGTTTGCAACTGTTGATTCAAAGTTTTGGTGCCTGCCAAGCAGGGGAGTCACTCCTTGACTCCAAGGGAGATTCTTCAGTCTTCCAAAGGTAGTGGAACATCGAAGGTCGAGGATTCTTCTTGTAGAGCGTCATCCAGGGATATCTAGTTTGCCATGGCAAGGTTTCCCTATCTTATACTAAAGGAAAGGGAGGAACTAGCTCTATGACCACTCCTATGGGAGGGTCAGGGGAGTGGGTGGTTACACCCACTTCCCTTTGTCCAGTTTCGTGCCAGAGCAGGGGCTGGTAGCCCTTGAACCAGTTTGAGCTGGCATATGCACAGAGGAGCCTACTGCTCCCCCAGTGCAGGACTTCCAAGCACTCTAGGAGTGCACCCACTCAGCCACAATACACTAAATCCTGTCTGGAAAGTGGTTACACCTCTCTGTGACAGGATGCCTATTGTTGGGCCTCCTTCACTGCGAAGTCCGGTCAGCAGCAGGAGGGCAGCCCAGTGTCTGTGCTGGTGGCATCCATTTTGTGATGCCAGGGCTCTTCAGGATTCTACCGTGTATCCACAGTGGGTACATGTCTATCCCTCTAGAAGGGTGGGATCATACTCCCACACCAGTTACTGGTATGGGGGCAAGATTCCAAGGCGTTTGACACCAAACACAACATGTTTTGATGCAGCCATCCCAAAGTTAGCATTTACCGCTAGGTTATAATGCACTTAAGAGTATATGGTTTAACCGCATCCACAAACAGCCACAGAGAATAGACTCTGAGGGCTGCAGAGGGGCCCTCCTCAGGCAGAGGCACTCCCTCTCATGTAAACCAAGCACCCTGCCCTCAGGATTGATAGGGCCTGCCTTAGGGGTGACTGATAGGGTTATATATGTGTGTAAGGTGAGATATAGGGAACCTATACCTCAGTGAGGAGTGCTAACATTACCTCACCCAGCCTGCTGTAGCAGGCCTGTGGTGTCAGATTTAGTCTGCTTCCCAGGGGTGGCATTATACATGCTTCAGCCCCTGGTAGGCCAGTGAAGTACCTATGCCCTTGGTACCTAAGGTACCATATACTAGGGGCTCATAAGGTACCACAGTATCCAATCACTAGTGCATCTAATATGCACTCCAAGTTATTTAGAGAGAACAGAGAGGCTGGGGCCCTGATTAGCAGGGACCCAGCCAGACTATAGACAGAAACCAGTGTAAACATCAGAAAAAAAGTGGGGGCAACATAAGTGCAGATCCTACTCTCCTACAGTTCTGCTAAGGCTCTGGAAGGTTGGTTATTGGGCAATAAGGTGTGTGACTTCACAGGATTGTACAATCTGATAATAAGGGAGCAGATTCTTATTAACTGTCAAAATCAGCTGTTGCACCAGTACCTGGTAGACTCTGATCTGACCTCTCCCAAAGAATTGGGAAAGAAGGCAGGGAAATGTGTCAGAACCACGGTGAGGCAGAAGGTACAGAACCAAGGTGGTGACCCTAAGAAGCAAGATTCTAAGAACTCTGACAAGGGTGGGGACAAGGGTAAAGACCAGACGTCTTCGCAAGTGTCCCAAAAATCTTCTTCAGGTGGGGATTCACAGTCTAACAAAGGGAAAGGCCAAAAGAAACCATGGTGCAAAGACTGTTAGCAAAAGACACACTGGACCAGTGATTGCACCAAGTCCAAAGAGAATACTCCAGCACCCACCAAGGCCCCTAAGGCACCTGCTCCCCCTAGTGTAGTTAAAAGTGGTGGTGGGAGTACACAAGCCAAGGGTTTAGTACGGTTGACCCTGGGTACTGCGTTGGGCTCTGGCCTAGTCAGAGAAACCACTCAGGCTGTTCTTCAAGTACAGGCAACAGCCTTTAATCAATGGAGTACAGGCTTTGGCATTCAGGGACACAGGAGAAAGTGTCACTACGGTTACAAAAGATCTTGTGGATCCTGGTCAGATTATACTTGGTGAAATGTACCAAGTGACTAATGCTAGCAACGGCAGAATAGACCATTCTCTGGCAGTTGTTAACTTCTCCTGATTAGGGGTAACTGACCTTAAGAAGGTTGTGGTAAGTGAAGACCTACTAGTCGAATGCTTGCTTGGCAATGATCTAGAGACTTCAGCTTGGGCAGAAGTAGAGCTCAGGACTCATGCAGAAATGCTGGGCATCCCTGAAGATGTGTTTGCTGTGACCAGGTCACAGGCCAAAATGTCTGAAACTGAACAGGCCTCGGATTCTGGAACAATGGACCAAGTGCCATCCAAGAGTAAGAGCAGAAGGGTTAAGGCAGAGCCTTCCCCTCTGACTCAGAAGGAGGATCAGTCTCTAGAGGGAGATGATCACAGTCCTGAAGAAGGAACTGTCCCCAAGGAGCTTGAGCCTGATCAGGTTGAATTCATGGGGACAGGGGGCCCTTCCAGGATAGATCTGAGCCAGGAGCAGCAGAGCTGCCCCTCTCTTGAACCCCTCAGACAGCAGCTGATGCTGAGGCTGCTGGGAATGCTAGTGGTCCCCATAAGGTGTATTGGGATGATGGACTTCTGTATTCAGAGTGTAGAGACCCTAAGTCTGGTGCCACCAGGAGGTTGGTTATACCTCTGAAGTTCAGGGGCTTCCTATTGACCCTAGCCCATGATATCCCTTTAGCAGGTCACGTGGGCCAGAACAAGACTTGGGACAGGCTTGTCCCTTACTTTCACTGGCCCCACATGTCTGAAGACACAAAAGAGTTTTGTCGCTCCTGTGTGACCTGCCAAGCCAGTGGCAAAGCAGGTGGCACTACAAAGGCCCCCCCAGATACCACTACCTGTGGAGGGGGTGCCCTTTGAAATGGTGGGGATTGACATTGTTGGTCCCATGGATCCCCAAACAGCATCTGGGAACAGATTTATCCTGGTGGTAGTGGATCATGCTCCAGGTACCCAGAAGCTATTACCCTTAGGACCACCACAGCACCTGTGGTGTCAAGAGCCCTGTTGGGAATTTTTTCTCAAGAGTGGGTTTCCTAAGGAGGTAGTATCAGACAGAGTTACCAACTTTATGTCTGGTTACTTAAGAGCAATGTGGAAGGAGTGTGGAGTGACTTATAAGTTCACCACACTCTATCACCTACCATGCAATGGTTTGGTTGAAAGCTTCAACAAAACCTTAAAGGGCATGATTAAAGGGCTCCCAGAAAATCTCAGGCGAAGATGGAACATTCTCTTGCCCTGCCTTTTCTTTGCATACAGGGAGGTGCCACAAAAGAGGGTTGACTACAGCCCCTTTGAACTTTTGTTTGGTCACCCTGTCAGGGGTCCATTGTGTTTGGTGAAGGAAGGATGGGAGTTACCTCTCAAGCCCCCAAAGCAAGACAGAGTGGATTATGTACTTCGTCTCCGCTCCAGGATGGCTGAGTACATGAAAAAGGCAACTAAAAACCTTGAGGCTAGCCAGGAACTGCAAAAAGCCTGGCATGACCAAGAGGCTATACTGACTGTTTAGCAGCCAGGACAGAAAGTGTGGGTGTGTGAGCCTGTGGCCCCAGCAGATCTCCAAGACAAGTGGAGTGGACCCCACACTATTGTTGTACAGAAGGGAGAGGTTACTTATTTAGTAGACCTAGGAACTCCCAGGAATCCCCACAGGGTTCTCCATGTCAACAGGCTAAAGCCATATGTAGACAGGGCTGACGTGGGCTTGCTCATGGCTACTGATGAGGGACAGGAGGAAGAGAGTGACCCACTCCCTGACCTCCTCTCACAGAACCCTGATGATGGGTCAGTTGATGGTGTGGCCTTGGCAGGCAGCCTCTCTGCCCAGCAGCAAACTGATTGCAGACAGGTACTCAATCAGTTCAGAAACATGTTTTCTCTGACTCCAAGTCAGACTACCTGCTGCACTCATGAAGTGGACACTGGGGACAGTCTGCCTATTAAAAATAAGATGTATAGGCAACCTGACCATGTCAGGGACTGTATCAGGACAGAAGTCCAGAAAATGTTGGATTTGGGAGTTATTGAACCCTCAGATAACCCTTGGGCTAGTCCAGTGGTCCTTGTGCCAAAACCTCACACCAGTGGTGGGAAAAGAGAGATGAGGTTTTGTGTGTACTACAGGGATCTCAATGCAGTCACTAGGACTGATGCCCATCCAAATCAAAGGGCAGATGAGCTTATAGATACTTTGGCCTCAGCCAAGTACCTTAGCACATTTTACTTGACAGCTGGCTACTGGCAGATCAGACGAGCTGATGATGCAAAGCCAAAAACAGCATTGTTGACCCCAAGTGGGCACTACCAATTTGTGGTGATGCCCTTTGGTTTGAAGAATGCACCTGCCACTTTCCAAAGGTTGGTGAATACAATTCTCACAGGTCTGGAAGCCTACAGTGCAGCTTATCTAGATGATATTGCTGTCTTTGGCTCCACCTGGGAGGATCACCTTGTCCACCTAAGGAATGTTTTGGAGGCCCTGCAAAAGGCAGACCTCACTATCAAGGCCACCAAGTGCCAGATAGAGCAGAGTCAGGTTCTGTACCTGGGCCACCTTGTAGGTGGAGGCCAGGTTCAGCCTTTACAGAGCAAAATCTAAACCATCATGGAATAGGTTGCTCCAACCACCCTGACACAGGTGAGAGGCATTTTGGGCCTGACTGGGTACTATAGGAGGTTTGTTAAGGGATATTGATCTATAGTGACCCCCTTAAATGATCTTACCTCAAAGAAAATGCCAAAAAAGGTTCAGTGGACAGCTAGCTGTCAAAAGGCATTTGAAGACCTAAAGCAGGCCATGTGCACTGCCCCCATCTTACAGAGTCCAGACTACATCAAAAAGTTCATTGTCCAAACAGATGCTTCTGAGCTGGGTGTGGGAGCTGTACTGTCTCAACTGAATGATGAAGGTCAAGACCAGCCAGTAGCTTTTATAAGCAGAAGGCTGACCCCTAGAGAGAAACGTTGGTCAGCTATAGAGAGGGAGGCCTTTGATGTGGTGTGGGCCCTGAAGAAGCTGAGGCCATACTTGTTTGGCACTCACTTCATAGTTCAGACTGACCACAAGCCCCTCCTATGGCTTAAACAGATGAAAGGTGAAAACCCAAAACTTTTAAGGTGGTCCATTTCCCTATAAGGGATGGACTATACAGTGGAACATAGACCTGGGACCCAAAATGCCAATGCAGATGGACTCTCAAGGTATTTCCACTGGGTGAGGTAGTGTTAGCACTCCTCACTGAGGTATAGGTTCCCTATATCTCACCTTACACACACATATAACCCTATCAGTCAGCCCTAAGGCAGGCCCTAACAATCCTGAGGGCAGGGTGCTTGGTTTCCATGTGAGGGGGTGCCTCTGCCTGAGCAGGGCCCCTCTGCAACTCTCAGAGTCTATTCTCTGTAGCTCTTTGTGGATGCGGTTAAACCTTATACTCTTAAGTGCATTATAACCTAGCGGTAAATGCTAACTTTGGGATGGCTGCATCAAAACATGTTGTGTTTGGTGTCAAACACTTTGGAATCATACCCCCACACCAGTAACTGGTGTGGGAGTATGATCCCACCCTTCTAGAGGGATAGACATGTACGCACTGTGAAAACACGGTAGAATCCTGAAGAGCCCTGGCATCACAAAAATGATGCCACCAGCACAGACACTGGGCTGCCCTCCTGCTGCTGACCGAAACTCGCAGTGGAGGAGGCCCAACAATAGGCATCCTGTCACAGGGAGGTGTAACCACCTTCCAGACAGGATTTAGTGTATTGGGGCTGAGTGGGTGCACTCCTAGAGTGCTTTGAAGTCCTGCACTGGGGGAGCAGTAGGCTCCTCTGTGCATATGCCAGCTCAAACCAGTTCAGGGGCTACCAGCCCCTGCTCTGGTGTGAAACTGGACAAAGGGAAGTGGGTGTAGCCACCCAGTCCCCTGACCCTCCCAGAGGAGTGGTCATAGAGCTAGTCCCTCCCTTCCTTGTAGTATAAGTTAGGGAACGCTTGCTATTGCAAACTAGATATCCCTGGACGACGCTCTGAGGAAGAATCCTGGACCTTAGATGTTCCACTACCTTTGGAAGACTGAAGAATCTCCCTTGGAGTCAAGGAGTGACTCCCCTGCTTGGCAGGCACCAAAACTTTGCATCAATGGTCGCAAACTTTCCCGCTCCCACCAGAGTCCGAAATCTCTGCAGCCCCGGAAGGGGATTTCCTGACTTCTTGATGGCCATTGTGACTCCCCAGTGAAGCTGAGGCAAGTGGACCCCATGAGTGACGAGGAACAGCAATACCCAGGTACCGTGCACTATTGTCGAGTGCTACCCCTTCACGACATTCTACAAACTTGTGCTTTGGACCACGTGTGGCCCAAGCCTCCAGCAGGATTTCCCTTTAAATCAGAGGCCTACCTTGTCCCGAGTGACTGTGGGCTCCTGTGAAATGAATCCTCATGAGGCGTCTTTGCGATCCCTTGCCGGTTGGCTTGTGGGTCCCCTGAAGACTTTTCTACAGAACGAAAGGGCTCCCCTGGTTGCTCCAGGTCTGCCCTGACTTATCCTCGCTGGGTGAGTCCCTCAGACCTTGCTGGTCTGCACCGCTGACTTTCTTCACATTCCACAAGACTTGCTGTTGCTATGGCTTGTTTGCTCCAATCTGGTTGCCGACATGTTAGTAAGCTGCAGACTTCGTGGGACACTCTGAATCCAGCTCTTGGTCACCTTCGACGCCTCCTGGACCTTGTGGCTGAAGAGTCAAGACACCAGTGATCACCTGAAATCACCCGACTTCTGTGGGCATCCAGCTTCCTGGCCCCGGGTCACTGGCTAGTGACTTTGAACACTGTTTAAAATTCCAACCGCGACTTGCTCCTTTAAAGTCTATTGGGAACCACGGCTGTGTTCTCACACTGCATGCGTCTCCCATGGGTCCTGTACTTACCTGCCTTCGGTGGATTAGTGAGGCCCCAGCGCTTCTGAAGACCATAGGCCTTCTCCCTTCTCAAGTCGTTCTTCTTATACCTCCATACCCCAGCCATATAAGTGCTTAATTTGTTGTGAAATGTTGATTTGTGCATATGTCCTTGACTTCTAATCTCATAAAGAGATTAGTAGTGTGTGTCTAGTAATAAATACATATATATTTTATATATATACCTGTGTGGTGTCCTTTCATTTAGTGATTCAAGAGATTATAAGGTAAAACAAGCTGCTTTACATTCCTCTGAGACTTAGCCTGAAGGCTGCTCTCCACAGCTACCACTAGGATAGCTTTCTTTAAAAGATTGCCTTAAACCTTTCTACTGTGGTAAATAAAATATTACGCTCTATGTATTTCAGAATATCAATAGGATCATGCATAAAGCAAGAGGCTGAGTCTGTGGTATCAGGTTCTAAAAGGGCTTTATTCCAATAACTCGAGTCAAAGGGAGAATATTACCATCACCAAAAAAGGATCTGGAAAGGGACTCAAAAGTATTCTCAATATTCTCAAAACATTATTCACAGAGTACAGTATATATACATTTCTCAATTGTACGTAAGCAAAAGAGCAAGAGAGAATGAGATAAGAGCATGTGGGCGTGTAAGTAGGCGTGAAGGTGGGCGTCCATGTGGGCGTCCACTTGATGATAATGGGTAATTTGTCATGTGTGGGTGGATACCTGGAGGGGGTTGCGTGATCTGCTGGAATTGTACTGGAACTTTGCCTTACTTGTGCTCAACTCGAGCATGACGTGTAACTGACGTGGGGAGGGTTGCTATGCAACCGAACAAGTCTGGAAGTGAGGCCTTCAGTTAGTGAGGCCTTCAGTGTCAAGACGACCAGCACATCTTGTATTATCTGATATCCGATGTCTGGAGCAGGGACTGATTTGTGACATAGGTTGCTCATCACCAAGAGCCGATGTGGCATCTATTTCTTCATTTACTTCATTTACTGCAGAAGCCTTACATGGGGGCTATGGGCTTTTTACTGACGTGAGCTTTGCAATCTCACAAAGAGAGACAGTAGGGCTGGGCTCCCTCCTTGCAGATGGGTCGCGTTCATTCCTCCTTCACCAGGCAAGAATGTGGTTTCAGTAAGAGTAAGCAGATAACCGTGCTCAATACTGTCTCGACACCTCGGTCGGGGCCCCTTTGGCTGAGGCCCAAGTGTGCAAGGCCAAGGATACGTAGCTGTAGCTTTCAGAGCGTTCTGAGGCATGAAACCTCTTTTTGGCTCTGGCAGAGCCATAAACATGAGCTTCATGAAAATGCAGGAAAACATGATGAAAAACGTGTAGGCCTCAATACAGATTTGTCGTTTCTCTCATGGGAGACTGGATGATGGCAGGCCACGTTATAACATAAGCATCATGATAGAAAGGCCATGGAGGGGAAATACATAGGTTACATGTATGTGCACATAAGCGTTCGGGGGGGGGCACATGGGGACACATAGGCCTCATAGATTTTTATTTTCCTCACTACCATAAGAGTCGAATTGTACTGGTGCAAGGTTGCCACTTTAACTAGTGACCAACAATACCAGGCCAACTTCTCACAGTATCACTTTTGGTTCTTTCTGCCCTTCTCTTGCTTCTTTCTGCAACACTCCTTCCTCTTTCTGCACTTCTCTTGCTTCTTTCTGTACCTCTCTTTCCTCTTTCTGCACCCTAATAGGTTCTTTCTACACCCCAGTTGTTTCTTTCTGTACCTCTCTTGCCTCTTTCTGCACCACTCGTCCCTCTTTCAGCACCTCTGCACCTCTGTTGCCTCATCCTGCACTTCTCTTGCTTCTATCTGCAGTTTTCTTGCCTCTTTCTGTACCTCTCTTGCACCTTTCTGCACTTCTCTTGCCTCTTTCTCTTCTTTCTCCCCTTGTTTTGCCTCTGTCAGCACCTCTCTTGCCTCTTTCTGCATCCCTCTTGCCTCTTTATGTACCTCTGTTACCTCTTCCTGCACTACTCCTGCCTCTTTCTGCACTACTCTTGTACCTTTCAGCACTTCTCTTGCCTCTTTCTCCACTTGTCTTGCCTCTCTTGGCACCTCTGTTGCCTTTTTCTGCACCTCTCTTCTTTCTGAATCCTTCTTCCTTCTTTTTGCACCTCTCTTACCTTTTTATGCAGCTGTCTTGCCTCTTTCTGCACCCTCTTGCCTCTTTCTGCACCTCTTGCCTCTTTCTACACTTGCCTTGCCTCTTTCTGCACTCCTCTTGCCTCTTTCTGCATCCCTCTTCCCTCTTTTTGCACATCTCTCACCTCTTTCTGCAGCAGTCTTGCCTCTTTCTGCACTTCTCTTGCCTCGTGACTCCCCTGCTTGGCAGGCACCAAAACTTTGCATCAATGGTCGCAAACTTTCCCGCTCCCACCAGAGTCCGAAATCTCTGCAGCCCCGGAAGGGGATTTCCTGACTTCTTGATGGCCATTGTGACTCCCCAGTGAAGCTGAGGCAAGTGGACCCCATGAGTGACGAGGAACAGCAATACCCAGGTACCGTGCACTATTGTCGAGTGCTACCCCTTCACGACATTCTACAAACTTGTGCTTTGGACCACGTGTGGCCCAAGCCTCCAGCAGGATTTCCCTTTAAATCAGAGGCCTACCTTATCCCGAGTGACTGTGGGCTCCTGTGAAATGAATCCTCATGAGGCGTCTTTGCGATCCCTTGCCGGTTGGCTTGTGGGTCCCCTGAAGACTTTTCTACAGAACGAAAGGGCTCCCCTGGTTGCTCCAGGTCTGCCCTGACTTATCCTCGCTGGGTGAGTCCCTCAGACCTTGCTGGTCTGCACCGCTGACTTTCTTCACATTCCACAAGACTTGCTGTTGCTATGGCTTGTTTGCTCCAATCTGGTTGCCGACATGTTAGTAAGCTGCAGACTTCGTGGGACACTCTGAATCCAGCTCTTGGTCACCTTCGACGCCTCCTGGACCTTGTGGCTGAAGAGTCAAGACACCAGTGATCACCTGAAATCACCCGACTTCTGTGGGCATCCAGCTTCCTGGCCCCGGGTCACTGGCTAGTGACTTTGAACACTGTTTAAAATTCCAACCGCGACTTGCTCCTTTAAAGTCTATTGGGAACCACGGCTGTGTTCTCACACTGCATGCGTCTCCCATGGGTCCTGTACTTACCTGCCTTCGGTGGATTAGTGAGGCCCCAGCGCTTCTGAAGACCATAGGCCTTCTCCCTTCTCAAGTCGTTCTTCTTATACCTCCATACCCCAGCCATATAAGTGCTTAATTTGTTGTGAAATGTTGATTTGTGCATATGTCCTTGACTTCTAATCTCATAAAGAGATTAGTAGTGTGTGTCTAGTAATAAATACATATATATTTTATATATATACCTGTGTGGTGTCCTTTCATTTAGTGATTCAAGAGATTATAAGGTAAAACAAGCTGCTTTACATTCCTCTGAGACTTAGCCTGAAGGCTGCTCTCCACAGCTACCACTAGGATAGCTTTCTTTAAAAGATTGCCTTAAACCTTTCTACCATAAGAGTCGAATTGTACTGGTGCAAGGTTGCCACTTTAACTAGTGACCAACAATACCAGGCCAACTTCTCACAGTATCACTTTTGGTTCTTTCTGCCCTTCTCTTGCTTCTTTCTGCAACACTCCTTCCTCTTTCTGCACTTCTCTTGCTTCTTTCTGTACCTCTCTTTCCTCTTTCTGCACCCTAATAGGTTCTTTCTACACCCCAGTTGTTTCTTTCTGTACCTCTCTTGCCTCTTTCTGCACCACTCGTCCCTCTTTCAGCACCTCTGCACCTCTGTTGCCTCATCCTGCACTTCTCTTGCTTCTATCTGCAGTTCTCTTGCCTCTTTCTGTACCTCTCTTGCACCTTTCTGCACTTCTCTTGCCTCTTTCTCTTCTTTCTCCCCTTGTTTTGCCTCTGTCAGCACCTCTCTTGCCTCTTTCTGCATCCCTCTTGCCTCTTTATGTACCTCTGTTACCTCTTCCTGCACTACTCCTGCCTCTTTCTGCACTACTCTTGTACCTTTCAGCACTTCTCTTGCCTCTTTCTCCACTTGTCTTGCCTCTCTTGGCACCTCTGTTGCCTTTTTCTGCACCTCTCTTCTTTCTGAATCCTTCTTCCTTCTTTTTGCACCTCTCTTACCTTTTTATGCAGCTGTCTTGCCTCTTTCTGCACCCTCTTGCCTCTTTCTGCACCTCTTGCCTCTTTCTACACTTGCCTTGCCTCTTTCTGCACTCCTCTTGCCTCTTTCTGCATCCCTCTTCCCTCTTTTTGCACATCTCTCACCTCTTTCTGCAGCTGTCTTGCCTCTTTCTGCACTTCTCTTGCCTCTTTCTGCATGTCCCTTGCGTCTTTTTGTACTTTTCTTGCCTCTTTATGCACTTCTCTTGCACATTTCTGCACTTTTCTTGTCTCTTTCTGCACCTGTCTTGCCTCTGTTGGCACCTCTGTTGCCTCTTTCTGCACCTCTGTTGCCTCTTTCTGCACTTGTCTTGCCTCTATCTGCACCCCTCTTGCCTCTTTCTGCATCCCTCTTGCCTCTTTTACCACCTCTTTTGCCTCTTTCTGTAGCTGTCTTGCCTCTTTCTTATCCTCTCTGGCCTCTTCCCGCTCTTCTCTTGCTTCTTACTGCAGTTCTCTTGCCTCTTTCTAGACTGCTCTTGCACCTTTCTGCACTTATCTTGCCTCTTTCTCCACTTGTCGTTCCTCTGTCGGCACCTCTTCTGCCTCTTTCTGCACCTTTCTGTACCTCTCTTACCTCTTTCTTCACTTGTCTTTCTTCTTTCTGCACCCCTCTTGCCTGTTTCTGCATCCCTCTTTTTGCACCTCTCTTGCCTTTATCTGCAGCTATCTTGCCTCTTTCTTCACTTCTCGTGCCTCTTTTTGTACTTTTCCTGATTTTTTCTGCACTTCTTTTGCTTCTTTCTGCATCTCTCTTGCCTCTTTCTGCACTTCTCTTGCCTCTTTCTGCACTTGGATTGCCTCTGTCTGCACCCATCTTGGCTCTTTCTGCACCTCTTTCCTCTTTCTGCACTTCTCTTCCCTCTTTCTGCACCCCTCTTGCTTCTTTCTGCATCCCTCTTCCGTCTTGTTGCACCTGTCTTGTCTCTTTCTGCAGCTGTCTTGTCTCTTTCTGCACTTCTCTTGACTCTTTCTACACTGCTTTGCCTCTTTTAGCACTTCTGCCTCTTTCTACACTTTTCTGGCCTCTTTCTGCACTTTTGTTGCCTATTTCTGCACCCTTCTTTTCTCTTTCTGCACCTGTCTTGCCTCTTTGTACATATTCTGTGCCTCTCTCTGCACTTACTTTGTCTCTTTTTGTACCTCTTTTGGTTCTTTCTGCACTTCTCTTGTTTCTTACTGCAACTCTCCTTCCTCTTTTTTCACCTCTCTTTCCTCTTTTTGCACCCCTCTAAGTTCTTTCTGCACCTCTGTTGCCTCTTTCTGCACTTGTCTTGCCTCTATCTGCATCCCTCTTCCCTCTTTTACCACCTCTTTTGCCTCTTTCTGTAGCTGTCTTGCCTCTTTCTTATCCTCTCTGGCCTCTTCCTGCTCTTCTCTTGCTTCTTACTGCAGTTCTCTTCCCTCTTTCTAGACTGTTCTTGCCTCTTTCTCCACTTGTCTTTCCTCTGTCGGCACCTCTTCTGCCTCTTTCTGCACCTTTCTGTACCTCTCTTGCCTCTTTCTTCACTTGTCTTTCTTCTTTTTGCACCCCTCTTGCTTGTTTCTGCATCCCTCTTCCCTCTTTTTGCACCTCTCTTGCCTTTATCTGCAGCTATCTTGCCTCTTCATTCACATCTCGTGCCTCTTTTTGTACTTTTCTTGAATCTTTCTGTACTTCTTTTGCTTCTTTTTGCACCTCTCTTGCCTCTTTCTGCACTTCTCTTGCCTCTTTCTGCACTTGGATTGCCTCTGTCTGCACCCATTTTGCCTCTTTCTGCACCTCTTTCCTCTTTCTGCACTTCTCTTCCCTCTTTCTGCACATCTCTTGCTTCTTTCTGCATCCCTCTCCCCTCTTTTTGCACCTCTCTTGTCTCTTTCTGCAGCTGTCTTGTCTCTTTCTGCACTTCTCTTGCCTCTTTCTGCACTTCTCTTGCCTCTTTTTGCACTTCTCGGGCCTCTTTCTACACTTTTCTGGCCTCTTTCTGCACTTTTGTTGCCTATTTCTGCACCCTTCTTTTCTCTTTCTGCACCTCTCTTGCCTCTTTGTACACATTTTCTGCCTCTCTCTGCACTTCTTTTGTCTCTTTTTGTACCTCTTTTGGTTCTTTCTGCACTTCTCATGTTTCTTTCTGCAACTCTCCTTCCTCTTTCTGCACCTCTCTTTCCTCTTTTTGCACCCCTCTAAGTTCTTTCTGCACCCCAGTTGCTTCTTTCTACACCTCACTTGCCTATTTCTGCACCCCTCTTGCCTCTTTCTGTACCTCTGCAGCCTCTTCACTTGTCTTTCTTCTTTTTGCACCCCTCTTGCTTGTTTCTGCATCCCTCTTCCCTCTTTTTGCACCTCTCTTGCCTTTATCTGCAGCTATCTTGCCTCTTCCTTCACATCTCGTGCCTCTTTTTGTACTTTTCTTGACTCTTTCTGTACTTCTTTTGCTTCTTTTTGCACCTCTCTTGCCTCTTTCTGCACTTCTCTTGCCTCTTTCTGCACTTGGATTGCCTCTGTCTGCACCCATTTTGCCTCTTTCTGCACCTCTTTCCTCTTTCTGCACTTCTCTTCCCTCTTTCTGCACATCTCTTGCTTCTTTCTGCATCCCTCTCCCCTCTTTTTGCACCTCTCTTGTCTCTTTCTGCAGCTGTCTTGTCTCTTTCTGCACTTCTCTTGCCTCTTTCTGCACTTCTCTTGTCTCTTTTTGCACTTCTCGGGCCTCTTTCTACACTTTTCTGGCCTCTTTCTGCACTTTTGTTGCCTATTTCTGCACCCTTCTTTTCTCTTTCTGCACCTCTCTTGCCTCTTTGTACACATTTTGTGCCTCTCTCTGCACTTCTTTTGTCTCTTTTTGTACCTCTTTTGGTTCTTTCTGCACTTCTCATGTTTCTTTCTGCAACTCTCCTTCCTCTTTCTGCACCTCTCTTTGCACCCCTCTAAGTTCTTTCTGCACCCCAGTTGCTTCTTTCTACACCTCACTTGCCTATTTCTGCACCCCTCTTGCCTCTTTCTGTACCTCTGCAGCCTCGTTCTGCACTTCTCTTGCCTCTTTCTCTTCTTTCTCCCCTTGTCTTGCCTGTGTTGGCATCTCTGTAGCCTCTTTCTGCACCTCTCTTGCCTCTTTCTGCATCCCTCTTCCTTCTTTTTGCACCTCATTTTTGGCTCTATCTACAGCTGTCTTACTTCTTTCTGCACCCCTCTTCCTCTTTCTGCATTTGTCTTGCCTCTTTCTGCACCTCTCTTGCCTCTTTCCTTATCCCTCTAACCTCTTTTTGCACCTCTCTCGCCTCTTTCTGCAGCTGTCTAGCCTCTTTCTGCATGTCCCTTGCCTCTTTCTACACTTTTCTTGCCTCTTTCTGCAATTCTCTTGCTTCTTTCTGTATCTCTCTTTCCTCGTTCTGCACTCCTCTTGGTTATTTCTGCACCTCAGTTCCTTCTTTCTGCACGTGTCTTGCCTCTTTCTGAACCCCTCATGCCTCTTTCTGCACCTCTGTTGCCACTTCCTGCACTTCTCTTGCTTCTTCCTGCAGTTATTTTGCCTCTTTCTGCTCCTCTCATGCACATTTCAGCACTTCTCTTGCCTCTTTCTGCACCTCCCTTGCCTCTTTCTACACTTGTCTAGCCTCTTTCTGCACTTCTCTGTAGGAGAGTAGGATCTGCCTCTTATGTTTACTGTGAGACGTTGGCCTGGTATATGCTGTCCACTAGTTATAGTGGGCACCCTGTACCAGTCCAAATGACCCCTTATTGGTTATAGGTTAAAGACAACCTTTATTGAAAGCTATCCTAGTGGTAGCTATGGAGAACCGCCTTCAGGCTAAGGAATGTAAAGCAGGTTGTTTTACCAGTCTATAATCTCTTGAGTGCCTAAATGAAAGATAACCACACCAGGTATATATATAAAATATATATGTATTTATTACTAAACACATCCTCCTAGTCTCTTTATGAGACTAGACGTCAAAACACATAAGTTACACTTCAAAGATTACAGTAAAATAGCACAAATACACGTCAGGCCCTAAGGGCGAGCAAAACCATATACTAAAATAGTGGTATAAGAACCACAACTTAACTAGACACGAGGCCTAGAGCCTGTAAAATTGCTGGGACCCCAAGGAACCACCCAAGGTAGTGACACAGGGGACCCACAGGGGACGTGTGCAGTGTGTGAACATAGCTGCAAGCTCCCGTTAGCTTCTATGGGGAAAGTCGCGGTTAGATTTTTAAAGATTAGGGACACTTAGAATGGAGTCAGGACCAAACCCTTTTGGACTTAGGAAGTTCTAGGGCTAACACCCACGGGAGCACTGGAGTACTTGTGTTACCTAACACAGGGAAGCCGGGTGCATGGGTGTCTTTTGGTGTCGGGTCGCGTCATCAATTTAAATGGGAGCTGGCAAAAAAGTGCTGCTGCAGTGAAGATGCGAAGTGCCGGCTGAGATCCATGCCTGGATTGAAGATGAGAAGAACCTGAAAGCAGAGGGGACAGAGTCTGGGTCACTAGCCAGTGACCAGGAAGGCGATAAGCAGATGCCCACCGATGTTGGGTGATTTCAGGTGAAAGAGTTGAAGCTTGACTCTTCAGCCACGAGGTCCAGGAGGCGTCGAGGACAACCAGGAGCTGGATTCAAGCTATCCCACGAAGGATGTCGAGTGCTGCAGCATTGGTGCCCGGATTGTACACAACAAGTCTTGACAACAGCAACTCACGCAGAAACGAGAAAGAAGCTTCGGTGCAGACCAGCAAGGTCTGAGGGACTCACCACTTGGTAGAGAGTTGGGGCACTTCTGGAGCAACCAGGGAAGACCAAGGAAATTCAAAGTTACCCCCTCAGGGACCCACCAGTCAACAGACCAGGGATCGCAAAGGGACCTGAAGACAAAACACAAAATCGTTACAACAAACAAATGATGGACGGAATGCTGACAATGCAAACATTCTCCCCCAGTCAAGAGATCTGGGTTAAATCCATCGTTCTTTTGCCCACTACACCACCCCAGTTTAGACATGGCCATATGCAAATCAGTCTTGACCCTGTGCCTGATGGGAACAGTCCAGCCCGAACTGCCAAGCCATGTCTTCCCTGGACCGGAATCAAGCATCCTAGGACCGGTTTCTGGCTATCAGCCGTCATCAGCCAGGATAGCTTGACTCCAGTGGCGTAGTGAGCACGGGTCCCACGTCTGGGAATACCCATCCCACTTAGGGCGAAAAGCGTTACAACAAACA
Organism: Triturus cristatus; assembly: GCF_964204655.1. NCBI lineage: Eukaryota > Metazoa > Chordata > Amphibia > Caudata > Salamandridae > Triturus > Triturus cristatus. The sequence goes on from NC_140579.1 coordinate 720,471,314, forward strand.
AATGATGGACAGAATGCTGACAATGCATACATTCTCCCCCAGTCAAGAGATCTGGGTTAAATCCATCGTTCTTTTGCCCACTACACCGCCCCAGTTTAGACATGGCCATATGCAAATCAGTCTTGACCCTGTGCCTCATGGGAACAGTCCAGCCCGAACTGCCAAGCCATGTCTTCCCTGGACCGGAATCAAGCATCCTAGGACCGGTTTCTGGCTATCAGCCGTCATCAGCCAGGATAGCTTGACTCCAGTGGCGTAGTGAGCACGGGTCCCACGTCTGGGAATACCCATTCCACTTAGGGCGAAAAGCGTTACAACAAACAAATGATGGACGGAATGCTGACAATGCATACATTCTCCCCCAGTCAAGAGATCTGGGTTAAATCCATCGTTCTTTTGCCCACTACACCACCCCAGTTTAGACATGGCCATATGCAAATCAGTCTTGACCCTGAACCTCATGGGAACAGTCCAGCCCGAACTGCCAAGCCATGTCTTCCCTGGACCGGAATCAAGCATCCTAGGACCGGTTTCTGGCTATCAGCCGTCATCAGCCAGGATAGCTTGACTCCAGTGGCGTAGTGAGCACGGGTCCCACGTCTGGGAATACCCATCCCACTTAGGGCGAAAAGCGTTACAACAAACAAAAGGTGGGCGGAATGCTGACAATGCATACATTCTCCCCCAGTCAAGAGATCTGGGTTAAATCCATCGTACTTTTGCCCACTACACCACCCCAGTTTAGACATGGCCATATGCAAATCAGTCTTGACCCTGTGCCTCATGGGAACAGTCCAGCCCGAACTGCCAAGCCATGCCTTCCCTGGACCGGAATCAAGCATCCTAGGACCGGTTTCTGGCTATCAGCCGTCATCAGCCAGGATAGCTTGACTCCAGTGGCGTAGTGAGCACGGGTCCCACGTCTGGGAATACCCATCCCACTTAGGGCGAAAAGCGTTACAACAAACAAATGATGGACGGAATGCTGACAATGCATACATTCTCCACCAGTCAAGAGATCTGGGTTAAATCCATCGTTCTTTTGCCCACTACACCACCCCAGTTTAGACATGGCCATATGCAAATCAGTCTTGACCCTGTGCCTCATGGGAACAGTCCAGCCCGAACTGCCAAGCCATGTCTTCCCTGGACCGGAATCAAGCATCCTAGGACCGGTTTCTGGCTATCAGCCGTCATCAGCCAGGATAGCTTGACTCCAGTGGCGTAGTGAGCACGGGTCCCACGTCTGGGAATACACATCCCACTTAGGGCGAAAAGCGTTACAACAAACAAATGATGGACGGAATGCTGACAATGCATACATTCTCCCCCAGTCAAGAGATCTGGGTTAAATCCATTGTTCTTTTGCCCACTACACCACCCCAGTTTAGACATGGCCATATGCAAATCAGTCTTTACCCTGTGCCTCATGGGAACAGTCCAGCCCAAACTGCCAAGCCATGTCTTCCCTGGACCGGAATCAAGCATCCTAGGACCGGTTTCTGGCTATCAGCCGTCATCAGCCAGGATAGCTTGACTCCAGTGGCGTAGTGAGCACGGGTCCCACGTGCAAAAGAACGATGGATTTAACCCAGATCTCTTGACTGGGGGAGAATGTATGCATTGTCAGCATTCCGTCCATCATTTGTTTGTTGTAACGCTTTTCGCCCTAAGTGGGATGGGTATTCCCAGACGTGGGACCCGTGCTCACTACACCACTGGAGTCAAGCTATCCTGGCTGATGACGGCTGATAGCCAGAAACCGGTCCTAGGATGCTTGATTCCGGTCCAGGGAAGACATGGCTTGGCAGTTCGGGCTGGACTGTTCCCATGAGGCACAGGGTCAAGACTGATTTGCATATGGCCATGTCTAAACTGGGGTGGTGTAGTGGGCAAAAGAACGATGGATTTAACCCAGATCTCTTGACTGGGGGAGAATGTATGCATTGTCAGCATTCCGTCCATCATTTGTTTGTTGTAACGCTTTTCGCCCTAAGTGGGATGGGTATTCCCAGACGTGGGACCCGTGCTCACTACGCCACTGGAGTCAAGCTATCCTGGCTGATGACGGCTGATAGCCAGAAACCGGTCCTAGGATGCTTGATTCCGGTCCAGGGAAGACATGGCTTGGCAGTTCGGGCTGGACTGTTCCCATGAGGCACAGGGTCAAGACTGATTTGCATATGGCCATGTCTAAACTGGGGTGGTGTAGTGGGCAAAAGAACGATGGATTTAACCCAGATCTCTTGACTGGGGGAGAATGTATGCATTGTCAGCATTCCGTCCATCATTTGTTTGTTGTAACGCTTTTCGCCCTAAGTGGGATGGGTATTCCCAGGCGTGGGACCCGTGCTCACTACGCCACTGCAGTCAAGCTATCCTGGCGTATGACGGCTGATAGCCAGAAACCGGTCCTAGGATGCTTGATTCCGGTCCAGGGAAGACATGGCTTGGCAGTTCGGGCTGGACTGTTCCCATGAGGCACAGGGTCAAGACTGATTTGCATATGGCCATGTCTAAACTGGGGTGGTGTAGTGGGCAAAAGAACGATGGATTTAACCCAGATCTCTTGACTGTGGGAGAATGTATGCATTGTCAGCATTCCGTCCATCATTTGTTTGTTGTAACGCTTTTCGCCCTAAGTGGGATGGGTATTCCCAGACGTGGGACCCGTGCTCACTACGCCACTGGAGTCAAGCTATCCTGGCTGATGACGGCTGATAGCCAGAAACCGGTCCTAGGATGCTTGATTCCGGTCCAGGGAAGACATGGCTTGGCAGTTTGGGCTGGACTGTTCCCATGAGGCACAGGGTCAAGACTGATTTGCATATGGCCATGTCTAAACTGGGGTGGTGTAGTGGGCAAAAGAACGATGGATTTAACCCAGATCTCTTGACTGGGGGAGAATGTATGCATTGTCAGCATTCCGTCCATCATTTGTTTGTTGTAACGCTTTTCGCCCTAAGTGGGATGGGTATTCCCAGACGTGGGACCCGTGCTCACTACGCCACTGGAGTCAAGCTATCCTGGCTGATGACGGCTGATAGCCAGAAACCGGTCCTAGGATGCTTGATTCCGGTCCAGGGAAGACATGGCTTGGCAGTTCGGGCTGGACTGTTCCCATGAGGCACAGGGTCAAGATTGATTTGCATATGGCCATGTCTAAACTGGGGTGGTGTAGTGGGCAAAAGAACGATGGATTTAACCCAGATCTCTTGACTGGGGGAGAATGTATGCATTGTCAGCATTCCGTCCATCATTTGTTTGTTGTGACAAAACACAAAATGGCAACCCACGGGTCACTCGGAGTGACCAGGCCAACAATCTTCAGTGGATTCAGGGCGCAAGGTGGGGGCTACAAATCAGCCCAAGCACAACTTCAGGAGACGTTGAGAAGTCAAAGCACTTGCAAAAGTGCACGGTGATCAGGAGATCCGATTCCACGCTACTCACTAGGGCTGCGGGTCCCAGCTTTGCTGGGGACTCGGGTCGGCCCATGTGATGTCTGAAAATCCTGTTCCTGGGCTGCAAATACTTCAGAGTCCGGCAGGAGATTCGGAAATGCAGTCCGGCAAATTGCTTCATTGGTGCCTGCCAAGCAGGGGAGTCATTCCTTGACCACAAGGGAGATTTCTTCAGTCCTCTGATCTTTAGCAGAGCGTCAAAGGTCCAGGATTCAGCTTCAGAGTTTCGTCCAGGGTAATCTAAAGTTCTGGTTACAGGGGTTCCTTACTTATACCTACGGACGGGGTTGGACTAGCTCTGGGGACCCACCTATGGGAGGGTTTGGAAAGAGGGGTGGCTACACCCAATTCCTTTGTCCAATTTCATGCCAGAGCAGGGGCTGGAAGCCCCTGAACCGGTTTGAGCTGGAATATGCACAGAGACACCAAATGTGCCCCCAGTGCAGGACTTCAAAGCACTCAGAGAGTGCTCCCACCCAGCCCCAAAACACATAAGCCTGTCTGGGAGGTGGTTAAACCTCCCTGTGACACGAAACCTATTGTCCAGGCCTCCACTGTTGGAGTTTTGGTCAGCAGCAGGAGGCCAGACCCGTGTCTGTGGCTGCAGCATCCATTTTGTGATGCCAGGGCTCTATTAAGGTTCCAACGGGTAACCCAGTACTGTCATGTCTCTCCCTCTAGAAGGGTTGGATCATACTCCCACACCAGTTACTGGTGTGGGGGTATGATTCCAAGGTGTTTGACACCAAACATGACATATTTCTGTGCAGCCAGTCCAAAGTTAGCATTTACCGTTTGGTTATAATGTACTTCAGAGTATATGGTCAGGCTGCACCACAAACAGCATCAGAGAAGGCTATCTGAGCACTGCGGAGGGGCTCTGCTCGTGCAGGGGCACCCTCTCACATACGAACCAAACACTCTGCCTTCAGTATTGATAAGGCATGCCATAGGAGTGACTTATAGGTTTATATGTGTGTATATATGTAGTGATATAGGTAACCTATATCCCAGTAAGGGGTGCATGCACCACCTTACCCAGGCTGCAATATCAGACCTGTGGTGTCATCTTGGGTGACTTTCCGGGGGTGGCATAATACATGATTCAGCCCCTGGTATGCCTCTGGGGTTCCTATGCCCTGGGTGCATAGTATACCATATACTAGGGACTTATAAGGGCACCTCAGATCCAATCTGTAATGTACGTAAAGTACATGGAATCATTTTAGAGAGGAAGCAGCTAGGCTGGGGCCCTGAATAGCAGGGTCCCAACCAGACTGAAGTAAAAAAACAGTGAAACACTAGCAAAAAGTGGGGGTATACATGTGAAGCAGATCCTACTCTCATACAGTTCCCCCACTTTTTTTGCTGCTGTACCACTGTTCTCGACTTAACCACCTCCAAGACAGGCTGATTTGTATTGGGACTGGGTGGGAGCACTCTGAGAGTGCTTTGAAGTCCTGCACTGGGGGCACATTTGGTGTCCCTGTGTATAGTCCTGCTCAAACCGGTTCAGGGGCTTCCAGACCCTGCTCTGGCGCGAAACTGGACAAAGGAAATGGGTGTAGCCACCCCTCTTTCCAAATCCTCCCATAGTTGGGTCCCCTGAGTTAGTCCAACCCCTTTCTTAGGTATAAGTAAGGAACCCCTGGCAAAAGGACTTTTGATATCCCTGGACGAAACTCTGCAACCGAGTCCTGGAACTTTGATGCTCTACTCAAGATTAGAGAACTGAAGAAATCTCCCATGGGGTCAAGGAGTGACTCCCCTGCTTGGCAGGCATGAATGAAACAATTGCCGGTCTGCATCTCCGAAGCTCCCGCCCAAGTCCCCAGCAAAGCTGCCACCCGCAGCCCTCATGAGTAATGTGAAACCGGAACTCCTGGTCATCGTGCACATTTGTAAGTGCATTGACTTGTCGACATTCCTTGAAGTCATGCTTTGGGTTACGTGTAACCCAAGCCCCAAGCACCATCTGCATTGAAGATTGTGGGCGTACACTCCACGAGTGTTCCGTAAGACCACTTCCTGCATTTCAGCTCGAGGCTCCATCGCGATCCCTGGTCCTTCGACTGGTGGGTCTCGGTGAAGGCAAATGTGATTTTCCTTGGGCTTTTCTGGTTGCTCCAGATGTGCCCTGACTTCCTACCATGTGGTGAGTCCCTTAGACCTTGCTGGTCTGCACCAAAGCATCTTTCTCCTTTCTGCGTGGGTTGCTATTGCCAAGGCTTGTTGTGTCCAATCCGGGCACTGACGCTGCAGCACTCGACATCCTTCGTGGGACATCTCGAATCCATCTCCTGGTCTTCCTCGATGCCTCCTGGTCTTTGTGGCTAAAGAGTCAAGCTGCACCTTCTTCACCTGCAATCACCCGACATCGCTGGGCATTCGCCTATCGTGCCCCTGGTCACTGGCTAGTGACCCAGACTCTGACCCCTCTGCTTTCAGGTTCTTCTCATCTTCGATCCAGGCTTGGATATCGTTGGACACTTCGCAACTTCCCGGCAGCAGCACTTCTTCGCCAGCTCCCATTGAAAAAGACGACGCGACCCAACATCATTTTACACCTATGCACCCGGCTTCCCTGGGTGAGATAACTCGAGTACTCCGGTGATCCCGTGGTTGTTGACCCTAGAACTTCCTAAGTCCAAAAGGGTTTGGTCCTAGTTCATCTCTAGGTGTCCCTAATCTTTAAAAATGTTACCGCTACTTTCCCCATAGAAGCTAACGGGAGCTCGTGGCTGTGTTCTCACACTGCACACGGCCCCCGTGGGTCCCCTGTATCACTACCTTGGGTGGTTCCTTTGGGTCCCAGCAATTCTACAGGCTCTAGGCCTTGTTTATAGTTAAGTCGTGGTTCTTATACAACTATTTTAGTATATGGTTTGGCTCAGCCCTAGGGCATAACGTGTATTTGTGCTATTTTACTGTAATATTTGAAGTGTACCTTATGTGTTTGGACCTCTAGCCTCATAAAGAGACTAGTAGGGTGTGTTTAGAAATAAATACATATATTTTATATATATACCTGGTGTGGTTGCCTTTCGTTTAGCCATTCAAGAGATTATAGACTGGTAGAACAAGCTGCTTTACATTCCTTCAAGACTTAGCCTGAAGACTGCTCTCTATAGCTACCATAGGATAGCTTTCAAAAAAGGTTGTCTTTAACCTATCATCAATAAGGGGTTGTTTGGACTGGTGCAAGGTGTCCACTATAACTAGTGGACAGATTATACCAGGCCAACTTCTCACATTGGTGTGCAGCGTGTGGGATTCCAGCTTGCTATTGTTTTACCAGATAATCTCAATTGAATTGACTAACTGACAACCACTAAAGGTACCTGAGGTACATATAATACAATCTTTAGAATACAGTAAGTTCTACTGAACTTAGAGTTGTGTTTTCAGGGCTCAGCACAAACTTTCTACAACTCAAGAGAGTTTAGTAGGCCACACTAGAGTAGGTAGTGCAATGCCTCACTAGTAATGTCTTCAAGGCCAGGAACCAGTGGGTCCCTGACAGAAGCCAATGGGCTTCTTCCCTCCAAGTATGATAATCTCCCATTATTGGTATTGAGAGCATTATGCAGTACTAGGAGACTGAAGACAGGCAAAAGTCCAACCACCCAACACCTCATAGAGGTACTCAGGCTGGATGATCTCAGAAAACCTATAGGGTCTGAAGGGGTAGGCAGAGTGGGTGGGACAGCAGCTGAGGAAGGGTCTAGGGGTGAAATTCCCCATGACCTGACCTCTAATGCTGACCAGGAAGATGACAATGATCTTTACCTGGATAATCCAGCTCCCCTGGAAGATGAGGGGGAGGGCCGCAATGGTCCCCTCTTTGTCCCTTCTGGAAGAGTTGGTGGTGGGACTAGAAGGTCTAGATCTCCCTCAGTGGAGTCTAACCATTCTGGTTCATCTATAGGGACCTCTATCTCTGCTCATAGGAGGGAAACCTCCCATGAGAGGAGAGAGAGACTGCTGAAGTATGAGGAAGCCCAGCTTAAAATCAAAAAGCAGCAGATAGCCCTAGAAAGGAAGTCCCTAGAGCTCTACAGAGCTAGAAAAAAGATGGGACTGGAGTCCGAGGGTGGCACTAACATCCCTAGTGATAGGGAAAGGTCTTATGACCATAGAAACCTAAATGAGATTGTCCCTCCCTACCAGAGTGGGGATGACATCCGCAAATGGTTAACTGCACTGGAAAGGGCCTGTAAAGTTCAGAGGGTCCCCCAGGAGCAGTGGGCAGCAATCTTATGGCTCTCCATTACAGACAAAGGTAGAGCTAAGCTCTTCACTGTCAGAGAGGAGGATGCTGATGATTATACCAGTCTGAAAAGTGCATTGATTGAAGGGTGTTGCCTAATCACTGAACAATATAAGTTGAAATTCAGAGATACCCAAAAAGCACAAAACCAAGACTGGGTGGACTTTGTAGATTGTGCTTGTGAGAAGTTGGCCTGGTATATGCTGTCCACTAGTTATAGTGGGCACCCTGTACCAGTCCAAACAACCCCTTATTGATGATAGGTTAAAGACAACCTTTATTGAAAGCTATCCTAGTGGTAGCTATGGAGAGCAGCCTTCAGGCTAAGTCTTGAAGGAATGTAAAGTAGCTTGTTTTACCAGTCTATAATCTCTTGAATGGCTAAATGAACGATAACCACACCAGGTATATATATAAAATATATGTATTTATTTCTAAACACACCCTCCTAGTCTCTTTATGAGGCTAGAGGTCAAAACACATAAATTACACTTCAAATATTACAGAAAAATAGCACAAATACACGTCAGGCCCTAGGGGCGAGCCAAACCGTTATACTAAAATAGTGGTATAAGAACCACGACTTAACTAGACACAAGGCCTAGAGCCTGTAGAATCACTGGGACCCCAAGGAACCACCCAAGGTAGTGACACAGGGGACCCACGGAGGCCATGTGCAGTGTGAGAACACAGCCGCGAGCTCCCGTTAGCTTCTATGGGGAAAGTCGCGGTTAGATTTTTAAAGATTAGGGACACTTAGAAACGAGTCAGGACCAAATACTTTGGGACTTAGGAGGTTCTAGGGTCAACACCCATGGGAGCACCGGAGTACTCGAGTTATCTTACCCAGGGAAGCCGGGTGCATGGGTGTCAAATGGCGTCGGGTCGCTTCGTCGTTTTCAATGGGAGCAGGTGAAGAAGTGCTGCTGCCGGGAAGATGCGAAGTATCCGAAGAGATCCAAGCCTGGATTGAAGTCGAGAAGAACCTGAAAGCAGAGGGGACAGAGTCTGGGTCACTAGTCAGTGACCAGGGGCACGATACGCAAATGCCCACCGATGTCGGGTGATTTCAGGTGAAGAAGGTGAAGCTTGACTCTTTAGCCACGAGGACCAGGAGGTGTCGAGGATGACCAGGAGCTGGATTCTAGCTGGCCCATGAAGGTTGTCGAGTGTTGCATCATCGGTGCCCGGATTGGACACAACAGACCTTGGCAACAGCAACCCACGCAGAAAGGAGAAAGATGATCCAGTGTAGACCTGCAAGGTCTGAGGGTCTCACTACGTGGTGAGAAGTCAGGACACATCTGGAGCAACCAGTGAAGCCCAAAGAAAATCAAAATTGCCTTCACAGCGACCCACCAGTCGACGGACCAGGGATCGCGAAGGAGCCTCGAGCTGAAATGCAAGAAGCGGGGTCACGGAACACTCGTGGAGTATATTTTCACAATCTTCAGTGCAGACGGTGCGCAGGGCTTGGGCTACACGTAACCCAAACCACAACTTCCAGAGACGTCGGGAAGTCAATGCACTTGCAAATGTGCATGGTGACCAGGGATTCCGGTTCCGCATAGCTCACGAGGGCTGCGTGTCTCAGCTTTGCTGGGGACTCGGGTCGGCCTCTGAGATATCTGGAAATCCTCTTCCTGGCCTGCAAATACCTTGGAGTCCAGCGGGAGCTTCAGAGATGCAGACCGGCAAAATGCTTCGTTGGTGCATGCCAAGCAGGGGAGTCACTCCTTGACCCCAAGGGAGATTTCTTCAGTTCTCTAGTCTCCAGTAGAGCGTCGAAGTTCCAGGATTCAGCTTCAGAGTTTCGTCCAGAGATATCCAAAGTCCTGTTGCCAGGGGTTCCTTACTTATACCTAAGGAAGGGGTTGGATTAGCTCTGGGGACCCACCTATAGGAGGGTTTGGAAAGAGGGGTGGCTACACCCATTTCCTTTGTCCAGTTTCGTGCCAGAGCTGGGGCTGGAAGCCCCTGAATCGGTTTGAGCTGGACAATGCACAGAGACACCAAATGTGCCCCCAGTGCAGAACTTCAAAGCACTCTGAGAGTGCCCCCACCCAGCCCCAATGCAGATAATCCTGTCTGGGAGGTGGTTACACCTCCCTGTGACAGGAAACCTTTTGTCCAGGCCTCCCCTGCCGGAGTTTCGGTCAACAGCATGAGGCCAGACCCGTGTCTGTGGCTGCAGCATTCATTTTATGATGCCAGGGCTCTGTTAAGTTTCTACCGGGTATACCAGTTCTGCCATGTCTCTCCCTCTAGAAGGGTGGGATCATATTCTCACATCAGGAATTGATGTGGGGGTATGATTCCAAGGTGTTTGACACCAAACACAACATGTTGCCTTGCAGCCAGCCCAAAGTTAGCATTAACCGTATTAGATATAATGCACTTAAGAGCATATGGTCAGGCTGCACTACCAAGCACCCTGCCTTCAGGATTGACAAGGCCTGCCATAGGGGTGACTGTTAGGTTACTATGTGCAGTGACAGGTGAGGTATATTGAACCTATACCTCAGTAAGGGGTGCATGCACCACCTTACCCAGGCTGCAGTAGCAGACGTTTGGTGTCATTTTCGAAGGGCTTTCCAGGGGTGGCACAATACATGCTTCAGCCCCTGGCAGGCCTCTGGGGTACCTATGCCCTGGGTACATAGTATACCATATACTAGAGACTCACAAGTGTACCCCAGACTCAAATCTGGAGTGTACCTAAAGTACATGCAATCAATTTAGAGAGGAAGCAGCTACGCTGGGGTCCTGAATAGCAGGGCCCCAGCCAGACTAAAGTCGAAAAACAGTGAAACACCAGCGAAAAGTGGGGGTAACCATTTGAAGTAGATCCTACTCTCCTACACTAGTCAGGCCTAAGAAAGCTCTCACCGGACTCTGGATATTGGGAGCAACCCTGTCCTTTATGGTCTGGATTTTGCTCTGCATTGGTTGAACCTGGCCTCCACCTACAAGGTGGCCCAGGTACACAACCTGACTCTGCCCTATCTGGCACTTAGTAGCCTTGATAGTTAGGCCTGCTTTTTGCATGGCCTCCAAAACATTCCTCAGGTGGACCAGGTGATCCTCCCAGTTGGAGCTAAAGGCAGCAATATCATATAGATAGGCTGCACTATAGTCTTCCAGGCCTGTAAGGATTTGATTCACCAACGTTTGGAAAGTGGCAGGTGCATTCTTCAAACCAAAGGGCATTACCAAAAATTGATAGTGCCCACTAGGGGTTGAAAATGCTGTCTTTGGCTTTGCATCATCAGCTAGTCTGATCTGCCAGTAGCCAGCCGTCAAGTCAAATGTGCTTAGCAACTTAGCTGAGGCCAAAGTATCTATTAGCTCATCTGCCCTTGGGATGGGATGGGCATCAGTCCCAGTGACTTCATTGAGACCCCTGTAGTCCACACAGAACCTAATCTCTTTCTTGCCGTCTTTGGTGTGAGGTTTAAGCACAAGGACAACTGGACTAGCCCAAGGGCTATCTGAGGGTTCAATGACTCCCAAATCCAAAATCTTTTGGACTTCTGTAGGAGAGTAGGATCTGCACTTATGTTGCCCCAACGTTTTTCTGATGTTTACACTGGTTTCTGGCTATAGTCTGGCTGGGACCCTGCTAATCAGGGGCCCAGCCTCTCTGTTCTCTCTAAATAACTTGGAGTGCATATTCGATGCATTAGTGATTGGATACTGTGGTACCTTATGAGCCCCTAGTATATGGTACCTTAGGTACCAAGGGCTAAGGTACTTCACAGGCCTACCAGGGGCTGAAGCATGTGTTATCCCACCCGTGGGAAGCAGACTAAATCTGACACCACAGGCCTGCTACTGCAGCCTGGGTGAGGTAGTGTCAGTACTCCTCACTGAGGTATAGGTTCCTATATTTCACGTTACACACACATATAAACCTATCAGTCACCCCTAAGGCATGCCCTATCAATCCTGAGGGCAGGGTGCTTGGTTTACATGTGAGGAGCTGCCACTGCCTGAGCAGGGCCCCTCTGCAGCCCTCAGAGTCTATTCTCTGTGGCTGTTTGTGGATGCGGTTAAACCATATACTCCTAAGTTCATTATAACCTCGTGGTAAATGCTAACTCTGGGATGGCTGCATCAAAACATGTCGTGTTTGGTGTCATACCCTTTGGAATCATATCCCCACACCAGTAACTGGTGTGGGAGTTTGATTTCACCCTTCTAGGGGGGAAGACATGTACCTACTGTGGAAACACGGTAGAATCCTGAAAGAGCCCTGGCATCACAAAATGGATGCCACCAGAACAGACACTGGGCTGCCCTCCTGCTGCTGACCGAAACTCACAGTGGAGGAGGCCTAACAATAGGCATCCTGTCATAGAGAGGTGCCACCACCTTCCAGACAGTATTTAGTGTATTGGGATGGGTGGATGCACTGCTAGAGTGCTTTGAAGTCCTGCACTGGGGGAGTAGTAGGCTCCTCTGTGCATATGCCAGATCAAACCGGTTCAGGGGCTACCTGCCCCTGCTCTGGTGCAAAACTGGACAAAGGGAAGTGGGTGTAACCACCCACTCCCCTGACCCTCCAGAGGAGTGGTCATAGAGCTAGTCCCTCCCTTCCTTTTAGTATAAGATAGGGAACCCTTGCCATTGCAAACTAGATATCCCTGGACGACGCTCTACAAGAAGAATCCTGAACCTTCGATGTTCCACTACCTTTGGAAGACTGAAGAATCTCCCTTGGAGTCAAGGAGTAACTCCCCTGCTTGGCAGGCACCAAAACTTTGCATCAACGATCGCAAACTTTCCCGCTCCCACCAGAGTCCGAAGTCCCTGCAGCCCCAGAAGTGGATTTCTGGACTTCTCGACAGCCATTGTGAGTCCCCAGCAAACCTGAGGCGAGTTGACTCCACGAGTGATGAGGAACAGCAATACCCGTATACCGTGTACTATTGTCGAGTGCATCCCCTTCACGATGTTCTATGAACTTGTGCATTGGACCACGTATGGCCCAAGCTTCCAGCTGGATTTCCGTCAAAAATCAGAGGCCTACCTCGTCCCGAGTGACCGTGGGCTCTTGTGAAGTGAATCCTCATGAGGCATCTTTGCGATCCCTTGCCGGTTGGCTTGTGGGTCCCCTGAAGACTTTTTAATCAAACCAATGGGCTCCTCTGGTTGCTCCAGGCCTGCCCTGACTTACCCTTGCTGGTTGAGTCCCTCAGACCTTCCCGGTCTGCACCACTGACTTTCTTCACATTCCATGAGACTTGCTGTTGCCAAGGCTTGTTGGCTCCAATCCGGTTGCCGACACCTCAGTAAGCTGCAGGCTTCATGGGACACTCAGAATCCAGCTGCTGGTCATCATCAACGCCTCCTGGACCTCGTGGCTGGAGAGTCAAGACACCCGTGATCACCTGAAATCACCCGACATCTGTGGGCATCCAGCTTCCTGGCCCTGGGTCACTGGCAAGTGACTTTGAACACTGTCTCCACTGCTTTCAGGTCTTCTTTCTTCAGAATCCAGCCTTGAATTCCACCGGACACTTCTCCAGCCTTCACAAGCAGCAAGTCTTCTTTGGCTCCCATTGAAAACGACGCCGCGACCCGACACCAAAAGACACCCATGCACCCAGCTTCCCTGGGTGAGGTAACTCGTGCACTCCAGTGCTCCTGTGTGTGTTGGCCCTCGAAATACTTACCCTGTAAGTGACTTGCTTGTAGACTCTCCTGAAGTATCTTAAAACTTTAAAATTCCAATCGCGACTTGCTCCTTTGAAGTCTATTGGGATCCGTGGCTGTGTTCTCACACTGCATGCGTCTCCCATGGGTCCTTTACTTACCTACCGTGGGTGGATTAGTGAGGCCCCAGTGCTTCTGAAGACCTTAGGCCTTCTCCCTTCTCAAGTTGTTCTTCTTATACCTCTTTTTTAGTATATGGTCTGGTACGCCTCTAGGGCCCCAGCCATATAAGTTCTTAATTTGTTGTGAAATGTTGATTTGTGCATATGTCCTTGACTTCTAATCGCATAAAGAGATTAGTAGAGTGTGTTTGAAAAAAATACATATATATTTTATATATATACCTGTCTGGTGTTCTTTCATTTAGTGATTCAAGAGATTATAAGGTAAAACAATCTGCTTTACATTCCTCAGAGACTTAGCCTGAAGGCTGCTCTCCACAGCTACCACTAGGATAAGCTTTCTTTAAGATTTTGTCTTAAACCTATCTACCATAATTGGAATTGGACTGGTGCAAGGTGGCCACTTTAAGTAGTGACCAGCATATGCCAGGCCAACTTCTCACACTGGTGGGCAGCGTGTGGGATTACAGCATGCCATTGTTTTACCAGAAAGGTACATATAAAGTCAAGCTTAGTATTAACAAGTTCTACTGAACTTAGAGCTGTGAGTGAAGATATGGTACAAAAGGGGGTGGTGATGGACGGAGCATCAGAACCAATCAAACACTCACACCCAGTCAACAGATCTGGGTTTGATCCATCACCGTTCTTTAGCCCACTCTGCCACCCCAGTTCAGACATGGCCATATGCAAATCAGTCTGACCCTGTGCCTCATGGGAACAGTCCAGCCCGAACTGCCAAGCCATGCCTTCCCTGGACCGGAAACAAGCTTTCTAGGACCGGTTTCTGGCATTTCAGCCGTCTTCAGCCAGGCTTGCTTGAATCCAGTGGCAAAGTGAGCAAGGGACTCAACGTCTGAGCATACCCTGCCAACTTATGGCGAACAAAGCGGTACAAAAGGGGGTGGTGATGGACGGAGCATCAGAGCCAATCAAACACTCACACCCAGTCAACAGATCTGGGTTTGATCCATCACCGTTCTTTAGCCCACTCTGCCACCCCAGTTCAGACATGGCCATATGCAAATCAGTCTGACCCTGTGCCTCATGGGAACAGTCCAGCCCGAACTGCCAAACCATGCCTTCCCTGGACCGGAAACAAGCTTCCTAGGACCGGTTTCTGGCATTTCAGCCGTCTTCAGCCAGGCTTGCTTGAATCCAGTGGCAAAGTGAGCAAGGGACTCAACGTCTGAGCATACCCTGCCAACTTATGGCGAACAAAGCGGTACAAAAGGGGGTGGTGATGGACAGAGCATCAGAACCAATCAAACACTTACACCCAGTCAACAGATCTGGGTTTGATCCATCACCGTTCTTTAGCCCACTCTGCCACCCCAGTTCAGACATGGCCATATGCAAATCAGTCTGACCCTGTGCCTCATGGGAACAGTCCAGCCCGAACTGCCAAGCCATGCCTTCCCTGGACCGGAAACAAGCGAAGATATAGCACACCCTTGCTACAGCTCAAGCTAGGATCAGTAGGCCACAAACTAGTGTAGGTAGTACAACACTGGAAAACCAAAGGAAATGATAGACGGAGTGTTGAACATTGCAAGCACTCACCCCCAGTCAACTGATCTGGGTTTAATCCACCACCGTTCTTTAGCCCACTCTGCCCCCCCAGTTCAGACATGGCCATATGCAAATCAGTCTGACCCTGAGCCTCATGGGAACAGTCCAGCCCGAACTGCCAAGCCATGTCTTCCATGGACCGGAGACAAGCTTCCTAGGACCGGTTTCTGGCATTTCAGCCGTCTTCAGCCAGGCTTGCTTGAATCCAGTGGCAAAGTGAGCAAGGGACTCACGTTTGAGCATACCCTGCCAACTTATGGCGAACAAAACAAAACCAAAGGAAATGATGGACGGAGTGTTGAACATTTCAAGCACTCACCCCCAGTCAACTGATCTGGGTTTAATCCACCACCGTTCTTTAGCCCACTCTGCCACCCCAGTTCAGACATGGCCATATGCAAATCAGTCTGACCCTGAGCCTCATGGGAACAGTCCAGCCCGAACTGCCAAGCCATGTCTTCCCTGGACCGGAGACAAGCTTCCTAGGACCGGTTTCTGGCATTTCAGCCGTCTTCAGCCAGGCTTGCTTCAATCCAGTGGCAAAGTGAGCAAGGGACTCATGTCTGAGCATACCCTGCCAACTTATGGCGAACAAAGCAAAACCAAAGGAAATGATGGACGGAGTGTTGAACAACACTGCACAACACTAGAATGTCCTTAAGGGTTGGAGCCTGTGGGTCCACCCAGCCTCAGTATAAGGACATGACTTTCTTTGACTTGAAAGCCATGTGTGCTGCAAGGCACCTGAGGATAGGACAGAGTCCCTCCACACTACACCTGATAGATCTGCTGACAGTAGATGATCTTAATTTAGCTCTAGGAGCTAAAGGGTCTAAATCAGGGAGTGGGTCAGCTATAGTCTCTGGGTCAGATGATGAAATTCAAGATGACCTGGACTCTGTCGTTGAAGGGCCAGATCCACAGGAATCTAAAAAGGACAGAGGAATTCTCCCTAAGAGAACTGACATAGTGTAGGAGAGGCCTAGGTCCCTTTCTAAGTAATCTGACCACTCATATCACTCTGGCAGAGAATCTGTCCACCAGAGGAACTTATATCTTCCTAGTAGAGAAACCTCCTCTGAAAGAATGTACAAACTGCTACAGTATGAGGAAGCAAGAGTTGCCCTCAAGGCCAAACAGTTGGCATTAGATAGAGGAGCCTTTGAGCTCTAGAGAGCTTCTAGAAAAGAGGGGTTAGAAACCCCTGGTGGCAGCAACAGTGTCCCTAGAGTCAGAGATTACATTCCAGACCATCGGATCCTGTCCAAGGTTGTTCCTCCCTACCAGAGTGGGGATGATAAACACAAATGGATAACTGCTATGGAGAGGGCCTGTAGCGTACAACAGGTCCCCCAGAAACAGTGGGCAGCAATCTTGTGGCTCTCCTTTTCTGATAAAGGTAGAGACAAGCTCCTCACTGTTAGAGAAGAGGATGCTGATGATTATGAAGTCCTGAAGAGTGCATTAATTGATGGGTTTGGCTTAACCACTGAACAGTACAGGTTGAAGTTGAGAGATACCCAGAAAACACAGACTCAGGACTGGACTGACTTTGTAGATTGTGAAACCAAGGCTCTGGAGGGTTGGCTGGTTGGTAGTAGAGTTACTGATTTTAAGGGATTGTATATTCTTATGATGAGAGAACAGATCCTTAATAATTGCCAAAACCAGTTGTTGCATCAGTACCTGGTGGACTCTGATCTGACCTCTCCCCAAGAATTGGGAAAGAAGGCAGACAAATGGGTCAGAACCAGGGTGAGGCAGAAACCCCAGAACCAAGGGGGTGACACTAAGAAGCAAGATCCTAAAGGCTCTGAGAAAGGTGGGGATAAGTCAAAAGACTAGAAGTCTTCACAAGGGCCCCAAAAATCTTCATCTGGTGGGGATTCACAGTCCAACAAAGGGAAAGGCCAAAAGAAGCCCTGGTGCAAATTCTGTAAACAGAAAGGGCACTGGACTTCTCACTGTAACAAGTCCAAAGACCAAACCACCACCACTCCTGCCCCTAAGGCAACTGTTTCCCCTAGTCCAGCTACTGGTGGAGGTGGTAATCCGAAGAAAGGTGTAGTAGGGTTGACCCTGGGTTCTGAAGTGGACTCTGGCCTAGTCAGAGTACCCACTCAGGCATTACTGATTTGTGAGGGAGACATTGGTATGTCCTTCCTAGTGAGTCCCAGTAATCTGGGCATATACAAACAGCAGCCTGTAATAAATGGCAAACAGGCTTTGGCATTCAGGGACACAGGTGCTAGTGTCACCATGGTGGCAGAGGATCTTGTGGACCCTGAGCAGATCATCCTGGGTGAAATGTACCAGGTTACCAATGCAAGCAATGTCAGGACCAACCATAGTCTGGCAGTTGTGAATTTCTCCTGGGGAGGGGTAACTGGCCTCAAGAAAGTAGTAGTCAGTGCAGACCTCCCGGTTGAATGTCTATTGGGCAATGATCTAGAAACTTCAGCCTGGTCTGAAGTAGAGTTATGGACTCATGCTGAGATGTTGGGCATACCTGCAGAGGTATTTGCTGTGACCAGGTCACAGGCCAAAATGCATAAAGCTGAAACAGCTCTGGATCCTGAAACTATGGACCAGATGCTACCCAAGAGGAGGAGCAGTAGGGTTAAGGCAGAGCCTTCCCCTCTGTCTCAGATCACAGATTCCCCTCCTGAGAGAGGAGAAGCAGATCCTGAAGAAGGAACTTCCCCAGAGGGACTTGAGCCTGATCAGGTTGAGTTCTTGGGGCGGGGGCCCTTCTAGGGAAGATCTGAGCAAAGAGCAACAGTGCTGCTCCTCTCTTGAACCCCTCAGTCAGCAGACTGCTGCTGAGGCTGCTGGGAGTGCTAGTGGGTCCCATAAGGTTTATTGGGATGAGGGACTCCTATATTCTGAGGCTAGAGATCCTACCCCTGGAGCCACCAGGAGGTTGGTAATACCTCAGACGTTTAGGGGGTTCCTCTTGACCCTAGCACATGACATCCCTTTAGCAGGACACTTGTGCCAAAACAAGACCTGGGATCGGCTTGTTCCACATTTTCATTGGCCACATATGTCAGAGGACACCAAGGAGTTTTGTCGCTCCTGTGTCACTTGCCAAGCCAGTGGCGAGTCAGGTGGCATAACAAAGGCCTCCCTGATACCACTACCTGTGGTGAGGGTACCCTTTGAAAGGGTAGGGATTGACATTGTTGGTCCCCTTGACCCTCCAACAGCATCTGGGCACAGGTTTATCCTGGTGGTAGTGGATCATGCCACCAGGTACCCAGAAGCAATTCCCCTGAGGACCACCACAGCCCCTGTGGTGGCAATAGCCCTCATTGGAGTTTGCTCCAGAGTGGGTTTCCCTAAGGAGGGTATATCTGACAGAGATGCCAACTTCATGTCAGGGTATCTAAAAGCAATGTGGAAGGAGTGTGGTGTAAATTATAAATTCACTACTCCCTATCACCCACAATGCAATGGGTTAGTTGAAAGGTTCAAAAAAACCCTAAAGGGAATGATTATAGGCCTCCCAGAGAAGCTTAGGCGAAAATGGGACCTTTTACTCCCCTGCCTTCTGTTTGCATACAGAGAGGTTCCACAGAAGGGGGTTGGCTACAGCCCTTTTGAACTTCTGTTTGGGCATCCTGTAAGAGGTCCATTATGTTTGGTGAAGGAGGGCTGGGAGTTACCTCTCAAACCTCCCAACCAGGATGTGATGGACTATGTACTTGGTCTCCGCTCCAGGATGGCTGATTACATGAAGAAGGCAACTAAAAACCTGGAGGCCAGCCAAGAACTACAAAAAACTTGGCATGACCAAAAGGCTGTGCTGACTGTATACTAGCCAGGACAGAAAGTGTGGGTGTTGGAGCCTGTGGCCCCAACAGCTCTCCAAGACAAGTGGAGTGGCCCCCATACAATTGTTGAGCAAAAGGGAGAAGTCACCTACTTGGTGAATCTTGGAACTCCCAGGAGCCCCCTTAGGGTGCTGCATGTCAACAGATTGAAACCATATGTTGACAGGGCTGACATGGGCTTGCTCATGGTAACTGATGAGGAACAACAGGAGGAGAGTGATCCTCTCCCTGACCTGCTCTCACAGAATCCTGATGATGGGTCAGTAGATGGTGTAGGTTTGGCAAGCAGTCTCACTGATCATCAGCAAACGGAATGCAGACAAGTACAGCAACAGTTTAGACATATGTTTAGCCTGACCCCTAGTCAGACTTCCTGGTGCACCCATGAGGTGGACACTGGAGACAGTCTTCCTGTCAAGAGTAAAATCTACAGGCAACCTGACAATGTCAGGCACTGTATCAGGACTGAAGTCCAGAAAATGTTGGAACTAGGTGTAATTGAGCCTTCAGATAGCCCTTGGGCTAGTCCAGTAGTCCTTGTGCCTAAACCTCATTTCAGGGTGGTAAGAAAGAAATTATGTTTTGTATAGACTACAGAGTCCTCAATGCAGTCACCAGGACTGATGCCTATCCAATTCCCAGGGCAGATGAACTGATTGATACTTTGGCCTCAGCCAAGTATCTGAGTACATTTGACCTAACAGCTGGCTACTGGCAGATCAGGTTAGCTGAGGATGCTAAGGCCAAAACTGCATTCTCAACCTCTGGTGGGCACTACCACTTTGTGGTGATGCCCTTTGGTTTGAAAAATGCACCTGCCACTTTTCAGAGGTTGGTGAACAAAGTTCTGACAGGTATGGAAACTTATTGCTCAGCTTATCTAGATGATATTGCTGTCTTTAGTTCCACCTGGCAGGATCACCTGGTCCACCTCAGAAATGTTTTGGAGGCCCTGCAAAAAGCAGGCCTCACTATCAAGGCTACTAAGTGCCAGATAGGGCAGAGTCAGGTTGTGTACCTGGGCCACCTTGTAGGTGGAGGCCAGGTTCAACCTTTACAGACCAAAATCCAAACCATCATGGAATGGGTTGCTCCAACCACCCAGACACAGGTGAGAGCCTTTTTCAGCCTGACTGGGTACTATAGGAGGTTTGTTAAAGGATATGGATCTATAGTGACCCCCTTAAATGATCTTACCTCAAAGAAAATGCCAAAAAATGTTCAGTGGACAGCTAGCTGTCAGAAGGCATTTGAAGACCTAAAGCAGGCCATGTGCACTGCCCCAATCTTACAGAGTCCAGACTACACCAAAAAGTTCATTGTCCAAACAGATGCTTCTGAGCTGGATGTGGGAGCTGTACTGTCTCAACTGAATGATGAAGGTCAAGACCAGCCAGTAGCTTTTATAAGCAGAAGGCTGACCCCTAGAGAGAAACGTTGGTCAGCTATAGAGAGGGAGGCCTTTGCTGTGGTCCCTGAAGAAGCTGAGGCCATACTTGTTTGGCGCTCACTTCATAGTTCAGACTGACCACAAGCCCCTCCTATGGCTTAAACAGATGAAAGGTGAAAACCCAAAACTTTTAAGGTGGTCCATTTCCCTACAGGGGATAGACTATACAGTGGAACATAGACCTGGGACCCAACATGCCCATGCAGATGGACTCTCAAGGTATTTCCACTTAGAACACAAAGACTCAACTGGTCAAGGTTAGTTGAGTGTCCCTGCATCTGGGGGGGGTGTAGGGGAGTAGGATCTGCACTTATGTTGCCCCCACTTTGTTTCTGATGTTTACACTGGTTTCTGGCTATAGTCTGGCTGGGACCCTGCTAATCAGGGCCCCAGCCTCTCTGTTCTCTCTAAACAACTTGGAGCGCATAATAGATGCACTAGTGATTGGATACTGTGGTACCTTATGAGCCCCTAGTATTTGGTACCTTAGGTACCAAGGGCATAGGTAGTTCACAGGCCTACCAGCGTCTGAAGCATGTATTATGCCACCCCTGGGAAGCAGACTAAATCTGACACCACAGGCCTGCTACTGCAGCCTGGGTGAGGTAGTGTCAGCACTCCTCACATACACACATATAAACCTATCAGTCACCCCTGAGGCAGGCCCTATCAATCCTGAGGGCAGGGTGCTTGGTTTAAATGTGAGGGGGTGCCCCTGCCTGAGCAGGGCCCCTCTGCAGCCCTCAGAGTCTATTCCCTGTGGCTGTTTGTGGATGCGGTTAAACCATATACTCTTAAGTGCATTATAACCTCGCGGTAAATGCTAAGTCTGGGATGGCTGCATCAAAACATGTTGTGTTTGGTGTCAAATGCTTTGGAATCATACCCCCACACCAGTAACTGGTGTGGGAGTGTGATCCCACCCTTCTAGAGGGGAAGACATGTACCTACTGTGGAAACACAGTAGAATCCTGAAAGAGCCCTGGCATCACAAAATGGATGCCACCAGCACAGACACTGGGCTGCCCTCCTGCTGCTGACCGAAACTCACAGTGGAGGAGGCCCAACAATAGGCATCCTGTCACAGAGAGGTGTCACCACCTTCCAGACAGGATTTAGTGTATTGGGGCTGGGTGGATGCACTCCTAGAATGCTTTGAAGTCCTGCACTGGGGGAGCAGGAGGCTCCTCAGTGCATATGCCAGCTCAAACCGGTTCAGGGGCTACCTGCCCCTGCTCTGGCACGAAACTAGACAAAGGGAAGTGGGTGTAACCAACCACTCCCCTGACCCTCCCAGAGGAGTGGTCATAGAGCTAGTCCCCCCCTTTCTTTTAGTATAAGATAGGGAACCCTTGCCATTGCAAACTAGATATCCCTGGACGACGCTCTACAAGAAGAATCCTGGACCTTTGACGCTCCACTACCTTTGGAAGATGGAAAAATCTCCCTTGGAGTCAAGGAGTGACTCCCCTGCTTGGCAGGCACCAAAACTTTGCATCAACGGTCGCAAACTTTCCCGCTCCCGCCGGAGTCCCAAGTCCCTGAAGCCCCAGAAGTGAATTTCCTGACTTCTCGATGGCCATTGTGAGTCCCCAGCAAACCTGAGGCAAGTGAACCCCACGAGTGATGGGGAACAGCATTACCCGGGTACCGTGCACTATTGTCGAGTGCAACCCCTTCATGACGTTCTATGAACTTGTGCATTTGACCACCTGTGGTCCAAGCCTCCAGCAGGATTTCCTTCGAAAATCAGAGGCCTACCTCGTCCCGAGTGACCGTGGGCTCCTGTGAAGTGAATCCTCACGAGGCGTCTTTGCGATCCCTTGCCGGTTGGCTTGTGGGTCCCCCGAAGACTTTTTCATCAAACCAAATGGCCCCTCTGGTTGCTCCAGGCCTGCCCTGACCTACCCTTGCTGGGTGAGTCCCTCAGACCTTGCTGGTCTGCACCGCTGACTTTCTTCACATTCCACGAGACTTGCTATTGCCAAGGATAGTTGGCTCCAATCTGGTTGCCAACACCTCAGTCAGCTACAGCCTTTGTGGGATACTCTCAATCCAGCACCTGGTCATCGTCGACGCCTCCTGGACCTCATGGCTGAAGAGTCAAGACACCCGTGATCACCTGAAATCACCTGACATCTGTGGGCATCCAGCTTCCTGGCCCCGGGGGACTGGCAAGTGACTTTGAGCACTGTCTCCACTGCTTTCAGGTCTTCTTTCTTCAGAATCCAGCCTTGGATTCCACCGGACACTTCTCCTGCCTTCACAAGCAGCAAGTCTTCTTTGGCTCCCATTGAAAACGACGCCGCGACCCGACACCAAAAGACACCTATGCACCCGGCTTCCCTGGGTGAGGTAACTCGTGCACTACAGTGCTCCTGTCTGTGTTGGCCCTCGAACTACTTACCCTGTAACTGACTTGCTTGTAGACTCTCCCGAAGTATCCTAAAACTTTATAATTTCAACCGCGACTTGCTCCATTGAAGTCTATTGGGATCCGCGGCTGTGTTCTCACACTGCATGCGTCTCCCGTGGGTCCTGTACTTACCTGCCTTGGGTGGATTAGTGAGGCCCCAGCGTTTCTGAAGACCTTAGGCCTTCTCCCTTCTCAAGTCGTTCTTCTTATACCTCTTTTTTAGTATATGGTCTGGTACGCCCCTAGGGCCCCAGCCATATAAGTGCTTAATTTGTTGTGAAATGTTGATTTGTGCATATGTCGTTGACTTCTAATCTCATAAAGATATTAGTAGAGTGTGTTAGAAATAAATACATACATATTTTATATATATACCTGTGTGGTGTCCTTTCAGTTAGTGATTCAAGAGATTATAAGGTAAAACAAGCTGCTTTACATTCCTCAGAGACTTAGCCTGAAGGCTGCTCTCCACAACTACCACAAGGATGCTTTCTTTAAAAGGTTGTCTTAAACCTATCTACCATAAGAGTCGAATTGGACTGGTGCAAGGCGGCCACTTTAACTAGTGACCAGCATATGCCAGGCCAACTTCTCACAACTTCTGTCCTTATACAGTCCCTGACATGGTCAGGTTGACTGTAGATCTTATTCTTCACAGGCAGACTGTCCCCAGTGTCCACTTCATGAGTGCACCAGGTAGTCTGACTTGGACTCAGAGAAAACATATGTCTGAACTGGCTGAGAAGTTTTCTACTGTCAGTTTGTTGTCTGAGAGAGCAGGTCAGGGAGTGCTTCACTCTCTTCCTCCTCTCCCTCATCTGTAGCCATGTGCAAGCCCATGTCTGCCCTGTCAACATATGGTTTAAGTCTGTTGACATGAAGCACCCTATGTGGACTCCTAGGGGTTCCAAGGTCTACCAAGTAGGTGACCTCCCCTTTCTGTTCAACAATTGTATGGGGGCCACTCCATTTGTCCTGGAGGGCTGCTGGGGCCACAGGCTCCACCACCCACACTTTCTGCCCTGGCTGGTAAACAGTCAGCACAGCCTTTTGGTCATGCCAGGCCTTTTGTAATTCCTGGCTAGCCTCAGGGTTTTTAGTTGCCTTTTTCATATACTCAGCCATCCTGGAACGGAGACTGTGAGAAGTTGGCCTGGTATATGCTGTCCACTAGTTATAGTGGGCACCTTGCACCAGTCCAAACAACCCCTTATTGATGATAGGTTAAAGACAACCTTTTTTGAAAGCTATCCTAGTAGTAGCTATGGAGAGAAGCCTTCAGACTAAGTCATGAAGGAATGTAAAGTAGCTTGTTTTACCAGTCTATAATCTCTTGAATGACTAAATGAAAGGCAACCACACCATATATATATATATATATAAAATATATGTATTTATTTCTAAACCCACCTTACTAGTCTCTTCATGAGGCTAGATGTCCAAACACATAAGTTACACTTCAAATATTACAGTAAAATAGCACAAATAATTTCAATTTAATTAGTCGATAATTTACAACCATAAAAGACACAATGCAAACATAAAAGTGTCATAAAATATCATAAAAACGATAGCACCCTAAAAAAACGTACATTCCTTAGAAGATTTAATATCAAATATATCGAATTTCTTAACATCATGACTAAATTAATAAATATGTAATTGCATCCATAAAACCATTTCCTACACAATTTGACCAAGGGATGCCTGCTTACCAATAGCATAATCAGATAGTGTGTCCAAATACCAGACCAGTCTCCAAATTTTTCCTTCTCAGTGCCCAAAACCAGCTAAGAAGTTTCGCCGTCACGATCACAATATCTGGGCTTGTATTTGATACCAAGATACGCAAAGCTGTCATACATGATCTGGTACCCATATTAGAAAACAGTGGCTTGAGCCACCTTCGACGGGGGCCATTATAGGCCGGGCACACAAACAGTACATGGGTTATCGACTCAACCTCGTATGGACACGAAGGGCAGTTGGTATCATGAGCCTTATTCCACTTTGCAGTGAAAGATCTTATAGAGAGAGAGCCTACTTGGAATTGGTGATATAATTTCCTATCACCAGGTTTTGTAATCAGATTCCAGTAGGCTTCTGCTTCCATTGTAGGCTTGTGCTCCAGAAAGATACCTGTGAGCGAACTGTTGCTCACCCCCGACAGTGTCTTTTTAGTAATCATAGCCCAGTATAGTTCTTTGTACTCATTTTTATTGGGAAATAAGTTCCCTATAGGATCTTCCCACAAATGGCGAAGCCCCATGTCAAACAAGTTACCCTTAATCTTCTGGAGCCATTTGATTTTAGAGGACAGATCGGCATTTCTAATATGCATTAGTGCATGGTGTAAGACGTCAATTCAGGAGTAGTCCAAAGCCTCCTCCAGTAGGCTATGGGTCTAAATCCCGCAGCCTCATCGAAGGAGGTACATCCCAGATCAGACATCAGAGGCTTAATGGGAGTTGATTGGGGGAGGGCGGTCAATGTTCTCAGAAACCTATTTTGTGCAAGAACTAGGCCTGGGCGAAAATTTCGTTCCGTTCGCGGAAATTGCGATAATTTGACATTTTCGCGTTCCGCGGAGAGTGCGAAAATGTCAAAATTTCCGGATTCCGCAGCTTGGCAATAATTTGTTTCTCGCTCGCGCTGTAAAATAATATATTCTCGCACGCGCGCGATCGCCTTACCTGAATCCCTGCATTCGCCGACAAGTTTTCTTGATCCGGTCGCGTTCTTCATGAGATGTTGTATTGTTTTTAGCCATTTGAGCTGTCTCGCGACAGTTCGCGCCCGCAGTGACGTCATGCATCGCGCGATCACGTCTTTCTTCTCGCGATCATGCACCGTGAGACAACTGAAAACAAGATGGCCGCGCCCGCGAGCAACCACATGGGTACGTTGGCGAGCCGCAACCATGCAGAAAATCTCGCGAACATGCGGGAAAAAAACTTCCGCATCTTCGCGATATTTCCGCGTGTTTGTGATAATTTTTAACATTTTCGCGATAATTTGCGAAAGTGGATTTCGCAAATTCCGCCCACCCCTAGCAAGAACTAGGGGTGATACATTTTCAAACTCCCAAAGTTCTGCATCATATATTATGGAAGCTCTAATTTTCCCATTATAAATCGATAAAGCGGCCCCCACCAGTTTAGTATTTGAAAGTCGATGTTCTTTAAGTAGGGCACCTGCTAACTGGTTATGCTTGAGAACTAAAACATCTAGCTGGGGTGTCCAATTCATCTTCCTACCCATTGTCACTCCCAGATAGGTGAAAATATCAGTTTGTTCCAAAGGTACTTTATTCATTTCAACTCTCCCTTTAATGAGTTTATGTTTATGCAGCACCATGAACTTGGTTTTATCAACATTTACTACAAGTTCCTGGTCATTGCAAAACTCTATAAATCTATCAAGGGCGCGTTGCAGACCACATCGAGTTTTTGAAAAAATTAGAGTATCGTCTGCAAACATTAAGAGCGGAACCCTTGACCTGGCAAGAGTTGGAGCATCTGTTGGAAAATTAGTGTAGTACGAAATAACCTTATTTATAAACAAGGAGAATAGGGTAGGAGCAAGAACACACCCTTGCCGCACTCCCTTGTTAACTGGGAAACGGTCTGTTAATTCGCCCTGCTGTCCCCACCTAACCTGAGCATAATGAACCTCATGCAGTTTAATGATAAAACTTAAGATTTCTAGGGGCATCCCAGCCTCCTTTAGTGTGTCCCATAGCTTGTGGCGGGGGACTAAGTCAAACGCTGATTTTAAATCAACAAATGCTGCATATAGGGTTCCCCCTGCTAGGATCACTGTGCTCCAGTATGTCATCATAAATCTAAAAACTTGGTCGATGGTACTGACATGGGGTTGAAAACCCACTTGATAGGTAGATAATACATTCTGGTCTAATATCCATTCATTCACTCTACCTAGCACAAGTCTGGCAACTATTTTCTGTAAAGTGTCAATTAGGCTTATCGGCCTATAGTTGCCAGGTCTGGCACGGCCACCCTTTTTGTATATGGGAATGATTTCAGCCCCGCGCCAAGTATCTGGAATCGGCGCACCTCTAGCAATAGCATTTATGATGATAAAAATATATTCAGTCCAGTTTTTTCTATCTTTTTTATAGATATCGGCCAGGATACAATCTGGGCCAGGTGCCCTCCCTGCTGGAACCCCGTCCAGGACCCTTTCTATCTCCCCTTTATCAAAAATTAAAACAACATCAGAATTAACCACAGGGTAGTCAGTAAGAATGCTTGACAAGGAGGCAAATTGGGCTTGATAGTATTCCACCCAGAGTTCGGGAGGTACATTGTTCGTTGGTGTGGGCCCTATCACACCACTGCCCCATTTGACTAATTGCCAAAATTTTGACCAATTCTTCCTATTACTAGCATTAGTTAGGCTCACCCATCTGTCCTCATCAAAATCCTTCTTCGCCTTTATTTGTGCCTTTTTATAATTTACCCTTGCTAATTTGACCTCTTGAGAAACCCCTTTCTTGATTGCTTTTGAAAGATGCTTAAATGCAACTCCGCAAGCCTCATTATACCAATTGGCCGATTTTTTTGTATAGTGCCTAATTGGTTTCTTAGTTTTTGTAAACAGGGTCTTCAATTTTGCGAATAGAATCTTAAGAGCCTTCTTAAAATTTAAGAAGGATTTATCAGGAGGATCTGATGAGCCGAGCCGTAATAAAGTTTCTTCCACCGTTGCCTTAATCTGCGTCAGGGCACCTTCACCTTCTGCAACCACGGCCCATTTCAGCCGTCGGCAATTTTGTGACATGGTTACTTCTCCTATTGCAGTTTCCACGTCAGCCAATATGGGGTCCACCCCCATCCTAGCTAAAGTTAGTACTAATGGATCGTGGTCACTCTCCGGTCTAAGATGTACCATCATATCCACAAGTCTAGGCCAGAGCTCTAGACTAATAAGAATATAGTCTATTCTGCTTCTTCTAGTCCCAGTAGAGAACATATTGGTACCATCTATATCTGAGGGGGATCTCCCGTTAACAGCCCTTAGCCCCCAAGGGATAAACTTTTTAATTGTAACGCTGCCTATGTCCACTTATTGATTGGTGGCAATGATAAAGACGGTATCCCCCAATTCTGGTCTTCCTCCATACTGAGACTATAGTCATCTAGGCCTAAGGGCTCAAATGTACAATTAAAATCACCTGCAATCACCAGGACATTTGTGCCAACTAAGTCATTACTAACTACATCCAGGATGGCAGTAGTTGGTGACGCTTTCCCACCCGCAATCCCTCTCGCATATACATTAAATAGGATAAAATCTAACTCACCCTCAGCACGAATCTTAATAGCAAGAATGTCTGGGCTTTCTACTGGTACTTCCACTATTTGAAACGATGTCTGCTGCTTAACCCATATAATCAATCCCCCGCTAGATCTCCCCTTTCTATTTGCAACAGCCGCTTTACCAAAAGCTAGATAACTTGGGCGGTAGATCATTTCTACTGACCAAGTCTCTTGAAAGGCAATAATGTCATACCTCTCAATAAAGCATGACCAATCAGCGGACAGAGTTTTTGAAGGTAAACCAGCAATATTCCAGGATAGCAGGGAAATTGGGGAGGGAGTTATATCAGTAGACTTTCCCAGACATGATATGGATTTCACACACACCTGGCTCTTATCCTCTACTTCAGAGGTCTTCAAACTTTTGTAGGTTGAGCCCCCCCAACTGAATTTTTTGAAATGTCGGGCCCCCCCACCACCTGACAGAAATTTCTGGAATCTTGTACACTACATAATTGACTGCCACCCGCATATCCCGGGCCATATCCGGCAAATAATGTTCAACGCAATGGGAGTTTAGTGAACTGTAGGTTTGTGAGTGGGTGTGGTTAATGACAGACTTATTACACGGCTCAAAACAAACAAAATGTTCCAAGGTAAAATGTGTGCAAATTGTTTTTACTAGGATGCTTTGTTTTACACGTGACAGATTGATAATAACACCACCAACATTAATGTGACGGGTGTGCCTGTTTTTCACCACAGAGACGGTCAATCTGTGGATGGATTTTTGCTACTGCCAACGGTGCGTGTAAAAATTCAGGACAAAGGGTCAAAATTCAGGACACAAATTCAGGACAGAAGGTCAAAATTCAGGACAAAACTT
The DNA here is from genome assembly GCF_964204655.1 of Triturus cristatus. Classification (NCBI taxonomy): domain Eukaryota; kingdom Metazoa; phylum Chordata; class Amphibia; order Caudata; family Salamandridae; genus Triturus; species Triturus cristatus. The sequence goes on from NC_140579.1 coordinate 720,500,330, forward strand.
CAGGACAATAGGTACGTTTTACAGACACATCAGAGGAGGTCACACCATAGTATATAAGTAAGCCCAGCCAAATCCAAACATATTCAACCATTTGCAAACCTATCCATCACATATCCTTCCATCTATCATTTCACTCAACCATTCCTTCTTCCATCCTTTCACTCATCCATCATCCATCCATCCACCCTTTCACCCTATCCATCTGTACACTCATCCATTCACTCTTCTACCCATCCATTCACTCATCCATCCAGCCATTTACCCTTTCACCCATCCAGCCATCCTTTCACTTACTCATCCATCCACCCAGTCACTCATCCTTCCACCCATCCACCCTTTCAGTCATCCATCCATCCTCCCTTTCCCTCTCCATCGACCCTTTCACTTAGCCATCCTTCCTTCCATCCATCCATCCACCCACCCATCCATCTACTCATCCACTCATTAATCCATCCATTGACCCTATCACTCATCCATCCTTTCTCTCATCCATTTATCCTTTCACCTCTTCACTTATCTATTCATCCTTTTGTCCATCTACCCTCCCCTTCACTTACTCATCCATCCTTACATCCACCCTTTCACTCATCCTTCCATCCATTCACCCTTGCACTTATCAATTCATCAATCCATCCAACATTTCACTTATCCATCCACCCACTCATCATCCACCTTTTCACTCATCCATCCTTTCACTCATCCATCCTTTCACTCATCCATCCTTTCACTCATCCATCCTTTCACTCATCCATCCTTTCACTCATCCATCCACCCTTTTACCCATCCAGCTACCCTTCCACCCATACATTCAGCTATTTACCTTTTCTCTCATCCATCCTTCCACTCACTCATCAATCTATCCATCCTCTCTCATTCTCCATCTATTCAATCTTTCATTCATCCATTCACCCTTTCACTAATTCATCCAGCCATCCACCCATCCCTTCACTTACTCACTCGCCCACCTTTTCATATTAATTTTGAGCTGAGCCTTTTTGAGAGGAGGCCCATCAAGAACTTCACCCTCGCTGCAGGAGCCACTCCAGGACTTGGACAGGATCCACCAGGGTGGGCACAGGGGTGGGCATGCAGTTTTCAAGTATTCCAGGGAGGGGTAGGGCTCCTCACCCCCTCCTGGACAAGACAACGAGAAGACAGGCTCTCTTTCCAAAATGTTAGTTTTGCCATCCCCCACTGGGATGTACAGTACTTAAAGGAGATACTCCAAGAGAACTGATTTAACTGATTGCCCTCCATACTTTGTTTAATCAGTGTGGGTGCGATTGTGCCATTTCTTAATTTTATTCCAATTATAGACTGCATGTTTGCAGAACCGAGGTTTGCTTACAATTTAGTGACAGTAATTAAGCTCTGTGAAGAGAACCACGTGCTGCCTCGGGGTAATCAGGGCCGGTTCTAGGATGTTTGGGGCCCTGGGCAGAAAGGGAATGTGTGAGGCCCCTCTAAATTGCAGAGACGCATTCAGGGCTCTTTGCATCTGAATAGATGCCCCTGTGCCTGAAGCTGCAGCCCCTCCCTCTGTCACCTTCAAGCCCCTCTTAACAGCTCATCAAGGGCTGAAGGTGTGAGGGTTGCCATCCCGCTGTTTTCAAAACCTCCGTTATGGCCGAATATCAGCAATCAGATTTTCGTGTGGAGTGCGCGCCCCCCCTGGAATGGTGGCGCGCCCCCCCTGGGGGGCGCGCCCCACAGATTGAAGAACACTGCTCTACTTTATGGATTCCCTTTAAAGTGGTTGGTGGGGAAAAAGGAGAGCTATCCTTGTGCTCAGCCCAAGTCAAGGTTGGTAGGTGTAGTCAATCACATAGGGCCAAGTCGGATAATGGAGCAAAGCTATTGGTCAAAGTGACCTCTAATGGCCTATGTGCTATGCCAAAAGGTGCCCAAAATTGCTTATCCTCCCCATGGGAATTCAGCATATTAGAATAGTATGGCCCAGATTTATTAATAAAACCCTAGTGGTAAAATACACACTCCATCCATGAGTCTTCCTGACATCCCTCCCAAATTATCCAAAAGAAATCTGGTAATATGAACATTGTTAAAATTAACAACAACACAATCACCATTCCCTTCCTTCCTCGAAGGGCCAATCCATGAAGTTTGTCTGGCCATAATCATGTGCTTATCAACTCCCTCCTCCCAAATTCCAACATCCTTAAGACGATTATTAAACCAGTGCAAAGATTTTAGTATCAACTGGTCAGTAGTTTCAGACTGCACTTCCCGCAATGGTGGAACGTTCATCAGGACGACCACTAAAGGAGCAGCTCCGGGCGGAAGGTGAAGGGCCGGAGGTTTAGCTTGCACAGCATTCTGACCCAAACCATTGGATCCTTGTCGGTAAATGGATTTACTGGCTTCTCTGACTAAGGGGCAGTTTTTACAGCTATTATCCTTCATTGCGACATTTACTACTTCCGCTCTATCAACATCCGGAGAACTCGAAATCGGTTGTGCAAATTCACTAGACATATTCCCTAAGTCAACATCATCCTTGTGCGAAGGGACTGTTTTTGTTTGTGTTACTACAGCTGCATTCGTGGGTGGACCAGAAACAGTTGACTTAATTGCCTGCAAACTTGGGGGCTTATGTTTGGCTAAATCCTTGTCTGGCACCAAATGACCCGTGTTAGAAATGGCGATTCCTGGTTGGCTAGGGCTTGCGCCAAAGCCAGGCAGAAACCACCACTCTAGTCAGGGCTGGGGAGTTACACGCCAAAGATAACCCCTGCTCACCCCCTTGGTAGCTTGGCACGAGCAGTCAGGCTTATCTCGGAGGCAATGTGTAAAGCGTTTGCGCGCGCACCCAGCAACAACACCCAAGGCCCACCACAAAGGAAACTCCACACAAGGTATTATATAAAAATAGCCTTTGTATTATACCAAAACACATTAGATAAAAACACACACTTTACAATGTGCCAACAGGCACGGGCAGAATTTACAGGGGATATGTACAAGACAGGGCCACCTGGACCACTGTCAGGAATAAGCACTTTTGGAGCTAGCACGTTGTAGACATATCACTTTAGAACGTAGCACATATAATCACTGTAGCACCAATTAGAAAATGTAGCGCACAACCAGTAACCACTGGTAACTGTTAAGTACCACCTACGCAACCCTAACCACCTTAGGAGAATATTGCGCAGGGAACCAGGACCTCACTAGTACCACCTGTACTAGGAGAAAAAAACAACCCCCTAAGTATCACAATACCTGTAGGGGTATAAGCACATTACACATGATGCATCACAACACATTCAGAGGTGTAGGGAAGGAAAACACATGATGCATAAAAACATTCAGCGGTGTAAAACAAGGCACATGACGCATAAAAACACATTCAGAGGTGCAGGAAAACACAATTGCGCCCAACTCACATGAGTCACCACCTGTGATAGTCCATAGGCCAACTGGCCTTGTTGGGGCTAGGACGCCCTGTCCAGCAGAGTCAGGGGCCTAAACGGAGCAGCTGCCCATGAAGTGCTGGGCAGCTGTAGGACAATGATGGGGCCAACGCTGGAGCCTTGCAGGCTCTGGCCAACTGACTGTCCCCTGAGCCCCTCTGGGCTCTAAACCAAGGACTGGCCCCTTGGAGCCTCGCTGGGCTCAACAACAATAAATGCCCCCTAGAGCCTCCGTGGCTCTGAACAACACTGTGGGGCAAGGTGGGAGCGGCCCGCTGCCTTCTGGGGCCGCTCTACCACTGAGCAACCGGTGCCCCCTTCGTTGGAGTCCCTCTGGACTCTTAAACAATTATGCCCTCTTCGTGGGAGTGACCTCTGCGCTCCTACACAAACAATGTGGGCCTCGTGGGAGTCCTTCTGGACTCTTACGTAACAATGCCCCGTTGGAGCGCACTTGCGCTCTGAGAAACCAATGTCCCCCTCTGTTGGAGCCTCGGGGCTCTTAAACAACAAGGCGCCGCGTCGGAGCGACCCCGCCTATCAGGCGGGGGCCGCTCGAGGAATAGGCCGGTCTGGGACCGGCACCCAAAGCACACGCACGGAGTCCCCCAGCCCTTCTCACTTACCGGGCTGCTCTTGGGGGACTCCCGCGCCGTCTCCGCTCTCTGCTGGGGCCGGTAGCCCTCCGGCGGGGCAGCAGCGGCGCTGCTGCTCGCAGACTCCTCTCGCTCTTCTTCGTCCGGGGCAGCACGGGGTAGGCTCCCGTCTGCTTCCGTTAATCAGAGCGCGGCTTCCTCGTTTCGCCCAGGAGCTCCCGGCTGCTTCCTGTTTGGGCCACGCCCCTGTCCCGTCCGCAGCTGCCTGACTTCCTGGATCGCCCGGACCTGGCTGCAGCGGCGATTTTCCGGCAGTAAGAGGGGTGGGCTCCCTCGTAATACGAACACAATATTCAGCGGGGTAGGCACCCACCAACGGGCACCCGCTAGCTATTTAATTAAAAGGCAATAACCAGCGGGGTGGGCTCCCGCTTGGAAAGCAGCAAAAAGCGGGGGAATCCCTACATCGGGATTCCCTTGCAAAGGATCGCCGTCCAGCGCTGTTCAGCTCACGAAGGCGCTCCTCAGGGCGGCGAACACCAAGTCAAGAAGGTGACCAGGTGGAGAGCTTCCTCACCAACCAGGCAAGGCACATGGAAATTCTTTCAGCAGGCAGGGGGGCAAGGACTGGGCCCAGGGGCCAGCTCACAGGGCCCTCCAGCACGGAGGCAGTCCCCAGTGGCGGTCTCAACTGGCGCCCAGCAGCAGCAGCAGCCCCCCTAGTTAGGATCAGCAAAAGAGAACATTTTACTTGGGGTCACAGCCCCATTTTATACACAGGTTTACCTTTGTTTCAAGGTGCAGGGGAGGGGCGAACCAGTTACAACTGGTTCCTGAGCACTTTGTTTTGCTCAGCTCCTCTCCCTATTCAGAGAGCAGGCCAGGGTCAAGAAGGTGACCAGGTGGAGAGCTTCCTCACCAACCAGGCAAGGCACATGGATATTCTTTCAGCAGGCAGGGGGGCAAGGACTGGGCCCAGGGGCCAGCTCACAGGGCCCTCCAGCAGGGAGGCAGTCCAAAGTGGCGGTCTCTCCTGGCGCCCAGCAGCAGCCCCCCTTGTTAGGATCAGCAAAAGAGAACATTTTACTTGGGGTCACAGCCCCATTTTATACACAGGTTTACCTTTGTTACAACTGGTTCCTGAGCACTTTGTTTTCCTCAGCCCCTCTCCCTATTCAGAGAACAGGCCAGGGTCATCAGTCGCACCACAGGGGGCAGAGCCGGCATTGTGTGGGGAAAGCCCAGCCCTATTCAGGTCCTAGGTGTACTCCTCCCACCCATCTGGCTGCTGATCTCCCTATTCACCACAGGGTGACTCCTCCTGACTCTGGGGATTCCCTAGCCCATCACATGACCTCAGCCAGCCAATCACGCGACAGGCAGTCACTGCACATTTATGCCAGTGTCTAGAAGTGGCACTTCCACACTAGGTACATGGACACCGCACACATCATCGCGCAGCATTTAATCACACGAGTCCGTACATACCAAACTCGCACCTGCACTCCCCACGCATCAGGAACTACCAGGGGCACATACATTCCCCCATGCATTCCTATGGGAGGGCAGGCCTATCTCACTACATGCACGCACTTTACCCTGGGACACAGAGGTAAAGTGCGCAGAAACCAATAATCACTACCACCAGGTCACCAGTAAAAGCAAAAAGTTTAGGGGTGAACCTGCCAGAAGGGCCAAGTCCAACACAACCCCCTTCCAGCCAAAACGCAGGGTAGGCCAATTACCACCGTGATGGTCTTCCTTGCTTGTAGCGATAAAACACGGACGCAGGCCCGCAACAGCAGGGACACTCTCCGGTTTTACGCCACTCTGAATTCACGTGATTCCCTCTGAAAAAACTCGGCGGACCAACTGGGCTACCCCACTGGTACTCCTCAGCGGTCCGCGGCCAGGACCAGGCCCTAGGCCACCCAGATACCACTGGTCCTTGCCTAACCATAGAGTGGGGGGTAGTAACCCCTGGCACATAGCAACCATTCTCCACTCTACCCCTCATCAGGGCAGTTCTAAACTGCCACTGATCCTCCAGCCTAGGGTCTGTACCCTCAAGCTGACCAAAAGTCACGGGCGAGGCTCTCCTCCCCCTACCTCTTCTTCTGGGGTTCCGCCCTCTCTTCCTCTGAGAGGCGACCCCGTAATGCAATTCACCTACCAGCTCAGGACCTCTCCCTGAGAACTGGTCTCCCAACCTAGGGTTTAACCCCTCCGGTTGCACCGGGGTCAGAGGTGGGCTCTCCCACCCTCTGCACCCCCTTCCAGAGTCCTGCTCCCTACCAACTGGGGCGGTACCTCTGGAAGAAGAACTGGTCAGGACACTGGTTACAGTCGTCCTACCCTTCAGGTCAGGCTGATCCTGAACCTGGCCTCCCAACCTCTGGTCTAGAACCTTTGGTGGAATAATTGCCTGGCACTCCAGGCCTTCTGGGGATTCACACGCGATCCCCCCGAGAGTAACATATGCCTCATATGTTGCGTGACAGTCTGCCTGGCGCATAACTCCCGTCCCCTGTCCATCTGACAGTGCGCGAAGATCCCCCAGGACAGACATGTGGTCACCATGGTCACCTCTAGGAGACCCAGCCCTCCCGGCTGGTCCCTGACCCACTGGCTCCTCCACCGGGGAACACAGCCCCATGCCAGTCCTCTCGCTGGACTTCTGTACCCTCCCTACTGGAGCGGTACTGCCAGACATCAGAACCACTGGAGCTATATTTATAGACGCTCCAGGTCCTCCATACACTAGGTGATCCTCCTCAAATGGACTCACAGGACAGCCTAGGCCCCCAACCTGGTGTTCCCTGAAGAAATCATCCAGGTTCTGAGACTGGGTTTCGGGCCTCTGCGGACTCGAAGTCACCCACTCACTCCTACTCCACTGAGACAGGACGTGAGCCCCTACACCCCTCTCACTACTCTGGGACCTAGCTGGGCTACTCTGAGCCTCTTCCCCCATACTGGACTGGAAGCTACTTGAGTCACTACTGTTGGAAGTACTCTCCCATTCCTCATCAGAACTTGGGGCCCCTTCCCATCGGTCTGCTTCCTTTGCAAGTTTCCATGGATTAGTGCACCCCCACGCTAACAGGTGTTGGCGCAACCCGGGATAAAAACTACTGAATAGCTGCTCTTTGATAACCAGATCATACAGTCCGTTAAAATCCTGTTTCTTGTTTACCTTTACCCAATCATCCAGTGCATCATCACATTCACCCAAAAACTCCTCCCAAGACTGGTGAGACAGCTTCCTACTGTCCCTGAATTTCAACCGGTACCCCCCTTCTTGGGAAACAGGTACCATACCCTGGGAAGTGGGAATGGGACTTCCTGCACTGGACTCTATATCGCTGCCACCACTGGACTCTACCCTCCCTGGGGAATCCAGAAAACCACAACTGCGCTCAGGGGACAACTTACCCTCCAGAGCTAGTTTCTCTCTGGCAAAGGCCCTCTCAGCCTCTGCCATCTGCTTCTGAGCTAAGACCCTCTCGGTCTCCAGCTTGGCATGCTCTATCCTGAGCTTCTCCATGTCCAGCTGATGCTCCCTTTCTTCCCTCCTATCTACCCACTCCTCTGGGGACAGGGAAAGGGATGGGGTGCTGCTCCTGACACTGGACCCAGCAAGGGACTCCCTATCTATGGGGTCTTCACTATCTACTGGCGTCCCTGTCAGGTCACTTTCTTCCTCCTCTTCAGATTCCTCAGGGCTCCCCTCAGACCCACCACTCTCTTGGCGTGCGGCCCGGGCCCTATCTTCCTCACTGCGCTCACGTTCCCATTCATCCTTTTGCCATAGGATCAGGTTGTCCCTCAGTTTGGACTGGGTATCTGACTCACCCACCTCTATGTCTCTCTCTTCACAGAACCTAACCAACTCTCACATACTGTATCTAAACAGACCACAGAAATTAAAAGCTGGCTCCATTTTGGCGGACGTTCTTGAGAAGAGTTTAACATAAGGAACCTGGGGGTCTGAGCTTAACAGGAGTACACAATTCACAAAGGATTCAGCAAGCTCTCAATCCCAGAGAACTCACACTCACTTGTCTAGTGCCACACACCATTTATCCACACACAACCCTCCCCTCGGACTGGTAAGGCAGTTTCTACCACCCCTGATTCCTCAACCTGACCACAAGTGACACAGGTACCAACTCTGTGCGCAGGGCGGGGAACAAATGTACTGGACACAATTACACAATGATACCTTCAGGAGAAGAAATAATGGAACTTCAAAAACAATAATCCCCAAAATGTGATTATCTAAATGCAGAGTTTTGTAGTGCAGCCAGTTGCTGCTGCGGTACAGCGCAAACGCAAGTCCTAATACGACCTTCTGGACTCTTACGTAGCAATGCCCTGTTGGAGCGCACTTGCGCTCTGAGAAACCAATGTCCCCCTCCGTTGGAGCCTCGGGGCTCTTAAACAACAAGGCGCCGCGTCGGAGCGACACCGCCTATCAGGCGGAGGCCGCTCGATGAATAGGCCGGTCTGGGACCGGCACCCACAGCACACGCACGGAGTCCCCCAGCCCTTCTCACTTACCGGGCTGCTCTCGGGGGACTCCGGCGTCGTCTCCGCTCTCTGCTGGGGCCAGTAGCCCTCTGGCGGGGCAGCAGCGGCGCTGCTGCTCGCAGACTCCTCTCGCTCTTCTTCGTCCGGGGCAGCGCGGGGTAGGCTCCCGTCCGCTTCCCTTAATCAGAGCGCGGCTTCCTTGTTTCGCCCAGGAGCGCGGGGTAGGCTCCCGGCTGCTTCCTGTTTTGGCCACGCCCCTGTCCCGTCCGCAGCTGCCTGACTTCCTGGATCGCCCGGACCGGGCTGCAGCGGCGATTTTTCCGGCAGTAAGAGGGGTGGGCTCCCTCGTAATACAAACACAATATTCAGCGGGGTAGGCACCCGCCAACGGGTACACCAATGCGGGGTGGGCACCCGCTAGCTATTTAATTAAAAGGCAATAACCAGCGGGGTGGGCTCCCGCTTGGAAAGCAGCAAAAAGCGGGGGAATCCCTACGTCGGGATTCCCTTGCAAAGGATCGCCGTCCAGCGCTGTTCAGCTCACGAAGGCGCTCCTCAGGGCGGCGAACACCAAGTCAAGAAGGTGACCAGGTGGAGAGCTTCCTCACCAACCAGGCAAGGCACATGGAAATTCTTTCAGCAGGCAGGGGGGCAAGGACTGGGCCCAGGGGCCAGCTCACAGGGCCCTCCAGCAGGGAGGCAGTCCAAAGTGGCGGTCTCTCCTGGCGCCCAGCAGCAGCCCCCCTTGTTAGGATCAGCAAAAGAGAACATTTTACTTGGGGTCACAGCCCCATTTTATACACAGGTTTACCTTTGTTACAACTGGTTCCTGAGCACTTTGTTTTCCTCAGCCCCTCTCCCTATTCAGAGAACAGGCCAGGGTCATCAGTCGCACCACAGGGGGCGGAGCCGGCATTGTGTGGGGAAAGCCCAGCCCTATTCAGGTCCTAGGTGTACTCCTCCCACCCATCTGGCTGCTGATCTCCCTATTCACCACAGGGTGACTCCTCCTGACTCTGGGGATTCCCTAGCCCATCACATGACCTCAGCCAGCCAATCACGCGACAGGCAGTCACTGCACATTTATGCCAGCGTCTAGAAGTGGCACTACCACACTAGGTACATGGACACCGCACACATCATCGCGCAGCATTTAATCACACGAGTCCGTACATACCAAACTCGCACCTGCACATGCCACGCATCAGGAACTACCAGGGGCACATACATTCCCCCATGCATTCCTATGGGAGGGCAGGCCTATCTCACTACACGCACGCACTTTACCCTGGGACACAGAGGTAAAGTGTGCAGAAACCAAAAATCACTACCACCAGGTCACCAGCAAAAGCAAAAAGTTTAGGGGTGAACCTGCCAGAAGCCCCAAGTCCAACAACCCGTATTACTGTTAATGGTCACAGGAGTAGGCTTAGGTTGGACAAATAAGTCCTCGGGCACAGATAAGCCTATCTTAGCCTGAGATTCAAAATTAGTTAATCGCTCCTCTATCCGGCTCAGTCTATATGTAATAGGGGATAGTAGGGTTGATAGTAAATTTTCCAGCCTTCTCCACATTTCCTCATTAGAATATTGACTAGGGCCACCCAAAGATGAAAAGTTAAAATCCGGAAAAGCCGGGGCATTATTGCCTGAAGTAATGCATTCATCTGCTAAGTCACAACCACCGTTGTTATTAATCCTTGGCACTTCCGCAGTTGGCTCCCTTTGTGATCCACCTCCCCTCTTCCTTTTAGCTGCAGAATCTGGAATGATTTTATTGGTTTTAGTTGTGTTTTTTTTTTTGTAGATCTAGCTGAAGTTCGTAAAGGCATGCTAACAGCGGTATTGGTTGCGGCTACTGGTACTTGTACAGTACTCTCCGAAAGTAAACCTGGTCGGGTGAGCGCAAAGCCGCTAGCTTCATTATTGACCATAGGCGTAGAAGAGTTTACCACCGAGTGCACCGGAGAGAGAGCAGAGGCAATTAGACCCAGAGACGTTCTTTAGTTAGTTGCGGGTCCAGGGATAGTCTTCGCTCAGTGATCGCTATCTCTTTCTCAAGGACAGAAGCTGCCCTTGTAATAAATTGATTTAACATCCCCGCCACCCTGCCACCATTAGATGTACCCATCTGCTTCCCGTCTCGCTTGCTCATTGTAAACGTTTTAACCCAGACAGACAACAGGCGTGAATAACATCATATCACAGAAACCTTCAGGAAAAGTAGAACCATCAGGCAAAGTGTATGCCCCAGCTACACAGTACCAAAAACACCTTTAAAACAGAGCTGGTTACACAAACCTCTGCGACTCTACACTTGCAGTTCTTGCAACATTTGTAACCTAGGGTGCAATAAAACCATTACCTTTAGATACAACAATGGCACACATCACAAGATACGTCACTTCATTAACTGTCTCACAAGCTGTGTGATTTACATACTGATAAGTGGTTGTAGTAAAATATATGTGGGCAGTACAATAAGGCAACTCAAAACCCACATACAAGAATACCACAGAGCAGTTATGAATGGGGTCACTACATATGACCTAGTCTCACACGAATGCAGGGATGGTGTAGACAGATCCAAGTTTCGCTTTCATGGCATCGATGTGGCGCCGCCAGATAAAAGGGGTGGAAACAGAGAATTGACCCTCAGACAACTAGAAGCCAGGTGGATCTGTACTCTTCGGTCAGCCACCCTGGGCCTCAACAGTGATAATGAAATGTGCTATTTCTTGTAGCCATTTTTTATAAAGACATAGCTTTAACATCACTGCTATCCATTATGATACTTAGGGAACACAGTAGCGCTGTGTCTGAGAATGTTAACACTACTACATGTATTCCCACAACCATAAGGTGCAATTGTGGACTCTACTTGTGTTTTTTCATGAGTCTCTCACCCAACTAGTAATAAGGTCTCCTTCACTGCATCCAGGTACCTACTATTATCATATTATCCCCGCTGTTGAATATAACATCAAACACTATTGTTGTTTATTTATTTATTTTTAACATGTACTCCATATGGAATTGAAATTAGGCTGTGCTCTTCACTAATTTACTGTTTATCTACACTTAATTTTACCCTTGAGCACAGTTCTTCTGTAACTTCATTAGCGACATTGTCACCTTAATATACTTAGGTCACCAATCTGTTAATTTAACAGATGGAACAACAATGTAACCTTTAAATTAAATGGTGTACTCATATGTCTTAAATGAAAGATTCCCAAGTGATTTTTACTCTTTGTCAAGAAACTTACTTATGTCACACTGAACCTACGAATGTCACACATGTTACTCTTTCTCTTAAATTTCCTTCTATCCGCTCCCTGACCTGCTACCACTAAGTAGACAAGATCCTCTCATCTTTGCCTACAGGGCATTCGTCTCTTATCGTTCATCAAGCTTTCATCACAGTGTTACTTCTCAGCAGCACTGTACATGCTTACACATATCCGCAGTACGCGCATTATTTTATGTGGCCACGTAACTCTTAACATTGTCCGTTTACCCGATATGACTGAGTGTTAATTACCATTTTTAGGTCTCGCCTGAGCCAGCGCTTTAACGCTGCTCTGGCGAGAATTTTAGTGAGCGGGATTTGGAAGTGCAGACTAGTGGCTTTTAAGCCCTCCAACTACAGTGCATGTGCGCAGGGCGCGCGCACCATTTGTCAGCCTGCGTGATCACTTTTGCGGCCGCTTTGATGTTCTCAGTGAGCCGCGCGCCCACTGAGAACATCAAAGCGGCCGCAAAAGTGCACACCATTTGCCACCCCCTCCCTTATCCCACTTCCTGTTTGTATGACTCCCACTCGCTGCCTCCTCCAGGGTCTGCGTCCACTCCGGAGTCACGCTCCTCCTCCCGCCGCGCGCACACGCCCATCGCGAGCTCTCCAACAATAACTCCTCCCAGTAAACTCCGACTCCCACTTGCTTTCCCTGAAGATGGGACATTAATATTTTGCATTTATATTCGGGCGAGATCGTGTCAAGTATGAGATCCTGGGCTGGCGTGATGTAATTGTCAGCGCTCGTTCACTTGTGCCAGTCTCTGCCCTCGTGCCGCTGCTTGAGCGGTCCCATTTCCTGCCAACGCCTTACACAAAGCTCACAAAGTTTACACCGAAATAACTCCCCCACCAAGTCCACATAAAACTTTAATAAGAATACGTTTCTTGCTTGCCTGCGGCATCTCGTTGCATCTGCGGGTCTTTGTGATCCGCTCTTGTCTCCAACCGCTGCCCATGTTGCATATGCTCCCGCCCCTCCCATTGTCTCTGTTCGCAACCTAAATTGGTTTTTTTTCCGGCACTTGGTAATGCGCGCGTGCCGGTATGACGGCTCGTTGGACACGCACTGCTTGCATGCGAGCTCTTGAATAGGTTGTTCCCTCCCAGCACGCATGTGGCGTGTTGCCTTTGCTCCCGCACTCTCCCGTTGTCTGCGCTGCCTATGTTGCTAACAGACAAGCGGAGGCGGTGGGGAAGCGGAATCAAGCGACAGCTCTTCTTCTCTCCTAAGATGGCAGCTTCCACAGTCTCCATGTCCGGCATGTAAATCAGCCCCTCCGGAGCTCCCCCTAGCAAAGAGCAACCCACCACTTTAAACATGGTCTGTATGTTTTCTGTCACATATTTGTGGTTTATTCTTCTGAACTTTCTCTCTTTATTCTCAGCTCCCCTCTCTCTCCGTCTCTCACTATCTCTCTCTTTGCCTAGACCGTCCAGAACTCAATTACAAGCGCCTCTAATAGTGCTCCAGAGCCTCCCCGCAAATAAGGCGCTAGGTTAAAAAAAGTCCTACAAATCTCAGCCGTGCTTTGAAAACTCCTTTTTAGTTGTGTCTGCCTCCAGAAAGAATCACATCGGCAGAGTTGAAAACATTTTCTTGACTGACTGCCAGCCAAACAGCCTGTCAGAGCTCTGATCTTGGTGGAGGTCAGAAAGGTTCGCATTTCTGCATGCATCAATGAGTGGGCTTGCATGTATTTTTCTCCCATGTCTTCTCACGAGCTCCTAAAAAGACACCCCAAGCATCGTGTTCATTGCAGATGCGGTGACCCGGACATGCTGCCCACTGCGACCTGGAAGGTATTCCGTATCCAGGGACATGGCAGAATGCATGCTCCCCAAGGCTCACACCACCATGCCTGCCTGTCTCCCGGCCGCTCCCGTGCGGCCAGCGCCCCTCCTCGTGGGCCCCTTCTCCCCAGCTCCTTTTGCTGTTTTCCATCTGTCCACTGACCCAATTTCCATATGAAAGGATTCCTTGGAGGAGGTAATGCTGCCCTTGCGAGCCCTTTGATTCCCAAGGCTTCAATGAGGCCCGTGTAATGGTCAAGAGACCGCTCACGCACATGCTATAAGCGCTGCGGCCGTAATAACTGCCTGGGACATTCGATCTGGTCTCAGCGTGGTCCCGACTGCTTTTTGCGGGCCATGCCCCTTTATTTATAGTAAGCGCGTGACGTCACGCGCCAGCGCTAGCACAACACCTCCGACGCGGGTAGACTGCACCGCTACCCCGCGTCGGAGAATACTACATTCCTTCTAACCTTTATTAAACAGCAAACAAACATTGATCATGTAGATCTGTTACCAGTCACTAGAATTCCAGTCCCAGGTCCGTCACACCATGAAGTCGGCCAGCCGGGAGGATGGAGCCGGATTTCTTCTCAGGCCATATCTGGAGTGCTGTTCCAGTGATGACGGCAATGATGGGGTCATCCCCTGCGAGACTTCGCTCCCAGGGGATCTCACCGGTGAGCTTGGCAGACCTCCGACTGGTGTTCCCGGCAATGAAGGGGCGCCCTGGTCGAATCGATTCTCATCTTCGGTGGGGGTCGTCCCTTGATCACCTTCAGGACCTTCCTCCACTGGCGGATGACGTGGTCTGGCATCTAGGTGTTCTGACAATGGCAGGTCCGGAGTTCCGGCATGCACCTTTTTGAAGAAAGAGATGTTGCGTGTGACTTCCTCAGTTCCTCTTCTTGCTGTTATCATGGTGACGTTTCGGCGGACGACTGTCCAGGGCCTATGTTCAAATGGGAGCTGGAATTTGCTCCCAGGGTACCTGTCCTTGATATAGACTCTGTCTCTCACTTGAATGGCTGACATTCGGGCTCGTCGGTCGGCGCTGGCCTGGTCATTGGAGTTGGTCCTGTTGGCAAGGACCTTTCCGGCGTCAATCTGAGACGGTGTCCAGCTTGGGTGATGCGGGATGGTGTCTCGCACTACTCGGCCCATGCTTGCCGGTCCTGGAGCAGCCTCTGTCGTGAGATGAGGCGTCAAACGGTATTCTCTCAGGAAACTATAGATGGCTCTCTCGAGCGGTGATCCATCGGCATGTGTGATGCGTATTACTTTGTTGAGAGTACGCATGAACCTCTCTACTTCCCCATTTGCTTGAGGCCAGCGCGGGGTCACTTTCCGGTGTTGAATCCCCCAAGCCTTGAGATAGTCAGCAAACTCTTGCCCTTGGAAGGGTGGGCCGTTGTCTGTTTTTACCACTTCGAATATTCCTTGGGTGGCGATGATCTTTTCGAATTTTGTAATGACCTCTGCGGCTGTCTGACTTCCCACGACCTCGAACTCTGGGTACTTCGTGTAGTCATCGATGATCACTAGGGCATAGCGTCCATCAGGGAGGTGCACAAAGTCTGCACTCACCTGCTCCCATAGCTGTTGGGGGTTTTCTTCGGTGATGACGGGGTGAGGGTGATCCGGTTGACCCGACGCCTGGCACTACGGGCATGTTCTGACTGTTTGCTCAACCAGTGGGTCTATCCCTGGGAACCATACCATGGATCTCAGCCAACTCTTCGTCTTCACCATGCCTTGATGTCCCCGGTGTGCGAGGTCCACTGCTTGTTGAGCCAGACTTGATGGGATCACCAGTCGCAGGCCTCGGAGCAGACACCCACTGTTGTCAACTGAGAGTTCATCCTTGACCCGCACAATTGACTCCAGGACGGTCTTTGCTTGCGGCGTTCGTCTGACCATGGTGGACTGAATGGGGCGCCAGACATTCGATTGGATCGCCGTTAGGGCCAGTTGCAGGCATTCATCCCTCCGGGTGGCTTCTACGATCGTCCCAAGGCTCATGGGAAGTGGTCAGGATCTTTCCGATACAAGCCGGACATATTCCTCCGTGTCTTCGGCGTCCTCTTCTTCTGCTTTGGTGGCCACCCTGGGATGCCTCGAAAGATTGTCCGCTGGATTGGATGAGCCTGGTTTGTATTCCACTCGATAGTCATACTCCTGTGTTGAAGGATCAATTTTTCAATCCTTGGCAGAGGCTTAGACACTGACCCTTGAAACAGGGGAATGAGGGGTTTGTGGTCTGTGGACACTGTGAAAGGATGGCCATGCACATAGACGTGGAAATGTTGACAGGCCCAGTGGATGGCAATCGCTTCTCGCTCTATCTGCGAGTATCTCTGTTCTGTGTCCGTCAGGGAGCGGCTCGCATATGCTATCGGGGCCCACTTTCCATTTTCTTGCAATTGTGTGAGCACAGCTCCTAGCCCATATGGGCTGGCGTCCACAGCAACATTGGTGGATCGGGCCGGGTCAAAGTAGGATAGTGTTGTGTCTGCCGACAGGGCTGCCTTGGTATCTTTGAAGGCTTGTTCCTGTTCGAGGTCCCATTGCCATTTAGTGGTGGATTTCGTCAGTTCCCTGAGGGGCTTTGTGAGGTTAGACAAATCCCGGACAAACCGCCCACAGAAGTTCACCATCCCTAGGAAACTCCTTATTTCCGAGATGTTGGAAGGTGCTGGGGCTTCCTGTACATCTCTCACCTTGTCGGGGTCTGGGGCAACTCCTTGGTCGGAAAATGTGTAGCCAAAGAAACTGACCTTTCTCTTTAAGAACTGCCACTTCTCTCTGTGTAGGGTCAGTCCGGATTCTTTGATCCTCTGGAGGACCCCACGAAGTCTCCGGTGGTGATCTTCTATCGACGATGCGTATACGAGTAGATCGTCGCTTACGTTCAAGACCCCTGGTAGCCCGCTAAGGACTTCACAGATGGTGTTTTGGAATACCTCCGTAGCACTTGAGATCCCGAAATTGAGACATCGGTAGCACCTGAGGCCGACATACGCAGAGAATGTGGTGATGTAGCGAGAGTCCGGATGTAGCGGCAGTTGGTGATATCTGGACTGGAGATCCATCTTTGAGAACCATTTTGCGCCGTTCAGTTCTCCCAAGATGTCGTCAATGGTGGGGGTTAGGTGACGTTCCCTTTTCACCACGGCGTTTGGGAGTCGCATGTCAACGCAGATGTGGACCTGCCCCAACTGTTTCGGTTTCCGTGCCACTACGATCGGGGACACCCAAGGGGTGGGTTCACTGACCTTTTCTATAATCCCTTGCTTCTCCAGTGCCTCCAGCTCTTCTTCGACCTTCTTGCGCAAGTGGAACGCAATGCGCCTGTGCCTCAGCACCACCGGTTGGATTGACTGGTCAATGTGGAGAGAGACTTCTTTCCCTTTCAGGCATCCGATGCCTTTGAAGACGTCTTCGAACTGCTCAATGATGGCCTCCAGTTCTTCCTCTTGTACCGCCATGGCGAAGGATATCAGCCTCAGCTCTTCTGCTGATTGTCCGCTTATCAGCATACCGCTTCCTTATGGAGTCACGTACACTGTGGTGGGGATCTTCAGGTCTTGGTGTCTCATCTCAGTCTTGAAACACCCCAAGAGCGGGATTGGTGTCTTTTGTCCGTAGGCGAATACCCTGATCCTTGCTTCGCATAATGGTGGACGTGAACTTAGTTGATTATACACATTGGCAGCCATTAGCTCGATCGAAGCCCCAGTGTCTATGGTGGCTCTCACATCCTGGTGGTGGATCTTGATTCTGCACCTTGAAAGTCGTTGTCTCTTCCGTCGTGGCTGATCTACTGCATACGTAGTGGACCGGGTATTCTCCCGCGTCATCATCCATGTCTTCACTGTCTTCAGCCACTGTCTGAGCTGCCTCCTTCCGTGATTTTGTAGACCAGCATACCGCCGCGAAATGGTTCATCCACCCGCAGGCACTGCACCTCTTCCCTCTCGCCGGGCAGTCTTGCATGCGATGGGGTGTGCCTCCGCAGTAGCCGCATCCCTTTTTCCTGTCTTGCTGTTTTCTCCCTGTGTTTTGGCGCGCTTTGGGCCTCACCACGTTTGTTGTTTCCACCGCGTTGACCTGTTCCATCTTGACAGGGCGGTGGAGAGCCGCCTCCATGTGGGATGCTCTGGCTTGCGACAGTTCTTTTGACCGGCCCAGGGTGAGGATGCCCGCTAGATATTTGCCATCCTCCTGAAGAATGTTAACTCTGAGTTTGGACGAGTAGCACCCTTGTATTATCTGACCTTGGATTTCTTCCTGTTCGTCCCTAAATCCGCACGTGCTGGCCAGTTCTTTAAGGTGCCCGTGGAACGCATCTAGCGATTCCTCTGCCTCTTGCTTGGCCTGGCGAAAGATGAATCTTTCGTAGTCCCTGTTCGCCATCGGCTCGAAGTGCGCATTTAGGGCGTTGAGAAGCGTGACATACGTTTTGGGTGTGGCCTCCACCATGGTCTTGTAAATGTGATGGATGTCTTTGCCTCCGAAATGGAGGAGTAGGGCTCTGCACCTGTCCCGGGTTATGCCCGCCCCTTCAAACTAGATCTGGAGGCGATCGGTCCAGTCTCTCCATCGCGGGGCAAGGGATGAGGGGGCCCCGTCCACCACAAAGGGCTCAATGGCGGAGATCGACGCCATCTGGGCGCAGCCGCAATCTCACCTCGCTGCACGTGCGCTGCTTACCTCCTGGGCGCAATAGCAGCCGCCCGGCCGAGGGCGATGAAAGTGCTGTCAGGGTCCTCTCCTGTGGCCTGTAGATCCTAGGCCTCACCGTAGGTCCCTCCCCAACAAGGATGCTGGGCACACTCCTCCGTGGGCTCCACCGGGTGTGTGGGAAAGGCCTCCCTTCTCTCCAGGCACTCTCCGGGGTTGCAGGGCTTTTCTAGGATTCAGCAGACTCGCTTAGAGGCACACAGCAGTTCAGCACAGGCCAGGCAGCACTTTGTGGGTCCAGGGCTGAGATCAAAGGCTCACTCGTCACCATATAGATTAGGCTCATTAAACTTCTCTGCATAGGGTCCTTTCTGCCCCTCGTCGCCAGTGTAATGGTCAAGAGACCGCTCACGCACTTGCTATATGCGCTGCGGCCGTAATAACTGCCTGGGACACTCGATCTGGTCTCAGCGTGGTCCCGACTGCTTTTTGCGGGCCACGCCCCTTTATTTATAGTAAGCGCATGACGTCACGCGCCAGCGCTAGCACAACACCTCCGACGCGGGTAGACTGCACCGCTACCCCGCGTCGGAGAAAACTACAGCCCGGAGTCATTGCATTGGGACGGCATGAATATGCTAAAACAAGCATTGGCATAGCCAATAGGTCTCGCTTTTGGAACCTTATAAGTATTTAGTTATGCAGTACAATATCCTTGGTGCAACAACATCAACTGTTGCTGCTTGTCTAAACACTTATAAGGTCCCAAAGGCGAGACCAATTGGCTCTGCCAATGCTTGTTCTTGCTTGTGATCTTGGCTATGGCAATGACGTCTTCACGTCATTATACCGCATCGGAATTCCCCACCCACTCGGGCCCAATACTCTAGCAACATGGAAGACTGGGTGGTATGGGTGATGGTCTAGTCTTCCTTCACTTGGATACTGACCCTCAACCCGGAAGCACATTACCGGCATCAACACTTAAGGATGGCTCCCAAATGCTGTATATGCACACCCACGACCTACAAGAACGTTCTGGCACCGAAGGCCCCCCCGTACACGGAACATCACTTCATAGACAAGTAAGCATTAGGACCGCTGCCTGCGTTTGACTTTCTGTGGTTTAGCTAACCGGGTGGCCACTGCCCTGATTGCGCTTTACTGTGCCCCGGACCAACCCTCTTTTGCCGACTTGGGGTAAATTATTTTGGGAACTACTCTATGAACATCGACATGGATGTTAAGGGTTACTTAATTGGGTGGCTTAAGCCCTGTAGGAACCCCTAATACTTTGCCCCTATCTGAGAAACCACGTTCTCCATACCCATTCAGCTCGCTAGGTGCCAGCATACTTGAGTCCGCCACGCAGCACTCGTTTTTTAGCGGCAGCTTCCGATGGTTTCTCTCGGACAGATTTTAAAGGAGCGACTTTTATGGCAGCATTCTGACGCATCATTACATTTAAAACCTTTATTGGTTTTTTCACTTATTGCAAACTTGCTGTTCTTATGTGTTTTGCTTTGGAGCACGTTACTTTGCACTAGAGGGACTTACCGCAGCAACCATGCTAGTTTACTTAACTTGCTGTTGCAGCCATTCCGGTACTTTACATATAACTAATAGTGTCAATTTTGTTCAAAGATATTGATATCTCTACCACGGATCATCCCATAGGAAGCAGAACCCAGTTTTCCTGTATATCTTGGATCACCTCAGTCATACCACTGAGAGGTCAGTTTTTGTTCATCTGCGCCCCTCTAACCATATACGATGACTGATCAAATCTCTTTACTGATGTAGCCTTTTTCTCATACCTCATCAGGTGTTTTTAGCTCATATTCATCCCGTCGCGGCACAGACCACACCAATCATTGACGTAAACTCTACCAGAGGCGCTCCAACGTTTTACTTGCCTTGGTAAGCGCTACCTCTTCTATTAAACCCTTCCTTCGCTCATTCTTGGTATCCTTTTAAACCACCTTTCTTTCTTTTTCATTGCACTATTCAAGGGCTTTTGGCCCGTTGAATTATTTAGTCTTCCTCCACCTACGTCGAACACTGACTCACTTTCCCTTCCACCCTGTTTGGATAAAATGGGTCTCCTTCCTTCTTTTCGCTTCATCCTGAGTTTAGAGTAACTTTTCACTCAATTTAAGACACCACCCCTTCACCTATGTAAGAGTCTCCTTCCTTCTCACACACCTTTCGGTTCAATCTTCTCCCTTACCACTCCCTGAATAAAGAAGTCCCATTTTAGTTGCACTTGATTAATAGAAGACCTCACATTTTGAGTTGTAACTAAAGCAGTTTATATTTATTGTATGAGTATTACAGCCCTGAAGAAGCCCATGTTTGAGTGAAACGCGTTGGCTGTATTGAATCTCAAGCACACCGCGAATAAAAACAAACAAAAGAATACAAGCAACGACGTGGACTCATTAATTATTTGTATACTCGATGCACATACTACAGAGCTTTTAAATATATTGCCTCTCATACCCCTGTTTATAAAAGCACAAATACATGTTAGGCCCTAGGGGCGAGCCAAACCATATACTAAAATAGTAGTATAAGAACCACGACTTAACTAGACACAAGGCCTAGAGCCTGTAGTATCACTGGGATCTCAAGGAACCACCCAAGGTAGTGACACAGGGGACCCACGGGGGCCGTGGGCAGTGTGAGAACACAGCCGCAAGCTCCCAATAGCTTCTATGGGGAAAGTTGCGGTTAGAAATTTAAAGATAAGGGACACTTAGAGATGAGCTATGACCAAACCCTTTTGGACTTAGGAAGTTCTAAGGTCATCACCCACGGGCGCACCGGAGTACTCAATTTACCTCACCCAGGGAAGCCGGGTGCATAGGTGTCAAATTGTGTCGGGTCACGTCGTTGTTGTCAATGGGAGCAGGCGAAGAAATGCTGCTGCCGGGAAGATGCGAAGTGTCCGAAGAGATCCAAGCATGGATCAAAGTCGAGAAGAACCTGAAAGCAGAGGGGACAGAGTCTGGGTCACTAGCCAGTGACCAGGGACACGATAGGCAAATGCCCACCGCTGTTGGGTGATTTCAGGTGAAGGTGAAGCTTGACTCTTTAGCCACGAGGACCAAGAGGTGTCGAGGATGACCAGGAGCTGGATTAGAGCTGTCCCACAAAGGATGTCGAGTGCTGTAGCGTCGGTGCCCGGATTGGACACAACAAGCCTTGGCAACAGCAACCCACGCAGAAAGGAGAAAGATGCTTCGGTGCAGACCAGCAAGGTCTGAGGGACTCCCCATGCAGTGGGGAGTCAGGGCACGTCTGGAGCAACCAGGGAAGCCCAAGGAAAATCAAAGTTGCCTTCACAGGGACCCACCAGTCGACTGACCAGGGACAGCAAAGGAGCCTCACGCTGAAATGCAAGAAGTGAGCTCATGGAACACTCATGGAGTTTAGGCCAACAATCTTTGTGCAGATGGTGCTCAAGGCTTGAGCTACAAGTAACCCAAAGCACGGCTTCGAGAGATGTCGGGAAGTGAATGCACTTGCAAATGTGCATGGTGACCAGGAGTTCCGGTTCCATGCTACTTGTAGGAGAGTAGGATCTGCACTTATATTGCCCCCACTTTTTTTCTGATGTTTACACTGGTTTCTGGCTATAGTCTGGCTGGTTCCCTGCTAATCAGGGCCCCCGCCTCTCTGTTCTCTCTAAACAACGTGGAGTGCTTATTAGATGCACTAGTGATTGGATACTGTGGTACCTTATGAACCCCTAGTATTTGGTACCTTAGGTACCAAGGGCATAGGTACTCCACAGGTCTACCAGGGGCTGCAGCATGTATTATGCCACCGCTGGGAAGCAGACTAAATCTGACACCACAGGCCTGCTACTGCAGCCTGGGTGAGGTAGTGTTAGCACTCCTCACTGAGGTATAGGTTCCTATATCTCACCTTACACACACATATAAACCTATCAGTCACCCCTAAGGCAGGCCCTATCAATCCTGAGGGCATGATGCTTGGTTTCCATGTGAGGGGGTGCCTCTGCCTGAGCAGGGCCCCTCTGCAGCTCTAAGAGTCCCTTCTCTGTAGCTGTTTGTGGATGCGGTTCAACCATATACTCTTATGTGCATTATAACCTAGCGGTAAATGCTATCTTTGGGATGGCTGCATCAAAACATGTCGTGTTTGGTGTCAAACGCTTTGGAATCATACCCCCACACCAATAACTGGTGTGGGAGTATGATCCCACCCTTCTAGAGGGATAGACATGTACCCACTGTGGAAACACGGTAGAGTCCTAAAGAGCCCTGGCATCACAAAATGGATGCCACCAGCACAGACACTGGGCTGCCCTCCTGCTGCTGACCGAAACTCACAGTGGAGGAGGCCTAACAATAGGCATCCTGTCACAGGGAGGTGTAACCACCTTCCAGACAGGATTTAGTGTATTGGGGCTGGGTGGGTGTACTCCTAGAGTACTTTGAAGACCTGCACTGGAGGAGCAATAGGCTCCTCTGTGCATATGCCAGCTCAAACCGGCTCAGGGGTTACAAGCCCCTGCTCTGGCATGAAACTGGACAAAGGGAAGTGGGTGTAGCCACCCACTCCCCTGACCCTCCCATAGAGCTAGTCCCTCCCTTCCTTTTAGTATAAGTTAGGGAACCCTTACCATTGCAAACTAGATATCCCTGGACGACGCTTTGAAGAAGAATCCTGGACCTTCGACATTCCATTACCTTTGGAAGACTGAAGAATCTCCCTTGGAGTCAAGGAGTGACTCCCCTGCTTGGCAGGCATCAAAACTTTGCATCAATGGTCCCAACCTTTCCCGCTCCCGCCGAGTCCGAAGTACCTGCAGCCCCGGAAGTGGATTTCCTGACTTCTCGACGGCCATTGTGAGTCCCCAGTGAAGCTGCGGCGAGTGGACCCCACGAGTTAAGAGGAATCGCAATACCCGGGTACCGTGCACTATTGTCGAGTGCAACCCTTTCACGACATTCTACGAACTTGTGCTTTGGACCACGTGTGGCCCAAGCCTCCAGCAGGTTTTCCCTTGAAAATCAGAGGCCTACCTCGTCCCGAGTGACCGTGGGCTCCTGAAGGGAATCCTCACGAGGCGTCTTCGCGATCCCTTGCCGGTTGGCTTGTGGGTCCCCTGAAGACTTTTCCACAGAACCAAATGACTCCCCTGGTTACTCCAGGCCTGCCCTGACTTACCCTCGCTGGGTGAGTCCCTCAGACGTTGCTGGTCTGCACCGCTGACTTTCTTCACTTTCCATGAGACTTGCTGTTGCCAAGGCTTATTGGATTCTATCCAGTTGCCGACACCTCAGTAAGCTGCAGACTTCATGGGACATTCTGAATCCATCTCCTGGTCATCATCAACGCCTCCTGGCTGAAGAGTCAAGACACCCATGATCACCAGAAATCACCCGACATCTGTGGGCATCCAGCTTCCTGGCCCCGGGTCACTGGCTAGTGACTTTGAACACTGTCTCCTCTGCTTTCAGGTCTTCGTTCTTCCAAATCCAGCCTTGGATTCCACCGGACACTTCTCCTGTCTTCACA
Organism: Triturus cristatus; assembly: GCF_964204655.1. Classification (NCBI taxonomy): domain Eukaryota; kingdom Metazoa; phylum Chordata; class Amphibia; order Caudata; family Salamandridae; genus Triturus; species Triturus cristatus. The sequence continues at coordinate 720,524,221 of NC_140579.1, forward strand.
AGCAGCAAGTCTTCTTTGGCTCCCATTGAAAACGACGCCGCAACCCGACACCAAAAGACACATATGCACCCGGCTTCCCTGGGTGAGGTAACTCGAGTACTCCGGTGATCCTGTGTGTGTTGGCTCTAGAACTACTTAACCTGTACGTGACTTGCTTGTAGACTCTCCTGAAGTATCTTAACTTTAAAAATCCAACCGCGACTTGCTCCATTGAAGTCTATTGGGGATCCGCGGCTGTGTTCTCACACTGCATGCGTCTCCTGTGTGTCCTTTACTTACCTGCTTTGGGTGGATTAGTGAGGCCCCAGCGCTTCAGAAGACCATAGGCCTTCTCAAGTCGTTCTTCTTATACCTCTTTTTAGGTCAAGCCTACAGCAGCGCATGCGCTGTTGCTCGACTTTTGTAAGTGGGATTTAAAAGTGTTTCCCACCACCATTTGCTGGCCTAATCCTTGCGTTCACGCTCGCCTGAACGTGCAAGTACTTTCACTTTGGGCGCTGCTGCGCGCGCACCACTCGCGTGTTTGCCGGCGCGCGCGCCTCTCTCTCCCATTGCAGCCCCCATCTTTGCATTCCCCGCGACCAATGCTTGTTTTTTTAAACTTTCAGCGCGAGGCGCGCACTTGTTACATTAAGTAATTTGCCCAGGATCACCGGACACCGACGCCGAGACTCGAACCTGATTCTCAACCTCCAAAGTCAGCAGCGCTTGTCATAAGGCCAAATTTTCACTAATCGGTTGCTACAATTTGTAAACGTTTAATTTGTACTCCTGTCAAATAAACTTATATGTGTTGTTGTTGCACTTGCACATGTCGGCCGGTGCAAATATCAGTAGAAAACTCACTGCACCAGTGGAAGGTTTACAGTGTTCAACTTACTTTTAAGCACCCAGAATGTTTTTGGATAAGGCACCCAAGGCAAGGGATGACAAAGCAATATGTCCAAGGTCACACAGTTGATTCATGTGTTCTGGAGAAAAATAAGACGAGTTGTACTAGGAGGCTCATAACCAAGAAGGTAGGCTCTACATCCACTCTGCCTTCCCCTAGGAATGAAACGTTTGATCAGTGGCTTGTGTGAGCCTTTGCGCCACTCTTCCTCCCCCAGGAAGATCCTGTAAACATTTCTCAAATGCATTGGTAGAGAAAACTACTCGGGACTCTCTGTGCTAACCCTCTCAACCAGGTACCACTACGTGGCCAGGCAAGCGGCATACAGCCTGGGGGTGATTAAAGTTGCAAAGTGATTAAAGTGCACTGCTCAACTCGTCTTTGTTTTATGATTGTGCTTTTCACAAACTGGTATGTGGCCACTCTGAAGGAATCCTATTCCCAGTTGCATCTTCAGACCAAGATTCACTGCTTGCCAATGACAGATGAGATTAATACTCTTAAGAAACTTTATTTCAACAACAAACAGGTGCCGCAGAAGAGGCTTAAAAAGAATAGAGCAAAAACTGAGGGTGGGCAGTTGTATCAATAAATGACCCCCCCACCCCCCCGGAGTCTATCTTACAGGGCTAGATCTGGCCATCTGTCCAAAACTGGCCTCAAATGTCCGGAATCTGGGGGTCATGTGAACAAAATACTCGCCCTAGAGGCTCACATTTCCAGATTTTTTTAAAGAAGAACATTTTTAATTTTGGTCTGTGGAGAGATAGCTTCACTTCATGGCTTGTGCTGAATATTGTCCATGATTTTCGCACTCTTACTGTCCTGCATCGACTTCTAAAATGGATTCTGTTTGGAACTGACAGACCATCATTTGGGTCTGTCTCCAGACATTACAAAACTCGGATGTCTGTCGCTTTTGTTCAGCTTGAATTACAAAGACCATTTGGCCCCTGTGCTGAAATCCCTTCCCTGGCTGCCTGTCTCACAGCAACTGTAGTCCAATATTCTCTACAAGATCCACCCAAGTTTTTCACAAGAGTGGCATCCAACAGAAGGACGTTCACAACAGGTTGCAGGGTTTGTTGGGGTCTGTGGATGTATGCTGGCGAAGGCATGTAAAAAACAACAATTGATGGACAGAATGCTGGCCAATGTCAAACATTCACCCCAGTACAGAGATCTGAGCCTAAATCCATCGTGTTTTTGCTCCCCATGCCATTCCAGTTTAAACATAGCCATATGCAAATCAGTCTTCACCCTGTGCCCAATGGGAACAGTCCAGCCCGAAAAGCCAGGCCAGGTCCTCCCTGAACCAGAAACAAGTATCCTGTGACCGTTTTTGTTGCATCAACCCTCATCAGCCAGGCTAGCTTGACTCCAGTTGCAAGGAGAGCACGGGATCCACGTCTGGGCATACCCGTCCCACTCGGGTGACAAATGCAAAAAGAATAATTGATTTGCAGAATGTTGAACAAATCTCAAACAATCACCCCAGTACAGAGATCTGGGCCTAAATCCATTGCTTTTTGCTCCCCATGCCATTCCAGTTTAAACCTAGATGGTGAAGGCGCCAGCTTACAGTAAATCCGAAACAGGCCATAGAGCCTTCTTGGTTTTGGCTAATCAGAGCTCCAACAGGAAAGTATTAAAAACTCACGTGTTCCAAAGTAGATTTTGTGAAACAAATTGAAGAGCTAGCTTGCCTTTATGGCTTCATGGCAAAGCTGAGGTGTATTTCAAGTACCACCTCTGCCATAAATCTGTACCCCATCACTGTAATGACGATCGGCGCGCACGTCGCGCCGACGTCATTACAGTGAAACTGAAATGAGCCAAGAGGCTCATTTCAGTTTCACTTTCTACGTGCTCAGGGGGCTATCTCAGCCCCCTGAGCACATAGAAAGACGGGAGAGGTATCGTTGGAAAGGGGAGAATCTCCCCTTTCCAATGGTACCCCTCCTCAGTGGATCCATCTTGGGGATCGCCACAGGAGGGCGATCCCCAAGCAGGGATCCACCCACTAGACACCAGGGAGGGGGGAGCGGCCCCTTGGGCAAGGGCCTTTGCTCCCCCCTGGTTATTTTGTTGCAATTTAGTCTTTTTGCCCCCCCGGGGGGGGCAAAAAGCCCACTAGACACCAGGGAATTTTTTTAGAAATGAAAATAGGGGTGGGGGCTGCCCCCACTTCACCCCCCAATTACTACAGTCTTTCTGCTCCCCCCGGGGGGCAGATGGCGCATTGGCCCCTAATCTGCCCCTTCGTGGGGGCAGAAAGCCCACTAAATACCAGGGATTAGTTTTTAGTTTTTTTTAGGGTGGGGGTTGCCCGCAACGGGCACGCCAATGCCCCCACCCATCCGCCACCATTACAGCCTTTCTGCACCCCGGGGGGCAAAAAGCCCACTAGACACCAGGGAATCAAAAAAAAAAAATAGAGGTGGGGGCTGCCCAAAACGGGCAGGCCCATGCCCCCACCCCCAATTACTACAGTCTTTCTGCCCCCCCCCGGGGGGCAGATGGGCCATTGGCTCCTAATCTGCCTCTTCGGGGGGGCAGAAAGCCCACTAAATACCAGGCAATTAAAAAAAAAAAAAAATAGAGGTGGGGGCTGCCCAAAACGGGCAGGCCCATGCCCCCCCCCCCAATTATTAGTCTTTCAGCCCCCCCCCCGGGGGGCAGATGGGCCATTGGCTCCTAATCTGCCTCTTCGGGGGGGCAGAAAGCCCACTAAATACCAGGGAATAAAAAAAAAAAATAGAGGTGGGGGCTGCCCAAAACGGGCAGGCCCATGCCCCCCCCCCAATTATTAGTCTTTCAGCCCCCCCCCCGGGGGGCAGATGGGGCATTGGCCCCTAATCTGCCCCTTCGGTGGGGCAGAAAGCCCACTAAACACCAGGGATTGATTTTTAGATTTTTTTTTTAGGGAGGGGGTTGCCCGAAACGGGTACGCCAATGCCCCCACCCACCCGCCACCATTACAGCCTTTCTGCCCCCCCTTAGGGGCAGATGGGGCATTGGCCTCTAATCTGCCCCTTCGGGGGGGGGCGGAAAGCCCACTTGACGCCAGGGATTTTTTTCGCGCAATTTTCTTTAGGGTGATGGATTTTATTTAGGGTGGAGGCTGCCCGAAACGGGCACGACAATGCCCCCACCCTCCCGCCACCATTACAGCCTTTCTGTCTCCCCCCCCCCCCCCGGGGGGCAGATGGGGCAGTAGCCCCCAATCTGCCCCCCCAGAGGGGCAGAAAGGCCACTATCCACCAGGGATTTTTTTGCGCAATTGTTTTTAGGGTGTGGGCTGCCCGAAACGGGCACGCCAATGCCCCCACCCTCCCCCCCCCCCCCCCACAAAAATGACATTCTTTCTGCCCCCCAGGAAGCAGATGGGAGCTGTAGCCCCCCCCCCCCCCTGGGGGGCGCAGAAAGCCCACTAGAAACCATGGATTTTTTTGTTTTATTAGTGTAGGGGTAGGGGCTCCCCAAAATGAGCATGACAATACCCCCACCCCACCCCCAGAGAAACTCCAGTCTTTCCGCCCCCCTGGGAGGGTAGTTGGCGGCAGTGGCCCCTGATCTGCCCCCTGGGGGGACAGAAAGCCCACTAGGCGCCAGCGAGTACGCAGGCTTTTTTTATGCGTGGGGGTGGGGGCTGCCCAAAATGGTCATACCAATGCCCCCACAAAAAATATCCACAGTCTTTCTGCCCCTTTTGGGGCATATCGGGGTGAAACCCCCTTCCCCGATTCCCCCCCAGGGCGGCAGAAAGCCCACTGGGCTCCGGCTTTTTTTTAGCAATGTGCATACCTGTGGATTTTGGGCCCTAGCGCAGTTGGCACGTAGACAAATCTCGCAAACCTGTACATTTTTTAAAACTAGACACCGAGGGGATTCCAGGATGGGGTGACTTTACTGGCTCTCACCAGGTTCTGTTACCCAGAATCCATTGCAAACCTAAAAATGTGTCCAAAATAACAAATTTTCCTCACATTTCTGTGCTGGAAAGTTCTGGAATCTGCGTGGGTCTACAAAATTCCACCCACCCCGCGTTCCCCAAAGTCTTCCGAGGAAAAATGGTACCTTACTTGCATGGGTAGGCCTAGTGACCGCGTCAGGCAAGGGCCCAAAACCAATTGAGGAGACATCAAAATTACCTATCACAAAACAACCTGGGTTTGCAAAGGGGGTCCCATGAGTTTTTGGCCCCGGGCTTGGCGGCTATCTAGGGAAACCTACCAAACCCACACATTTCTGAAAACTAGACACCCGGGGGATTCCAGGGAGGTATGGCTTGCGTGGATCCCCCAACGTTTCCTTACCCAGAATGCCCTACAAACCTCAAATTTAGCTGAAAAAATCACCTTTTTCACAAATTTTTGTGTGGGAAAGTTGTGGCATCACCGGGCTGACACAAATTTCCTACCACCCAGCGTTCCCCCGGGTCTCCCGATAAAAATGGTGCCTCACTCGTGTGGGAGGCCCAAGTACCCGCGACAGGCAAGGGCCCACAACGTAGTGAGGCGACATGAAAATTGCCTATCTCAAAACGACCTGGTTTTGCAAGGGGGGTCACTTGGGTTTTTGACCCGGTGCTCGGCAGCCACCTAGGGAAACCTACCAAACCCACACATTTCTGAAAACTAGACACACGGGGAATTCCAGGGAGGTATGGCTTGCATGGATCCCCCAACGTTTCCTTACCCAGAATGCCCTGCAAACCTCAAATTTAGCTGAAAAAATCACCTTTTTCACACATTTTGTGTGGTAAAGTTGTGGCATCACCAGGCTGACACAAATTTCCTACCACCCAGCGTTCCCCCAGGTCTCCCGATAAAAATGGTGCCTCACTCGTGTGGCTTGCTTCGAGAGGAACCTAGTCTAAGTATCCGTTGCCACATAGATGCAGAGCCTGTAGAAGGTAGTTGTGTCACTACCACATAAGTGTGTATATTTGCGTGGGCTAGGTTGTAATTCTAAGGATTGAGTATTTCCAGAGAGAAGTCCCTGCATTAGTCCTCTAGTAAGTGCAATGGTTGTATGACGTTACAATGCATGCTTTTTCCCCGCATGCCGTTACAACTCAGTTTTTTACCCCAACTTGCTGTCGGGGGTGCGCTGGAGTTTGGAATAGTATAATTTACTATTCCAACTCCGGTCTGTGCAACAATAGGGAAGGTGATGGAGTTAAATCCAACACCTTATACCCCCTACAGCAAGCCATTTTTGTTGTAATGGCATGCGGGGTAAAAGCATACGTTGTAATGCATGTGTTGTAACGGTTGTTTCCCAAGTGCAACAGATACATATTTTATCTATGCCATAATCAAGTCGTTTTGTCCCTCAGAATTTAAATCCGCATTTACCTAGGAATGGCTGTGGTAAGGTACATATAATGTGACAATATGGTTTAGAGTTTATAGGACACTGAACACACCTCACATCATCTTATTACCTACAGCTTGGCCACAGGTGAACCACTTCTCGTAGTACGTACTGTTGGTACCACCTCAGGAACCCCAATAGGGAACAACAACCTACTGTAGAGACACCATTTGAACTCAAAAGAGACACGAATGGTTGCATTTCAAAGCACTGCTTGAAATAGAAATATTATGGTGATGCCACTTCTGCACAATAACTTATTCATAAGGATACTTTTTGGTCACCACATACTTATGTATTTAGTCCGCTCGGATCCAGGACAGAACTATTGCATTTCAGGCGTCATGAATTTATTTTATTGTACACAGAACTGGAATCCAGTAAACATGTTTTAGTTAATTAACAACTATAGTAATGACTGATACATGCGAGGGCATATAATGTTACTGTTCCTTTTCTCGTCTCTCTCTATCTTTTTCTCTCCTTTTCTTTTATTTCTTCTCCTCCCCACAAAATTCAAAATATAAATTGCGGTATCACTAAAGCACTCTTTTGCATAGTTCTTTTTATTGGTCTTCCGTTTTACAGTGCATTATTGTACCTCTTTATTACTGTTTTAGCTGTGTCCAATACTGTTGCATTCATTTTTCTTTATTATTTAGCCTTAAATAATAGACACGTTTATTACGATGTACTTCCTGTTCAAACTATTTAAATAAAGCTTCTTTAAACTAAAGAGAAAAATATATATAAAAGTGCAGGTACTGACATTGAACACCTGTTTGCTACAGAGAATTGTCAGATACTCTTCGATTACAAATATTGAAGCAAAAGGAAAGGTATACAAGCATTGGCATAGCCAATAGGTCTCGCCTTTGGGGCCTTATAAGTGTTTAGTTATCCAGCACAATATCCTTGGTGCAACAACATCAAGTGTTGCATGGCTAAACACTTATAAGGTCCCAAAGGCGAGACCTATTGGCTATGCCAATGCTTGTTTAGTATATGGCCTGGTACGCCCTTAGGGCCCCAGCCATATAAGTGCTTAATTTGTTGTGAAATATTGATTTGTGCATATGTCCTTGACTTCTAATCTCATAAAGAGATTAGTAGAGTGTGTTAGAAATAAATGCATATATATTTTATATACCTGTGTGGTGTCTTTTCATTTAGTGATTCAAGAGATTCTAAGGTAAAACAAGCTGCTTTACATTCCTCTGAGACTTCGCCTGAAGGCTGCTCTCCACAGCTAATACTAGGATAGCTTTCTTTGATAGGTTGTCTTAAACCTATCTACCAGTCGAATTGGACTGGTGCAAGGTGGCCACTTTTAACTAGTGACCAGCATATACCAGGCCAACTTCTCACACTACTCACGAGGGCTGCAGGTCTCAGCTTTGCTGGGGAATCGGGTCAGCCTCTGAGAAGTCTGGAAATCCTCTTCCTGGGCGGCAGATACTTCGGAGTCCGGTGGGAGCTTCGGGGATGCAGAATGGCAATTGCTTTGTTGTTGCCTGCCAAGCAGAGGAGTCACTCCTTGACTACAAGGGAGATTTCTTCCATCCTCTAGTAGAGCATCGAAGTTCCAGGATTCAGCTTCAGAGTTTCATCCAGGGATATCTAAAACCCTGTTGCCAGGGGTTCCTTACTTATACCTAAGAAAGGGGTTGGACTAACTCAGGGGTCCCACCTATGGGAGGATTTGGAAAGAGGGGTGGCTACACCCATTTCCTTTGTCCAGCTTCACACCAGAGCAGAGGCTGGAAGCTCCTGAACCAGTTTCAGCTGAACTATGCACAGGCACACCAAATGTGCCCCCAGTGCCGGACTTCAAAGCATTCTGAGAGTGCCCCCACCCAGCCCCAATACACATCAGTCTGTCTGGGAGGTGGTTACACCTCCCTGTGACAGGAAACCTATTGTCCAGGCCTCCCCTGCTGGAGTTTCAGTCAGCAGCAGGAGGCCAGACCCGTGTCTTTGGCTGCAGCATCCATTTTGTGATGCCAGGGCTCTCTTAAGTCGGTACCGGGTATACCGATGTTGTCATGTCTCTCCCTCTAGAAGGGTGGGGTCATACTTCCACACCAGTTACTGATGTGGGGGTATGATTCCAAGGTGTTTGACATCAAACACGACATGTTTCCGTGCAGCCAGTCCAAAGTTACCATTTACTGTTTGGTTATAATGCACTTAAGAGTATATGGTCAGGCTGCACTACTGACAACCCCGGAGGATAGATTCCGAAGGCTGTACAGAGGCTCAGCTCATGCCTGGGCACCCTCTCACATATAATCAAGCACCCTGCCGTCAGGATTGATTAGGCCTGCCATAGGGGTGACTGATAGGTTTGTATGTGCAGTATATGGTGAGATATAGTGAATCTATATCTCAGTAAGGGGTGCATGCACCACCTTACCCAGGCTGCAGTAGCAGACCTGTGCTGTCATCTTGGGTGGCTTTCCAGGGGTGGCATAATACATGCTTCAGCCCCTGGTAAGCCTCTGGGGTACCTATGCCCTGGGTACATAGGATATCATATACTAAGGGCTTATAAGAGCACCTCAGATCCAACCTGTAGTGTGCCTAAAGTACATGGAATGATTTTAGAGAGGAAGCAGCTATGCTGGGGCCCTGAATAGCAGGGTCCCAAACAGACTAAAGTCGGAAAACAGTGAAACACCAGCAAAACGTGGGGGTATACATGAGAAGGTGATTCTACTCTCCTACACGACCCCCCCCCCCCCAAACGCAGGCACATTAAACTAACCTTGACCAGTTGAGTCTTCATGTTCTAAGTGGAAATATCTGGAGAGTCCATCTGCATTGGCATGGTTACTCACAGGTCTATGTTCCACTGTATAGTCCATCCCCTGTAGGGAGATGGACCACCTGCGCAATTTGGGATTGTCACCCTTCATCTGTTTTAGCCATAAGAGGGGCTTATGGTCTGTCTGAACAATGAAGTGGGTACCAAAAAAGTATGGTCTTAACTTAAGAGCCCAAACCACATCAAAGTTCTCCCTCTCAATGGCTGACCAACGTTTCTCTCTGGGGGTCAACCTTCTGCTTATGAAAGCTACTGGTTGATCATGACCTTCATCATTCAGCTGTGACAGTACAGCCCCTACCCCCAACTCAGATGCATCTGTTTGGACAATGGACTTTTTGGAGTAGTCAGGACTTTGCAGAATGGGAGCAGTGCACATGGCCTGCTTCAGGTCATCAACTGCCTTTTGACAGCTAACTGTCCACTGAACCTTTTTGGGCATTTTCTTAGAGGTTAAGTGATTCAGGGGCGTCACTATTGATCCATACCCCTTGACAAATCTTCTATAGTACCCAGTCAGGCCTAAGAAGGCTCTCACCTGAGTCTGGGTAGTGGGAGCAACCCAGTCCATTATGGTCTGGATTTTGCACTGCAATGGTTGAACCTGGCCATCACCTACAAGGTGGCCCAGGTACACAACCTGACTCTGCCCTATCTGGCACTTAGTAGGCTTGATAGTTAGGCCTGCTTTTTGCAGGGCCTCCAAAACATTCCTCATGTGGACCAGGTGATCCTACCTGGTAGAGCTAAAGTCAGCAATGTAATCTAGATATGCTGCACTATAGTCTTCCAGGCCTGCAAGGACTTGATTCACCGACCTTTGGAAAGTGGCAGGTGCATTATTCAAACCAAAGGGCATTACCACAAATTGATAGTGCCCACTAGGGATAGAAAAAGCTGTCTTTGGCTTTGCATCATCAGCTAGTCTGATCTGCCAGTAACCAGCTATCATTGTCGAATGTGCTTAGACACTTGGCTGAGGCAAAAGTATCTATTAGTTCATCTGCCCTGGGGATGGGATGGGCATCAGTCTTACTGACTGCATTGATACCCCTGTACTCCATACAAAACCTCTTCTCTCTCTTGCCATCTTTGGTGTGAGGTTTAGGTACCAGGACTACTGGACTAGCCCAAGGGCTATCTGAGGGTTCAATAACTCCCAAATCCAACATCTTTTGGACTTCTGTCCTTATACAGTCCCTGACATGGTCAGGTTGCCTGTAAATCCTATTCTTCACAGGTAGACTGTACCCAGTGTCCACTTCATGAGTGCACCAGGTGGTCTGACTTGGAGTCAGAGAAAACATATGTTTGAACTGGCTGAGAAGTTTTCTGTAGTCAGTTTGCTGCTGGGCAGTGAGGCTGCCTGCCAAGGCTACACCATCAACTGACCCATCATCAGGGTTCTGAGAAAGTAGGTCAGGGAGTGGGTCAATCTCTTCCTCCTGTCCTTCCTCGGTAGCCAAGAGCAAGCCCATGTCTGCCCTGTCAACATATGGTTTAAGTCTGTTGACATGAAGTACCCTGTTGTGACTCCTAGGGGTTCCAAGGTCTACCAAGTAGGTGACCTCCCCTTTCTGTTCAACAATTGTATGGGGGCCACTCCATTTGTCCTAGAGGGATGCTGGGGCCACAGGCTCCAACACCCATACTTTTTTTTTCCTGGCTAATAAACAGTCAGTACAGCCTTTTGGTCATGCCAGGCTTTTTGTAATTCCTGGCTAGCCTCAAGGTTTTTGGTTGCCTTTTTCATGTACTCAGCCATCCTGGAGCGGAGACCAATTACATAGTCCACTATGTCCTGTTTGGGGGGCTTGAGTGGTAACTCCCATCCCTCCTTCACCAGACACAAAGGACAACTAACTGGATGGCCACACACAAGTTCAAAAGGGCTGTAATCAACCCCCCTTTGTGGCACCTCCCTGTAGGCAAACAAAAGGCAGGGCAAAAGGATGTCCCATCTCTGCCTAAGCTTCTCTGGGAGACCGTTGATCATGCCCTTTAAGGTTTTGTTGAATCTTTCAACTAAGCCATTGCATTGTGGGTGATAGGGTGTGGTTAACTTGCAGTTCACTCGACACTCATTCCACATTGCAGTCAAGAAACTAGACATGAAGTTTGTCCCCCTGTTAGATACTACCTCCTTATGAAAGCCCACTCTTGAGAATACACCCAAGAGAGCTCTTGCCACCACAGGTGCTGTAGTGGGCCTACGTGGGATTGCCTCTGGGTACCTAGTGGCATGGTCCACCACCACCAGAATAAATCTGTGCCCAGATGCAGTTTGAGGATCCATGGGACCAACAATGTCAATCCTACCCTCTCAAAGGGATCCCCCACCACAGGTAGTGATATCAGGGGGGCCTTTGTGGTTCCACCTGCCTTGCCACTGGCTTGGCAGGTCACACAGGAGCGACAACACTCCTCAGTGTCTTGAGACATGTGGGGCCAGTGAAAGTGAGGGACAATTCTGTCCCAAGTCTTGTTCTGGCCCAGGTGTCCTGCTAGAGGAATATCATGGGCTAGGGTCAATAGGAAACCCCTTAACCTCCGAGGTATAACCAACCTCCTGGAAGCACCAGGCTTGGGGTCTCTACACTCTTAATAAAGGAGTCCATCATCCCAATAAATGTAATGGATGCCACTAGCATTCTCAGCAGCCTCATCAGCAGCTTGCTTTCTGAGGGGTTCAAGAGAGGGGCATGTTTTCTGTTGTTCCTGGCTCAGATCTGCCCTGGAAGGGCCCACTGTCCCCAAGAACTCAACCTGGTCAGGTTTAAGCTCCTCTGGGACAGTTCCTTCATCACGTTCAAGATCATCTCCCTCAGGAGGCTGATCTGTATTCTGAGTCAGGGGGGAAGGCACTGCCTTTACCCTACTGCTCCTCCTCTTGGGAGGCACCTGGTCCATTTTTCTAGAATCCAGGGCCTGTCCAGTGTTAGGCATTTTGGCCTGTGACCTAGTCACAGCAAAGACATGAACAGGGATCCCTAACATTTCTGCATGTGTCCTGAGCTCCACTTCAGCCCAAGCTGAAGTTTCCAGATCATTGCCAAGCAAGCATTCAACTGATAGGTCTGCACTTACCACCACCACCTTTAAGGCCAGTTACACCTCCCCAGGAGAAGTTAGCAACTGCCAGAGAATGGTCTGTTCTGACATTGCTAGCATTGGTCACTTGGTACATTTCACCAAGTATAATCTGCAAAGGATCCACAAGATCTTGTGTCACCATTGTGACACTAGCTCCTGTGTCCCTGAATGCCAATGCCTCTTTTCCATTTATCAAAGGCTGCTGTCAGTATTTGCCCAAATTACTGGGACTCACAAAGGAGGACATATCCATGCCTCCATCACAGATCAGGACAGCCTGAGTTGGAACTCTGACCAGGCCAGAGTTCATCTCAGAACCCAGGGTCAACCCTACTACACCCTTATTCTGAACATTACCACCACCAATTGTAGCTGTACTAGGGGGAACAGTTGCCAATGGTGGCAGGAGTTGAGTCTTTGGACTTGGTGAAATCACTTGTCCAGTAAGTCTTCTGTTTACAGATTTTGCACCATGGTTTCTTTTGGCCTTTTCCCTTGTTAGACTGTTTATCCCCCCTGAAGAAGATTTTTGAGGACCTTGTGAAGACTTCTGGTCTTTAACTTTCTCTCCACCATTGTCGGAGTTTTTAGGATCTTGCTTCTTTGGTTCACCACCTTGGTTCTGTACCTTCTGCCTCACCCTGGTTCTGACCCACTTGTCTGCCTTCTTTCCCTATTCTTGGGGACAGGTCAGATCTGAGTCCACCAGGTACTGGTGCAGCAGCTGATTCTGACAATTATTAAGGATCTGCTCCCTCATTATCAAATTGTACAATCCTTGGAAGTCATGCACTTTGCTGCCAAGTAACCAACCCTCCAGAGCCTTAGTAGCGCAATCCACAAAGTCTACCCGCCTTGATTCTGTGCCTTTTCGGTATCTCTGAACTCTATCCTGTATTGCTCAGTGGTTAGGCCAAGCCCTTCAATCAATGCACTTTTCATACTGCTATAATCATCTGCCTCCTCCTCTCTAACAGTGAGGAGCTTATCTCTACCTTTGTCTGCAAAGGAGAGCCATAAGATTGCTGCCCACTGCTCCTGGGGGACCCTTTGAACTTTACAGTCCCTTTCCAGTGCAGAAATCCATTTGTGGATGTCATCCCCACTCTGGTAGGGAGGGACAATCGTATTCAGGTTTCTATGGTCATGAGACCTCTCCCTATCTCTAGAGATCTTGCTGCAACCATGGGACTCTAGTCCCAACTTTTTTCTAGCTCTGTAGAGCTCTAGGGCCTCTTTATCTAGGGCTACCTGCTTTCTTCTGATTTCAAGCTGAGCTTCCTCATACTTTAGCAGTCTCTCCCTCCTCTCCTGTGAGGTTTCCCTCCTATGAGAAGAAATTGAGGTCCCTATAGATGAACCAGAATGGTTAGACTCCACTGAGGGAGATCTAGACCTTCTAGGAGCACCACCAACTCTTCCTGGAGGGACAAGGAAGGGGCCAGTGTGGTCCTCCCCCCCCCCCCCCCCCCCCCCGTCACCTTCCAGGGGAGCTGGATTTTCCATGTAAAGATCTTTGTCATCTTCCTGGTCAGAATAAGTGGTCAGGTCATGGGGAATTTCACCCCTATGCCCTTCCTCATGTGCTGTCCCACCCACTCTGCCTACCCCTTCAGATCCTATAGGTCTTCTGAGATCAGCCAGCCTGAGTACCTCTGAGATGCTGGGTGGTTGGACTTTTGCCTGTCTTCAGTGTCCTAGCAGTGTATAATGCTCTCCGTTCCATGAATGGGAGGTTATCATACTTGGAGACAAGAAGCCTATTTGCTTCTGGCAGGGACCCACTGGTTCCTGGCCTTGAAGGTATTATTAGTGAGGTGTGGTGTATTGGACTACCTACTCTAGTGTGGCCTACTAAACTCTCTTGAGTTGTAGAAAGGGTGTGCTAAGCCCTTAAAATTAACACACAACTCTAAGTTCAGTAGAACTTGCTGTATTCTATAGCTTGTATTATATGTACCTAGGGTACCTTTAGTGGTTTTCAGTTAGTCACTCAATTGAGATTATCTGGTAAAACAATAGCAAGCTTGAATCTCACACGCTGCACACCAATGTGAGAAGTTGGCCTGGTATATGCTGCCCACTAATTATAGTGGGCACCCTGCACCAGTCCAAAGAACCCCTTATTGGTAATAGGTTAAAGACAACCTTTATTGAAAGCTATCCTAGTGGTAGCTATGGAGAGCAGCCTTCAGGCTAAGTCTTGAAGGAATGTAAAGCAGCTTGTTTTACCAGTCTAATCTCTTGAATGGCTAAATGAAAGACCACCACACCAGGTATATATGTATTTATTTCTGACCCTCCCCTAGTCTCTTTATGAGGCTAGTGGTCAAAACACATAAGTTACACTTCAAATATTACTGTAAAATAGCACAAATACACGTCAGGCCCTAGGGGCGAGCCAAACTAAAACTAAAATAGTGGTATAAGAACCACGAATTAACTAGACACAAGGCCTATAGCCTGTGGAATCGCTGGGACCCCAAGGAACCACCCAAGGTAGTGACACAGGGGACCCACGGGGGCCATGTGCAGTGTGAGAACACAACCGCGAGCTTCCGTCGTGGTTAGATTTTTAAAGATTAGGGACACTTAGAAATGAGTCCGGACCAAACCCTTTGGGACTTAGAGAGTTCTAGGGTCAACACCCACTGGAGCACCGGAGTACTCGAGTTGCCTCACCCAGGGAAGCCGGGTGCATAGGTGTCTTTTGCTGTCAGGTCGCGTCGTCGATTTCAATGGGAACTGGCGAAGAAGTGCTGCTGCCGCGAAGATGCAAAGTGTCCGAAGGGATCCAAGCCTGGATCGAAGATGAGAAGAACCTGAAAGCAGAGGGGACAGAGTCTGGGTCACTAGCCAGTGACCAGGAAGGCGATGAGCAGATACCCACCGTTGTCGGGTGATTTCAGGTGAAAGAGGTGATGCTTGAATCTTCAGCCACGAGGACCAGGAGGTGTCGAGGACAACCAGGAGCTTGATTCTAGCTGTCCCACAAAGGATGTCGAGTGATGCAGTGTTGGTGCCCGGATTGGACACAACAAGCCTTGGCAACTACAACCCACGCAGAAACTAGAAAGATGCTTCGGTGCAGACCAGCAAGGTCTGTGGGACTCACCACTTGATAGGGAGTCGGGGCACGCCTGGAGCAACCAGGGAAGCCCAAGGAAATTCAAAGTTACCCCCTCAGGGACCCACCAGTCAACAGACCAGGGATTGCGAAGGGACCTCGAGACGAAACACAAAATGGCGGCCCACGGGTCACTCGGAATAACCAGGCTGACAATCTTTGGTGGATTCAGTGCTCGAGGTGGTGGCCACAAGTCAGCCCCAACATGACTTCAGGAGTTGTCGAAGTACATGCACTTGCAGAAGTGCACGGTGACCAGGAGTTCCAGTTCCACGCTTCTCACGAGGGCTTCGGGTCTCAGCTTTGCTGGGTACTCGGGTCGGCCTCTGAGATGTCTGGAATTCCTCTTCCTGAGCTGCAAATACTTTGGAGTCCGGCGGGAGCTTCGGAAATGCAGACTGGCAAATTGCTTCGTTGGTGCCTGCCAAGCAGGGGAGTCACTCCTTGATCCCAAGGGAGATTTCTTCAGTTCTCTGGTCTTTAGCAGAGCGTCGAAGGTCCATGATTTGGCTTCAGAGTTTCATCCAGGGTAATCTAAAGTTCTTGTTACAGAGGTTCCTTACTTATACCTAAGGAAGGGGTTGTACTAGCTCTGGGGACCCACCTATGGGAGGCTTTGGAAAGAGGGGTGGCTACACCCATTTCTTTTGTCCAGTTTCACACCAGAGCAGGGGCTGGAAGCCCCTGATCCGGTCTGAGCTGGACTATGCACAGGGACACCAAATGTCCACTCAGTGTAGGACTTCAAAGCACTCTGAGTGCTCCCACCAAGCCCCAATACACATAAGCCTGTCTGGGAGGTGGTTACACCTCCCTGTGAAAGGAAACCTATTGTCCAGGCCTCCACTGTCGGAGTTTTGGTCAGCAGCAGGAGGCCAGACCCGTGTCTGTGGCTGCAGCATCCATTTTGTGATGCCAGGGCTCTATTAAGGTTCCACCGGGTAACCCAGTACTGTCATGTCTCTCCCTCTAGAAGGGTTGGATCATACTCCCACACCAGTTACTGGTGTGGGGGTATGATTCCGAGGTGTTTGACACCAAACACAACATGTTTCTGTGCAGCCTGTCCAAAGTTAGCATTTACCATTGGGTTATAATACACTTAAGAGTATATGGTCAGTCTGCACTACTGACAACCACGGAGAAGACATTCCAAAGGTTGCAGAGGGGCTCAGCTCATGCATGGGCACCCCCTCACATATAACCAGGCACCCTACCTACAGGATTGATGAGGCCTGCAATAGGGGTGACTGATAGGTTTGTATGTGCAGTATATGGTGAGATATAGTGAACCTATAGCTCTGTAAGGGGTGCATGCACCACCTTACCCAGGCTGAAGTAGCAGACCTGTAGTGTCATTTTGGGTGGCTTTCCAGTGGTGGCATAATACATGCTTCATCCCCTGGTAGGCCTCTGGGGTACCTATGCCCTGGGTACATAGTAGTCCATATACTAGGGACTTATAAGGGCACCTCCGATCCAATCTGTTAAGTACCTAAAGTACATGGAATCACTTTAGAGAGGAAGCAGCTAGACTGGGGCCCTGAATAGCAGGGTCCCAGCCAGACTAAAGTCGAAAAACAGTGAAACACCAGCAAAAAGTGGGTGTATACATGTGAAGCAGATCTACTCTCCTACTCTTTCTGCAGCTGTCTTGCCTCTTTCCGCACCCCTCTCGCCTCTCTCTGCACCTTCCTTGCCTGTTTCTTCATCCCTCTACCCTCTTTTTGCACCTCTCTTGCCTTTTTCTGCACATCCCTTGCCTCTTTCTGTACTCTTCTTGCCTCTTTCTGCACTTCTCTTGCTTCTTTCTGAATCTCTCTTTCTGCACCCCTCTTGGTTCTTTCTGCACCTCATTTGCCTCTTTCTGCACCTCTCTTGCACATTTCTGCACTTCTCTAGCTTCTTTCTGCAGTTCTCTTCCACCTTTCTGAACTTCTCTTACCTCATTCTCCACTTCTCTTGCCTCTGCCTACACCTCTTGCCTCTTTCTGCACCCCTCTTGCCTCTTTCTGCACCCCTCTTGCCTCTTTCTGCACCCCTCTTGCCTCTTTCTGCACCCCTCTTGCCTCTTTCTGCACCCCTCTTGCCTCTTTCTGCACCCCTCTTGCCTCTTTCTGCACCCCTCTTGCCTCTTGCCTCTTTCTGCACTTCTCTTGCCTCTTTCTGCACTTCTCCTGCCTCTTTCTGTACCATTCTTCCCACTTTCTGAACCTCTCTTGACGCTTTGTGCACCTTTCGTGCCTCTCTCTGCACTTCTCTTGCCTCTTTTTGTACCGGTTGGTACTTTCTGCACTTTTCTTGCTTCTTTCTGCACTTGTCTTGCCTTTGTTCGTAGCTCTGTTGCCTCTTTATCCACCTCTCTTGCCTCTTTCTACACGTTTATGGCCTCTTTCTGTACTTCATTTGCCTCTTTTTGCCCCTTCCTCCCTCTTTCTGTACAATTATTACCTCTTTGTACACATTTGATGCCTCTCCCTGCACTTCTGTTGTCTCTTTTTGTACCTCTTTTGGTTCTTTCTGCACTTATCTTGCTCGTTTCTGTACCTCTCGTTCCTCTTTCTGCACCCATATAGATTCTTTCTACACCTCTGTTGCCTCTTTCTGCACCTCACTTGCCTCTTTCTGCACCCCTCTTGCCTCTTTCTGCACCTCTGTTGCCTCTTCCTGCACTTCTCTTGCTTCTTTCTGCAGTTCACTTGCCTCTTTCTCCAACTCTTATACCCTTCTGCACTTCTCTTGCCTTATTGTCTTCTTTCTGCACTTCTCTTGCCTCTTTCTGCACTTCTCTTGCCTCTTTCTGCACCTCTCTTGCCTCTTTCTGCAGCTGTCTTGGCAATTACTGCACTTCTCTTGCCTCTTTGAGGGCCTCTCTTGCCTCTTTGTGCACCTTTCATGCCTCTCTCTGCACTAAGGGTGGGCGTAATTTGCGTATTCGCGTTATGGAAAATTCTGTGAAAGAGTAAAAATTCTCTCTGAGCACGCGGAAATTCCAAAAACACGAGGAATTGCTTGTCCCGCCTGTTCACGATGTGTTTTTGCGTGTGCGAAAATATCTCACTAACTTTCCCAGGCATTCGCCAATGGGTGCGGCCATCTAATTTTTTTTTTTTTGTCCCACCCGTTCACAATGCTTATTTCCTGTTCCGGGTGACGTATTGCGTGCTTCCGCCCATTCACAATGAGTATTTCCTGTTCGGGAATGCGTATTACGTGTTTGCGATGTTTTTGCAGGCTCATGGGGTAAATATCGCCCAAACTTGCCGATGCGGTCGCAATGGGAGTGTCCATCTTGTTTCTCACTCTATTGCTATGGTTCTGGGCCTGCTTTTCTATCCTTCCTCTATCTTTGCAATCCTTTAGTTCTGTACACTTTTTAAAAATCTTTATTTATTATCTATCTCTCTATTTTCCTGATTCTATATTTTGACTTTTTCTACTTTTTGTAACTTTTTACTACTTTTCACTCTTTTTCTATAACTTGCTTTTTTCATTTCTTTTACTTACTTTTCAAATTCCTCCCTTTTCTTTTCTGCCCCCCCCCCCCCCCCCCAAGTCCAAAAACCATGGCCAAGGGTGTGGGCAAGTCCAAAGCTAAGGGTAAGGGTGCTCGCAGCCACAGCTGCGACCGCCTTCCCTGCGGAAGGCGGTGCCCACACGGGGTGCAGGTATGGGCCTTATTTAGTGATGTGGAGGTGGCAGCACTTGGTTTTTTTTTTTTTTTTTTTTTTTTTTTTTTTGTACAGCGCCACCTCCTTTTAACCCTGGCAGCAGGCCTGGGTCCGGGAGCATCGCCAGCGGTGGGGAAAGGTGCGCCAGGCAGTGTTTCGCTGCTCTGGGGTCCGGCGCACCCCCAACCATCTGATGCCCCGGTGGTCTGATATCCTGGACCGGGAGCAGGACCTGCTAGGAGTGGAAGTCCCGGTGCTTGGTGAGTAGTTATTTAATATTACTACTTTGTGTTCTTCTGCTCTGTGTTCTAGATTGCGAATATATTTTTTTCCAAACAGCAAGAATGCTGCTGTTTACATTGCAGTTAAATTATGTTAAAAAATCTTCTGTGATTGTTATGAAACAGGTGCTCGGCACTAGTAATCTTACTTGTTTGCAACTTTGTGCTCGCTTGGCATGATTATGTAAGAGTTTACTTTAGAGAACTTAAGTTAGGTAATGCTAGAGAGACTCTAGTCCTTCCTTTGTCCTCCTGCCACTCAGAAGAGATAGTGGTGGATTGATAGATTTAGTTACTTATTAGTAGGTAATTTTTTAGTGGTCTGCGCGACACATCCTCTGTCACGTCACTTGTTGCTGAGTGATGCTTACCCCAGTCCTTAGTAGAACCTTTTGTAGTTTGTTTATTGAGTGGTAATAGGCTTCTCACTAGCAGAACATCAGCAGCAACCAACCAACAATTTGGTGTATGATAAAGTTTATGCATCTATGCATTTTTGAGGAATAAAATAAATGGAAATGCAGACTTAGTGAACAATTGGCCCGTCTGGAATAGGTTGGCTAGGTCAGGTGGTACTTAGGCTTAGCTAGTATTCTGGAATCAGAATGGAACACTGTATTAGTGTTCATAAATAATAACAAGACGGACCGCGAATCCTGCCATACTAGTCGACCAGATTAGATAGGTCAATTTTATTGCAATTGTTGTTTCCATAAATGTTTTTTTTAAATATTTTATTTGTTTCACTTTCACATCAATCATCCATGTTTGTCTCTTTCTTTTTTACATCTTTCAGGACCAGCATCCAGGGGCAAGAAGACTGGGTCGGAGTCGGTGGGAGCTGGAGAAGATGCCTCCCAGGGCCAGGGATGCTCCTCTACCGAGGGCTCTGCTGCTGGGCCCAGTATGTCCTCTTGTTGTTAATATTAATAATTATACTTCCCTAACTTTTACTGCACCTTATGTTTTTTCCGAACTATTATTTCGATTTCCTAATTCTATTTTTTACAAAATCTTCTTCGATCTAGACAATCTGTTTCTAAATTCTTGTTATCCCTGCCTGTAACTGCCTCTGCCATGACTCTCTGTATTACTACTTTTAGTCTGTCTGTAGCTAAGCTTGCCCAGGTGGCCACTCTTTATGCAAATGGTTTTAAATAAAACTCTGATTCACCAATCGCTCTCGCCACTGAGTCCAGTCCTTTGGGTTGTCCACTTCTAGTCTTTTTAATCTTGAGGCTTTTCAACAATTCCAACTAACAAAATGCCCAACCAGATATTTTACTGTTTTTGATAGGATAGTGGATACATAGGACATGCTACTACTGTTGTAGGGATTCTGCACATACAGAACTATGCACAAGAAATAGGACGTTGGTGATAGGAGGTTGGACCTTCCTCACACCGTCCTCACCCACAATCCCTTGACCGACTAGCTATAGTGTCTCATTAGCTCCCCGAACCCCCCAAAGATACCCAATGATTAGACAACCCAGAACATAACACTACACTCCCGACCTCTCACACCCTTTCGCTCACTCGTTTAAGTCCACACCAAATACCACAGAGTCTATGTAAGTTCAAAAGGTTTATTTTCAACTAACAAGCTCTGTACGTTGTTCTATAACGCAGTATACGAGCCAGCACCAACAGCAAAATGCATAAGATTAAAACAATAAACCTTGTTACAATTACAAGTCCATAGAAGACAAAGGGGGAAATCAATCATGATGGTAACTGAACAGTGGTGGAAGACCCACCCTCCCCTTGGTAGGAATATAGTTTATATAAAATTATAAATGAAGATCTCTGAGCCAATTCTGGGGGACCCCTCACCTTAGAAGAACCTAGAAGTGCTGGTTACATCATAAGCTCTGCAAAGCTCTGGATTGTAGAAGGGAATCTTCCATCTGTTATAAGAAAAATGGTGCACGTTAGTATATCGCAAACATTTCTCATTCGTGCCAAAAGTGTAGCATGTTATGGCTAAGCAATACGGACTGATCACCAGAACTCCATAACAAAGTGTCTTGTTTTTGCGACCTTGTACGCAGCGCTCAGACAGTAGCAGTACTAGGAGCTCATGTGGGCTCAAAGGCGTCTTACACAACAAGCTGCGAGGTAACGTGTGCAAAAATAAGACACAAAGCTAAAATGGTTGCATGGCTCAGGCTAACTTAGCAAAGACTAGAATGACCCTAGGGACCGTGATATAACACTACTAGTGTCTACTGTACTCTAGTACCCGATTTGTACTAGTGATTTATGTAGTATATGTATGTATTTAACTTTTTTTTCAATCTTGGTAGTGAACAAGAATAAATAGGGGGATGTTTATATGGCATCTAAAAAATGTGTAATGTTATTTCTAGGCGTACTACTGACCACCAGTGCCAAGCCAGCGGCAAAGGTGATGAGGCCACAGAGGAAGCAGGAGGAGGAGATGTGGCTGTTGCAGAAGCTGCAGGGGGGTGAGCCAGCAGCAGTGGTGGGCGGTGGTAAGTTATATTCCTTACTTATTGACATTACACTCGCTGCAAGGGTGTACACTGTACTGTTGAGACTTAGTAAGTAAGAAGCTGTTGTGAACGGTTGGAGAAGACACCCTTTACTTAGCATTAGTGGTGGGAGTGTTGAGTAACCAATGGCCTCTTCTATCTGACTTCAACTCAGCTGTGAAAGTTTTATGGAAAAGACTAAAAGTCAGATCAGATGACCTTGATGGATGGGTAGAACGAAAAGGGAAAGAAGCGTGGAAGGAGGAAGGACATGCTAGATGTAATATTTGTGACTGGCAGAGAAGAAAAGGATCCGATATTCCCCACCTGCAGACAGTAAAAAAGTAAAACTAACGTCAGTCTGCGTCATGACTTGAGTATGTTTGTCTTGTGCGCAAGCTGACTGAGCTGGCATGCCGGCTACAACAAGGTTACGTAATTTTGCTAAACAAGAGGAGAAGAAGACTGGTGTACTGTGTACTCGAGTCCATAGTGCTAGTATAATGACTGAAACTCCCAGAAATGTTAGAGGCCGAGGAAGTGGGAGGATAGATACATACCACAAATGTTATGTACTGTGCTTGCTAGTGCTACTGTGCCACTACGTGTTGAATTCATTTTGTGTTACTGTTTTGCTAAGAGTATTGGTTACAACAATAGTATTTTTTTTCTTTTTTGATATAGCTCCTCATCCCAAGCAAAACCAACCAGGAAGGAGTTGGCAGCCATGGCCTAACACCGGAAGCTGGAGGCCATCTGCAAAGAATACCGGCGGCTGGTGGTTCTGGGGGAGGAGGAGGAGGAGGCTGCAGCAGCTGCAGCCTCTTCCAATACCCCAGGCCCCAGCCAGGCCCCTCCAGTGTTACGGCACCGCCGTCTGGCAATCGCCCGCCGCCGCACTTCTATATCTAGCACTGCTGCTCCCCCTGTGGATGCAATAGTCGTGCATTGAAGTGCCACATGGCCTGCCTAGAGGCGAGCCCGCCAATGAGTTGTGATGACCCTGTTGGATTGCCTCTCTTTTATTGCTTCTTTTGGTGGGTGGGAATTGGGCATTGGGGTTTATAATGGACATGGAGAATTGGTTGTACTTTTTCGTTTTGGACATTGGTTGGGGTTAGGGAGAGGGGTGGGCCAGGTGTTGTTTTTGGATTTTTTACATAGTTTATTTTTGTTAGGGGATTAAATTATATTTATACTTTACATAAGATGTTGTTAATGTTTTGTGGGTGGGGTTACAGTTTTACGTCACACTGTTTCCTTGCTGCTGCAGGGCCACAGCCAGTGTTTGCTTTAAATAATTGGCTGACTTTGTAAGACACAAACAGATAGATGCGGTACACCTCACTGAGTGACTTGTCCTACTAGTACTGTCAGTCTCTCCTCCTAGTATATGCATTCTGCAACTGGACTCAAGGGGTGTGTGAACTAATGAAATAATTTCCATTACTAATTATGCCTCCTCCAAACTTCTTCTCTTACCTGTGCTTGATGTTTAACTTAGGCACAGCGATGGCTGCATGGTGGTGATGATGGTTTGGTTTCCCAACATGCCATGGTTGTGGTGGTAGTTGTAGACACTGGCAGTAGCATTTGCAAAAAAAGAAAATGACACAATCAGTCGCCTGAGAGAGACTGTGGAAGGAGTAGTAGAACAAAGTACAGTACAGAAATTACTACCAAACAATAATATGCCAAAATAAAATAAAACATAATGGTGGCCGGGATAGCCTAGTACAACATCCGCCCCAGCAAGGGTGTGATCAATTATTGGTGTACATTTCATTTAGTCACACATCAATCAATCACACAGCCCGGGGGAAGAGGGTTAGGGTTTCATGAATGGTTGGGAAGGGGGGTTTGGGGAAAGGTTTGACAAAGAAAAATACTACGCATAGACAAACAACAAAACACAATCTTTGCAGACGACCATATCCATAAATCTGTTAAGGGAGAAAAAGGAAATGCATGCATGATGATGATATGGATAACTTGATGTTTAATGATAAGTAGTACTTACTAACTACTATTAGACAATTAGACAGTACACGGCAGCAGTATATTATGCAATGTGGCTGTGCCTTACCTGTCTGCTGTCAGATTACCAAATTACATACAGTTTCTGTTCTGTTGTACCGGGCTTACTTAAAAATATAGCACAGAAAAAAAAATTGCTGTAGGATGAATTATAATAAGTAGAGAGCAAACATAATAACACACAGTCATAATGATTGAAGATAAAAAAAGAATCAAATTATTTAAAAGATGATGAATGTTGATACTGTTACTGTATGTTGTTATCCTGGTCAAATTGGGGAGCTGCATCTCGGCATTCCTCTTGGTCCTCCCTTCCATGGACACTCCTTCAATCAATCTTGGGTGACGCCACTGCCTACCTGGTGGATGTGGATTGGGAAGGTAAGAGTGATTTTTTTTTTTTTTTTTTTTTCTCCAGTATAGCACAGGGTAACGGCCGGCTTATAATTGTAGATGGAAAAACAAAAGGTATATTGAAAAATCAAGGAGAAATGAAATGCATAAATTAAGGTGGAGTGCAACAAGAACACTTTCAGTGGCGGCATGGATACATCATGTCTACTCTGTTTCCAGCATTAACCTACAAGAGGACAGAGCAGGTCCATGGCACCCGTGACCCATCCTGCATTTAGTGTCCTTTTTTTGACAGAGGCAGACAAAGCACATATACAGCAACATAGCATTTTACAAATTAAGTGACTAAATCAATGCACTGCTGTCAGTCATACCACTACACTCGACTCGACTCCATCACTACACAGACATGTCGGTCTGCTGTGGTTTTTGTTGAATTGTTTACCTTTTATGCCACTCATGAAATGCCCTGACTTATTCCATCAATCATCTCCGATCCTACTGAGTGACTGCGAAGATATTATGTCACTGTGGTCAACTGGTCATCATCATGGTGTTGTCCAACTCGTGTGCAGTGTACAGAGTGAGTCCACATTCCATATTCAAAATGCCATGGATCAGCCTGCAGTAGAAGTACAATTTTATTATTAAAAAAACAAGAAGGGAAACATTGACTTGAGTTACTTTTAGTGTGTAGATTAATAGAACACAATGAATTCACTTCATGCACCACAAACAACAACACAAATCACTCAGAGTCCAATGCATGCCATCATTCATTACCTGTTTCTTCTCATCTTAAGTTAATAAGGGGCAGTCTCTCTAGGCTCGGAAAGGAGGATAGCTATAATAGTCATCGTATTCCACTTCTTTTGGAGAGAATCAACATTTTCTTTTTTCTTCTATTCTACATCCAATCATCATCTGGCTTGAGGGAAATGGATTTAGGGCGAGTCAGGAGGATGGATGAGCAGGACTCGGAGGAATGGACTTCAGTGAAATGCAGACAGCTGCAATATGGCAATAAAAAGACTAGAAGATGGTGGAGATGGATTTGTTGTAATTCAGAGTTTCTAACCAGAAAGACAGACACACACAAATAAAAGTAAATAAGGGAGGAAGAAAGTAAGAAGTGCAAGCCTAGTTGTCAGGGAAGTATAGCTCGTCCTCAAACTCTGGGTGTTCAACCAGAAGTAGGTAATCATCATCTAACACACTACTTCCGTCACCTAAGTTGCTGTCCTCATCTTCCTGCGTTGATTCATGTATTGTGTAATTCGGTGGTATAAAGTGCTGATTCAAATTGATCATGGTTAATCTCTCCACGTTTTTGGGCGAGAGACTGGTCCTTTTCACTGTTACAATGGCACCAGCAGCACTGAAAACCTGTTCAGAAGAGACACTTGCGACAGGGCAAGCCAGATAGTTTATCGCCAGCCTTCTCAGCACTGGCCATTGGTTCCTTTTCCCATACCAATACCGCAATGGGTTTTGATCAATGTAGACCTCTGTTGGGTCATCCAGATAGGCCTGGACCATCCGCTCAATGTTCAGGGGTGCTACAGTTTGTTTGGCCTCTTTTGTGTTTGCATCAGCACTGGACCTAGGAAGCCCTTGCTGTAAATACTAGGCCTGGGCAAAAATGTTGTTCCGCTCGCGGAATTTGCGATATTTTGACATTTTCGCGTTCCAGGGGCACGATAGGCGAATGCCCACCGAAGAAGGTGAAGCTTGACTCTTAAGCCACGAGGACCAGGAGGCGTCGAGGACAACCAGGAGCTGGATTCGAGCTGTCCCACTAAGGATGTTGAGTGCTGCAGTGTAGGTGCCCGGATTGGACACAGCAAGCCTTGGCAACAGCCACCCACACAGAAAGGAGAAAGATGCTTTGGTGTAGACCAGCAAGGTCTGAGGGACTCACCACTTGGTAGGGAGTCAGGGCACGTCTGGAGCAACCTGGGAAACCCAAGAAAAATCAAAGTTACCTTCTCGGGGACCCACCAGTCGACGGATCAGGGATTGCAAAGGAGCCTAAAGCTGAAATGCAAGAAGCGGGCTCACGGAACACTCGTGGAGTGTAGGCCCAGAATCTTCGGAGCAGATGGTGCTCGGGGAGTGGGCTACCAGAAACCCAAAGCACGACTTCGAGAGACGTCGGGAAGTCAATGCACTTGCACATGTGATGTAGCGCTTAAAGAGTTTGAAATTTGTAGGGGTGCATCATATTCATTGTTAGTTGGCACCCGCATATAATCAATGCATATTCAGATGTATCATATACAATGTATTAAGTAAATGTATTAGTCATATGGTAACATAGAAGTGTTAGAAATGCGAAACCACATCGTGAAAATAGTCGATGAAATGTATAATGAATCGTTTCGTGTTCAATGTAATGTATTAGGCTAACGTGTAACCTGATTGAAGTAACTCATGTAGGCCGTTTATTCATGTATGTGAAAGTAAGAGTACTAAGGCTTAGGATGTGATTTAATAGTGTGTTTAACCTGGTAGAGACCTGAATGCACATATATCGTTAGGGAAGAGGCCTGGTATTTTCTTATGTTAGCTGAATGCGGTAGGCCGCAATGATTCATTTCGTTAGAAGTTTTAGGCCGCAGTAAATTGTAAAAGTTAAAGGATGCGAAGTATTTCTCCATCCCATGATCTCACCGCAGGTGCAAGAACAGTTGGTTCGTTAGTAGAAAAGGTCTTTGTCTAAGAGTTGAATTATGGAGAAAGCCAGACATGGGAGTGCATTGGAATGTGCCAATCGCAACTCCTCGGGCCGACGGTGTCTGGGACTCAAGGCCAAGCTGATGGACGATGGAAGATGGACAGCACGAGTCGGAAAAGTACTGGAAGAAGACCTGATCGAGGAGGTGTGCCAGAGGGCGTGTTCTATGTTTTGGGGTTTCGTATTAGGGACAGCGCCCCGAGGGTTGAGCAGTCGAGAGTAGGACAGCGGAGCAGAACAGAGTAGCTCATAGACAGAGAGAAGAGGTGGGCGAGGAACTTGAAGGGATACTTTAGATCGGACTCTCACTAAGTGAAGACTTCTTAGGGAGTTTCACTTCTGACACCTTTCCATGATTTCTTGGGTCTCAAGGGAACGCTAAGTAGGGATGTCATTTAGCATAAAGTAGGGACAGAGATGTTTGGGTTTAATGATTCCTAATATCGACATTGGCTTGGTAGTGATCTACCTCATGCTTTTAGAATTTGTACTTTTGTTTATATTTAGTCGTATGGGGATTCTTCGTAGAGTAGCATTTGTTAGTGCCCATTTACCTGTTGTGCCTTGTATTGAGGTGCCTTTATCTGCAGATGTTTATGTTGATAATAAAATCCCGAGAACACTAGAGATTGGGTCTCGCGTCCTTAATTATGTCAAATTGTGGAAAGTACTCTCTGATAATTGTGTTTGCTCCCTCCACGCTATTGGGCAGGTAAAAAGGTTCAATCAGCCAGAGTGGGTTCTTGGAGATAAACGGTAAACAAGAAAATTGGGCCCCAGCAGTTGGTAGCAGAGACGGATGATTACTTCCGATAGCGAGGGACGATTAGATTAAGATAAGTGATCCTTGAGACCCATATAAGATAAGTGATGGTGAATCATCAGATGGTGAGCAGCAGACGACGGCAGACGGTGAACATTGACGGCGAGTAGCAGTGCGGCAGGAAGCGGCAGTTCTTGGAGTGAGTATGAACAGGATGAGATGTTGTAGATTGCGGTGTTGGTTTGTTGTGTGATGTCTTGCGGAGTTAGAATGGATGTTGAGTGATTGTGAGATCAGGCTGTGAGCGCGCGCAGCCCGGGAAATGTGGTGTAGAAGACACCCGTGGTAGATTTTGTTGATCACCCAAAGGAGATCGTGAGGTACCATCGATCACCTGGACCGAGATAGGGGGAGCGAATGTGTGAGTGCATGACAACCCGACGCTGGTCGTAGGTTGCTGTATGTGAAGTTGAATACTTGTAACCTATCAGAGGCGATCTGTCTGGTCGGACGGAGGCAGACAGTTGGCAACCGAGGTCAACAATTTCGAGAGGCTGTGGACGGACAGTCCGAGAAGTAACTTGTTTGGGACAAACGGTTATTTCAGTGTATGAATGGGACGAATGAAGGCGTGAGATGTAAGCGTAAAGACAGGGAACTGCTGCGAACGAAGGAAGGTGACGTCAGAGAGTGCCGCGCTGTGATAGGCCGGTTGGTGTTAGTCGCGATGTTATTGGAGGGTTTGACACCAAGAGGTAAAACAGTGAGTGGAGTTGAAGTTGATGATCATGAAGGGTTTTAAGGTTTTTCGAGAAATGTGTAGGGGCGACAAACATGTGGTTACTCGGGAGGGAGAAGAGGCTCCTCCTGAGGATACACCAGCACATTATATGGCAAAGAATGTGGGATTGCATACGATAATTTGGCTTGAGAATTGGCATAAAATGACACAAGGTGAAGGGGAATTAGCATTCCCGAGGTATGGCTCGTTCAGGCTAGCAGTGCTGTACCAGTTGAAATCTGTGATGGCAGGGTTACGACCTATGCCAAGGCCAACACAGTTCGAAGCACTACATGCGTGGATTAGAGCAGCGCATGATAGGGATAGAGGAAGGAATCGGGAGAGGGTGAAAAAGTAGATCAGGGCTTACCGGGATGCAGCGGAGAAAAGGTGGAGAGTGCAGGCGATAGAAGGAGATAGACTGTACCCCTTATTGATCACATCGGAGGGGGTAAAGAACGTAAAGCCAGAAGAAGAGGATGAGAGTGAGATAGATGATGATTTATTGGAAAGATTGTTGTCAGAGAGACCACCTCCGAATAACCCAGAGGTCCCAGAAGGGACATTGATTCAGATAGAAGACACTAGAGGAGTAAAGATCCACCCAGAGATGAGAGTAGAAGGAAGACTCTCGATAGGAACAGAGGGTACAAGGAGCCCGTCTGAGGCAAGCGTAAAGGTCAAGAGAGATGCGAGGTTACCGGATGCCTTTAAGGTACCAGTTACCATTGGACCTATTGTTTTGATTTACCACCCAGATACAGAGGAGGGCGAAAACTCCGAACAGACCACCGAAGGGGTTAGGAGAGAGGTCGCGGAAAGTGGCCTAGCGGGTGCAATGGCCCGGACTCCGAACCCTATAGACTGGAGTACACCATTGCCAGCTATGTCAGATTCATCTAGGGGACAAGGAGAACAGAGAACAGAGAGATCAAGGTCCCTGAGAGGGTCGGAATCAGATTTACGATCATGGGTACCACCCTTGAGAGGACAAGACCCCAGAGTAAGGATAGCAGAGAGAGAGCAGGTCATTTTCGGAGATCGATCTTCTCCAAGGGATAGATCGGAAGAAAGGAGGTCGCAGGACCAGGAATGCGAGGACGACGGTAGAGGAAGGGTGGTATGTCGACAGGTGTTGAGAGGAGCACTAGGGGCTGGGATGATAGACGTGGTAAGGTTAAAAGCAGAAGTGGACGAGATAATAGGTGGAAACTTACCCCTTGAGATAATATTAATATATGGACCAGATGAATTACTCTTCGTAGCGAAGGATGTGACTCGAAAAGCACGAGTTGCACATGAGAAATTGGCAGAATTGGCTAGGCGATATGAGGTAGATTTGTCTAAAACTAAAACCTTGCAAGGAAACCATAGATTGCAGTATAGTGACCAGGAATTGGAGGAGAAAAGGGTCGTCGGATTGAGGGCCCATAGCAGAGAGTTGATCCTAGCCATGCGGATATGGATGACCCTCGATAAATGGGAAGAAAAATGGTCCAGGAAGAAAAACTCTAGGGGAATGATAGGAGGGACCCCACCTCCGGGTGGAAGGCAGGTAAAGATAGGAAACTTCCCTTTGAGGGAAGTGCAGAATGGAGGATATGTGCATGTACCCTGGAGCAGGGGTGATTTGGCGTCGTTTACGAATGATTTCCCCCGGCTTAGGGAGAAGCCCGCAGAGTGGTACAAGCAGGTTGATCGCTTTGTAAAGATCTCAAAGGTATTGTGGATTGACCTGAATACCTTATTTGATATCGTAGTTCCGGGAGACTTGTGGGCAGCATGCAAGATTGCCGTTGATTGGCCGACTTACGAGCCTGAGAGAAACGCATATACAAATGGCCCGTCACCAGCGGTAATGAGGATGTATGATCGAGTGATCGCCTGGTTGAAGGAGAAAGTTTCACCCCAAGATATTGATTGGGTGAAAATAGACAGGACAGTGCAGGAACCTAAGGAGACGGTGCATGAATTCTACAAGAGACTTTTACAGGCTTTTAAGCAATATAGTGGCCTAGACGTTTTAGAGACTAAGGATATGGGACAATTCGTCTCCAAGTTTGTGTTGGGATTGAAGCCAGAGGTTAGTCTCATGATACAGCAGCATTTGATTTGTTGGCAGAACAAGCCCGTCGATGAGATTTTGCGGTACGCTCGATATTATACAGATGAGATCGAATCAAAACATAAGAAGTTGAAAGATAATTTGCTGCTGGTTCAGATGCCAACCGCTCAGGGACAGCCTAGTGGGGGAGCGTTGGTGAGGAGACAGGGAAATTATCAGGCGGGAAATCAGAATGTTCAGGGGCAGGGAAGACCAAGGCCAATAGACCCTAGA
This sequence comes from Triturus cristatus, assembly GCF_964204655.1. Taxonomy (NCBI): domain Eukaryota; kingdom Metazoa; phylum Chordata; class Amphibia; order Caudata; family Salamandridae; genus Triturus; species Triturus cristatus. Next base: position 720,555,002 of record NC_140579.1, read on the forward strand.
ACAGGCATGGATGTGGCGATATTGAAAAAAGACTACAGCATGTCATCAGTGTCACCAGGTCGGACATTGGAGACGCGAGTGTCCCCTGAACCCGTGGAACCAGATACAGTCGGAAGGGGAGATAGTTCAGGTCCCTGGGACGGAAGCGATACAGACAGTGACGAGACCTAGAATGGTAAAAGGGGGGGACTGGTGTTCCGCAGGTCCCCCAGCCACCCAGAATACAGAATGTACAGCAGGGAGCTCGAACTTATTTGCAAATGCCAATGTTTGAAGTGAGCGAGGAAAGCGAGATTAGTCGGTTGGCATCAATAGGAGATAAGGATTGTATCCTTAGAGCCATTCTAGAGGTAGATCAGAAGGGACCCTTTGTAGAAGCAGACCTTGATGGTCACCCTACAACCTTTTTGGTTGATACGGGGGCTACCAGATCGACTATAAGGTCGGCAGTGGTCCCGAGGTTGGCTCTTTCCGGACAAAGCATCCAGGTTGTTGGTGTAGCCAATAAGAAACTGATTAGTCCACTGACAGAGCCAATTCTGATCAGGATAGGAAATTTCAGTGACCGGCATCAGTTTGTGGTGTGCGATTCAAGTCCGGTTTGTTTACTATGGAGAGATTTATTGTGCAAGCTCAACTGCACGATTTACTGTACCCCGAAAGGAGTGGAGGTAGAAACGAGAGATGATGATGCAACCTTTAAGGTTGCAAATTAGCGGGTGTGTGGAAATGTATCCAGCCTTGACAGTGGAGGAGCTTCCACTGGACTTAAGGGACTCAGTGTCTATTGATGTGTGGGACCTTAGTGGAGAGGAGATTGGTTTAGTCAAGGGAGTAGACCCAGTGAAAATTCAGATTAAACCAAACGTAGAGTTTCCGAGGACACCCCAGTATAAGTTATCTCCTGAAACTATTGCAGAGATTAAACCTGTGATTGAGTCTATGATCAGGCAGGGAATACTAATGGAGATTATGGGTAGCCCATGTAACTCGCCTATCATGGGACTGCAGAAACCAAGCGGGAAATTTAGGATTGTGCAAGATTTGCGAAAAATAAACGAAATAGTTGTTCCATGTTGTCCAGTGGTACCGAATCCATCTGTGATCCTATTTCAGATCCCATGTGAAGCTGAATGGTTCACAGTGATTGACTTGTGTCAAGCTTTTTTCTCGATTCCCCCTACATGAAGAAAGCCGATTTCTTTTTGCATTTCGGCTGGAAAGTCGTGTGTTAACATGGTGTTGTATCCCACAGGGGTATACAGAGAGCCCAACTATCTTTAATCAGATCTTGAAGAAGAACCTTGAGGGTCTGGTGTTGCCACAGAACTCTGTTTTAGTGCAATACATTGATGATCTGCTCGTTGCGTCCGAGACGGAAGACGCCTGCAGAATTGATACCGTTGCTCTGTTGAACTACCTAGGAGAGAATGGTCACAAGGTGTCTCCAAACAAGCTGCAATACTGTTTGAGCGAGGTACAGTATTTGGGGCACAGAATTGAGAAAGGCAAGAGGAAGGTGTCACCAGATCGCATTGATGCGATTCTGAGAATGCCAGTTCCCTCGACTCAGAGGGAAGTCAGAATGTTTCTGGGAATGGTGGGCTATTGCCGCCAGTGGATCCCGAACTTTTCCTTTGAAGCGAAGCCCTTACAGCGGCTGACGCAAAAGGATGTGAATGATCCGGTACCATGGGACGAAGACTGCTTAAAGTCGTTCCTGAGACTGAGAGAAGCTTTATGCAGTGCACCAGCTTTGGGAATGCCAGATTATAACAAGGCATTTGCTTTATTCTGTTGTGAAAAGGAAGGTTGCGCATTAGCAGTGTTGACTCAAAGTCACGGAGGAGTCCGTAGACCAGTTGCCTATTTTTCAGCTACCTTAGATCCAGTAGCTTCTGCGTTGCCCGGATGTCTCAGATCCGTTGCTGCAACAGGTGTCAGTATCGAAAGATGTGAGAGCATTGTGATGGGAGATCCACTTACTGTTCATGTGCCACATTCTGTTGAACTGTTGATGACTAGGACTAAAACCCAGCACCTCACGAATAATAGGTTGACTCGTTATGAACAAGTTATCCTTGCTGCAGATAATGTGACGCTGCAGAGGTGTTCTGTTCTAAATCCTGCTACATTGTTGCCGATTCCAAATGTAGATGAAGATTGTGAGGACCATGATGGTCTCGATGTGACTGAACTATGCACCAAACCGAGACCTGATATTGTCGATGAACCGCTCCCAGTTTCAGATGAGATTTTCTTTGTGGACGGTTCATGCTTAAGAGACAGTGTTGGTCAATTGAGAGCAGTGTTTGCTGTGTGCACCATCACAGGGGTGGTGGAAGCCGCGCAGGTGGCTGAGCTTATTGCTCTGACCCGTGCCTGTTTGGCCGCTGATAAGATCCGTGTAACGATTTACACGGATAGCCAATATGGGTTTGGTGTGGTTCACGATTTCGGACAGCTATGGTCCCAGAGAGGGTTCATGACATCTTCTGGTTCACCCATCAGAAATGGGGACTATGTATGACAATTGTTGGAAGCATTGCAAAGCCCAGATGAAATCGCTGTTGTCAAATGTTCTGCACACACTAAAGGAAACGATTTTGTGTCATTGGGTAATAATTACGCAGATGAAGTTGCTCGATTTTGTGCAGAGCAGGGATGTAATTTTACCGGGAGCTATGTTGTGGAAAGTGAAGAGATAACAGATTATGAGGTGATGTTAGCATTGGCAGACTCATGGGACGAACTGAAACAGTTGCAAGATGGAGTCTCTAATCAGGAGCGGGACAGCTGGATAAGAGCTGGATGTGAGAAAGGAGATGTAGATGTATGGGTTTCGAATGATGGACGAGCTGTGTTGCCGGAATGTTTGTTGAACCCCATGGCGAGGCTGATGCATGGTGCTGTGCATCTTGGTAGGGACGCAATGATGCGAGTGTTTCGTCAGACGTGGTACAATCCGAAGTTTCGGGCAGTGGCTGAAGCTGTGTGCCAGAGGTGTGTCACATGTCAACAGATGAATGTAGGAAAGAGGACCTCTGTAACGTTGAGTCATATGGTCAGGTGGTCCCTTCAATAGGATGCAGCTAGATTTTATTGAAATGCCGAAGTATAATGGGTTGAGGTACATATTAGTCATAGAATGTGTCTTTTCCAGGTGGGTGGAGGGTTACCCGACACGTAGGTGTGACCCACTCACTGTAGCTAAGTTACTATTGAGGGAATTAATCCCGAGGTACAGTTTCCCGACCTCTTTTGAATCAGATAGGGGAACGCACTTCCACAGTGAAATCATGAAGCTGCTTTGTGCTGCCTTGAATGTAGATCAAAGATTGCACTGTAGTTACCGACCAGAGGCTTCTGGGATTGTGGAGCAAGTTAATGGGACTTTGAAGGCCCGAATGGCAAAAGTGTGTTCTTCGACATCTCTGAAGTGGCCAGATGCATTACCTTTGGTTCTTATGAGTCTCCGTAGTGTCCCTGATAGGACTGGATTATCGCCCCATGAAATCCTTATGGGAAGGGCGATGCGCTTGCCAGCAATACCTGCTACTGCTTTGATTAATATCACTGATGACATGATACTGGACTATTGTAAAGGCCTGGCTGACGTGGTCCGTTCTGTGTCTCAGCAGGTGCAGACCGCAACGGTTCCAGCTGTAAGTGATCTGTGCCACGACTTGTGCCCAGGAGATTGGGTACTGGTGCGCAAACACGTGAGGAAGAGTTGTCTGGATGCTCGCTGGCGCGGACCATTCCAAGTCATCTTGATTGCGAATACAGCGGTGAAGTGTGGAGGACTTCCAAACTGGATACACGCTTCCCATACCCATAGAGTTCCAGCACCCTTGGAAGAAACAGCCCCTCAAGAGAACGAAAACCCAGCTGAGGTGGTAGAGCCATCTGAGAGGGCAAGTCAAGCTGTAGGGGTTGCTGACACAGCTGGTTGTGCACTAAACCAAGCCGAGAGAGAACGTGAAAGTAATACAGAAGCTGACCCGGAAGCAGAAGAAGAAAGAGCTGCAGAGGGCAGTGCCGAGTCAAATCCTGCAGAAGGAGAAAGTAGTGCACAGAGTACCAGTAGGGAGACTGGGGGTGCCACCGAACCAGAAAGGGTTTGGCCCGTGAATCAAAGACGGGTAAACTTGAGATCGGCACCAAGAACAGATCTCGCCCCGGTTTCTGAAGAATCTGAAGCAGAAAAAGGTGACGAAGATCAACCCCAAGGTGCTTTGAGGCGATCGAAAAGAACAAGAGTGCCGTGCCAGAAGTACTCCTCACCAGAGTGGGCTTATTCAGTGACTGATGACAGGTTTACTGGCCACGGGACGGCTGAGATCGATCACACTCGTCAGCAATACTCCGTTTCCGAGAGTAGAAGTGTTGTTGAAGATCCCAGGATTGGAGATCGAAGGAATCTTGACCATCAATATTCCGAATCCGCCACTTCTGAGCATCATCCGTGGTCTGATTTTGGAAACGCTGGACTTCCCGACTTTTGCAGTTATCCCAGCTCCCCAAGAACTGACAACCCTTAAACTTGAAATCTTGCAAGGGGTCCTACAGCTGTTGGGACCCACAGTTATTCTGGACTGATTGAAAATTTGGCGTATATAGTTTGAAAAGAAGATAACCTAGGCCCGAGTGGAAGAAGAATAAATTTAGGGATTTCCGTTGGAGAGTAAGGAAGAGTTAGGGAAGTCTTTCAGACCGAAAAGACAAGTAATTGGACTTTGCTAGAGGTTCCCCGGTTAAAGAGAGTAGCTGAACTGAACATTGCTGGATGAGAAAGAGACTTGTGTCAACAGAGACTGTACTGAACATTGAGAACAGTTCAAAGATGGCGGAACCTGGAAATACACACCGTAGAGCTAAAATAGTGATGGGTACACTGTTAGGGATGGTGATAGCTGTTATCTTTGCAGTAGTAGTAACTTCATACATGGTGGCCCATAGACAGGAGGGGGAGGTTCAGGGAACACCCACACCTACCACTCCGAGACAGAGAGGGGTCACTGGTAGAGATCAGAGAGCTCAGACGCTTGAGGAGAGTCGTATGTTTCATATAGATTTGTCTCGAGCTGATTTCTAACTCAATGCTTATGCGAAGCTGTTGTATGAGTATGTTGATGCGATGGATGCGAAGGATTGTTGTGTGCATGCAGTTGCCTGCTTCAGTAGACGAAGGTATTAGGTATCATCATCTTCCATTGACATATGGGATTTCTTGTAGCTTATTGCTTAGTTTGTTTTATGATAGGAGACAGTTTGAGTATTTCCTTTCAAATTATGATACAGTACTTCCTGAAGTTCCGGCATACAAGCATTTGGATAAGTATGATTACTACAAGTCAGAAGATAGGCTTCGGAAGTATTTCATACCGACTGTGAAGCTAAATACAGCTTATGCTCATAGACATAATTTGACATGCTGGTTGTCCGAGACAGAAAAGAAGTTCATAGCTCAGATAGAGGATAGATACAGAAAACTGACTCAAACACGGAATACGGGAAATAGTCCAGTGGATTGGACGGATGAGGAGAGATTGCACAAATCTAAGGGAAGTTATGGACCAATTGCATTAGATGAAGTACAGAAGGGAAAGTTGTGTATTGCTCGTCCTCAAACCTATTATGAGAAGGTCCCAGTGGGACAGAGTACGTGTGATCACACTTTTACCATGGAGGACACCGCTAAGAATTTCTTGCAAACTCCGGTACAGGTGATTCCGACCGTGTACTTTGTATGTGGAAAGAATGCCTATGTGAGATTGCCTGCGAATTGGTATGGTTCATGTTACTTGGCTATCATCTTCCCAAAGATTTATCATGCTGAGGATTTGAAGATGCTAGAGACGGGACGTCATTCTAAAGTGCGTAGAGCTGTGAGTGCAGAAGTAGTGATTGGTGATATATATGGAGCGACTATACCCAGTTTGGGTGTGGTCCTGAATGACGTGAAAATAAGAAGGTTGGCAACAGTAGTGGATGAATTGGCAATGAATTCGGCGAAGTCACTGTTGTTGGTGAATGGAGAAATGTTATCGATACGGAATATGGTTTTGCAGAATCGCCTTGCGTTAGACGTGTTATTGGCAAAAGAGGGCGGAGTCTGTAAATTGTTGAAGGTCCAAGAATGTTGCACGTATATTCCAGACAATAGTAAGGATCTGGAGAAATACATTGTCAATATCACCACAATTCACAAAGAGATACAAGATCTGACCGAGGAGAATGTGTGGGAAAAGATTGGTCAAGGATTTGGTCGCGTGGGAACTTGGTTTGCGAACTTGGGAATGGGATTTCTTGGATCCGTGTTGAAGCCTATCATAATTGCTGTGGTATGTGTGATCTGTTTGTGGGGATTCATAAGAGCATGGAAATGGTACAGAGGGAATAGAGCCGAAAGAGCCCTTAGAGCGAATGAACAGAGCATGGCGAGATTACAGGACCGTCAATATCAGAATCTTAAAAGGATGGAAGGGATCCGACATGGTGGGATGATAGCAACTGCAGTTTAGACCAGCTTTCATTCCAGGAGGAATGAGAATGATGGTGTGATGACAGTTGTCATCAAAGGGGGGAACTGATGTAGCGCTTAAAGAGTTTGAAATTTGTAGGGGTGCATCATATTCATTGTTAGTTGGCACCCGCATATAATCAATGCATATTCAGATGTATCGTATACAATGTATTAAGTAAATGTATTAGTCATATGGTAACATAGAAGTGTTAGAAATGCAAAACCACATCGTGAATATAGTCGATGAAATGCATAATGATTCGTTTCGTGTTCAATGTAATGTATTAGGCTAACGTGTAACCTGATTGAAGTAACTCATGTAGGCCGTTTATTCATGTATGTGAAAGTAAAAGTACTAAGGCTTAGGATGTGATTTAATAGTGTGTTTAACCTGGTAGAGGCCTGAATGCACATATATCGTTAGGGAAGAGGCCTGGTATTTTCTTATGTTAGCTGAATGCGGTAGGCCGCAATGATTCATTTCGTTAGAAGTTTTAGGCCGCAGTAAATTGTAAAAGTTAAAGGATGCGAAGTATTTCTCCATCCCATGATCTCACCGCAGGTGCAAGAACAGTTGGTTCGTTAGTAGAAAAGGTCTTTGTCTAAGAGTTGAATTATGGAGAAAGCCAGACATGGGAGTGCATTGGAATGTGCCAATCGCAACTCCTCGGGCCAACGGTGTCTGGGACTCAAGGCCAAGCTGATGGACGATGGAAGATGGACAGCACAAGTCGGAAAAGTACTGGAAGAAGACCTGATCGAGGAGGTGTGCCAGAGGGCGTGTTCTATGTTTTGGGGTTTCGTATTAGGGACAGCGCCCTGAGGGTTGAGCAGTCGAGAGTAGGACAGCGGAGCAGAACAGAGTAGCTCATAGACAGAGAGAAGAGGTGGGCGAGGAACTTGAAGGGATACTTTAGATCGGACTCTCACTAAGTGAAGACTTCTTAGGGAGTTTCACTTCTGACACCTTTCCATGATTTCTTGGGTCTCAAGGGAACGCTAAGTAGGGATGTCATCTAGCATAAAGTAGGGACAGAGATGTTTGGGTTTAATGATTCCTAATATCGACATTGGCTTGGTAGTGATCTACCTCATGCTTTTAGAATTTGTACTTTTGTACTCTTCGTAGAGTAGCATTTGTGTTAGTGCCCATTTACCTGTTGTGCCTTGTATTGAGGTGCCTTTATCTGCAGATATTTATGTTGATAATAAAATCCCGAGAACACTAGAGATTGGGTCTCGCGTCCTTAACTATGTCAAATTGTGGAAAGCACTCTCTGATAATTGTGTTTGCTCCCTCCACGCTATTGGGCAGGTAAAAAGTTTCAATCGGCCAGAGTGGGTTCTTGGAGATAAATGGTAAACAAGAAAATTGGGCCCCAGCACATGTACACAGTAACCAGGAGTTCAGGTTCCACGTTACTCACAAGGGCTGCGGGTCTCAGTTTTGCTGGGGACTCGGTTCGGCCTCTGAGAAGTCTGGAAATCCTCTTCCTGAGCTGCAAATACTTCGGAGTCCCACGGGAGATTCGGAGATGGAGACAGGCAAAATGCTTCATTGATGCCTGCCAAAAGGGGAGTCACTCCTTGACCCCAAGGGAGATTTCTTCAGTCCTCTAGTCTTGAGTAGAGTGTCGAAGTTCCAGGATTCAGCTGCAGAGTTTCATCTAGGGATATCTAAAGTCCTGTTGCCAGGGGTTCCTTACTTGTACCTCAGGAAAGGGTTGGACTAACTCTAGGGACCCACCTATTGGAGGGTTAGGAAAGAGGGGTGGCTACACCCATTTCCTTTGTCCAGTTTCACGCCAGACAGGGGCTGGAAGCCCCTGAACTGGTATGAGCTGGACTATGCACAGGGACACCAAATGTGCCCTCAGTGCAGTACTTCAAAGCCCTTTGAGAGTACTCCCACCCAGCCCCAATACACATCAGCCTGTCGGGGAGGTGGTTACACCTCCCTGTGACAGGCAACCTATTGTCCAGGCCTCCCCTGCCGGAGTTTCGGTCAGCAGCAGAAGGCCAGACCCGTGTCTGTGGCTGCAGCATCCATTTTGTGATGCCAGGTGTGAGAAGTTGGACTGGTATATGCTGGTTACTAGTTAAAGTGGCCACCTTGCACCAGTACAATTCGACTCTTATGGTAGGTAGGTTTAAGACAACCTTTTAAAGAAAGCTATCCTAGTGATAGCTGTGGAGAGCAGCCTTCAGGCTAAGTCTTAGAGGAATGTAAAGCAGCTTGTTTCACCACATAATCTCTTGAATCACCAAATGAAAGGACACCACACAGGTGTGTGTGTGTGTATGTGTGTGTGTATATATATATATATATATATATATACTAACAACTCTCTACTAATCTCTTACTGAGATTAGAAGATAGGAACATATGCACAAATCAATGTTTCACAATAAATTAAGCACAAATATGGCTGGGGCCCTAGGGGCGTACCAGACCATATACTAAAAAAGAGACTTAAGAACAACGACTTGCAAAGGGACAAGGCCTAGGGCCTTTAGAAGTGTTGGGTCCTCACGAAATCACCCAAGGCAGGTAAGTAAAGGACCCACGGGGGACGTGTGCAGTGTGTTAACACAGGTGCGAATTGCCGTAGACTTCAATGGGGCAAGTCGCTGTTAGAAATTAAGAGTTTAAGGGCACTTCGGGAGAGTCTACAAGCAATCACTTACAGGGTAAGTAGTTCTGGGGCCAACACCCATAGGAGCACCGTAGTGCTGGAGTTACCTCACCCAAGGAAGCCGGGAGCATAGGTGTTTTTTGGTGTCGGGTCGCGGCGTTGTTTTCAATGGTAGCCAATGAAGACTTGCTGCTTGTGAAGAAAGAAGAAGTGTCCGGTGGAATTCAAGCCTGGAATCAGAAGAAGGAAGACCTGAAAACAGAGGGGACAATGTTCAAAGTCACTTGGCAGTGACCCAGGGCAAGGAAGAGAGATGCCCACAGTCGTCGGGTGTTTTCAGGTAGTTCACGGGTGTCTTGACTCTTCAGCCACGAGGTCCAGGAGGCGTCAACGATGACCAGTAGCTGGATTCGGTGGGTTCCACGAAATCTGCAGCTTACTGCGGTGTCGGTGATCAGATTGGAGCCAACAAGCCTTGGTAACAGTAAGTCTTGTGGAAAGGACAAAAAGTCAGCGGTGCAGACCAGCAAGGTCTGGGGGACTCACCCCGCGAGGGTAAGTCAGGGCAGGCCTGGAGCAACCAGGGGAGCCCTTTGGAATTGTAGGAAAGTCTTCAGGGGACCCACAAGTCAGCCGGCAAGATGATCGTGAATACGCCTCGGGAGGAGCTACTCAACAGGGCACCACGGTCACTAGGGATGGGGTAGGCCTATGATCTTTGGAGGGATTCCTGCTAGAGGCTTGGACCACACGTGGCCCAAAGCACAGGTTTGTAGAACGTCGTGAAGGGGTTGCACTCAAATAGTGCACGGTACCCAGGGATTGCGGTTCCTCGTCACTCGTGGGGTCCACTTGCCTCAGCGTCGCTGGGGACTCACGATGGCCTTAGAGAAGTCAGGAAATCCTCTTCCTGGGTGGCAGGGACTTCGGGCTCCGGCGGGAGCAGTGGAGTTTGCGACCGTTGTTGCAAGTTTTTAGTGCCTGCCAAGCGGGGGAGTCACTCCTTGACTCCAAGGGAGATTCTTCAGTCTTCCAGAGGTAGTGGAATGTCGAAGGTCTGGGATTCTTCTTTAGAGCATCGTACAGGGATATCTAATTTCAATGGCAAGGGTTCCCTAACTTATGCTGGAAGGAAGGGAGGGACTAGCTCTATGACCCCCACCTATGGGAGGGTCAGGGGAGTGGGTGGCTACACCCACTTCCTTTGTCCAGTTTCACGCCAGAGCAGGGGCAGGTAGCCCCTGAGCTGGTTTGAACTGGTGTATGCACAGAGGAGCCTACTGCTCCCCCAGTGCAGGACTTCAAAGCACTCTAGGAGTGCACCCACTCAGCCCCAATACACTAAACCCTGTCTGGGAGGTGGTCACACCTGCCTGTGACAGGATACCTATTGTTGGGCCTCCTCCACTGTGAGTTTCGGTCATCAGCAGGAGGGCAGCCCAGTGTCTGTGTCTGGTGGCATCCATTTTGTGACGCCAGGGTTCTTCAGGATTCTACCGCGTTTCCACAGTAGGTACATGTCTATCCCTCTAGAAGGGTGGGATCATACCCCCACACCAGTTACTGGTGTGGGGGGTATGATTTCAAAGAGTTTGACACCAAACACAACATGTTTCGATGCAGCCATTCCAAAGTTAGCATTTACAGCGAGGTTATAAAGCACTTAAGAGTATATGGTTTGACCGCATTCACAAACAGCCCCAGAGAATGGACTCTGAGAGCTTCAGAGGGGCCCTGCTCAGGCAGAGGCACCCCCTCACATGGAAACCAAGCACCCTGCCTTCAGGATTGATAGGGCCTGCCTTAGGGGTGACTGATGGGTTTAAATGTGTGAGCAGGAGAGATATAGTGAACCTATATCTCAGTGAGGAGTGCTAGCACCACCTCACCCAGGCTGCAGTAGCAGGCCTGTGGTATCAGAATTTGTCTGCTTCCCAGGGGTGGCATAATACATGCTTCAGCCCCTGGTAGGCATGTGAAGTACCTATGCCCTTGGTACCTAAGGTATCATATACTAGGGGCTCATAAGGTACCACAGAATCCAATCACTAGTGCATCTAATATGCACTTCAAGTTATTTAGAGAGAACAGAGAGGCTGGGCCCCTGATTAGCAGGGTCCCAGCCAGACTATAGCCAGAAACCAGTGTAAACATCAGAAAAAAGTGGGGGCAACATAAGAGGCAGATCCTACTCTCCTACACCAGGGCTCAGTTAATTTTGTACCGGGTATACCGGTGCTGTCATGTCTCTCCCTCTAGAAGGGTGGGATCATATTCTCACATCAGGAATGGATGTGGGGGTATGATTCCAAGGTGTTTGACACCAAACCCAACATGTTTCTGTGCTGCCAGTCCAAAGTTAGCATTAACCATTCTAGTTATAATGCACTTAAGAGTATATGGTCAGGCTGCACCACTGACAAACCCGAGGATAGATTTTGAAGGCTGCAGAGGGGCTCAGCTCCTGCCTGGGCACCCTCTCACATATAACCAAGCACCCTACCTTCAGGATTGATAAGGCCTGCCAAAGGGGTGACTGATAGGATTGTATGTGCAGTGATAGGTGAGATATAGTGAACCTATATCTCAGTAAGGGGTGCATGCACCACCTTACCCAGGCTGCAGTAGCAGACCTGTGGTGCCATTTTGGAGGGCTTTCCAGGGGTGGCATAATACATGCTTCAGCCCCTGGTAGGCCTCTGTGGTACCTATGCCCTGGATACATAGTCTACCATATACTAGGGACTTATAAGGGTACCCCAGAATCCAATCTGGAGTGTACCTAAAGTATATGGAATCAATATAGAGAGGAAGCAGCTAGGCTGGGGTCCTGAACAGCAGGGCCCCAGCCAGACTTAAGTCGAAAAACAGTGAAACACCAGCAAAAAGTGGGGGTAACCATGTGAAGCAGATCCTACACAACCCCCACCAAACGCAGGGACATTAAACTAATCTTGGCCAGTTGAGTCTTCATGTTCTAAGTGGAAATATCTGGAGAGTCCATCTGCATTGGCATGGTTACTCCCAGGTCTATGTTTCACTGTATAGTCCATCCCCTGTAGTAAAATGGACCACCTGAGAAGTTTGGGGTTTTCACCCTTCATCCGTTTTAGTCATAAGAGGGGCTTATGGTCTGTCTGAACAATGAAGTGAGTACCAACAAGTAAGACCTCAACTTCTTCAGAGCCCAAACCACAGCAAAGGCCTCCCTCTCAATGGCTGACCAACGTTTCTCTCTGGGGGTCAGCCTTCTGCTTATGAAAGCTACTGGATGATCCTGACCTTCATCATTCAACTGTGACAGTACAGCCCCTACCCACAACTCCGATGCATCTGCTTGCACAATCAACGTTTTGGAGTAATCAGGACTTTGCAGAATGGGAGCAGTGCACATGGCCTGCTTCAGGTCATTAAATGCCTTTTGACAGCTAACTGTCCACTGAACCTTTTTGGGTATTTTCTTAGAGGTTAAGTCATTCAGGGGTGTCACTATTGATCCATACCCCTTGGCAAATCTTCTGTAGTACCCAGTCAGGCCTAAGAAGGCTCTCACCTGAGTCTGGGTAGTTGGAGCAACCCAGTCCATTATGGTCTGGATTTTGCACTTCAATGGTTGAACCTGGCCTCCAACTACCAGGTGGCCCAGGTACACAACCTGACTCTGCCCTATCTGGCACTTAGTGGCCTTGATAGTTAGGCCTGCTTTTTACAGCGCCTCCAAATCATTCCTCAGGTGGACCAGGTGATCCTGCCAGCTGGAACTAAAGACAGCAATATCATCTAGATAAGCTGAGCAATAAGTTTCCATACCTGTCAGAACTTTGTTCACCAACCTCTGAAAAGTGGCAGGTGCATTCTTCAAACCAAAGGGCATCACCACAAAGTGATAGTGCCCACCAGGGGTTGAAAATGCTGTTTTGGCCTTGGCATCATCAGCTAACTTGATTTGCCAGTAGCCAGCTATTAGGTCAAATGTATTCAGATATTTGGCCTCAGCCAAAGTATCAATGAGCTCATCTGCCCTGGGAATTGGATAGGCGTCAGTCCTGGTGACTGCATTGAGGCCTCTGTACTCTACACAACCTCATTTCTTTCTTACCACCCTGGGTATGAGGTTTAGGCACAAGGACTACTGGACTAGCCCAAGGGCTATCTGAAGGCTCAATCACTCCTAGTTCCAACATTTTCTGGACTTCAGTCCTGATACAGTCCCTGACATGGTCGGGTTGCCTGTAGATTTTACTCTTGACAGGCAGACTGTCTCCAGTGTCCACCTCATGTATGCACCAGGAAGTCTGACTAGGGGTCAGGCTGAACATATGTTTGAACTGCTGCAGAACTTGTCTGCATTCAGTTTGTTGATGGTCAGTAAGGCTGCTTGCCAAAGCAACGCCATCTACTGACCCATCATCAGGGTTCTGTGAGAACAGGTTAGGGAGAGGGTCACTCTCCTCCTCCTGTTCCTCATCAGTTGCCATGAGCAAGCCCATGTCAGCCCTGTCAACATATGGTTTTAATCTGTTGACATGGAGCACCCTAAGGGGGCTTCTGGGAGTTCCCAGATCCACCAAGTAGGTGACCTCTCCCTTTTTCTCAACAATTGTATGGGGGCCACTCCATTTGTATTGGAGAGCTGCTGGGGCCACAGGCTCCAACACCCACACTTTCTGTCCTGGCTGGTATACAGTCAGTACAGCCTTTTGGTCATGCCAAGCGTTTTGCAGTTCTTGGCTTGCCTCCTGGTTTTTGGTTGCCTTCTTCATGCATTCGGCCATCCTGGAGCAGAGACCAAGTGCATAGTCCATCACATCCTGTTTGGGAAATTTGAGAGGTAATTCCCAGCCCTCCTTCACCAAACATAATGGACCTCTGACAGGGTGCCCAAACAGAAGTTCAAAAGGGATGTAGCCAATCCCCTTCAGTGGGACCTCCCTGTATGCAAACAGAAGGCACGGCTAAGCTTTTCTGGGAGGCCTTTAATCATTCCCTTTAGGGTTTAGTTGAACCTTTCAACTAACCCATTGCATTGTGGGTGATAGGAAGTAGTGAATTTGTAATTAGCACCACAATCCTTCCACATTGCTTTTAGATACCCTGACATAAAGTTTGTATATCTGTCAGATATAACCTCCTTAGGGAAACCCACTATGGAGAAGACTCCAATGAGGGCTCTTGCCACCACAGGGGCTGTGGTGGTCCTGAGGGGAATTGCTTCTAGGTACCTGGTGGCATGATCCACTACCACCAGGATAAACCTGTGCCCAGATGCTGTTGGAGGGTCAAGGGGACCAACAATGTCAATCCCTACCCGTTCAAAGGGTACCCCCACCACAGGAAGTGGTATCAGGGGGGCCTTTGTTGTGCCACCTGACTTGCCACTGGCTTGGCAAGTGACACAGGAGCGACAAAACTCCTTGGTGTTCTCTGACATATGTGGCCAATGGAAATGTGGAACAAGCCTGTCCCAGGTCTTGTTTTGGCCCAAGTGTCCTGCCAAAGGGATATCATGTGCTTGGGTCAAGAGGAACCCCCTAAACTTCTTAGGTATTATCAACCTCCTGGTGGCTCCAGGGGTAGGATCTCTAGCCTCAGAATATAGGAGTCCCTCATCCCAATAAACTTTATGGGACCCACTAGCACTCCCAGCAGCCTCAGCAGCAACCTGCTGCCTGAGGGGTTCAAAAGAGGGGCAGCACTGTTGCTCCTTATTCAGATCTTCCCTGGAAGGTCCCCCTGCCCCCAAAAACTCAACCTGATCAGGCTCAAGTCCCTCTGGGGCAGTTCCTTCTTCAGGATCTTCTTCTCCTCCCTCAGGAGGGGAATCTGTGATCTGAGACAGAGGGGAAGGCACTGCCTTAACCCTACTGGTCCTCCTCTTGGGTAGCATCTGGTCCATAGTTTCAGGATCCAGAGCTGGTTCAGCTTTATGCATCTTGGCCTGTGACCTGGTCACAGCAAATACCTAACATCTCAGCATGAGTCCATAACTCTACTTTAGACCAGGCTGAAGTGTCCAGATCATTGCTCAATAGACATCCAACAGGGAGGTCCGCACTGACTACTACCGTCTTGAGGCCAGTTACCTCTCCCCAGGAGAAATTCACAACTGCCAGACTATGGTTGGTCCTGACATTGCTTGCATTGGTTACCTGATGCATTTCACCCAGGATGATCTGTGCAGGGTCCACCAGATCCTCTGCCACCATGGTGACACTAGCACCTGTGTCCCTGAATGCCAAAGCCTGTTTGCCATTTATTACAGGCTGCTGTGTGTATTTGCCCAGATAACTGGGGCTCACTAGGAAGGACATATAAATGTCTCCCTCACAAACCAGCAATGCCTGAGTGGTTACTCTGACTAGACCAGAGTCCAATTCAGAACCCAGGGTCAACCCTACTACACCCTTATTCTGATTACCGCCTCCAGCAGTAGCTGCACTAGGGGGGACAGTTGCCTTAGGGACTTGGTACAATCAGAAGTCCAGTGTCCTTTCTGTTTACAGAATTTGCTCCAGGGCTTCTTTTGGCCTTTTCCCTTTGTAGACTGTGAATCCCCACCTGTAACGTCCTGGCTTTCTCGGGGTTGGGACAAACAGACGACGGACCAGAGAAATGGAGGTTAAGGATGATTTAATAAACAGATAAACAACTACAGACAACAAAGAATACCGGTACTGGAATCCCCAGTTAAAGTACGATACCCATTCACAGCTCTTCTAACCGACCTCCGCATGCACACCGGACCAGGTATGCTCCAACGGAGGGCACAGTGCTAAGCAGAGGCCGACAATGCCACTCGACCGCTGTGAAGGGTAGTTCCAAGATTGTGGAATCTACGGGGGGGGGGGGGTGGGGGGGGGGGGGGGGGGCACGTGGGAGTCACCCGGCTGGGCTCTCTACCACCTGGGAACAGCCGCTCTACCAGTATCCCCCAGAGTACTGCCACAACACAAAGACGCTGGGAACACTTCCTAGTGTGCGTCTCTTGTATCCGGGTTTAAGTGATGATACCCAAGGTGGTGCAGAGAATGGATGGGAGCAGCCGCTCTACCTATCCCAGTTCTCCTACGAGTGTCGATGGCTAAGACGCGGAAACACCTCCTGGATAGCGTCTTAGCTCTAGGCGTGTGTTTACCCAAGTGACGAGGGTGGGGAGCTTCGGCTCGCACCCACCTCGTTTTCTCCAATTGTCAGGCCGTTGGGAGCTTCGGCTCTACCAACGGTCCCTGTGCCCAATGACGTTGAATACGGCTCTCAGAACGGGACAGGACACGGGCAGGAAGCACTCGCAGCACCTCTCCTCCGCTCCTTAGAATGTTCCTTCCGCCGCTCAACTCTCCAACGGGTCCATGTACCTCAACCAGGTACTCCGGTAAAGATCAGAATATCCGACGCCGAGTCCCAGTGATCTTCTCCTTAAGTAGTACTCTCAGCGTTGTATAACCATGACTCTTGAGTTGCATAACACGAAAACTAGGTGTTACCCTTGGTGTTATGTAACCAGAACTCTTGAGTTGCATAAGGCACTGTTGCCGGAGGGCATTCTGGGAGTTGTAGTCTGCTCTCCTCCAAGCGCACCAGGTTCACAGAAGTGGCATCGTGGGAGGGAATCCATGTGCGGGAGGGGATTCCTGACACCACCAGATGCAGATTTTTGGGGCCCTTGCGAAGACTTCTGGTCTTTTGACGTATCCCCACCTTTCTCTGAGCCTTTAGGATCTTGCTTCTTAGTGTCACCCCCTGGGTTCTGGGTTTTCTGCCTCACCCTGGTTCTCACCCATTTGTCTGCCTTCTTTCCCAATTCTTGGGGAGAGGTCAGATCAGAGTCCACCAGGTACTGATGCAACAA
This sequence comes from Triturus cristatus, assembly GCF_964204655.1. Taxonomy (NCBI): domain Eukaryota; kingdom Metazoa; phylum Chordata; class Amphibia; order Caudata; family Salamandridae; genus Triturus; species Triturus cristatus. The sequence goes on from NC_140579.1 coordinate 720,572,016, forward strand.
CTGGTTTTGGCAATTATTAAGGATCTGTTCTCTCATTATAAGATTATACAATCCCTTAAAATCAGTAACTCTACTACCAACCAGCCAACCCTCCAGAACCTTGGTTGCACAATCAACAAAGTCAGTCCAGTCCTGAGTCTGTGCTTTCTGGGTATCGCTGAAATTGAACCTGTACTGTTCAGTGGTTAAGCAAAACCCATCTATCACTGCACTCTTCAGGACTTCATAATCATCAGCATTCTCTTCTCTAACAGTGAGGAGCTTGTCTCTACCTTTATCAGAAAAGGAGAGCCACAAGATTGCTGCCCACTGTTTCTGGGGGACTTGTGGATATCATCCCCACACTGGTAGGGAGAAACAACCTTGGAAAGGTTCCTATGGTCTGGAATGTAATCTCTGCCTCTAGGGACACTGTTGCTGCCACTAGGGGGTTCTAACGCCTCTTTTTTTAGAAGCTCTCTGGAGCTCAAAGGCTAAGGCCAATTGCTTGGTTCTGAGGGCAAGTTTGGCTTCCTCATACTGTGCCATCTTGTACCTCCTTTCAGAGGAGGTCTCTCTTCTATTAGAGTATGAGTTCCTCTGATGGACAGATTCTCTGTCAGAGTGATATGAGTGGTTAGATTCCCTTGAAGGGAACCTAGGCCTCTCTTCACCTCTGTCAGCTCTCTTAGGGAGAATTCCTCTGTCCTTTTCAGACCCTCGTGGGTCTGGCCCTTCAATCACAGACTCCAGGTCATCTTGATTTTCATCATCTGACCCAGAGACTATGGCTTACCCACCCCCTGATCCAGATCCACTAGCTCCTAGAGCTAGTCTAAGATCATCTGCTGTTAGCAAATGTATCAGGTGTTGTGTGGAGGGACTCTGTCCTAACCGCAGGTGTCTTGCAACACACATGGCCTTCAAGTCAAAGAAGGTCATGTCCTTATACTGAGGTTGGGTGGACGCACTGGCTCCATCGCTTGAGGACATTCTAGTGTTGTGCAGTGTTGTAGTACCTACACTAGTTTGTGGCCTACTGATCCTAGCTTGAGTTGTAGCAAGGGTGTGCTATCACTTCACAAACAGCTCTAAGTTCAGTAGAACGTATTGATACTAAGCTTGACTTAATATGTACCGTGAGTACCTTAAGTGGTTTTCAGTTAGTAATTCAAATAGAGATTTTCTGGTAAAACAATGGCAAGCTGGAATCCCACACGCTTCCCACCAATGTGAGAAGTTGGCCTGGCATATGATGGTCACTAGTTATAGTGGCCACCTTGCACCGGTCCAATTCGACTCTTATGGTAGATAGGTTTAAGACAACCTTTTAAAGAAAGCTATCCTAGTGGTAGCTGTGGAGAGCAGCCTTCAGGCTAAGTCTCTGAGGAATGTAAAGCAGCTTGTTTTACCTTATAATCACTTGAATTACCAAATGAAAGGACACCACCCAGGTGTATATATATCAAATATATATGTATTTATTTCTAGACACACTCTACTAATCTCTTTATGAGATTAGAAGCCAGGAACACATTCAAATATCAACATTTCACAATAAGTTAAGCACAAATATGGCTGGGGCCCTAGGGGCGTATCAGACCATAAACTAAAAGAGAGGTTTAGGAAACTCGACTTGCAAGGGGACAAGGCCTAGGGCCTGTAGAATCGCTGGGGCTTCACTAATCCACCCAAGGCAGGTAAGTAAAAGACCCACGGGAGACGTGTGCAGTGTGAGAACACAGCCGCAGGTTCCCTATTGATTACAATGGAGCAAGTTGCGGTTGGATTTTTAAAGTTTTAGGGTACTTCGAGGAAGTCTACAAGCAAGCCACTTACAAGGTAAGTAATTCGAGGGCCAACACCCACAGGAGCACTGGAGTGCACGAGTTACCTCACCCAGGGAAGCCGGGTGCATAGGTGTCTTTTGGTGTCGGGTCGCGTCGCTGTTTTCTATGGAAGCCAAAGAAGATTTGCTGCTTGCGAAGACTGAAGAAGTGTCCAGTGGAATCCAAGGCTGGATTCACGATGAAGACCTGAAAGCAGAAGGGACAGTGTTCACAGTCACTTGCCAGTGACCTGGGGCCAGGAAGATGGATGCCCACGGATGTCGGGTGATTTCCGGGTGCTTGAGGGTGTTTTGACTCTTCACTCACGAGGTCCAGGAGAGATTGACAATGACCAGCAGTTGGATTCGGAGTGTCCCACGATGTCTGCAGCTGACTGAGGTGTCGGCAACCGGATTGGAGCCAACAGGCCTTGGCAACGGCAAGTCTCGTGAAAAGTGAATAAAGTCAATGGTGCAGACCAGCAAGGTCTGAGGGACTTACCCAGAGAAGGTCAGGAGCAACCAGGGGAGCCCTTTGGTTAGATAAGAAAGTCTTCAGGGGATCCACAAGCCAACAGGCAAGGGATCGCGAAGATGCCTGATGAGGGAATGCTTTACAGCAGCCCACGGTCACTTGGGATGGGGTAGGCCTCTGATTTTCGGTGCACAAGGCTTGAGCCACAAATGGTCCAAAGCACAAGTTCGTAAAACGTCGTTAAGGGGTTGCACTCGACAATAGTGCACGATACCCAGGTATTGCAGTTCCTCGTCACTCGTGGGGTCCACTCACCTCCGCTCTGCTGGGGACTCACAATGGCCATCGAGAAGTCAGGAAATATACTTCTGGGGCTGCAGGGACTTCGGACTCCGGCGGGAGCGGGAACGTTTGCGACCGTTGATTCAAGTTTTTGGTGCCTGCCAAGCAGGGGAGTCACTCCTTGACTCCAAGGGAGATTCTTCCGTCTTCCAAAGGTAGTGGAACGTCGAAGTACCAGGATTCTTCTTGTAAAGCGTCGTCCAGGGATATCTAGTTTGCCATGGCAAGGTTTGTCTATCTTATACTAAAGGAAAGGGAGGGACTAGCTCTATGACCACTCCTATGGGAGGGTCAGGGGAGTGGGTGGTTACACCCACTTCCCTTTGTCCAGTTTCGTGCCAGAGCAGGGGCTTGTAGCCCCTGAACCGGTTTGAGCTGGCATATGCACAGAGGAGCCTACTGCTCCCCCAGTGCAGGACTTCAAAGCACTCTAGGAGTGCACCCACCCAGCCACAATACACTAAATCCTGTCTGGAAGGTGGTTACACCTCCCTGTGACAGGATGCCTATTGTTGGGCCTCCTCCACTGCGAGTTTCGGTCAGCAGCAGGAGGGCAGCCCAGTGTCTGTGCTGGTGGCATCCATTTTGTGATGCCAGGGCTCTTTCAGGTTTCTACTGTGTTTCCACAGTAGGTCCATGTCTATCCCTCTAGAAGGATGGGATCATACTCCCACACCAGTTACGGGTATGGAGGTATGTTTCCAAGGCGTTTCACACCAAACACGACATGTTTTGATGCAGCCATCCCAAAGTTATCATTTACTGCTAGGTTATAATGCACTTAAGAGTATATGGTTTAACCGCATCCACAAACCGCTACAGAGAATAGACTGAGAGCTGCAGAGGGGCCCTGCTCAGGCAGAGGCACCTCCTCACATGGAAACCAAGCACCCTGCCCTCATGATTGATAGGGCCTGCCTTAGGGGTGACTGATAGGTTTATATGTGTGTGTGTAAGGTGAGATATAGGGAACCTATACCTCGGTGAGGAGTGCTAACACTACTTCACCCAGGCTGCAGTAGCAGGCCTGTGGTGTCAGATTTAGTCTGCTTCCCAGGGGTGGCATAATACATGCTTCAGCCCCTGGTAGGCCTGTGAAGTACCTATGCCCTTGGTATCATATACTAGGAGCTCATAAGGTACCACAGTATCCAATCACTAGTGCATCTAATATGCACTCCAAGTTGTTTAGAGAGAACAGAGAGGCTGGGGCCCTGATTAGCAGGGACCCAGCCAGACTATAGCCAGAAACCAGTGTAAACATCAGAAAAAAAATGTGGAAGCAACATAAGTGCAGATCCTACTCTCCTACATCAATGTTCTCCTCTGTACTGCTAACCGAAAAGAAGTCCCAAACTGGGGAGGTGTACTTTCCGGTGCTGCTGGAGGTGCCACTTTCAATGGCAGATGAACTGGAGGGTGGGCATGGAATTTGACCACCTGAGGTGGTGGTTGAGCTTGATGTAGGTCCCTGCCGGGCCTTACCAAATACAAATATAGAAGCTGGTGGTGGTGTTACCTATCTTGGTGGCATCCGTGCTACATCCCTCGCAGCGATTTTGGATAGGGGGTAATGTTGGTCTCCATCTCCTCTGGGCCAGGAGTGATATTCATGATGACTGGCAGGTCATCATCATCATCTCCTCTTCTACATCTACCTCCATAACTCTAGGGCTTTCTGGAACCTTCCTTTTCACTAGCCTGGTCTTGTGGCGTGCATCACTCTCAGACTGAGCTGGTGGATTCCAAGTGGCATCTAGATCATCAGCAGCGGGCCTTGAAGAAGATGTTGATGGACTAACCCTCCTTTTCCTTGCTGGGGATCTGGAAGACAATGGATCTTCTGAAAGAGGGCTTGCTCCTCTTTGTCTGCAGGAAGCTCGATTTCCTGAACTGCCCCTACTTCAGGAGGAACAACTACTATTGCGGGCTGTTGTTGCCCACTTACTAGCTGAGTTTCCGCCTGCGTTGATTGTGTACTACTTTGCTATAATGACATTTCAACATCACTGCTCATTCGTAGACTGGCTACCTCTGCGACACTCATGGGCTTGGGCCTAGGTTGGTGGGGTGGGCCCGCTGATGCGGAGGTGCTGCTCTCAGCTTGGTCCCCGGACATCGCTGCTGCAGGCATCATTTTTTGTTTCCCAAAAAATATTGTGGGCGGCACACCAGTCTTGGTAAGTGTTCCTTCTTCTCACTGGCAACTTTCTTGGTACTGGAGGACCTGGTAACTTTTTTGGGGCCATCTTCTTCAGATGTCAGCAGGATACTGTTGCACAAGTTCAAAGATGTCTGTGGCCACACATCACGTACAACGGGTGATGATGACACCTCCTCCTCTGTCTTTTTGTGCACCTAAAAGCAAAAAAGCCAGGAAAAGAACATCAGAGAAATGTTGCATTTGTTGTTGTGGTTCAATTACTACTAGCACAAACAAACAAATATAATATATAAATGTTCGTGTTTATTATTACATTTTATTAACTGTTTAAGTTATAAAAAAAAAACACAACGGTGTAGCCATTTGTCAGACTTTGACAACAAGTGCTTTCTTGGTATACTGTGACACTCAGGAAGGATAGGAAAGAAGAAGAACAAAAACAAAAGTAGAAATGTAATGGAAGTGGAGCCTGTTTGTTTGACATTAAATTATTTGCTCATCACATCATTGAGGGAGCTGCAGCTGGCAAAGGGGATGGGTGGAAGCAGTAAGCCAAGAGGAACATAGGAAAGACATGCAGGCATAGATGGCAAAAGCAGCAAACTACTAAAGTTCCACCACAAAATGGCCACCAGCCACATGGACACTCACAGTCCCAAGCAACAAGCAGGAGGCCTGGAAAACAATGAACTGAAACAGGCCTATAATAGCCAGACAAAGGAGGCTTGCTAAACAACAAGCTTTAATGCAATAAAATGCAAAAACGGAAATCTACAGGGCTAAACAAGGTGTGCAAGTTACACAACAAACACACCACACACAACAAAGGCATTTATTTAACACACACCAAAAAAGTGAAATACCCCAAAAACACATTTTGCAATTCAATCCAATGCCATCCATGCCCTAAATGATGTTTAAATTCAACAGAACGCACAAACAGTTGTTTCATGCACCCATGACTACCTCTGGGCCTACTGGATGAAAGGCCTGTTGGCAGACTAGGCCACAAGCTTGCAGGCCTATGGCAAAAGCACACTGCCTGGCTTCAAAATGGCCACCAGCCACATGGCCAGGCCCACAAGAAGAAGAAGAAGAAGAAAGCAAAGACAGACAATGCATGCCTATGGCAAAAGCACACTGCCTGGCTTCAAAATGGCTACCAGCCACAAAGCCAGGCCCACAATAACAAGAAGCCTAGGCCAAAAAGGAACAAAGGAAACACATGCAGGCCTAGGCCCTATATGGCATAAGCAGCACACTTATAACTAGCACCACAAAATGGCCACCAGCCACATTTACAGTCATAGTCACAAGCAACAAGCAGGAGGCCTTGAAAACAATGAACGGAAACAGGCCTGTAATTCAGACAAATGAGGCATGCTAAACAACACAGCTTTAATGCAAAAAGGCAAAAACGAAAATCCACAGAGCTAAATAAGGTGTGCAAGGTACACAACACACCACACACACAACAAAGGAATTTATTTAACACACACCCAAAAACTGAAATACCCCCACAAATACACATTTTGCAATTCAATCCAATGCCATTCATGCCCTAAATGATGTTTAAAATAAATTCAAAACACACCAAAGGAACAGTTGTTTCATCATGTACCCACCATGACTAGCTCTGGGCCTATTGGCTACCCACAATAACTTTTTTTTAAATGATGAAAAGTTCCAAAATTGTATTTGCAGCAACTGCAATGCCCCAATCAAACAAACAACAACACCAACTTACTTGTAAAATCTCAAATCCCAAAGTCCTCAAATCCAATGATATATGATGCAGCAGACACAAAGAGTGATCCTTCCAGCTCCAAATCCAAATGAAAAAGAAGCATTGGCATAGCCAATAGGTCTCGCTTTGGGGACCTTATAAGTATTTAGTTATGCAACAGTCAGTAGCTGGAATGATTGTTCCAGTGGAGCAGATACATTGGAAAATAAAAGCTTGAAGAAAAATAGTTGATTTAAATGAAATCCGGAAACAATCTTATGAAGAAACCTAAGCTGCGTACTAGAGGCATGTCTGCATGAAAAATAAGAAAAAGATTAGCAGTGCATGGATTTCAATAAATTATATATTAGGATTTACAGTTACAATGAGAGCACTTTTTCAGGAAGTATCTGCCATAAAAGAGAATTTCTACAATCCCAAACAAAGCCAAAGCAGGTTAAAGGCAGATGCTTGGCTGTGTTAAATTCCTTATCAACGCTTGTTTACTTCAGAGCACTTACACTGCAGGTGCTCATGTTTCTCTTAATCTGTAGCTCTAAATAGAAATGTGTTGTAAGGATGTGTTGTGCAGGGCACTTTCTTTGCTGGTGCTCCTCTCTCCCTGTAAATAAATATTACCCATTCAAAGGTTCTTCTGTACATTGCTTGTCTGTGCCCAGCTATGCAGGAACATCTCAAGATATTTTAGTCTGCTCCTGGCTTTAGGGATTGACATGGAAGTCCTAAAAGTGATCATGTGGAGAAGATCTGTGTCTTGGTACAGGTTTGACCACTCCGCGTGGTTCATACTTGTAATGTGGCTCTTCATGGCCAATGTGCTCATGCAGGTTTGCACGAAGGTGGCCCACCCTAAGTTACGATGTGCCTGTGATGTGGAGGGTTGAGAATTCCTAGGCAAACCTGTGCTAATTGACCCCTCATCCACAGACGCACCCCCCACCCCCAATAGGATAATATTGCTTGAATTCCCTTCTGAGCCCCAAGCCCAGGACTACAAGAAAGACTGAACCCCTACCTAACATTCACTGGCACGGATACTAGGCAGCACAGGGTTGGGTGAGGTAGTGTGGGTTAATCATGGGCTTCTGGACATCAGGAAAGGGCTGAAGTCTCATCTCTTCAAGAAAGACCCCTCCCACACAACCACGGACGTCATTTAGGGGTCGATGCAGCAACCCGTGAAATGCCCCTTGTGACCCCTGGTACTGCCACCTCTAGCGTCAGCAGTGGCAAAATGAGTGGCAGGAACAGAAGCAGCTCATCCTTCTGATCGCCAGTGGGGGCTTCACTCACCTCCTTCTTTGTCAATTTTTATTATACTAGCAGTGAATAATATTACATTATTCACTATTAGTTTATTAAAAATGGAGTACAAATAGCTGGACTATGACTTTCCCTGGCAGCCTAGGTAAGTCAAGAAATTATTTTAAATGTATGTATGTTGCGTGCGTGCTTGCAGTTTTGAATGTTTTTATGTAAGAGTGTGTATGAGTGAATGTGTGTTTATGTGTAGGCAGTGTGTATGTGTATTTATATGCATATGTATGTGAGTGAAAGTGAAGGTCAAGAGCATGTGAAATCACTTCCGCTACCCCAGGCATTGACATCAAGGCACACAACCCGGTAAATGAGTGTGGATTGTAATCTTTGCTGTTGTCCCCGTAAAGTTCTTCGTAGTCCTTCGCTAAGTTTGTGCTATACACAACCCCACACCTAGGAACATACACATATTCTTCTGCAGTTTGTGTTGCACTGAATCAATTGGCTCTTGGAGATGTCACTGCCCTTTTCACCCACTGAATTCACGCTAACAAAGAATGGAAACATAGTTAACATACGTGGCTAAACTGCAGACGTTCTTTTGATTGGAGTAGTTTAATAAACTGTGGCGAAGGCGCGATCCTGATTCATCATGTCCGAAACTTGGGTCGGGAGGTAGTTGCTGGCCGCCATGAACATCTTACTTACCCATGTATCCGGTCCATGAGGGAGACTCGTCCAAGTTGCTGAAAACAGGGACATGAAATCAATGATTCGTGCATCCAAATCGCCAACAGCACTTTAAATCTCTATGCCGCAAAGGCACTTTAAACTGAATTTAGGGAGGTGCTCTTAAGAATTTAAACAAATTTGTAACTTTTCTTTGCTGATTTACTGTCTGTTAAACATTGGGCGTTCGATTCTTAAAGTCGTAAATCGCAACAAGCAGGTCTGCAATGTTTGAGGGGTGAAGATTTACGATATTAAATCACAAGTTTCCAGAGGTGTGCATGGAAACCTCCAGCAGTCACAGGTTTCCAGGAACAACTCTGAGTAACATTTGTGGTGAATTCAAGTCGTGCATTCTGAAATATGCAGGTGTATATTTTATTTATTCATGTGAAAAAACTGCTGAGAGAATGCAAGTGGAAATGCTAAAATGTTTTCTTCCTTGTCCGCATAGAAAACATTTTACCTAGTGGAGAAACTCCTTCTCATACGCTCCCAACTGTTTGGCTGTGTTACGTTCTCCTGCCCACCCCGGAAAGGGATTTACGCCTGGCCTGCCCTTAGCAGATAGCAGATTGGCAGTTGCTTCGCTGTCCTTCTCTATTACATTACCTACCAAGAAATATTAATGATACTATCATACAATGACTCATGACGTATTTGAGACAATTTTAATATGCTGTATTCTTCCTGCGGGGCATTGTCCTTACCTAAGTCAAGTTGTTACTGGACCCTAATGGGACCAATCTGCTATCCCAAAACATCGGAGGGTTAATATTGCCAAACACTTCAAAACAAACGTTGCCAATAAATATTGGTAGCTACACTTAACATTTTGGATACAATAGTTCGATTTAGTGGGGTTACTATGTAGGCCCAAAAACTGTTAACAGAGGATTATTGGATACATGAAAATGAGTAGCTTTCGTGGAAGGGATTTGTTTATGAATTTAGAATGTTTTTCTCTGGATTAAAGATGCAATCAAATGATGTTAAATAAAGTACCAAGGAGGCCCCATAAAATTGAGAGGTGTTGTAGATTTTTGATGTTTATAAGGTCACAGTAGGAATCTTATATGACTTGCCTTAAATGTATAAAATACGAATAAGATTATCAACCCAATTTTAGCATTTTGGGTGTTATGTACAACCATTGGACATCTGATGTTAATATTATGGCAATAATTGTAGTTTAGTGCTTTTTGTAGGCATCTGCTGTCTTTGGATGATATGGTTCATTTATAAGTACAATGTATTAATTGAACTGTTACAATTTGTATTATATCTGTATTTTAAATGTTTTTACAGCCCTGACGAAGTTCTTAGTAAAGGAACGAAATGCGTTGGCTGCCATAGAATTGTGAAAACTCAAGGAAGAATGAAGAGGAATTCTTTGGAACCATATATAATATTAAATGGACATTCTCTTAATTACCAAGGTTATGGACTGAAAGTAGTGGTGCGACCCGCAGTGGGTTTAAAAACTAAAACAAGTGAAGATGTTCGAGCAGTGGTGGGAATAATACACAGTAACTGAGGTCTGCGCCTGTTTTCCTTGCGTTACCCTTGCGGGAGCGAGCAGGGGCACCATATGTTTGCAAGTTAATTACAAACATATGGTGTCAAAGCTCGCTCCCGCAAGGGAATCGCCAAACATGCACGCGTTGCCATTGAAAGCAATGCAACACGTGCCCGGTTTTAGGGCAAAAGCTGAATCGATTCCAAAAGGTCTTTCTTATGCAGCGCAAGTGCTCCGTATGCGAGACCCAATGAACAGGAGATGGACAAAGCACTGGGAGGAGCCTGCTGGGCACGAACAGGAAGTTGGAGAATCTGTGGCACTTCCTTCCTCTCCCCAAAAAAAGTTTTTAAACAAAAGGACTTCTTGTACAAAAAAGTACAGCTAAATGTCAATCTGAGGAGTTTTTTTATCCAAATCATCATTTTAGAGAAGGTTTTATGCTGCTCGAGATATTATCCTTCTCCTGATTGCAAATTTTGCTTGTTCGGCATCGCGAGCTTCACCAAACTGACGCCAGATGTCTGATGGGACGTCCGAATGACGTGTTCGTGATCGCACACTCTCACGGTGTCCGTTGGTGCGGCAAATGACGTGTTCGCGATCGCACACTCTCGCGGGATCGCGCGGCCAGCTACCAAAATCTCGTGGCGCATGCAAACAGATAGTAAAACTTGTCGGCAAACACAGGGATCCCGGTAAGTCGCTATAGTGCATGCGAAAATGCATTTTTAAAGCGTGAACAAGGAAATAATTCCGCTACGCCACAGATTGAGGAATATTTGGTAATCCCGGGTTCACAGCAGAATGCAGAATTGCCAAAAATCCGCAAATTTCATGAGCGGATCAGATTTTACCCCCAGGGATACTCTGCACTTCCCTTGTCTCTTTTTGTACTGCTTGGTTCTTTCTGCACTTCTCTTGCTTCTTTCTGTACTTCTCTTGCCTCTTTCTGTACTTCTCTTGCCTCTTTCTGTACTTTTCTTGCCTCTTTCTGTACTTCTTTTGCTTCTTTGTGTACCACACTTGCCTCTTTGTGCACCTTTCATACTCTCTCTGCACTTCTCTTGTGTCTTTTTTTTACCTCTTTTGGTTCTTTCTGCACTTCTCTATGGCCTTTCTGCACTAGTCTTGCCTCTGTTGGTAGCTCTGTTGCCTCTTTCTACACCTCTCTTGCCTCTTTCTGCACTTGTCTTGTCTCTTTCTGCACCCCTCTTGCCTCTTTCTGTATCCCTCTTCCCTCTTTTAGCACCTCACTTGCCTCTTTCTGCAGCTGTGTTGCCTCTTACTGCACTTCTCTTGCCTCTTTCTACACTTCTCTTGCCTCTTTCTGTACTTTTTTTTGCCCCTCTCTGCACTTCTATTGCCTTTCTGAACCCTTCTCTCTTTCTACATCCCTCTTCCCTCTTTTTGCACCTCTCTTGCCTTTTTCTGCAGCTATATTGCCTCTTTCTGCACCTCTCCTGCCTCTTTCTCCACTTCTCTTGCCTCTTTCTCTACTTCTCTTGCCTCTGTCTGTACCCCTCTTGCCTCTTTCTGCACCTCTCTTTCCTCTTTCTGCACTTGTCTTTCTTCTTTCTGCACCCCTCTTGCCTCTATCTGCATCCCTCTTCCCGCACCTCTCCTGCCTCTTTCTGCAGCTGGCTTGCCTCTTGCTGCACTTCTCTTGCCTCTTTCTGTACTTCTCTTGCATCTTTCTACACTTTTCTTGCCTCTTTCTGCACTTCTCATGCCTCTTTCAGCACCCTTCTTCCCTCTTTTTGTACCTCTCTTGCCTCTTTGTACACATTTTGTGTCTCTCTCTGCACTTCGTTTGTCTCTTTTTGTACTTCTTTTGGTTCTTTCTGCACTTCTCATGCTTCTTTCTGCAACTCTCCTTCCTCTTTCTGCACTCCTCTTGCCTCTTTCTGCACTTTCCCTGCCTCTTTCTGCACTTATCTTGCTTCTTTCTGTACCTCTCTTGCTTCTTTCTGTACCTCTCTTTCCTCTTTCTGCACCCCTCTAGGTGCCTTTTACACCCCAGTTGCTTCTTTCTGTACCTCACTTGCCTATTTCTTCACCCCTGTTGCCTCTTTCTGCACCTTTGTTGCCTCTTCCTGCACTTCTCTTGCTTCTTTCTGCACTTCTCTTGCCTCTTTCTCTTCTTTTTCCCCTTGTCTTGCCTCTGTCGGCACCTCTGTTGCCGCTTTCTGCACCTCTCTTGCCTCTTTCTACAGCTGTCTTGCCTGTTTCTGCACCCCGCTTGCCTCTTTTGGCACCTCTCTTGCCTCTCCGCATTTTGTCTTGACTCTTTCTGCACCCCTCTTCCATCTTTCTGCACCCCTTTACCCTCTTTGTGCACCTCTCTCGCCTCTTTCTGCAGCTGTCTTACCTTTTTCTGCCCTTCTCTTGCCTCTTTCTGCATTTCCCTTGCCTCTTGCTGCACTTCTCTTGCTTCTTTCTGTATCTCTTTCCTCTTTCTTCACCCCTCTTGGTTCTTTCTGCACCTCAGTTCCTTCTTTCTGCATGTGCCTTGCCTCTTTCTGCACCCCTCAGGTCTCTTTCTGCACCTCTGTTGCCACATCTTGCACTTCTCTTGCTTCTTTTTGCAGCTATTTTGCCTCTTTTTGCACCTCTCTTGCACATTTCTGCACTTATCTTGCCTCTTTCTGCACCCCTATTGCTTCTTTCTGCATCCCTAGTCCCTCTTTTAGCACGTCTTGTGCCTATTTCTGCAGCTTTCTTGCCTCTTATTGCACTTCTCTTGCCTCTTTCTGCACTTTTCTTGCCTCTTTCTGTACATTTCTGGCCTCTTTCTGCACTTCTTTTGCTTCTTTTTGTACCTCCCTTGCCTTATTCTGCACTTCTTTTGCTTCTTTCTGCACTTCTCCTGCCTCTTTCTGCACTTCTATTCCTTCTTTCTGTACTTCTCTTTCCTCTTTCTGCACCCCTCTAGGTTCTTTCTGTACCCCAGTTGCTTCTTTCTGTACCTCACTTGCCTCTGTCTGCACCCCCTGCCTCTTTCTGCGCCTCTGTTGCCTCTTCCTGCACTTCTATTGTTTCTTTCTGCAGTTCTCTTGCTTCTTTCTGCACCTCTGTCGACCTTTCTGCACTTCTTTTGCCTCTTTCTCCACTTGTCTTGCCTCAGTCTGCACCTCTGTTGCCTCTTTCTGCACCTCTCTTGCCTCTTTCTGCAGCTCTCTTCCTTCTTTTTGCAACTCTCTTGCCTCTTTCTTCAGCTGTCTTGTCTCTTTCTGTACCCCTCTTGCCTCTTTCTGTACCTCTCTTCCCTCTTTCTGCACCCATCTTGCCTCTTTCTGCTTCCTTTTTACCTCTTTTTGCACCTCTCTCGCCTCTTTCTGCAGCTATCTTGCCACTTTCTGCACTTCTCTTGCCTCTTTCTGCAAGTCCCTTGCCTCTTTCTGCACTTTTTTTGCCCTTTTCTGCACTTCTCTTGCTTCTTTCTGTATCTCTCTTTCCTCTTTCTGCACCCCTCTGTAGGAGAGTAGGATCTGCTTCACATGTTTACCCCCACATTTTGCTGGTGTGTCACTGTTTTTCGACTTTAGTCTGGCTAGGACCCTGCTATTCAGGGCCCGGCCTAACTGCTTCCTCTCTAAATTGATTGCAAGTACTTTAGGTACACTCCAGATTAGATTATGGGATACCCTTGTGAGTCCCTTGCATATGGTATACTATATTCCCAGGGCATAGATACCCCAGAGGCCTACCAGGGGCTGAAGCATGTATTGTGCCACCCCTGGAAAGCCATGCAAAATGACACCACAGGTCTGCTACAGCAGCCTGGGTAAGGTGGTGCATGCACCCCTTACTGAGGTACAGGTTCACTATACCTCCCCTATCACTGCACATAGTAACCTATCAGACACCCCTACGGTAGGCCTTATGAATCCTGAAGGCAGGGTGCTTGGCTATATGTGAGAGGGTGCCCAGTCATGAGCTGAGCCCCTCTGCAGCCTTCGGAATCTCTTTTCCGGGGTTGTCAGTGGTGCAGCCTGGCCATATACTCTTAAGTGCATTATATCTTAAACGGTTAATGCTAACTTTGGACTGGCTGCACAGAAACATGTCGTGTTTGGTGTCAAACAACTTGGAATCATACCCCCACATCAATTCTTGATGTGAGGATATGATTCCACCCATCTAGAGGGAGAGACATGGCAGTACTGGTATACCCGGTAGAAAATTAATAGAGCCCTGGTGTGAGAAGTTGGCCTGGCATATGCTGGTCAGTAGTTATAGTGGACACCTTGCACCAGTCCAATTCGACTCTTATGGTAGATAGGTTTAAGACAACCTTTTAAAGAAAGCTATCCTAGTGGTAGCTGTGGAGAACAGCCTTCAGGCTAAGTCTCAGAGGAATTTAAAGCAGCTTGTTTTACCTTATAATCTCTTGAATTACCAAATGAAAGGACACCACACAGGTATATATATCAAAGATATATGTATTTATTACTAGACACACTCTACTAATCTCTTTATGAGATCAGAAACCAGGTACACATTCAAATGTCAACGTTTCACAATAAATTAAGCACAAATATGGCCGGAGCCCGAGGGGCGTACCAGAGCATATACTAAGAAAGTGGTATAAGATCGTTGACTTGCAAAATAACAAGGCCTAGGGCCTGGGGAATCGCTGGTGCTTCACTACTGCAGTGTTAGCAGGTAAGTAACAGGCCCACGGGAGACGCGTGCAGTGTGTGAACACAGTCGCGGATTCCCTATTGGTGATAATGGTGCAAGTCGCGGTTAGATTTGTAAAGTTCTAGGGTACTTCGAAGAAGACTACAAGCAAGCCACTTACAAGGTAAGTACTTTGAGGGCCAACACACACTAGGGCACCGGAGTGCACGAGTTACCTCACCCAGGGAAGCCGGGTGCATAGGTGTCTTTTGGTGTCGGGTCGCGTCGCTGTTTTCTATGGAGACCAAAGAAGACTTGCTGCTTGCGTCAACTGAAGAAGTGTCCGGTGGAATCCAAGCCTGGATTCAAGATCGAGAAGACCTGAAAATTGAAGGGACAGTGTTCAAAGTCACTTTCCAGTGACCAGTGGCCAGGAAGATGGATGACCACGGATGTCGGGTGATTTCAGGTCGTCGATGGTGTTTTGACTCTTCGCTCACGAGGTCCAGGAGTGATCGAGGATGACCAGCGGCTGGATTTGGAGTGTGCCACAACGTCTGCAGCTGATGGCGGTGTCGGCAACCGGATCAAAGCCAACAAGCCTTGGCAACTGCAAGTCTCTTATAGACTGAAGAAAGTCGATGGTGCAGACCAGTAATGTCTGAGGGACTCACCCAGCAAGGGTAAGTAAGGGCAGACCTGGAGCAAAACAGGGGAGCCCTTTGAGTCGATGAGAAAGTCTTCGGGGGACCCACTAGCCAATGGGCAAGTGATCGCAAAGACGCCTCCTCAGGAAATGCTTCACAGGAGCCCACGGTCACTCGGGACGGGGTAGGCTGCTGATTTTTGGTGCAAGACCTGCTGGAGGCTTGGGCCACAAATGGTTCAATGCACAAGTTCGTAGAACATTGTTTAGGGTTTGCACTCGACAATAGTGCACGGTCCCCGGGTATTGCTGTTCCTCGTCACTCGTGGGGTCCACTCGCCACAGCTCTGCTGGGGACTCACAATGGCCGTCGAAGTCAGGAAATCCACTTCTGGGGCAGAAGGGACTACGAACTCCGGCGGGAGCTGGAAAGTTTGCAACCGTTTGATTAAGGTTTTTGGTGCCTGCCAAGCATGGGGAGTCACTCCTTGACTCCAAGGGAGATTCTTCTGTCTTCCAAAGGTAGTGGAACGTTGAAGGCCAGGATTCTTCTTTGCAGAGCGTCGTCCAGGGTTATCTGAATTGCAATGGCAATGCTTGCTATCTTACAGTGAAGATAGGGGAGGGACTAGCTCTATTACCACTCCTCTAGGAGGGTCAGGGGAGGGGGTGGTTACACCCACTTTCCTTTGTCCAGTTTCGCGCCAGAGCAGGGGCAGGTAGCCCCTGAACCGGTTTGAGCTGGCATATGCACAGAGGAGCCTACTGCTCCCCCAGTGCAGGACTTCAAAGCACTCTAGGAGTGCACCCACCCAGCCACAATACACTAAATCCTGTCTGGAAGGTGGTGACACATCCCTGTGACAGGATGCCTTTTGTTGAGCTTCCTCCACTGCGAGTTTCAGTAAGCAGCAGGAGGGCAGCCCAGTGTCTGGGCTGGTGGCATCCATTTTGTGATGCCAGGGCTCTATAGGATTTCTATAGTTTTACTTGTCGTCCCCTCTAGAAGGGTGGGATCATGCTCCCACATCATGGACTGATGTGGGGGTATGATTCCAAGTTGTTTGACACCTAACACAACATGTTTTGATTTATTCATTCCAAAGTTAGCATTTTAATGCACTTAAGAGTATATGGTTTAACCACATCCACAAACAGCCATAGAGAATAGACTCTGGTAGCTGCAGAGGGGCCCTGCTCAGGCAGAGGCACCCCCTCATATTGTAAACCAAGCATCCTGCCCTCAGGACTGAGAGGGCCTGCCATAGGGGTGGCTGATAGGTTTATATGTGTGTGTATGGTGAGATATAGAAACCCTTTATCTCAGTGAGGAGTGCTAACCACTGTTCCCTCAAACGTGCGCGCCTGGGCGCGCGCGCCGCTATCTCACCTCGAGCGCGCAGTGGGGTGTTTGAAGCGCACACAGGTGAGTTAAGCAACAAGTGCCTCCTGCACTTGCTACATTTCTTTTAGTAAAAGGGTGCAGCTGCGGGGCAGATTGCATGCCTTTCTGAAGGTATTCATGTTAATCGCAGCGCCCATCGTGCGCTGCAATTAGCATGATTACTTTAACAAAGGCATACAATCTGCCCTGCAGGCGCGCCCTTTTAACACATGAAGGCAGCAATATTAAAGGACCACGACGTGTACGTTCAGGGGATTCTGAAAGCACACATATGCTTGTTGACTTTCTGCATTTCTTTTGGTAATGGAGCGCAGCACACAATCTGGGCCGCTCTATTGCCAAAAGAAATGCAAGTCTACAAGCACACGAGTGCTTTCAGAATCACTGCCTGCTACAGCTCCAAGAAACACCGGCCTGCAGGGGTGTTTTTTTTCCGGTTCCTTTGTCTTCCAGCATTGCCCATGGTGCAGTGTATGGCAGCTCCTAGAAGTGGCAGACCGCTCCTGGAAAGAGAGGGAAGGGGGGTGGGAGGGGGTGGGGGGGCGGCAGGCGCGAGAGGAGCTGTAGTAGAATAAAAGTCTGCCCACTCTGGGCTATGACAGATCAGGAAGAGGTTTATTTTTCAACAGTTTCAGAGCAGGCGAAGGATGGCTAGAAAGCTCCAAGGGGTGATAGGGGGAAGACATTCTTGTGTGCACTGCACTCTGCACTGTTCTACAGTGCCGCCCTACTCGGTTTCCTCACCCCGCACCGGACTGCCAATGCTTGGTAAAAGTTTGAGCTCTAGTGTAGGTAGTTTTGCCAGATTTCCTGTGTCAGCATCGCGCTTTCACTCCAGTGATTTAAATGGCCACCTCAGTGCACTATGGGAGTTGTAGTTCTTTACTTTTGCTTAAGAATGTTTTCGAAGGCATAGTAGCGGTATTCTGTCGGAAGCAGCACGTTTGCTCCCTTGATGTAAGGGCGAGCACATGGTGTGCTTAGTGTTGGCAGCATGTATTGTATTGTAATTGTATTTATATAGCGCTTACTACCCCTGAGGAGGCGTCGAAGAATGTAAGTTGATGCCTACTGTCATATATATAAACGGGCCATGGTGTGTGTATGGGTTCGGTGTACGGTGGGGGCAGGGGGATGTAATTCCAAGTGGCCAATATAAATGAATTAGGCACACAATGGATTGTAGGCTCTCTGAGGCTGTACACGCATGACGCCAGGGTGAGAGCGGGCATATGTGGAGCGTGAGAAAGGGCTCGGACACACAAAGATTGGACATACGAGACGGGGCCTTACCGGGGAGAGGGGCGAGTCGAGAACACGGGGCACAGTTTATTTTATTTTTTTATTTATTTTATGCGTTTTTATATAGCGCGGACTTTACCCGAAGGTATCAGAGCGCTTCACAATAGGAACTGTAATGATACATGAGGAGAAAATTACAATTGAGCATGTTACAAAAGCAAACTTTATGTTACATGAGGCAATAGTGACAATTGTGCATATATCAAGAGCAAACAAAATACAAGAGGTAGCAAATGACACGTTACAAGAGGAAAAAGTGACGTGTGCATGTTACAAAAGAGTACAAAGTACAAGTAGAGGTATAATACTGCAATAAATGGCAGACACTCAAAACACAAGAACCAATGTTACGTTACATGAGGCAATGGTGACAATTGTGCATGTATCAAAAGCAAACAAAATACAAGAGGTAGCAAACGATATGTTACAAGAGGAAAAGTGACGTGTGCATGTTACAAAAGAGTACAAAATACAAGTAGAAGTATAATACTGCAATAAATGGCAGTATTATACTTCACACCAGAAGGCACTTCTATAGTCATGGAGAACAGAATTTCCTATAATGGAAGGACTTTCTTCAGATAATAGAGAGGGCGTGAAATTAAATTTGGAAGTGTCTTTGAAGGAGGAGAACTTTGAGGTCAGTTTTGAAGGCCTGGGAAGAGGCCTGTAGAGGGACTGAACAAAAAAATAGGTGTAAAGGGATTAAACATGTGCACACAGACGACACAGCTCGAACACACAGAGGCTCTGTAGCAGGATACTACGCACAGCGCGGGATTTGGGGCACATTTCAGAACTGTGCTGCACAAAAGTTCAAACACCCCAGCCTGCAGGTGTGTGCAAAAAAGATGCTAGCGGTGTAAAAACAAGCATCCCAGTGTTCACAGCAAAGCGCTATGAAAGTGGGGCAACTTTATTTTAGTGTCAGCGCTGGTAAGTGCCTAGAAAATACCTGTGCGTGCTAACTACCCTGGGTCAATGGCCAAATATACAGAGGTAGGGGGAAAAACATGGAAAATAAAATGAGCGTTCCCCCTACATCTGTCAACCCCGCTTTCCTTTTCCCAAATGAATTTCACTTAAACACAATTTTATTGTTTCTCTCTGTGGTCGCAGCAAAGTGGGAGAAGGCCACCTGCTGATTAAACTGTCACCCTATTTTCAAAGCCCTAATCCCCTTCAGAGAACTGTGTTGAACAGGCTAGAAAAAAAAAAAGCACATTACTGGTCGATCAATACAAAAAATGTTTTCCCTTTTTACTGGCAAGCGTGCTGCGTCTACATCCACTGGCACAGTGTATCACCTTCTTCCATCTCCGCCGGGCAGATATCATCAAACCGCCCCCACAAACTTGTGTAGCATTCCCATAGTATGTCATACACACTTATACAGATCTCCCCAGAACATTTGGTCCAGGTGGGGAGGTGGGAGGGGGTGACGTTCATTGTGTGTTTTTTAAAACAAAATTTGGGTTTCTTGGGAAGGCGGTCAAATAGCTATTGGAATCGAGTGCCCCCTGGAGAGACAGATATGTCAACTGCAGGAATTCTGGTCAGGATGATTCAGCCTTTCATCTTTCCATAGATGAGAAAATATGTGGAACTTGGTGGATTCTTCTCAACATGTTTTATCTGTATTTACGAACTTCGTGAGGTAGAATCATGAACATATTGGTTTGTTTATTCTGCTTATCTATATATTAAGGACTGTGTCAAAGATTCCATCTGAGCCCTCAACTTACAAGAACATGGAATAACAGATCTTGTGAGGATCCTACAGTCATTAATGTTATTTAATGCTTTGAAAATATATGACCCCAAGTCCCAGCATTTTATAAATCTTAGAGGAGATCTGAGTATGATTTTTAGGGCATGTAATCACTGTGGACTTCAGCAGCTGCGACTATTCTATAGTGAATCTCTTGCCAATCCACAAATCAGGAGCTTAGTTACTTAAGGACAGCACCCTATGTCTATTTTAAGCCTCACAGAGCAAACACAAGCCCCATACACCCATAAAAACTTTTATATGTACCCGGGGCTGTATTCCCTATTGTCCACACTGTCCAGAGTCTGTGCAAGGTGCACTCAATTACAGAAGTCGTATGCCAGAATACTGACTACAGAAACCTTGTGCTATGAGAATATTGCTGCAAAAATATTGACAACGAAATTACAGATGGGCCACGTCTAATGAAGATACAGCCTATAAACAAGGAGCGTGTAATTTATCTATCTTGCATTAATGATCAATGTCCGTGCTGTATGCTCTTCCTCCAAACAAAAAAGATATGGAGGGAGTCTTGTTGGTAGATCATCAGGGCTCATAATCGCATGTGAAAAATATTTTCTTTCTTTTCATGTATATTATCTAAACAATTTGTAACATCGTATGCCCATCCTGGTACATTCACTTCAGTGTGTACAAATGAATGTACCAGGATGGGCATATGATGTTACGAGCCCTGATTATATCCGCACTGGACGAAACGCGTCGGCTGATTTAATTGGACTACTGACTGGATTGTTTTGAATTTGTACTTTTAATGCCTGATGGATTGAATAAAAACTGGAACTGTTATATCTACCAACAAGACTCCCTCAATATCTTCTCTGTTTGGTGGGAGAGCATACAGCACGGACATTAATCATTAACGAAAGATAGATAAATTACACGCTCCTTGTTTATAGGTTGGATATACTGTCTACCAGTATGGATGACATGCGACTCCTACACCTTGCATTCCTCTGTCTGATGCAACATTTACTGTACACTGATTTACACACATATGATTGATTGTCTCTGTGTAATGTGTGGGTGATGTAAAGTGCTCTGACACCCTACACTGGTATGAGTGGCGCTATAAACCTAATTAAATGCATCTCAGAGAGTATGGTAATGGAGACTTGAGGGGCACTGTTGAAGGGTAATAGTAAGGGAATCACTGGCAGAGGTGGTCATTGGGGGGTGCCAACAAACATTGTTACACAGGCCGCCACCAGCGCTAAGGCCGTCCCTGTGTGGGGCATATTGTGTGCCTCTGAGAAAGCATTCATGTTAATTGCAGCTCATGACTGGCGCTGCGATTAACATGAATACTCACACAATCTACTCTTGTTATTTGTCGCTGCACCCACACACCCATTGGGGTTCCTGGCGCACATAGCCTTGGCTGCAGTGCACAGAGACCTTACACTGCCGCACACAGAGGAAAAAAATTAGAGGGAACATTGGTGCTAACACTACCTCACACAGGCTGCAGTAGCAGGCCTGTGGTGTCAGATTGAGAATGCTTCCCAGGGGTGGTATAAGACATGCTTCAGCCCCTTGTAGGCCTGTGAAGTACCTATGCCCTTGGTACCTAAGGTACCATATACTAGGGGCTCATAAGGTACCACAGTATCCAATCACTAGTGCATCTAATAAGCACACCAAGTCGTTTAGAGAGAACAGAGAGACTGGGGCCCTGATTAGCAGGGACCCAGCCAGTCTATAGCCAGAAACCAGTGTATACATCAGAAAAAAGTGGGGGCAACATGAGTGCAGATCCTACTCTCCGACACAACCCCCCCCCCCAACGCAGGGACATTAAACTAACCTTGGCCAGTTGAGTCTTCATGTACTAAGTGGAACTACCTTGAGAGTCCATCTGCAGTGGCATGTTGGGTCCCAGGTCTATGTTCCACTGTATGGTCCATCCACTGTAGGTAAATGGACCACCTGAGCAATTTAGGATTTTCCCCTTTCATCTGTTTGAGCCATAGGAGGGGCTTGTGGTCAGTCTGAACTATGAAGTGAGTGCCAAATAATTATGGCCTCAGCTTCTTCAGGGCCCACACCACAGCAAAGGCCTCCTTGTCTATAGCTGACCAACGTTTCTCTCTAGGGGTCAGCCTTCTGCTTATGAAAGCTACTGGCTGGTCTTGACCTTCATCATTAAGTTGAGACAGTACAGCTCCCACACCCAGCTCTGAATCATCTGTTTGAACAATGAACTTCTTTTTGTAATCTGGACTCTGTAAGATGGGGGCAGTGCACATTGCCTGCTTGAGGTCATCAAATGCCTTTTGACAGCTAGCTGTCCACTGAACCTTTTTTGGCATTTTCTTAGAGGTCAGATCATTTAAGGGGGTCACTATAGATCCATATCCCTTACCAACCTCCTATAGTACCCAGTCAGGCCTAAAAAGGCTCTAACCTGTGTCTGGGTTGTTGGGGCTTCCCATTCAATTATGGTTTGGATTTTGCTCTGCAATGGTTGAACCTGGCCTCCACCAACAAGGTGGCCCAGGTACACAACCTGACTCTGCCCTATCTGGCACTTAGTGGCCTTGATAGTGAGGCCTGCTTTTTGAGGGCCTCTAAAACATTCCTGAGGTGGACCAGGTGATCCTGCCAGGTGGAACTGAAGACAGCAATATCATCAAGATAAGCTGAGCAATAGGTTTCCATACCATACTTTATTCACCAACCTCTGAAAAGTGGCAGGTGCATTCTTCAAACCAAAGGGCATTACCACAAAGTGATGGTGCCCACCAGGGTTTGAAAATGCTGTTTTGGCCTTGGCATCATCAGCTAACTTGATTTGCCAGTAGCCAGCTGTTAGGTCAAATGTACTAAGATACTTGGCTGAGGGCAAAGTGTCTATAAGTTCATCTGCCCTTGGAATTGGATAGACATCAGTCCTGGTGACTGCATTGAGGCCTCTGTAGTCAACACAAAACCTCATTTCTTTCTTACCACCCTGGGTATGAGGTTTTGGCACAAGGACTACTGAACTAGCGCAAGGGCTATCTGAGGGCTCAATAACACTTAGTTCCAACATTTTCTGGACTTCAGTCCTGATACAGTTCCTGACATGGTCAGGTTGCCTGTAGATTTTACTCTTTACAGGCAGACTGTCTCCAGTGTCCACCTCATGGGAGCACCAGGAAGTCTGACTTGGGGTCAGGCTAAACATATGTCTAAACTGTTGTAGCACTTGTCTACATTCAGTTTGCTGATGCTCAGTGAGGCTGCTTGCCAAAGCAACACCATCAACTGACCCATCATCAGGGTTCTGTGAGATCAGGTCAGGGAGAAGGTCACTCTCCTCCTCCTGGTCCTCATCAGTTGCCATGATCAAGCCCATGTCAGCCCTGTCCACATATGGCTTAAGTCTGTTGACATGGAGCACCCTAAGGGGGCTCCTGGGAGTTCCAAGATCCACCAAGTAGGTGACTTCTCCCTTCTTCTCAACAATTGTATGGGGCCACTCCATTTGTCCTGGAGAGCTGCTGGGGCCACAGACTCCAACACCCACACTTTCTGACAGGACAGCCTTTTGGTCATGCCAAGCTTTTTGTAATTCTTGGCTAGCCTCAAGGTTTTTAGTTGCCTTCTTCATGTACCCTGCCACCCGGGAGCGGAGACCAAGTACATAGTCCATCACATCCTGTTTTGGAGGTTTGAGAGGTAACTCCCATCCCTCCTTCACCAGACACAAGGGTCCTCTGACAGGGTGCCCAAACAGAAGTTCAAAAGGGCTGTAGCCAACCCCCTTCTGTGGAACCTCCCTGTATGCAAACAGAAGGCAGGGAAGTAAAAGGTCCCATTTTCACCTAAGCTTTCTGGGAGGCCTTAAATCATTCCCTTTAGGGTTTTGTTGAATCTCTCAACTAACCCATTGCATTGTGGGTGATAGGGAGTAGTGAATTTGTAATTGACACCACACTCCTTCCACATTGCTTTTAGATATCCTGACATAAAGTTTGTAACTCTGTCAGATATGACCTCCTTAGGGAAACCCACTCTGGAGAAAACTCCAATGAGGGCTCTTGCTACCACAGGGGCTGTGGTAGTCCTGAGGGGTATAGCTTCTAGATACCTGGTGGCATGATCCACTACCACCAGTATAAATCTGGGCCCAGATACAGTTGGAGGGTCAAGGGGACCAACAATGTCAATCCCTACCCTTTCAAAGGGAACCTCCACCACAGGTAGTGGTATCAGGGGGGCCTTTGTTGTGCCACCTGACTTGCCACTGGCTTGGCAAGTGACACAGGAGCCACAAAACTCCTTGGTGTCCTCAGACATGTGTGGATAATGAAAATGAGGGACAAGCCTGTCCCAGGTCTTGTTTTGGCCCAAGTGTCCTGCCAATGGGATGTCATGTGCTAGGGTCAAGAGGAACCCCCTAAACTTCTGAGGTATTACCAACCTCCTGGTGGCTCCAGGGGTAGGATCTCTAGCCTCAGAATATAGGAGCCACTCATCCCAATTAACTTTGTGGGACCCACTAGCACTCCCAGCAGCCTCAGCACCAGCTTGCTGTCTGAGGGGTTCAAGAGAGGGGCAGCACTGTTGCTCCTTAATCAGATTTTCCCTGGAAGGTCCCCCTGCCCCCAATAACTCAACCTGATCAGGCTCAAGTCCCTCTGGGGCAGTTCCTTCTTCAGCATCTGCTTCTCCTCCCTCAGGAGGGGAATCTGAGATCTGAGACAGAGGGGAAGGCCCAGCCTTAACCCTACTGCTCCTTCTCTTGGTTAGCATCTGGTCCATAGTTTCAGGATCCAGAGCTGGTTCAGCTTTATGCATTTTGGCTTGTGACCTGGTCACAGCAAATACCTCTGCAGGTAGGCCCAACATCTCAGCATGAGTCCATAATTCTACTTCAGACCAGGCTGAAGTCTCCAGATCATTGCCCAACAAACAGTCGACAGGGAGGTCTGCACTGACTACTACCTTTTTGAGGCCAGTTACCCCTCCCCAGGAGAAGTTCACAACTGCCAGACTATGGTTGGTCCTGACATTGCTTGCATTGGTTACCTGGTACATTTCACCCAGGATGATCTGTGCGGGGTCCACCAGATCCTCTGCCACCATGGTGACACTAGCACCTGTGTCCCTGAATGCCAAAGCCTGTTTGCCATTAATGATAGGCTGCTGTTTGTACTTGCACAGATTACTGGGGCTCACTAGGAAGGACATATTAAGGTCTCCCTCACAAACTAGCAATGCCTGTGATGGTACTCTGACTAGGCCAGAGTCCACATCAGAACCCAGGGTCAACCCTACTACAACCTTATTCTGGTTGCCACCTCCACCAATGACTGCACTAGGGGGAAGAGCTGCCTTAGGGGCTGGAGTGGTGGTGGTTTGGTCTTTGGACTTGGTACAATCAGAAGTCCAGTGCCCTTTCTGTTTACATAATTTGCACCGGGGCTTCTTTTGGCTTTTTCCCTTTGTAGACTGTGAATCCCCACCAGTTGCAGATTTTGGGGCCCTTGTGAAGACTTCTGGTCTTTTGACTTATCCCCACCTTTATCTGAGCCTTTAGGATCTTGCCTCTTGGTGTCACCCCCTTGGTTCTGGGTTTTCTGCCTCACGCTGGTTCTGACCCATTTGTCTGCCTTCTTTCCCAATTCTTGGGGAGAGGTCAGATCAGAGTCCACCAGGTACTGCTGCAACAACTGGTTTTGGCAATTATTAAGGATCTGTTCTCTCATTATAAGATTATACAATCCCTTAAAATCAGTAACTCTACTACCAACCAGCCAACCTTCTAGAGCCTTGGTTGCACAATCAACAAAGTCAGTCCAATCCTGAGTCTGTGCTTTCTGGGTATCTCTGAACTTCAACCTGTACTGTTCAGTGGTTAAGCCAAACCCATCTATTAATGCACTCTTCAGGTTCTCATAGTCATCAGCATCCTCTTCTCTAACAGTGAGGAGCTTATCTCTACCTTTATCTGAAAAGGAGAGCCACAAGATTGCTGCCCACTGTTTCTGGGGGACCTGTTGAACTTTACAGGCCCTCTCCATAGCAGTTATCCATTTGTGAATATCATCCCCACTCTGGTAGGGAGGAACAACCTTGGACAGGTTCCTATGGTCTGGAATGTATTCTCTACCTCTAGGGACACTGTTGCTGCCACCAGGGGTATCTAACCCCTCTTTTCTAGAAGCTCACTTGAGCTCAAAAGCTTCTCTATCTAAGGCCAATTGCTTGGTTCTGAGGGCAAGCCTAGCTTCCTCATACTGGAGCATCTTGTACCTTCTTTCAGAGGAATTCTCTCTATGTAAGTATGAGTTCCTCTGATGGACAGATTCTCTTTTAGAGTGATATGAATGGTCAGATTCCCTTGAAGGGGACCTAAGCCTCTCTTCCACTCTATCAGCCCTCTTAGGGAGGATTCCTCTGTCCTGTTCAGACCTTTCTGGGTCTGGCCCTTCAATCACAGACGCAAGGTCATCATGATTTTCATCATCAGACCCAGAGACTATGGCTGACCCACCCCCTGATCCAGATCCACCAGCTTCTAGAGCCAGTCTAAGATCATCTGCTACTAGTAGATTTATCAGGTGTTGTGTGGAGGGACTCTGTCCTTGCTTCAGGTGTCTTTCAACACTCATGGCCTTCAAGTCAAAGTAGGTCATGTCCTTGTACTGAGGCTGAGTGGACCCACTGGCTCCATCCCTTGAATACATTCTAGTGTTATGCAGTGTTGCACTACCTGCACTAGTTTGTGGCCCACTGAACCTAGCTTGAGCTATAGCAAGGGTGTGCTATCCCTTTTCAAACAGCTCTAAGTTCAGTAGAACTTATTGATACTAAGCTTGACTTTATATGTACCTTGAGTACCTTTAGTGGTTTTCAGTTAGTAATTCAAATAGAGATTTTCTGGTAAAACAATGGCAAACTGTAATCCCACACGCTGCCCACCAATGTGAGAAGTTGGCCTGGCATATGCTGGTCACTAGTTATAGTGGCCACCTTGCACCGGTCCAATTCGACTCTTATGGTAGATAGGTTTAAGACAACCTTTTAAAGAAAGCTATCCTAGTGGTAGCTGTGGAGAGCAGCCTTCAGGCTAAGTCTCGGAGGAATGTAAAGCAGCTTGTTTTACCTTATAATCTCTTGAATTACCAAATGAAAGGACACCACACAGGTACATATATCAAATATATATGTATTTATTTCTAGTCACACTCTACTAATCTCTTTATGAGATTAGAAGCCAGGAACACATACAAATATCAAAATTTCACAATAAGTTAAGCACAAATATGGCTGGAGCCCTAGGGGCGTATCAGACCATATACTAAAAAAGAGGTTTAGGAAACTCGACTTGCAAGGGGACAAGGCCTAGGGCCTGTAGAATCACTGGGGCTTCACTAATCCACCCAAGGCAGGTAAGTAAAAGACCCACGGGAGACACTTGCAGTGTGAGAACACAGCCGCAGGTTCCCTATTGATTACAATGGAGCAAGTCGCGGTTGGATTTTTAAAGTTTTAGGGTACTTCGAGGAAGTCTACAAGCAAGCCACTTACAAGGTAAGTAATTCGAGGGCCAACACCCACAGGAGCACTGGAGTGCACGAGTTACCTCACCCAGGGAAGCCGGGTGCATAGGTGTCTTTTGGTTTCGGGTCGCGTCACTGTTTTCTATGGAAGCCAAAGAAGATTTGCTGCTTGCGAAGACTGAAGAAGTGTCCGGTGGAATCCAAGGCTGGATTCACGATGTAGACCTGAAAGCAGAAGGGACAGTGTTAACAGTCACTTGCCAGTGACCCGGGGCCAGGAAGATGGATGCCCACGGATGTCGGGTGATTTCAGGTGCTTGAGGGTGTTTTGACTCTTCGCTCACGAGGTCCAGGAGAGATTGACGATGACCAGCAGTTGGATTCGGTTTGTCCCACGGCATCTGCAGCTGACTGAGGTGTCGGCAACCGGATTGGAGCCAACAAGCCTTGGCAACGGCAAGTCTTGTGAAAAGTGAATAAAGTCAATGGTGCAGACCAGCAAGGTCTGAGGGACTCACCCAGAGAATGTCAGTGAGGGCAGACCTGGAGCAGCCAGGGGAGCTCTTTGGTTAGATAAGAAAGTCTTCGGGGGATCCACAAGCCAACGGGCAAGGGATCGCAAAGATGCCTCATGAGGAAATGCTTTACAGCAGCCCACGGTCACTCGGGATGGGATAGGCCACTGATTTTTGGTGCAAGACCTGCTGGAGGCTTGGGCCACAAATGGTCCAATGCACAAGTTCGTAGAACGTTGTTTAGGGTTTGCACTCGACAATAGTGCACGGTCCCTGGGTATTGCTGTTCCTCGTCACTCGTGGGGTTCACTCGCCACAGCTCTGCTGGGGACTCACAATGGCCATCGAGAAGTCAGGAAATCCACTTCTGGGGCAGCAGGGACTTCGAACTCCGGCGGGAGCTGGAAAGTTTGCAACCGTCTGATTAAGGTTTTTGGTGCCTGCCAAGCAGGGAAGTCACTCCTTGACTCCAAGGGAGATTCTTCTGTCTTCCAAAGGTAGTGGAACGTCGAAGGCCAGGATTCTTCTTTGTAGAGTGTCGTCCAGGGTTATCTGAATTGCAATGGCAATGCTTGCTATCTTATAGTGAAGATAGGGGAGGGACTAGCTCTATGACCACTCCTCCAGGAGGGTCAGGGGAGGGGGTGGTTACACCCACTTCCCTTTGTCCAGTTTCATGCCAGAGCAGGGGCAGGTAGCCCCTGAACCGGTTTGAGCTGACATATGCACAGAGGAGCCTACTGCTCCCCCAGTGCAGGACTTCAAAGCACTCTAGGAGTGCACCCACCCAGCCCCAATACACTAAATCCTGTCTGGAAGGTGGTGACACCTCCCTGTGACAGGATGCCTTTTGTTGGGCTTACTCCACTGCGAGTTTCAGTCAGCAGCAGGAGGGCAGCTCAGTGTCTGGGCTGGTGGCATCCATTTTGTAATGCCAGGGCTCTATAGGATTTCTATCGTTTTACATGTCGTCCCCTCTAGAAGGGTGTGATCATGCTCCCACATCATGGACTGATGTGGGGGTATGATTCCAAGTTGTTTGACAACTAACACGACATGTTTTGATGCAGTCATTCCAAAGTTAGCATTTTAATGCACTTAAGAGTATATGGTTTAACCGCATCCACAAACAGCCATAGAGAATAGACTCTGGTAGCTGCAGAGGGGCCCTACCCAGGCAGAGGCACCCCCTCACATTGTAAACCAAGCATCCTGCCCTCAGGATTGATAGGGCCTGCCATAGGGGTGGCTGATAGGTTTATATGTGTGTGTATGGTGAGATATAGAAACCTTTATCTCAGTGAGGAGTGCTAACACTACCTCACACAGGCTGCAGTAGCAGGCCTGTGATGTCAGATTGAGAATGCTTCCCAGGGGTGGCATAAGACATGCTTCAGCCCCTGGTAGGCCTGTGAAGTACCTATGCCCTAGGTACCTAAGGTACCATATACTAGGGGCTCATAAGGTACCACAGTATCCAATCACATGTGCATCTAATATGCACACCAAAGTCTTTTAGAGAGAACAGAGAGACTGGGGTCCTGATTAGCAGGGACCTAGCCAGACTATAGCCAGAAACCAGTGTATACATCAGAAAAAAAGTGGGGGCAACATAAGTGCAGATCCTACTCTCCTACACATAGCATCACAAAATGGATGCTGCAGCCACAGACACGGGTTCAGCCTCCTGCTGCTGACCATAACTCCGGCAGTGGAGGCCTGGACAATAGGTTTCCTCTCACAGGGAAGTATAACCACCTCCCAGACAGGCTTATGTGTATTGGGGCTGGGTGGGAGCACTCTCTGAGTGATTTGAAGTCCTGCACTGGGGCACATTTGGTGTGCCTGTGCATAGTCCAGTTCAAACCGGTTCAGGGGCTTCCAGCCCCTGCTCTGGGGAGAAACTGGACAAAGGAAATGGGTGTAGCCACCCCTCTTTCCAAACCCTCCCATAGCGGGTCCCCAGAGCTAGTCCAACCCCTTCCTTAGGTTGAAGTAAGGAACGTCTGTAACCAAAACTTTAGATATCACTGGACGAAACTCTGAAGCTGAATCCTGTAACTTCGACGCTCTACTCAAGACTAGAGGACTGAAGAAATCTCCCTTGGGGTCAAGGAGTGACCCCTGCTTGGCAGGCACCAACAAAGTAATTTGCCTGTCTGCATTTCCGAAGCTCCCGCCGGACTCCGAAGTATTTGCAGCCCAGGAAGAGGATTTCTAGACATCTCAGAGGACGACCCGAGTCCCCAGCAAAGCTTAGATCCTCAGCCCTTGTGAGTAGCATGGAACCGGAACTCCTGGCCACCGTGCACTTTTGCAAGTGCATTGACGTCTGGACTTCTCTTGAAGTCGTGCTTGGGCTTACTTATAACCCCCACCTCGAGCACAGAATCCACCGAAGATTGTCAGCCTAGTCACCTCGAGTGACCTGTGGGCCGCCATTTTGTGTTTCGTCTCCAGGTCCCTTTGCGATCCTTGGTTTGTTAACTGGTGGGTCCCCGAGGGGATAACTTTGAATTTTCTTGGGCTTCCCTGGTGGCTCCAGATGTGCCCTGACTCCCTTCCTAGTGGTGAGTCCCACAGACCTTGCTGGTCTGAACCGAAGCCTCTTTCTTGTTTCTGCGTGGGTTGCTGTTGCCAAGGCTTGTTGTGTCCCATCTGGGCACCGACACTGCAGCGCTCGACATCCTTTGTGGGCAGCTAGAATCCAGCTCCTGGTTGTCATTGACACCTTCTGGTCCTCGTGGCTGAAGAGTCAAGCTTAACCTTCTTCACCTGAAATCACTCGACATCGGTGGGTGATCTTCAGCCCTTGTGAGTAGCATGGAACCGGAACTCCTGGCCACCGTGCACTTTTGCAAGTGCATTGACGTCTGGACTTCTCTTGAAGTCGTGCTTGGGCTTACTTATAACCCCCACCTCGAGCACAGAATCCACCGAAGATTGTCAGCCTAGTCACCTCGAGTGACCTGTGGGCCGCCATTTTGTGTTTCGTCTCCAGGTCCCTTTGCGATCCTTGGTTCGTTAACTGGTGGGTCCCCGAGGGGATAACTTTGAATTTTCTTGGGCTTCCCTGGTGGCTCCAGATGTGCCCTGACTCCCTTCCTAGTGGTGAGTCCCACAGACCTTGCTGGTCTGAACCGAAGCCTCTTTCTTGTTTCTGCGTGGGTTGCTGTTGCCAAGGCTTGTTGTGTCCCATCTGGGCACCGACACTGCAGCGCTCGACATCCTTTGTGGGCAGCTAGAATCCAGCTCCTGGTTGTCATTGACACCTTCTGGTCCTCGTGGCTGAAGAGTCAAGCTTAACCTTCTTCACCTGAAATCACTCGACATCGGTGGGCATCTGCCTAGTGCCTTCCAGGTCACTTGCTAGTGACCCAGACTCTCTCCCCTCTGCTTTCAGGTTCATCTTATCTACGATCCAGGCTTGGATCTCTTCAAACACTTCGCATCTTCCCGGCAGCAGCACTTCTTCGCCAGCTCCCATTGAAATCGACGACGTGACCGACACCATTTGACACCTATGCACCCGGCTTCCCTGGGTGAGGTAACACAAGTACTCCAGTGCTCCCCTGGGTGTTGACCCTAGAACTTCCTAAGTCCCAAAGGGTTTTGTCCTGACTCAATTCTAATTGTCCCTAAACTTTAAAAATCCAATTGCGACTTTCCCCATAGTAGCTAACGGGAGCTCGCGGTTGTGTTCTCACACTGCACACGGCCCCTGTGGGTCCCATGTGTCACTACCTTGGGTGGTTCCTTGGGGTCCCAGCGATTCTACAGGCTCTAGGTGTAGGCGAGTAGATCAGCCTCTTTGTTCTCTCTAAACAACTTGGAGTACATATTAGGTGCACTAGTGATTGGATACTGTGGTGCCTTATGAGTCCCTAGAATATGGTACCTTAGGTACCAAGGGCATAGGTACTTCACAGGCCTACCAGGGGCTGAAGCATGTATTATGCCACCCCTGGGAAGCAGACTAAATCTGACACCACAGACCTGCTACTGCAGCCTGGGTGAGGTGGTGCTATCACTCCTCACTGAAATATAGGTTCACTATATCTCTCCTGCACACACATTTAAACCTAATAGTCACCCCTAAGGCAGGCCCTATCAATCCTGAGGGCAGGGTGCTTGGTTTCCATGTGAGGGGGTGCCGCTGCCTGAGCAGGTCCCCTCTGCAGCTCTCAGGGTCCATTCTCTGGGGCTGTTTGTGAATGCAGTCAAACCATATACTCCTAAGTGCATTATAACCTTGCGGTAAATGCTAACTTTGCAATGGCTGCATCAAAACATGTTGTGTTTGGTGTCAAACGCTTTGGAATCATACCCCCACATAAGTAACTGGTGTGGGAGTATGATCCCACCCTTCTAGAGAATAGACATGTACCTACTGTTGAAACGCAGTAGAATCCTGAAGATCCCTGGCATCACAAAATGGATGCCACCGGTCACAGACACTGGGCTGCCCTCCTGCTGATGACAGAAACTCGCAGTGGAGGAGGCCCAACAATATGTATCCTGTCACAGGGAGGTGTGACCACCACCCAGACAGGGTTTAGTGTATTGGGGCTAGAGTGCTTTGAAGTCCTACACTGGGGGAGCAGTAGGCTCCTCTGTGCATACACCAGTTCAAAGTGGCTCAGGGGCTACCTGCCCCTGCTCTGGCGTGAAACTGGACAAAGGGAAGTGGGTGTAGCCACCCACTCCCCTGACCCTACCATAGGTGGGGTCATAGAGCTAGTCCCTCCCTTCCTTCTAGTATAAGTTAGGGAACCCTTGCCATTGCAAATTAGATACCCCTGGACGATGCTCTGAAGACGAATCCCGGACCTTCAACGTTCCACTACCTCTGGAAGACGGAAGAATCTCCCTTGGAGTCAAGGAGTGACTCCCCTGCTTGGCAGGCACCCAAAACTGCAATCAACGGTCGAAAACTCCATCGGTCCCGCCGGAGCCCGAAGTCCCTGCAGTCCAGGATGAGGATTTCCTGACTTCTCCAAAGCCATCGTGAGTCCCCAGCGAGGTGGATCCCACGAGTGCGAGGAACCACAATCCCTGGGTACTGTGCACTTTTTTTAGTGCAACCCCTTCACACCGTTCTACGAACCTGTACTTTGGGCCACGTGTGGTCCAAGCCTCTAGCAGGAATCCCTCTCAAGATCAGAGGCCTATCCCGTCCCGAGTGACCATGGGCTCCTGTTGAGTGGATCCTCCTGAGGTGTCTTTGCGATCCCTTGTCCGTTGGCTTGTGGGTCCCCTGAAGACTTACCTACAATTTCAAAGGGCTCCCCTGGTTGCTCCGGGCCTGCCCTGACTTACCCTCACTGGGTGAGTCCCTCAGACCTTGCTGGTCTGCACCGCTGACTTTCTGTCCTTTCCACGAGACTTGCTGTTACCAAGGCCTGTTGGCTCCAGTCTGGTCACCGACACTGCAGTACGCTGCAGACTTCGTAGGACATGCCGAATCCAGCTCCTGGTCGTAGTCGACGCCTCCTTGACCTCGTGGCTGAAGAGTCAAGTCACCCATGAACTATCTGAAATCACCCGACGACTGTGGGCATCCAGCTTCCTGGCCCCGGGTCACTGCCAAGTGACTTTGAACATTGTCACCTCTGCTTTCAGGTCTTCCTTCTTCTGAATCCATGATTGGATTTCACCGGACACTTCTTCTGTCTTCACAAGCAGCAAGTCTTCAGTGGCTCCCATTGAAAACGACGCCGCAACCCGACGCCAAAAGACACCTATGCACCCGGCTTCCCTGGGTGAGGTAACTCCAGCACTACCATGCTCCTGTGGGTGTTGGCTCTAGAACTACTTACCGTGTAAGTGACTTGCTTGTAGACTCTCCCGAAGTATCCGTAAACTCTTAATTTCCAACCGCGACTTGCACCATTGAAGTCAACGGGGATTCGCGGCTGGGTTAACACACTGCATGCGTCCCCCGTGGGTCCTTTACTTACCTGCCTTGGGTGGTTTTGTGAGGCTCCAATGCTTCTGAAGGCCCTAGGCCTTGTCCCTTTGCAAGTCGTTATCTGTAAGTCTCTTTTCTAGTATATGGTCTGGTATGCCCCAGGGCCCCAGCCATATTTGTGCTTAATTTATTGTGAAACGTTGATTTGTGCATATGTTCCTGACTTCTAATCTCATAAAGAGGTTTGTGTCGTTGTTTTCAATGGGAGCTGGCAAAGAAGTGCTGCTGCCAGGAAGATGCGAAGTGTCCGAAGAGATCCAAGCCTGGATTGAAGTCGAGAAGAACCTGAAAGCAGAGGGGACAGAGTCTGGGTCACTAGCCAGTGACCAGGGGCACGATAGGCGAATGCCCACCGATGTTGGGTGATTTCAGGTGAAGAAGGTGAAGCTTGACTCTTCAGCCACGAGGACCAAGAGGCGTCGAGGATGACCAGGAGCTGGATTCGAGGTGAACCACGAAGGATGTTGAGTGTTGCAGTGTCAGTGCTCGGATTGGACATAACAAGCCTTGGCAACAGCAACCCATGCAGAAAGGAGAAAGATGCTTTGGTGCAGACCAGCAAGGTCTGAGGGACTCACAACTTGGTAGGGAGTCAGGGCACGTCTTGAGCAACCAGGAAAGCCCAAGGAAAATCAAAGTTACCTTCTCAGGAACCCACCAGTCAACGGACCAGGGATCACAAAGGGACCTCGAGAGGAATCACAAAATGGTGGCCCACGGGTCACTCGGGGTGACTACGCTGACAATCTTCGGTGGATTCTCTGATCCGCAGGCAGGTCACACAGGAGCGACAAAACTCCTTAGTGTCTTCAGACATGTGGGGCCAGTGAAAGTGAGGGACAATTCTGTCCCAAGTCTTGTTATGGCCCAGGTGTCCTGCCAAGGGAATATCAAGGGCTAGTATCAATAGGAAGTCCCTAAACTTCAGAGGTATGACCAACCTCCTGGAAGCACCAAGCTTGGGGTCTCTACACTCTGAATAAAGGAGTCCATCATCACAATAAATTTTATGTGTACCACTAGCATTCCCAGCAGCCTCATCAGCAGCTTGCTTTCTGAGGGGTTCAAGAGAGGGGCAGGTTTTCTGCTTCTGGATCAGATCAGCCCTCGAAGGGCCCCCTGTACCCAAGAACTCAACCTGGTCACGTTCAAGCTCCTCTGGGACAGTTCCTTCTTCAGGTTCAAGATCATCTCCCTCAGGAGACTGATCTGTATTCTGAGTCGTGGGGGAAGGCACTGCCTTAACCCTATTGCTCCTCCTCTTGAGAGGCACCTGGTCCATTTTTCTAGAATCCAGGGCCTGTCCAGTGTTAGACATTTTGGCCTGTGACCTAGTCACAGCAAAGACATGAGCAGAGATCCTTAGCATTTCTGCATGTGTCCTGAGCTCCACTTCAGCCCAAGCTGAAGTTTCCAGATCATTGCCAAGCAAGCATTCAACTGGTAGGCCTGCACTTACCACCACCTGCTTAAGGCCATTTACCCCTCCCTAAGAGAAGTTAACAACTGCCAGAGAACGGTCTGTTCTGACATTGCTACCATTGGTCACTTGGTACATTTCACCAAGTATAATCTGCCCAGGATCCACAAGATCTTTTGTCACCATAGTGACACTTGCTCCTGTGACCCTGAATGCCAAAACCTCTCTTCCCTTTATTAAAGGCTGCTGTCTGTATTTGCCCAAATTACTGGGACTCACAAAGGAGGACATATCCATGCCTCCATCACAGATCAGGACAGCCTGAGTTGGAATTCTGACTAGGCCAGTGTCCATCTCAGAACCCAGGTTCAACCCTACTACACCCTTATTCTGAACATTACCACCACCAATTGTAGCTGTACTAGGCGGAGCAGTTGCCTTAGGGGCAATGGTGGCTGGAGTTGAGTCTTTAGACTTGGTGCAATCACTTGTCCAGTGAGTCTTCTGTTTACAGATTTTACACCATGGTTTCTTTTGGCCTTTACCTTTATTAAATTGGGATTCACCCCCTGAAGAAGATTTTTGGGGACCTTGTGAAGACTCCTGGTCTTTACCCTTCTCCCCACCCTTGTCAGAGTTTTTAGGATATTGCTTCTTCAGGTCCCCACCTTGGTTCTGAACCTTCTGCCTCACCCTGGTTATGACCCATTTGTCTTCCTTCTTTCCCAATTCTTGGGGAGAGGTCAGATCTGAGTCCACCAGGTACTGGTGCAACAGCAGATTTTGAACGTTATTAAGGATCTGCTCCCTGATAATCAAATTGTACAATCCTTGAAAGTCATGCACTTTACTATCAAGTAACCAACCCTCCAGAGCCTTAGTAGCACAATCTACAAAGTCCATCCAGCCTTGATTCTGTGCCTTTTCGGTATCTCTGAACTTTAACCTGTATTGTTCAGTGGTTAGGCCAAACCCTTCAATCAATGCACTTTTCAGACTGTTATAATCATCTGCCTTCTCCTCTCTAACAGTGAAGAGCTTATCTCTACCTTTGTCTGCAAAAGAGAGCCATAAGATTGCTGTCCACTGCTCCTGGGGGACCCTTTGAACTTTACAGGCCCTTTCCAGTGCAGTTATCCATTTGTAGATATCATCCCCACTTTGGTAGGGAGGGACAATCTTATTCATGAGACCTCTCCCTATCTATAGGGAAGTTGCTGCCACCATGGGACTGTAGTCCCATCTTTTTGCTAGCTCTGTAGAGCTCTAGGGCCTACTTATCTAGGACTACCTGCTGTTTTCTGATTTTGAGCTGTGCTTCCTCATACTTCAGCAGTCTTTCCCTCCTCTCCTGGGAGGTTTCCCTCCTATGAGAAAAAATAGAGGTCCCTATTGATGAACCAAAATGGTTAGACTCCACTGAGGGAGATCTAGACCTTCTAGGCCCACCACCGACTCTTCCTGAAGGGGCAAAGAGGTGGCCATTGTGGCCCTCCCCCTCATCTTCCAGGGGAGCTGGATTTTCCAGGTCAAGATCATTGTCATCTTCCTGGTCAGCATTAGAGGTCAGGACATGGGGAATTTCACCCCTAGGCCCTTCCTCATGTGCTGACCCACCCACTCTGCCTACCCCTTCAGACCCTATAGGTCTTCTGAGATCATCCAGCCTGAGTACCTCTATGAGATGCTGAGTGGTTGGGCTTTTGCCTGTCTTCAGATTCCTAGTAGTGCATAATGCTCTCAATTCCATGAATGGGAGGTTATCATACTTGGAGGGAAGAAACCCATTGGCCTCTGGCAGGAACCCACTGGTTCCTGGTCTTGAAGACATTACTAGTGAGGTGTGGTGTATTGCACTACCTACTCTAGTGTGGCCTACTAAACTCTCTTGAGTTATAGAAAGGGTGTGCTAAGCCCTTAACACACAACTCTAAGTTCAGTAGAACTTACTATATTCAAAAGCTTGTATTATATGTACCTAGGGTACCTTTAGTGGTTTTCAGTTAGTCACTCAATTGATATTATCTGGTAAAACAATAGCAAGCTGGAGTCCCACACGCTGCTCACCAATGTGAGATGTTGGCCTGGTATAAGCTGTCTACTAATTATAGTGGGCACCCTGTACCAGTTCAAACAACCCCTTATTGATGATAGGTTAAAGACAACCTTTCTTGAAAGCTATCCTAGTGGTAGCTATGGAGAGCAGTCTTCAGGCTAAGCCTTCAAGGAAGGTAAAGGAGCCTGTTTTACCAGTCTATAATTTCTTGAATTGCTAAATGAAAGACAACCACACCAGGTATATATATAAAATATATGTATTTATATCTAAACACACCCTACTAGTCTCTTTATGAGGCTAGAGGTCTAAACACATGTTACACTTCAAATATTACAGTAAAATAGCACAAATACACGTTCGGCCCTGGGGGCGACTGAAACCATATACTAAAATAGTGGTATAAGAACCACGACTTAACTAGACACAAGGTCTAGAGCCTGTAGAATCACTGGGACCCCAAGGAACCACCCAAGGTAGTGACACAGGGGACCCACGGGGGCCCTGTGCTGTGTGAGAACACAGCCGCGAGCTCCCGTTAGCTTTTATGGGGAAAGTCGCGGTTAGATTTTTAAAGATTAAGGACACTTAGAAATGAGTCAGGACCAAACCCTTTAGGACTTAGGAAGTTCTAGGGTCAACACCCATGGGAGCACCGGAGTACTCGTGTTACCTCACCCAGGGAAGCCGGGTGCATAGGTGTCAAATGGTGTCGGTCGTGTCGTCGATTTCAGTGGGAGCTGGCAAAGAAGTGCTGCTGCCAGGAAGATGTGAAGTGTCCGAAGAGATCCAAGCCTGTATCGTAGTTGAGAAGAACCTGAAAGCAGAGGGGACAGAGTCTGGGTCACTAGCCAGTGACCAGGGGCATGATAGGTGAATGCCCACTGAAGTCAGGTGATTTCAGGTGAAGAAGGTGAAGCTTGACTCTTCAGCCACGAGGACCAGGAGGCATCGAGGATGACAAGGAGCTGGATTCGAGCTGTCCCACAAAGAATGTTGAGTTCTGCATCGTCGGAGCCTGGATTGGACACAAGCCTTGGCAACAGCAACCCATGCAGAAAGGAGAAAGATGCTTCGGTGCAGACCAGCAAGGACTGAGGGACTCACCACTTGGTAGGGAGTCAGGGCACGTCTGGAGCAACCAGGGAATCCCAAGGAAAATCAAAGTTATCTTCTCAGGGACCCACCAGCCGATGAACCAGGGATCGCGAAGGGACCTCGAGAGGAATCACAAAATGGCGGCCCATGGGTCACTCGGGTGACTAGGCCGACAATCTTTGGTGGATTCTCTGCTTGAGGTGGGGGCTACAAGTAACCCCAAGCACAACTTCAAGAGTTGTCGAGAAGTCAATGCACTTGCAAAAGTGCATGGTGACCAGGAGTTCCGGTTCCACGTTACTTACTTGGGCTGCGGGTCTCAGCTTTGCTGGGGACTCGGGTCAGCCTCTGAGATGTCTGGAAATCCTCTTCCTGGGCTGCAAATACTTTGGAGTGTGGCAGGAGCTTTGGAGATGCAGACCATCAAAATGCTTCGTTGGTGCCTGCCAAGCAGAGGAGTCACTCCTTAATCCCAAGGGAGATTTCTTCAGTCCTCTAGTCTTGAGTAGAGCATCAAAGTTCCAGGATTCAGCTTCAGAGATTCATCCAGGGATATCTAAAATCCTGTTGCCTGGGGTTCCTTACTTATACCTAAGGAAGGGGTTGGACTAACTCAGGGGACCTACCTATGTGAGGGTTTGGAAAGAAGGGTGGCTACACCCATTTCCTTTGTCCAGTTTCACACCAGAGCAGGGGCTGGAAACCCCTGAACTAGTTTGAGCTGGACTATGCACAGGGACACCAAATGTGCCCCCAGTGCAGGACTTCAAAGCACTCTGAGAGTGCTCCCACCCAGCCCCAATACACATCAGCCTGTCTGGGAGGTGGTTACACCTCCCTGTGACAGGAAACCTATTGTCCAGGTCTCCCCTGCCGGAGTTTCGGTCAGCAGCAGGAGGCCAGACCCGTGTTTGTGGCTGCCGCATCCATTTTGTGATGCCAGGGCTCTGTTAAGTTGGTACTGGGTATACTGGTGCTGTCATGTCTCTCCCTCTAGAAGGGTGGGATCATATCCTCACATTAGGAATTGGTGTGGGGGTATGATTCCAAGGTGTTTGACACCAAACACGACATGTTTCCGTGCAGCCAGTCCAAAGTTAGCATTAACCGTTTTAGTTATAATGCACTTAATAGTATATGGTCAGGCTGCACCACTGACAACCCCGGGGAAGAGATTCCTAAGGCTGCAGAGGGGCTCAGCATATGCCTGGACACCCTTCCAAATATAACCAAGCACCCTGCCTTCAGGATTGATAAGGCCTGCCATAGGGGTGACTGATAGGTA
The DNA here is from genome assembly GCF_964204655.1 of Triturus cristatus. Lineage (NCBI taxonomy): Eukaryota > Metazoa > Chordata > Amphibia > Caudata > Salamandridae > Triturus > Triturus cristatus. Next base: position 720,611,671 of record NC_140579.1, read on the forward strand.
TCTATTTGCAGTGATAGGTGAGGTATAGGGAACCTATACCTCAGTAAGGGGTGCATGCACCACCTTACCCAGGCTGCAGTAGCAGACCTGTGGTGTCATTGTGGAGGGCTTTCCAGGGGTGGCACATTACATGCTTCAACCCCTGGTAGGCCTCTGGGGTACCTGTGCCCTGGATACTTAGTATACCATATACTAGGGACTCACAAGAGTATCCCAGAATCCAATCTGGAGTGTACCTAAAGTACAGGGAATCAATTTAGAGAGGAAGCAGCTAGGCTGGGGTCCTGAATAACAGGGCCCCAGCCAGAATAAAGTCGAAAAACAGTGAAACACCAGCAAAAAGTGGGGGTAACCATGTGAAGCAGATCCTACTCTCCTACAATGTTGATTTATATTTAAAAAGTACAAATGATAAGTGGCAGCTATTTGGTATTTATTTGTTGGTAGAAGGTCAGTTTGAGTCGGCTATTGATCAAATTATTTGTAAATACTGTTACAAGAAATGAGAAAAAACAAAAGGCCAGATAGAGCAGTACATAGCAACTTAGAGTTGGTACCTATTCCTCAGTAACTGGCAGATTTAAATACATATGAGTCTATTCTTATTCAACCTGTACACCCATTTCAGGCCATATTTCGTATGGATCCTAAACAGGTAAGCTGCCACCAACTGATTTACAAAGAGGTCTGAAAGGAAGAGTTGTGTACTTACCTTTAGATTTTAACCCCTTCCATGCGGGGCGGATTCCCCCGCTGTGCTGAGCGCTGCTTGCGCGGGCGTGGTCATGACGGAACGGTTCCGTCATGAGCACAGCTCAACCGACGCTCATGACGGAACCGTTCCGTCATGAGCACCGAAGGGGTTAAGAAAAACATTTAAACTGTTGGTGAAGATAGGGAGGAAAATGAGCCAGTAGTTATTCTAGTAAATGGTGTACCAACAAAGAGTCGAAAAATCTGGCAAGAGTTGGTAGATGTTACTAAACTTCAGAAGGCTACATTGTACCTGGTACAGAATAATATTTTTTATAAGAATGTAAATGTTGATGAAGAAGTAATATGCTTAGGAGATGAATCACTAATGTCAACTGGCCAAATAGAAAAAGTGGACAAGTCCAGGAGTGAAGAGATTTATTAACATTATACTATACATCCTCTACAATCGAAATAAATCATAGGAAGCAGTGTTAGACCTGGCATTTTTGGCGTGGTTTCCCCTGACTTTTTTGTCTCTACCTCCTGTATTTTTGACACTGTGCTGGATTTCATTTTTGCTGGTTTAGATGCTTTGGGCACTTTGCCACTGCTTATCAGTGTCAAAGTGCAAGTGCTCCCTAGGTAAATTGTTATTGTAATTGGTTATCCATGATTGGCATATTTGTGTTACCAGGAAGTCCCTAGTAAAGTGCACCAAGTGTGCCAGGGCTGCTGATTCAAATGCTACTAGTGGGCCTGCAGCACTGATTGTGCCACCCACATGAGTAGCCCTAAAATGGTGTTTCAGGCCTGCCACCATGGTGCCTGGGTGCAGTTGCTAACTGTCATGCTGCCCTGACCAGTGGCCACACTGGCCAGGCCTAACCCTTCCCTTTCTATACACATTGGACACCCCTATGGAAGGCCCTAGGTACCCCCCTGGGCAGGGTGCAGTGTATGTGAAAGGTAGAGCATGAACTAGTGTGGGTGACAGGCTCTGGTAATGAATTACAGCCATTTTCGTTTTTCACTATTGCAAGGCTACCTGTTCTCCATAGGCTAGAATGGGCAGTTTGATTATTACATCTTATAATCCTAAACTGACTCAGGGAACATGGTAGAAATTCGCGTTTAGTATGCCTGAACTCAGAATGATAAACTATATCTTTTAGTGAAGTTGGTTTGAACATTCTGTGTTTGAAAATACCACTTTTAGAAAGTAGGTATTTTCTTGTCTAACCATTCAAACCTGCCTCTGCTAGGTTGTGTATTTCTTGTCGGGAGTTTGAGTGACAGGGGCTGGGGAATTCCAGGGGGCTGGTGAATTCCCGGAGACAGGGTGAGTCAGCACAGGGCTTAATAGAGAGATCCCCATGTAGATGGGTGGGAGGAGTTGCACCTGGGACCTGAATAGGACAGTGCTTGCCCCCCACAGTGCTGGCTCCACACCCTGTAGTGCGTCTGATGTCTCTGCCCTGCACTGTGAAAGGAGAGAAGGAATCATGTCAACAAAGTGCTCCAGGGCTGTGCTTTCCCTCCGCAATTCTGTCTCCACCTCCTGTGGGGCGCCTGATGTTTCTGCCCGGCACTGTGAAAGGAAAGAAGGAGTCATGTAAACAGAGTGCTCCAGAACTGTTTTGGACTGGGCAAAGGCCCCTCTGCCCTCAGAAGACAAAGGATTTTGGGGTATAAATATTGGGACCCACACTACAGAAAATCAGATCATCCTGGAATCAAGAAGGAACCTCTGCCAAGGAGAAAGCTGGAAGACTGAAGAAGAAGGGCTGACCTGCTGTAAGCCTGACCTGCAGTTGCTTTGCTGCCAATGAGAGGGGAAGGACTTTGCTGTGTGCTGTGTCCCCTGGCTTGAAGGAATCTCCAAGGGCCTGAGTATAGCTGGCCTCCTGTTAGGAAGTCCCAGGAACAAGAGGACTTCACCCCCAGCTTCCCCCTGAACTCTGCTGTGTGAGTTCTGCCCTTCCTAGAGTGCTTGATCCAATTGTGGGGCCTCTGGAAGTGGTGCCTGCTGTTGGGAAGCTGACCAAGAGAAAAGAAGTAAAAGTTCTGCAACTTTTTCACACACCGCCGGCTTAGCGAGAAAATTTCCGTTGCCGCGAAGATCGTCGCAGTGCCTGTCGCCGCTGCAACATCAACGCCGCGTTCATCTTCGGAGCGCATCGCCCCCGGAGCGGGAAGATTCCCGGTGCTGTGAGTATCGTCGCAAAGCCTGCCGCCGCTAAGTGAGATCATCGCACCGTTTGTTAGCGGGCTGTATTTCATCGCTGCGAACATCTTTGCAGAAACCTCGAAGATCGTCGCATCGTGCCTTTGCGATAATGTGGATTATTTTGACGCTAAGCTAAGAACTCTTTTGAAACCATATTCTTGAACTGTGTATGTTGGATTTTTGTCGTTTTGGTTTTGTGTAGTTTATATAAAAGTACTTTATTTATCTACACTGGTGTGGAGACCATTTGTGGTGTTTTCACTGTGTTACTCTGAGTGTTGGTACAAATACTTTACACATTGCCTTTGATAAGCCTGTCTGCTTGTGCCAAGCTACCAAGGGGGTGAGCAGGGGTTATCTAAAGAGTGTATCCCCCTTACCCTGACTAGAAGCAAGGGTCCCTATTTTGACAGTGGTACCTACCCCTGCCAACTAGAGACCCCCAGATCTAACAAGCAGTATTTAATTATTTAAAATGAAGGAAGCAAAGGGAACTTCAATGAGTGTATGGGAAAAAAGTTTAGAAGCTCATTGTTTTCCCCAGCTATTACTCACTGGAGAAGGTGGACGATTTGATGAGCAAGTTGTACCGATTCCAGCTTCAGAATACCGCTCAACAAGATTGTACTCTGAAGATACAAGATTTCGACAGTGCATTCCATATATATTTCATCTTCTGTTTGAAAGCGATTTGTCTGCACTTTCATATTCAATGAACCACATGTTAAAAACAGGAGTTCATCTTCAACATGTTTCTGCAAAAGAATTCATGGACAAAGTTCAACAAAGAGATGAAAATTTAGAATCTCAGTTAATTAATTTGATGGCGTGTCAAAGTGGTACCAATGAATATTGGCATCGTAGTCATGGTGAACTTAAATGCATGTTAAAAACTTAGGTACACCTACATGGTTTGTAACACTTAGCTGTGCTGAATATGCGTGGGAAGATTTACTTGAATTTCTATGAGAAGCAAATTCAAATGTTAAAAACATTGAATTGAAGACACCTGGAGAACTCTGTTCCTTGTATCCTGTAAATGTGTGCAGGTATTTTAATCATAGGTTTCAAAGTATGATGTCATTTATCTGCAATAAAAAGCATTCCACCTCTTAGTGAAGTAACTGATTTATTTTGGTGAAAAGAGTACCAAGCCAGAGGGGCTCCTCATATACACATGCTATTATGGTTAAAGAATGCACCAAAATGTGGAACTGATACTGATAAAACTGTTTTGTCTTTCATTGAACAGTATGTTACATGTGCCATTTCAAGAGATGGAGGAGAAAAGACCTTGAGACAACAAGTTTTACGGTTTCAAAGTCATTGATGTGGGAAATAATGCAGACGAAAATACAAGTGTAAAGGGAAATTTTATAGAAAATGTCGTTTTGGATTTCCACATCCTATAATTTCTAAAGGAAGAGTAAATAGTTTTTTGTCGGCAGTAAGACATACAATAACTCGGAAATCTCCCAAGAATACATACAACTTAAAAATAACAGAAGCTTCACAGTACATTAATGACTGCAATCCAGTTATTTTTAAAATGTGGAATGCAAACATGGATTTTCAGTATGTTGCAGATAATTCAATTGCTGTTGCTTGCTATGTTACATCATATATTACAAAATCTGAAAAGACAGAGATGAAAGAAATGTGGGAAGAAATTTCAGCAGAGAAGAGTCTTAGCAAGAAATTGTACAGCTTCAGCTTGAAAATGCTTTCCCATAGAGAGATTGGATCCTATGAATGTTCAGATTGTTTGAGCTCAGCTAGTTTACATTCAAAGTCAAGAGGAATCATTTGGGTAAATCTAGGTCTTGCCTCTACACGAAATTGAGTTTTGAAATCTTTACAAGAGACTGAATACTTAGCACAGTATGAACCAGAAAGTACTGAAATTGTTACAACTAATATGTTGGATACAAACTATCCCAAAAGGAGTCCACATCTTGAAAACCTATGTCTATATGAATTATGTCAGCACTAAGGGCCTCATGTAGGTGGGCTTGCATTTACCACTTCATAAATACCGAATCATACCGATTCGGTATTTATGAAGTGGTAAATGCAATGTAGGTAATGAGTCGGTAAATATTACCGATTCGGAAAAATTCGGTAATTACCGAATCGGTATTTACCGATTCGGTAATGAGGCATACCTTCCCATTGATGGGAAGGTATGCCTCATTACCGAATCGGTAAATACCGATTCGGTAATGGGGGAGCACATGCAAGGGTGGCAGGGTGTCACATTGACACCCTGTTGCACCCCTGATTCGGCCATGTGTGCACATGTGGCACACATACATGCCCTAAGGGCATGTATGTCTGCCACATTGCACACTTCTAAGCGCTATAAAATGCTTTTACACATCCATTCTTTATTTACCACCAACTATTAGTTGGTGGTAAATACCGACTCCAAACAACACCCACACACTCCCCCTACATCGCATTTCTGTATTCGGAATTTACCGAATCGGTAAAATTACCGATTCGGTAATTTTACCGATTCGGTAAATTACCGAATACAGAAATGAGCCCCCTACATGTCACAAGCCTAAATACCGGTCGGTAACGGTATAATTACCGAAAATCGGCCGTTACCGACCGGTATTCAGCTACGTACATGAGGCCCTAAATGTTTAAAAAGAATGGAGAAAATATAAAAGAAGAAAGATATGCAGTAATTGGATGTGATGGATGTCTAGTGAAACATGTCAAAGGGAAGCTTAATAATCACAGAAAACTGACTTTTGATGGTGCAGATAAGAGAGAATTTTTCTATTTACCACTTCTGTAACTGTTCAAGCCTTGGCGTGGTGAAACAGAATTTCTTGGAGATTTTGACTGCTATGAAGATTCTTTTAATGCAACAAAAGACAAAATTCAGCGCACAGTTTTTCCAACTTATCTACAAATGTTAAATGAGATTGAACAAGAACTAGTACTATTGTAACTGAAATAGCTAGAGAAAGTTCACAAGGCAGTCAAAGTTCTGGTCCACTGAGTCAAGATCCACAAGGACAACCAATTATTGAAAATGAAGCAGGCTTTAGCCATGAATGATTTAGAAACTGCAATGCAACAAGCACAACACAATATTATTCAGTTGGCAAAGTTAAAGGAACAACTAAATACTGAACAAAAAGAAATATATCTTTAACTCAAACAACAGGTACAACATAGTTTGCTGCATGAAAAAAAAGAATGCCAATGTTCACCATTTAAACCTATTCTAATGTACATTTGTGGTCAAGCTGGAACAGGAAAACGTTTCTTAATTAAAGTTTTGACCAGTTATCTAACAAAACCATAGAATCACATTTATATTGTGTTGTAACAGCTCCAACTGGATTAGCAGCACACAACATTAAAGGTATTACTTTACATTGATTACTTATGCTACCTGTTGAACATGATAATACATTGAAATATCAGAAGCTATCTGGAGAAGCTTGATATGAAGTCTCAAGAGTACTGAAGAAAATGACACTTTTAATTGTTGATGAGCTGAGCATGGTCTCAAACCTAATGCTTGCCTCTGTACACTTGAGAATGCAACATATTTTAAAAACAGATTATGATGTTCTGTTTGGAGGAAAACATTTAATTGTATTTCGTCACTTACTACAGCTTACTCCTGTAAAAGGAGAACCTATTTTTAAAACTCTTCTCCATGATGACACAGAGAAATCTATGGGAAGTATTGCGAATGTTAATATTTGGTTGAACTTTGAATATAAAGAACTTGTTAAGAATATGCGACAAGCTGGTGATGAAGATTATAGCAATATTCTTAAAGACATACGAATTGGTTTCTTGACGGAACATGGAAAACAAACTTTAGAAAGTCGACTACTAAGAAACTTGTTTACAACTGGAGAAACAGCAGCTGAAGTAATGTACAATATGCTTGGAGAACACAAATACTATAGTTTGTCAAAAGCCTACACTGCAAGAGGGTCCTACATTTAATCAACAACTTCTCAAACTGGAAAAACAAGAAATTGTGGAAATTAAAGCTATTGGCAAAATCGAATACCAGGGAGTGACAATTCTTCTGAGAAACTACAGACTAAATTTGAATCTTTGGAAAAGTCTGTATCTAAAACTGCAGGATTAGAAAAAAACTTTACATGTATGTAAAAACTATAGAGTCATTTTGCGGCGTAAAGTGAATGTAGAAGAAGGATTGGTAAATGGAGCAATGGGAAAAGTTGTTGATTTTGTAAATTTTCAAGATGGACATGGAATAGAATTTATGATTATAAAATTTGATCAGATTCATGAGGTAAAACAGATTGGGCATTGTGTTGTATGTTTTTTGCTTCGAAAAGATGACTTGTATGTTCGCAGACAACAGTTTCCTCTGTCTCTGGCATATGTAGTAACTATTCATAAATATCAAGGTTTAAGTATAGACAGAGCTTTTGTATATATTTGAAGTACGGCGTTCAAAGACGGAATGGCATACGTTGCATTATCTTGAGTAAGTTGGTTTGTATTTGATAGATTTTGATGAAAAAAAGATTAGTGCTGATGCAAATTGTGTAAGAGAGTACAATCTTTTAAGAAGACTTTATGCTCCTGATTTAGGTGAATATCCCATATATGAGAAACGTGTAGTGTGTCCAAAACAGAAATATGTCAAACATTCAAGTGAGGTTCAAAAAAAGAAAACAATTAAAGAGAAAGTTAAAGGCGTAAAGAAAAAAAAATGGAAAGTATTGATGACATTGTAGGATACCAATTGGAAAAGAGTTCAGGTATCAACTGTTATGCTAATGTTATTCTGAATATTGTCTTTTATCTACAACAGCTTCATCATGAAATTAGGGAAAATCGTGAAAAAAGATTCTGTTCTGCACTACATCATGTATTTTAACAATTGGTAAGTGACAGAAGTAAAATGCATACTGCTTCCGGCATTCAACATCTTTTATATATATTTAGTGGTTCATTGACATTTACTCTTAACATACAACAAGATGCACAAGAATGTCTATTGCTTATGCTTGGATTATTAGAGCATGAAGGAGTACACATTGAAAACTTATTTGGACTAAGTTACAGATGGGATCATAAGTGTGAAGAGTGTTCATTTAGTTCTACCACTCAAATATAAACAGAACGATTCCTATACTTATCAATACTAGCCTGCATATCAGTACCTTTTAACAAACTGTTAAAAACAGCAAATCAGGATATTAGATGTTCACATTGTAGATCAGAGATGTTGTCTTCATTACATATAGAAAGATTTGGAAAATATCTAATTTTAATGCTACAATGTTGTAGAGCAAATGGAAGAAAAATGGAAACAAAAATTACAGATTTTAAAGGAAATCAAATATCTATTTCAGGAAGAACATTTACAGCAGTGGCTATTATTTTCCATGATGGACATCTGGACACTATATTGTTTATTTAAAGTGTAATAAAGGATGGACGCTTTGCAATGATGCCCACTTGGAATTCAAAGTTATATTGCCTTATTAATTACCAAATTCTTATATGTTATTTCTGCAGCCAAAGATTTGAGTACATCATTCGGTCTATTGGGGAAGATATGAAGCGAAGTAGCCAGCACTGCAAGCTATTAGTGTTTATAATTAGAAGGAAATCAAGTATCTATTTCAGGAAGAACATTTACAGCAGTGGCTATTATTTTCCATGATGGGCCTACTACAACATCTGGACACTATATTGTTTATTTAAAGTGTAATAAAGGATGGACGCTTTGCAATGATGCCCACTTGGAATTCAAAGCTAGATTGTTTTATTAATTACCAAATTATTATATGTTATTTCTGCAGCCAAGGATTTCAGTGCATCATTCGGCCTATTGGGGAAGATGTGAAGCGAAGTAGCCAGCACTGCAAGCAATTCGTGTTTATAATTAGAGTTTGGATTATTATTTGCCCTAATTGATATTACATTTAGAAAATTGTGTTTAAAAGCAAATAGTTTAAATATTTGTTGTCTATGTTGTAGCAGATGTAAATGAGATTATACATTTTGTGAAATGCATTTGTGATAAATATAGAGTTAATGTAGATGAAAGAACTGATTAAGAAATTATAGAAAGGAGAATGCATAGCTACACATATTGATAATGATGTTGTATGCTGTTTTGTTTTTTGACAATCAATTTGATTGTTGTTTTCCCGCTGTTCGATGATGATTGTAAATTGAAATCACTGTGTATGGTGAAGTTATGTGCAATCTGAGAACAGCAAAAAGGGAAATTGAGAATCTTATGTAATTCTAAATTAATTTTGTGTTCTCAAAAATATTATATTATAATTTCTTTAATATATCATTATTAAATAACATTTCTTCTTTTTCTTCTTTATAGTAACTACTGTTGAAGTTTGAAAACAGTTTTAATACTGAATATTACTACTCTAAAACAGATTTACTGAATGATGTATCTAAATTACTTGAAAGGTAAGAATACATAATATATATGATAACCTGGAAAAATGTTTAAAATGTAATCACATATTATTTGTTTTTAAGATAAATATTGTTCATCTTTCGGAGTATTTGAAAACTATCATCATATTTCTGAGGAGGAGTAGTACCCTTACTTTTTAGCAAAATACATAAACCAATAAAAGTGCTTTTATTGCAAGTTATTTACTCCTCATTATACAGGGCAGTTGTGTATTGATATCTCTATACGAGGACTTTTCAGACACATACTTAGATAACAGATGTCTGCTTTTGTGACTCAATACTCTAGTACAACTGTTAAGATTTTTCACCAGAATTGCAAACTATATAATTTCGAAGTTAGAGTCAACATATGGCCAACATGTGTCAAAATACATGTAGAATTCTACACACACTAGAATACGTCTGTTTCACACCACATATTTTCAAAATTTGCATACAAGAATATGTAGGTATTACTCTCTCCTCCTTATACAGGACAGGTGAGTATTGAAAGTGCTTTTTATTATATTTGAACATTTGATACTTTTGAAGTATGATGTATTTTCTCATTTGAAGAAGTATTTTAAGATATATTATAGAGCTAATATGACATTAATGGATAGAATATGCTGTATACGACACAACCTATGCACTCATCCAATCATTCAAACACTATCCTTGCACTAATTCATTAATTGAGGCACTAAGCATACAGTCATCCAATCATCCAGATACTACTAATGCACTTATTCAATCACACAGACACTTCTGTTGCACTGTTGCAATCACCCCGGCAGTACCCATACACTCATCCATTTACCCAGGTACTCCCCATGCACTTATCCATTCACTCATAAACTACTAATGGAGTCATCCAATCACCCAGTCACTATCCATGCACTCATGTATTCACTCAGGCAGTACTCATGCACTACCCAAACTCGTATTCATTTATCCAGATACAAACCAACGCACTCATGGAATCACCCAGGCATTGTTCTTGCACTCATCCAATCTCCCAGGCACTGTGCATGCACTCCTCCATTCTCTCAGGCACTACCTATGCACTCATTGAATCACTTAGACACTATTTCAACGCAACTGTTCACTTATGCAGTACCCATGCACTCATACATTCACTCACACAGTATTAATGCACTCATCCAATCACAGAGGCACTACCCATGCACTCATCCAACCACTAAGGCACTACCCATGCTCTCATTCATTCATTCATTCAGGTAGTATACATGCATTCATGCAATCACCCAGGCATTGCTCTTACAGTCATCCAATCTCTCAGCCACTATACATGCACTCATCCATTCACTTAGTCACTGCCCATACACTTATTGATTCACCCAGGTACTGTCCATGCACTGATGCAATCACCAAGGCACTGCTATTGCACCCATTCATCCAGAAACTACCCATGGAGTCCTGCATCCACTCAGGTACTGACCATTCAGTCATCCAATCATTGAGGCAGTACTCATGCATTCATCCAATCACATAGACACTCCCAACACAGTCACCCAATGAGCCAGGCACTGCCCTTCCACTTATCCATTTACGCAGGCACTACCCATGCACTCATCAAATCACTCAGGCACTACCTATGCACTCATTGAATCACTGAAACACTGTCTTTCAACTCAACCATTCACTTACACAGTACCCATGCAGTCATGTATTCATTCAGACAGTACCCATGCACTCATCCAACTACACATAATCTCATTCATTCATCCAGGTACTATACATGCTCTCATGTAATCACCCAGGCATTGCTCTTGCACTCATGCAATCTCCCAAGCATTATGCATGCACTCATCCATTCACTCAGTCACTACCCATGCACTCAAGCATTCACACAGACAGTACTCATGCACTTATCCAATCACCCAGGCATTACCTATGCACTCATCCAATCACCAAAACACTACCAATACACTCACCCAATGAGCCAGGCACTACTCTTCCACTTATCCAGTCACTCAGTTACCACCCATGCACTCATCCAATCACTCGGGCATTACCCATGCAATAATTGAATGACTCAGACTATATCTTTCAACTCAACCATTTACTTACGCACTACCACACACTCATGCTTTCACTCAGACAGTACTAATGCACTCATTCAATCACCCTGGCACTACACATGCACTCATCCAATCACCCAGGTACTACCCATATTCTCACTCATTCACCCAGGTAGTACCTGTGCACTTATCCAATCATCCAGGCAGTATCTATACACTCATTCATTCGTATCCTTATAGCCATGCATTCACTGATGTACTACGTATGCACTCATTCAATCATCCAGGCACTATTTTTACATTCATCACATACATATTTATGCAGGCAATCAGTTTCACAACATACAATTTTCCTATTTTTAACAAGTGTAGGTGGTTCCGTGAGAACCTTTTTTTAAAAAAAACTATTTTGAGGTTTTTTTTGCATTGTCTAGCAATTGTTTATTTTTTGGGGGTATTTTTGACTTTTTAAAACAGAAAATAAACTAAAGAAGTCCAACAATAGTGTTTCTAAAAAACAAAGAAACCCAAGCTTAAAAAACTAAAACAAAATAACACTTATGTGTTTTTAACGGATTAATGATGGCATCAATGGAAAGTTCACCGATGCAGACAGTTGTCAAAAACTTCCTGCAGTGTATTCCTGCATCAGCAAGTTTGGGGAAGATCCGGCGTTGAGGAGTTGTAAGAACAGCTCCAGCTGATGTCGAAGTTGATTGTGATCATCTGCTGTAGCTTGCTCCCTCTTCTCTGAGCCATCACTCCATGTGCGAGATGAGTTGGATGTATTGTCTCCAGATGTTTCCGCATTGATGATGTGCCACAAGAATATTTCTTTTCAGATCCTCTGGAGAGGACTTTGTGGCAGATGGTGCAGGTGACTTTTCTAGCACTCACTTTTTTTCTCCTTCAGGCACGCTGATAAAGGCCCACACAATACTCTCCTTCCTTCTCTTCACCAGCTCTTCAATCTCTTCAATCTCCTCCTGCTGGTCCTCTTCAGGATGGGATGTTGCCATTTTAGCTTTTTAAGTAGTCAAAACAACAACAAAAATAAACAATTTGGTAGAGCCTACAAAAAAGAAGTCTGTAGGTGCAGACAACACCCAAAATAACAGGAATACTACAGGTGTTGGATCCTCCCTCTAAGAAAATGAAAATCTTTTCAACCAATCATAAGATTTCGTAGGATCCACTCACCCATTGCGTATATGCCACGGGCCCGTAAAATGAGCTAAATTATATTTAAAAGTATAAATTGGTATTAGCAAATTATGTGTGAAACTATTTTAGTGGAAAGTCTTTAAGCAAAGCAGATATTTAAACTTGCAACATTGATATTTCATACTTTTTAGAATTACGCCGGAGTTGCAACCCCTACGCGATTCCGGATTTACATGCCGGCAGAGTTCGTGAGTCCTTCGCGACCGGTGCACGATGGTGCAGCGTACACAAAAATGTGCTTTAAAGATCTTAAAAATATTTAACAACTACAGTAATACAATTTTTTGGGATTCAATAATAAACCTCTTTGTTTAAAAAATATATTATTTCAGTGTAAGTAAACATTTTAGACTTACATTCGTGTAACGGATTCGTGCACCAAACGTGAAGATCTGCGACTGGTGCACGATACTGTTGTATCCTTAAAAATCTGTTTAAAACATTTCAAAACAAATTTATAACTTCTATAATTCTATTTTTTTGCACTCAGTAATAAACCTCTTTGTGATAAAAATATATTAATTCGTTCTTAATATGTGTTTTAGTGTGATCGGTGTGCGACCCTTTTTTGAAAACTGAAAAAAGATATAAAGAAGATATTTATCATAATAAGACAACAAAACATTTTTCCATATGTATATATTTATTCACAAAAAAAAATCAGATTTCAGGGACACTATAGGTAGCACTTGGCATTTAAAAACCTTAGAAATTCACTGAAAAAAAACAGAGGTTTCAGGGATGTTATAGTAAGGAATTAGCATTTTAAAAAAACCTTAGAAATTCATAGGAAAAAAACAAAGGTTACAGGGAAGTTATAGTTAGGGTTACATTTCACTTGCACAAAACCAGAGAAATTCAGCTGTTATAGTTAGCTGACCTAATTATAACTTGCACCTCCGCAGTTTACTGCTGATTACGTCACGTATTACATCACTCATGACATGGTCAGTGACATCACTGAAGACATCTCAAATTACATCACTGATAACATCACTGATGAATTCATCCACATAATCTCTGATGCACCAACTCACACCTAGGGGTGGGTGGAATTTGCGTAGTCGCGCTACGCAAAGCTCCACGAAACAGTGAAAAATCTCTGCAAGCACGCAAAATTTCCACGAACACGCGAAATTGCTTGTTCTGCCCGTTCGCTGTGCTTTTTTCCTGTTTGCGTGCTCGGGAAGTAATATCTCGCAAACATGCATTTTGAAAGCGCGAACAAGCAAAAAATTCCATGAAGCCACGGATCGCAGAATTCCGAGTTCTCCGCGGAAAGCGAAATTACCCAAATTCCACGAGCGGAACGAAATTTACCGCCCAGACCTACTCACACACCAATATAACCTATCATACACCCACTCCAAATTTCAGACTACCATTCTGGAAACCATTGACACACCGATACCAGTACATACATACCAACTCACTGATTCATAGGTCTATGTCACGGCCCGTGGCTCGCTTTCACCTTAGTCTCTCTTTTCACTGCACCTTTTTTGGGCTACATTTCTACCTTGTCCATTACCTTATTTTCGGGTCCTTTTTCTTGTTTCCTTCATTCCAGGCGACTGACGCCTCCTTGATTCCTGGTTCCACTTGAGGAACATTCTTGTATGTGGTTGCGAGTATTTCGGAGCCGCCTACCCTCCTTGATGCTTGGTTTCATTTCCGGTTCCTGCCCTGGAAGGACTCTCGCTGTCAGCATTCCGCTGATACTACGCTGTTCCTCGCCTGCACCTCCTTGGACTTGTTGTTCTTCGTTTTACGGGCTGTCCCTTCTCTCTTCAATTTTCTTCGAATGCTGGAGTTAGAGCTATTTTTTATAGACTAATATGTACAACAAAAGAGCGGGTGTCGGTGAACACCCAAATTATTGGATTCTTCTGTTTTGTGTTTTCGCTCCTATTTCAGTGCACTCAATTTGTTATTGGATAACTTTAACTAGGACTATTTTTGTGTTCTTGATTTTTGGAATACCTTGCAGGTTTATTGCCTTTGTGGTTTTTTCCTGCTTCTCCCTTTTTGTCCTTTGTGTCTTGCTAATTGGGAAAACATTGATTTCTATTATCCCCTGGGATAAGGACATTGTGGATTTCTCTTCTGGATTGTTTATGGGACCTCGCTTTATGTACAAAATGGTGAGCTGAGATTATAATGTCTACAATAGTTTCTCTGATTTGAATTTCCTTGACTTTTATCTATTTCTGTTATTAATCTTTCTTATTCTTTCTCCTTTTTAAGATGCTTGTGGTTGTTGCCTGTCTCCCAAGGTACCCCGAAGAGTGATATCAAGATACGACACATACCCCTTGCTAGTTACCTTGTTTACCAACCTTACCTCGGTGCATTTTCTGCTCATGTCTGTTTCAATCTTGGGCATGAAGGGTTTAGACACAGGGCGAGTGGTCTGACATTATTCATTCCTGCAGTACCTGGTTTTCAGTTGAGTGGGGGCAGAGCAGAAAACCAAGCACATGAAAATTATACTGCCTGACCGAAGATGGATCAAGAGGAATCCCTCCCTTTCTCCTCAGTAGGGCGTGGGGTTGGGATCCACATCGCAGGACCTTGCCATAGCACTATCCGCTATTCAAGCTGAAGTTCAGGAATTAAGACAGGAGAATTAGGCATTACATCATGAACTCAATACATATAAGGCCAGGGAAAATCCATGGGGGCAGGCTCCTGGTGCCATTCCAAAAAGTATTATGCCTATTATACAACCTGCAACCTTTCACTATGACAAACCTTCTAGTACCAGTAGTGGTTCTCCCGTTGCTGTTACGGTTATGACACCCATACCTGTACCTTTAGCTGTTCCAGAAAGTTTTTCCGGAGACAACAATAAATTTAGCATATTTATGAATCAATGTCATCTTCATTTTATGTGTAGACCAATGTCCTTTCTGGATGAATCCGCAAAGGTAGTATTTGTGATTTCAAATTTAGCCGGTACAGTGGCAATGTGGTCAGTCCCAGCATTTAAGGAACAGATGCGTCACTTGTTTGCCAAGCACACATTTATGCAAGTGACGCTGAACTACTTAAACTCAGACAAGGAAAACAGGACCTTTTGGTGTATAGTTCAACCTTTAATCAACTGCTTTCAGAAACCCATTGGCCCCCAGAAAAAAAACCTCTTTATTTTATCAGGGTCTTTCTGAGGAATTAAAAGATGTCCTGTCACAGGTGGTGAATCCTCCTGAAGGGTGTACGGAGTTTATTGATCTGGTTGTTAAATTGAATCACAGAATAGCTGAGGGCAAGGGTGAAAAAAGCCGGATACAGGCTCCTCGACTGTACATGTTGCGTGGGGAACAGAAGGAGGAAGTGGTTGCTAAAACTTTACCAGAGCCTATGCAAATAGGTGGTGAGCGGGGTCCTTTATCTAAGGAAGAAAAGGATAGGAGACGGGTACAGAATCATTGTTTATACTGTGGGAAAAGCAGATATTATGCCCGTGAATGTCCAGTCAAAACTTCAAATTTACCAGCAAGAAAGATGGTGGCCTGTATAGAACATGGAGGTACATCATCATATCAGGAATCAATTGTAATTTGGTAATCCTTATGATGTTGCTGGTACTGTTTCGAGAGTGTATCACACTAGGGGGTTCATGAACACGGAGTGAGCAAATGCATCTACATCACCACTCCAAACTAAGTACCTCACAAAAAGTAATGGGATGCTAGTAACCAGAAATAGGACACTACTGTGTCTTTTAGCAGAAAGCAATAGAAAGAGAAAAGGTCTTTATTTATAAAGACGAGAACCCTCACTCACCCAAGGGTGACATGCTTCATCATTGGGTCCCCTCTTACACACTGCAACCGCAAGGTATACAGTGTGGGCTACAACTCTCCAAAAAGAAAGAGAGGAGCGTGAGGTGTTTTACAAGGTTACCAATTTAGGCAATCGGAGTGAGGGGCAGAGTGCACAATACAAAACAAAAAAGTGCATTAAAAATAGCTCCTGGGTGACATAAAAACTTTAATGATTGTCCCCATGGGCTAAGATTAAAAGCAAGTGATACAGGACTGAAATAATGTCCTATTAGTCAATGGTCGACATGTTTCTGCCAGTTGATAAATTCGCGGCATTCATCAGGACCGCCAACGTTGTCACTCTGTTAAAAAATCTGTGAAATATATAAAATAAGAAAACCATACTTAATTTGATATGGTAATTCTAGGACAGTGGCACCAGCTGCAGTCCGGTCCAGTGTCTACAAAAAACATATATAGGCATCATAATTATTGTGAATTTCAACCATAGTGTACTCCCTGCACAAACACCACACACGTGAGAACAAACTTCACACGTGATTTCTTCTTAAGAAAGTGAACACGTACGTAACATCACTCACCTCGGGGGTAATATTAATTTACCTCCACCTTTAGGGGAGTATTGCCTCAGATCACAGTTTTCTGAGGGTGAAACAAACACACATAAGCATAAGAAAAACATAAGAAAAAACAGGTCAGGCTCCCTCCATAGACTGCATATAACAATAAAATAGATTGTATAGTTCAATATATGAATAATATTCTCATTAAAAGACATATGTTATGTCCTCTCAACCAAACTAGGATCGCACCACACATATGATCTCACACAGTCTGTCTCATAAAATAAGGATCTGTACAGAGTCCTCACATAGAGACCCAAAGCAAAATAACTGAGAGCGTAAGGCACCCTCGGAATTCATACATGCTAATCATAAGGTCTCAATGACTAACAATATTGCTAAAAGATGACCAGGTCAAAAAAGGCACTTCACAATTATCCAATACCCCAAGTAGTAGCGTTAACATCTATAGCGTGTCAAAGTTACTCCTTACGCATGTAGCGGGACATAATCTGTTTTTATTAAAGGCCCGGAGCACAACCACCGTCCCCCCGTTACCTGAAGATAAGCTGTGTCGTTTCTTTCATGGCAAACACCCAAGGGGAAGCCCGGTTGATTTCGGAGTCCTTATATCGCACCACTACAACCTCCGTGGTATTGAGACAGCCCAGAAGTGTATACAATCACTTCCGGGTCATGAGAACCATGGGAGGTGTAGTTCAGACCGCACAATGTGACTACACAGTGACGGGAGAGATCTTGTGCGATGCCAGTTGAAAAACGAAAGAGCACCCTATACAAATGGCACAGTCTAGCAGAAAATATAACGTGCGTTACACAGAGATGGTCACACCTATTCAGTTCACACGGAACACGATCACTCGAGTATGTGTATCTTCAAAAAGGAAGAAAGGCAAACATGTATATATATATATGTATATATATATATTACCTACTGGCGGTCGCCAGTAGGTAGTTATAGTTAGGACCACGTTTCCATAGGAAATCCGCAACATTCTATTTTGAATAACTTTTGCGCCGGTCGACGAATCCTCGCGAATTTTTCAAAATAGGTGGGGCGCTACGCTCCGCTCCTACCCTGAAAGTCTCGGGGGGATTCGTCAAGCGGGGGCTGAGATAAAAGGGGGGTCCCAAAACGCGTTTTTCCCATGCATTTTTCCATAGGACCTTTAGACACAGCTACAGCCCGAACGGCTGAACAGAATTACTTGAAATTTGGCAGAGAGGTAGTCCTCAGGTCAAGGAAGTGCCTTTTGTAGGTTTGGTGTAAATCTGTTCAGTAGATTCTGAGAAAATAGCCTTTAAATCAATATATATATCTGAGCCAGCTTACGGTGCGCTTACGGTGCGCTTACCGTACGCGTACGGTGACGTGCGCGAGCGCGATTCTGATTGGCTCTTAGATCTTAGTAAACATTCGATTCGGCCGAAACCAGGATGCGGCGGCCGCCATTTTCTCTCTCGCACTCTGAGTGGGGCAGCATAAATGAAACCCAAAAATGTGTAAAGGGGCAGTTTATTGAGATAATATTCACCCAGCAGTGATATACGGGCCCCCAAACAACCCACAAGGCCAAAAAATTTTTTTATTTTTTTTTCGAAAAATCGCCGATTACGCTTACCGTACGCGTACGGTAAAAATTGGTTTAAAAAAAAAAAATTATCCACACTCTCCCCACCCCAAGTGCAAATGGTGCCCTAAGGGCACCATTTGTGCATGGCATATCAAACAAATGAAAATAATAAACAAAACATTTCACAACGATGCGCATAATATGTCCCCCATGTGCGCACGGTGCGCGAAGCGCGTCGTGCGTACATGGCCCATCCCGCATAATGTGGGCACGCGGTGTGCGCAGCGGAACGAACTGCGTTAACTGGGCACGCACGCCACGAATGGCGTAAAGTAAGTTAGCATTTAAAAAACCGTACAAATTCACTGAAAAAACCATAGGTTTCACACACGTTATAGTTAGGAATTAGCATTTAAAAAACCTTGCAAATTCACTGAAAAAACCATAGGTTTCACACATGTTATAGTTAGCTGTACATTTTACTGATAAAAAACCAATGAAATTCCCCCATTATAATTACTGTAGGCAACTATAACTCACGCGACCGTAATCCTCTGCTGATGACATATGTGTCTTTATGAAAAAATAATATTTGTAATATATGTATAGCTAAAATATAATGGAAGAAGACATGGGCAAATAAGTGTCTAAATACAGTATTAGCATCAGCAGAGGATTACGGTCGCGTGAGTTATAGTTGCCTACAGTAACTATAACGGGGGAATTTCATTGGTTTTTTATCAGTAAAATGTACAGCTAACTATGACATGTGTGAAACCTATGGTTTTTTCAGTGAATATATATATATATATATATATATATATAGGTATATATATACACGCGCAGGGGGAAGAGCCAGTCTATGTTGTCAGTACCATGATTACATAGCCCTGTCCTTACATATAGTGGGTGCACTATTCAATAACAAGATGTTAAATGTTATATAGATCAGAAGGAGCACAGTAATGTATTTGTATCTACATATAGATGAAAGAAAGGCATTGCGGACATAGTCCCAAGGTATATAGTAACGAACATTGTGTTGAAAACAGACACTGTCTTTATGTGTCCACAGTATCCAGACAAACCTGTCTACAGATAGGGATTATACCGACCCCAAGGGATGTCCTCGTTCAGGCCTCTGATATGGCTTTTCGTACGAAACACCCACCGCTGTTCGCGGCGAAATAGTACAGTTTCTAGAGGGCCCATGTTGATATCATAATGGGGTTTGTCGATGATCACCCATTGTAGATCGTTCTCTGTGTGTCCCTTCTCTAGATAGTGTTTGGTCATGCGTGTATTGGTTTTTCTACATCGAAAAGTGCTACGATGTTCTGTAATCCTCTGGCGGACTTTCCGTGAGGTCATACCAATGTAGATCAAT
The DNA here is from genome assembly GCF_964204655.1 of Triturus cristatus. NCBI lineage: Eukaryota > Metazoa > Chordata > Amphibia > Caudata > Salamandridae > Triturus > Triturus cristatus. The sequence goes on from NC_140579.1 coordinate 720,631,649, forward strand.
GAACAAGGGCACTTGATCATATAGATCACTCCACTTGAGTTACAATTGGTATGTTTATTCAATTTCCAGGGTTTATCTGATAGAATATCCACCTCTGTCACATGTCTAGTGAACGGACACACCGAACAAGATCCACATGGGAAGTGTCCAATCACGGGCTCCGAATTCCACAATGTCATTTGTCTATTCTGACATGTCTCAGTTCTGGGTCTGGTATGCACCATCAAATCCTGCAGGTTGCTACTGCGTTTTAATGCAAAAAGTGGGCAATCAAGTGTCAGATTACAAGTGTTAAGAATGTGCCAATTTGCATTTATAACTTTTTTGATATTTGCTGTCAGATTGCTAAACGTCATAACACAGACCATTCTCTCCATTCGTGGTTTCGTGTAAGTTTCTAGGAGGGCCCCTCTGTCATTATTACGGGCTCTTTTGGAGGCCCTTTTAATCAACGGTACTGGGTAATGTCGTACAGCCAATTCTTCACTCAATTTGGTGGCATGCTTTTTATAGTTGGCCAGATCGGTACAGTTACGTCTCAATGTAAGGAACTGGCCAACAGGCAAATTCGTAAGGAGTGCCCGGGGATGGAAACTGTGATAACGTAGCAGGGAATTTCTGGCCATGGGCTTTTGATATAGTTCCGTGTGTACCCTGCCATTATATGAGTATAATCTGGGGTCTAAAAAGGCATGGGAATGATTATTAGATTCACCAGTAAACCTCAGATTACCATCATGGGTATTCAGCCATTCTGAAAAGGAACCAAGAGATTCCTGGTCACCTTCCCAGATGACCAGGATATCATCTATATAGCGCTTCCATAGTTTGAGTTTGTTGTGGAAAGGATTATCCAATGGGTAGATGTACTTTGTCTCGAAACCATGCATGTAAAGATTGGCCATGCTCGGCGCACAGGTGCTGCCCATGGAAGTACCGGTGGTTTGCCAAAAAAGGTTCTCTTCATAGCTAAAGAAATTTTCTTTGAGCGCTAGAGTGGCACAACGCATCACAAAGTCATTGGGAGTCTGATCATTCCGTGGAGTATTGTTCAAAAGGTCCCATATCGTCTCAAGGGTGTCATCTTGAGGTATGTTTGTATATAATGCCTCCACATCATATGAAGACATTGGTTGACAAAGAGGATCAAAACTAATAGTTTCTAAACACGAGAGTACATGTTTGGTGTCCTGAAGATAAGATGGCATCTGGGATACAATGGGTCGGAGGAAGTAGTCTACAAATTTGGACAGAGGCTCTAAAACAGAACCAATGCCCGATACGATAGGCCTACCCGGTGGAGGGCGTTGATGTTTGTGTATTTTAGGGAGGATAAAGAAGGCCGGTATTTTCGGATGTTTCTGTACCAAGAACTCTGCCTCATTCTTGGTTATCCAACCTGCCTCTCTACCCTCTTCCACCAGTGCCTTGATCCGTAGTTGCAAACGTTTAGTCGGATCTTGTAGGATACGTGTATAGAAGGTCTCGTTATTAAGTTGTCTGAGACATTCTGCTCTATATACTCCCGTATCCAGTATTACTGTGGCTCCCCTTTTATCAGCAGGTTTAATAGTGATCAAGGGGTCATTGTCCAAAGTGGTGACACATTGTCTCTCTGCATTAGATAAGTTGCAAAACACTTTCTTCGTCTGGCTAAGACTAGACTCATACTTTTTCAGGACGGCCTTTTCAAAAGTTCAGACCTCAGATGGTACCTGTTGTGATGTTGGAAAAAATGTAGATTTATTTCTGAGTCCTGTATTCACTCCTTGAATTGGTGACTCACTCTCATGATCACTACAAAAGAAACGAAGGCGGACTTTACGAAAAAATTCAGCCAGTTCTTTATGTGTCATGAATTCGTCCCCAAGTTTAGTGGGTACAAAACCTAGTCCTTTTGACAAGACAACCTCCTCAAGAGGTGTGAGTATCTTGCTACTCAAGTTAACAATCAAATTGTTGGCTCGCTCGTTGATGCTGACATTTTCTCTTTCTAATGCTTTCTGCTGAAAGACACAGTAGTGGCCTATTTCTGGTTACTAGCATCCCATTACTTTTTGTGAGGTACACTGTTTTGAGAGTACCACGTAATTTTACTATACCAGTAACCCTGGTTATTACTAATAGTAAAAGAACCACCTTTCCCATATTGCTGGATTCTAGGGCAATGGGTAACTTCATGAACATTCAATTGGCGTAAAGCACGACATACCTTGTATTTACAAGAAGCAACCTGAACTAGTCCAAGCAATTGATCATACAGACTTTCCTCAGGGTTGATTACTAAACAAACTGGACCTCTCACATTGATTTGTGACAATGGTCATTCCAAGATGGTTAGTTTTGACTTAATTGATGCTCCTACCTTTGGAGTGATCCTTGGGGTACCGTGGTTACAGCTACATAATATCATTCATGCGTTCTCTACCATTAGATAACGTCCCTCTGGGCGCAGCGGTGTGTGAATCGCGTAGGCGAGATTCAGGTTCTTGAATATTTGAATCAGAAGCACTGATTGAAAACGTGTTATTGAAGTTTGAATTTGATCTTTATTCATGTCATAAAGATACGTTCTTTTTGCATCAACATAAGAATATCATCCTGATAAAGGCAACCATATTTTTTGTCAATGATCTGGGCTCAACTGGGGCCCTTCTTTAGGTGAAATCTAAACAATAAAACACCATTTATCAAATGGGGGACCACGTCTTGTGAAAATTATTCTAATTCACAAACTATTTGTCGAGGTACAAGAAAATGCAATGAACTGTATATAACGTAAGTGAGCCAACTGACTCTGATGGTGTGCCGCTGTGATTCATGCCAAGTTTCAAGTGTAGGTGGGGATGGATGCATCGCGAACGTTTAAAAGGATCGGTGAAAAGATCTGTGCCTCAGTGTTCGATACTGACCAGTGTCTCCCATCTATCGCGAATGATTGAAAAAATGAAAATATTTTAACACTCAAGAATTTCAGTTGTATTTGAATATCACGCACGTGTGGTTCAAAGTGCAAGTAACTTGAACGCGATCGGAAAATAAATAAAATAACTACGAGTGTGCATCAGTGCATCAGTGAACGCCGGGCTAAAAACAGCTTAATTGTGTCTAACGGTACCTTATATCCCGCCTATTCTCGTGGAAGTGCGAGTGTCTTACCTTCCGTCTCTTCTGAAGTTAGTACATAGCGTGCACCATGCTTCGCATTGGCGTTTGTGTCCGTGTATTGTGTATCATTGTTAATAAAAATAATAGAAAACGGACTGTGAGAAACTTATCATCAAGAACGTACCACTCGTGCGCCCTCGTCTGAATGGAAAGCTTGAAAGTCAGCGCCACCTTATTACGGGGTCGATTCCGATCCTGTTTTTTTTTTCCCGTACGACTCGTATCCGTATTTTTTTACGTACGAATCGTACAAGTCCCGTACAAACGGCGAAGTATGATTCATACGTGAAAAATACATACGAATCGCCTCGGGAAAAGTCTATGAGACGTCCCTGGACAGTTTTACATATAATTCGTAAAACTGAAGTCCGAGTGCGCAAGTACGATCCGTACCGCCCGTCTGAAAACACATGCGCATGTAAAAGGCTCCGTACGAAGCGAACTTTGTACGAGCCCAACCCCGAGTACACTTGTGCCCGGGGTACGAGTCGTACGGCCCCCCTAGCCTCCCACCCCTCCCGCATACGTCCGCACCGTACCCCCACCCCCCGTATCTATGGCGTGTACCCCCCACCCCCGTATGTACGGCACGAACCCCCCACCCCGTATGTATGACACATACCCCCCACCCCCCTGTATGTACGGCGCGTACCCCCACCCGCATATGTCTGCACCGTACCCCAGGCGTACCCCCACCCGCGTATGTTCGCACCGTACCCCAGGCGTACCCCCACCCGCGTATGTTCACACCGTACCCCAGGCATACCCCCACCCGCATATGTCCACACCGTACCCCAGGCATACCCCAATCCTCGCGTATGTACGGACCGTACATACGCGAGGATTGGGGTACGCCTGGGGTACGGTGCGAACATACGCGGGTGGGGGTACGCCTGGGGTACGGTGTGGACATACACGTGTGGGGGTACGTGCCGTACATACGGGGGTGGGGGTACGTGCCGTACATATGGGGGGTGGGGGTGCGGGCCGTACATAGGGGGGGTGGGGGGTACGGGCCATACATATGCCATGTTGGGGTACGCACCGTACATGATGACACGTACGATGTGGGTGATGGCGTGTACATCGCGTAGCGGGCCCCCTTTTCCTCGTGCATCGCAGCGTACTTAGCTTTTCCGGCACTTTTTGGCTCCCGTAAAAATATAGCCGTGCGGAGTGCTGTAGGTACGATTCGTACTTGCTGGTCCGTAAAACGCTGCCTGACTCCGTGCGGACATCGCGTACGTGCTGTCCAGGATCGGAATTGTATGTATTTTTTGGCCGTACGGTGTTTTTTACGATTCGTACGGAAATGGTATTTCTGTACGAATCGTACTTGCTGGTTTGTACGGTGGAATTCCCGGGTACGAGTCGTACGGAGAAAACGCTCCGTACGACCACTTGTACCCGGGTTTTACAGGATCGGAATCGGCACCTAAGTGGTTTGCTTTGCACATAACAAATGAGTCAACAATGTATAATTCAAATAATCAACGACAACCAATGGAATAATTAAGAAAAAATATATACAATGATAGGTAATATAAATGAGGCAAGTTCATGCTCAATGTGCGATGCTTAACACTAAATGAACCACTGCATTTGTGTAAAATTACAAATAGCACGCAAATTCCATGTGGTCATTGAGTCCCTTTGGTTTCATAGATTCCAAACGGTAAATCCAGTAATTTTCTGTTTGCAAAAGAGTGTTGTTATTGTCTCTCCCTTGTAATTTTTCCACGACCTCAAGAATGGTAAACTTCAAATGCGCAATGTTGTGATGATTCTCATTAAAATGTGCGGCTACTCTTGACTTGATGTTCTTCGTGCGTATGTTACTCTTATGTTCATGAATGCGGATTTTGATCTTCCTTTCCGTTTTGCCCACATAAATGAGGCCGCAAGGACATTTTAAAAGATAAATCATATTGGTGGTGTCGCAGGTGGCAGTTACATAGATTGATGGGGGTACCTCTCATGGGATGCATTATCGTGTTACCTTTGATAATGTTATGACAGTTGCTACAATTGTGGCATGGGACAGTGCCTTGATATGCAACAATTTGTGGCTTGTCAGTTTGTCTGATAAGTTCCTGGATGCTTTTACTTCTGGTGTAGGCGAACCTTGGTTGATCGCGAAAAATGCCATTAAAGTCAGCTTCTATTGCCAACAGTGACCAATGTGCTTTGATCGATTGTATCGGTGACTCATGGTGGAGTATCGAGATACCACCACCATTCGAGGTTGTTCAGATCTACTCGAAGGTTGCAGTAATTCACTACGGGTTTTGTTAGAAACTTTGGTAACTGCTTGTTGCAGAATTTCATTAGGGTACCCACGTTCTTGAAACCGACGTATCATGTTGTTTGTCTGAATCTGCAGTTCTGAGACATCTGATATGATTCTTTTTACCCTTAGAAGTTGTGAAAAAGGTAAGTGATTTTTCAGCGGGAGTTGGTGGAAACTTTAATAATGCAACAAATTGTTTTGATCAGTCGACTTTCTGAACATGGTTGTTTCAAGTTTGTTTCCTTGTCTGATCAATAACACATCTAGGTATGCTATGGAGGTGTTGTTAATGTTGAATGTGAATTGAATGTGATAATTGATTGTGTTCAAGTTCTCCAAGGCTGATGTTAAAGAGGCCAACGTGCCTCGCCATAACACAAAGATGTCATCAACGTAACGTAAAAATAGCCACTCGTGTTTCTTCCAGGTGTCAAGTCTCAAAATCTATTTGTTTTCAAACACTTGCATAAAGATATTCGCATAGGCTGGTGCGGCACAATTGCCCATCGAAGTGCCTGTGAGTTGTAAATAATGCTCATCATTCCATCTGAAGTAACTTTGGTATAAAGTAAAGGTTAAAAGTTCCATGAGAAATACTTTAAAATCCTGATTCAACTGTGAGTGTAAAAGGGTTTCTTCAACGGCCTCTCTCCCCAGGTTGTGTGGTTGTGTAGGATTGAGGTGTAGAGAGATTTAACATCGATGGTACTCATTCATACTTTTTCATCATTGGGTAATTCAATTTGTTCAATCTTTTTCAAGAAATCTGTTGTGTCCTTAACGTAGGTGTTCACTTTGACCACAAGCTGTCGTAGGAATGCATCTAAAAATGTGCCCACGGGCTCATGTATGCTCCCCCTTGTCAACACAATAGGACGAAAAGGAGGATTTTTAAGGTCCTTGTGGATTTTGGGAAGCATGTAAAAAGTTGGTGTTCTTGGATTGTGTTGTCAAAAATGTCTTGGTTTTTTCGTTGACAACACCATCTTCAGTGGCTTTGGTCAAAATTTCTTGTAAATGCTTTTGGAATTGTTCCATGGGATTATATGAAAGTTGAATGTACACATCTTGGTCATTCACGTGCAGGTCTACTTGTGCTTTTTAAAAGCACGTATCCATTATCACCAGGGCGTCACCTTTGTCCGCTTTCTGACAAATGATGTTTTGGTTGTTTGCCAGATTTTTTAGTACATTACGTTCTTTGTTGGTTAGGTTTTGTAATTTCAAGTGTCTTTTGAAATTAAATTTCTGTATGTCACTTTTGACCAGATTCTCAAAGGAATCCAAAGTTTTATGAGTCACCGGTGCTTGGAATGTGCTCTTGCTCCTGAGATTCTTTAGCAGACTGTCCTCTTCCATATCCGATGGTTGCACTATGTTCTCAAAGAAATGACGTAACCGTAAGTTGCGCATTAGCTTAAACAGGCTCACATCTAATTCTAATTTGTTGGTATGATAGGTGGGTACATAGGAAGTCCCTTTTTGAAGAGTTTGTATTTCCATCTGATTCAAATTATAAGATGAGCTGTGGATTACCAGTTGTTTGTTGCTTAGGGTTTCTTCCCCTTGTTCCGCCTTCCCGTTGTCGGCGGGACTTTCAAACTGGATGTTGCTAGATCTGTGCCTTTTGCCCCTCCTGGGTCTTCTATATTTTTTTGTCCTTCCTCCAAAAAAGGCACACCAGTAGTGGGTTGAATTGCGGCTGAGGTGGATGGTTGCTCAACTGTGTTTGTGTGTGTCACAATCCTAACTTCACCTTCGGAGGAAGAAGTTTCTGTTTCCGCGTTTTGATTATAAGGCTTATTTTGCCGTCTTTTGGTGTATATTTCAGCCCAAGAGTATACTTCTCCCATCTTATAGTCGATAGTGTCTCTTTTGTATTTGCGAACATTCCGTTCACTGATTTCCTCTGTATATTTGTTCAATTGTGTATTGATGTCTTCTAGGGTTTTTTGCCAGTCTTCCGTTTCCATCATCCCTTGGAGTTCAATCTTGGATTGTGCAATTTTCTTGTTTAAATCTTCCAGGACCCTCAATAATTCTTCAATGATAAGTAAAATTAAGTCTAAAGAGCACTTGTTGAGTATGGCGTACCACAGTTCTACAAATTTGGGACTGTTCTTACATAGGAGAGGTTTTAGTGGGAGTCTCAGACCTCTAGGAATTTGCTGGGCTCGATGATACTTGATCAGTGTACTAGCGTGTAGCCGCTTGTTGATTTCTCTCTTAGTGAGGTACAGTAATTGTTGTATGTTATTTTCTTTGTTTCTCTTGTTAATTATGAGTGTGGTCTCCTCATTGATGAGTGCGTAAATTTTTGAAGCGTCCTCATCTGTAAAAGCAAACGTGTTGGCTCGTAAGTCTGTGATTCTTGCAATGTCATCATATGCCATAGTTATCTTCTTGGAGGTTGGCTGTGCAGCAGTCAGGTTGGTCAGATAGATTCAAATAAATGAGTAGAGGTTGAATGCGCACTAGCTCTTTTGTTTGAGGATAGAAAAGTTGTCGCGTGCCACGGAGGTATCACTCTCCGAACCTTGGAGTGTTATCGTCACAAAATCATTCATGCGTTCTCTACCATTAGAGAACGTCCCTCTGGGTGCAGCGGTGTGTGAATCGCATAGGCGAGATTCAGGTTCTTGAATATTTGAATCAGAAGCACTGATTGGAAACGTGTAATTGAAGGTTGAATTTGATCTTTATTCATGTCATAAAGATAAGTTCTTTTTGCATCAATGTAGGAATATCATTCTGATAAAGTCAACCATATTTTTTGTCAATGATCCCAATGCATTTCGGGCTCAACTGGGGCCCTTCATCAGGGTAAATCTAAACAATAAAACAACATTTATCAAATGGGGGACCACGTCTTGTGAAAATTATTCTAATTCACAAACTATTTGTCGAGGTACAAGAAAATGCAATGAACTGTATATAACGTAAGTGAGCCAACTGACTCTGATGGTGTGCCGCTGTGATTCATGCCAAGTTTCAAGTGTAGGTGGGGATGGATGCATCGCGAACGTTTAAAAGAATCGGTGAAAAGATCGGTGCCTCAGTGTTCGACACTGACCAGTGTCTCCCATCTATCGCAAATGATTGCAAAAGAGTTTTGTTATTGTCTCTTCCTTCTAATTTTTCCACGACCTCAAGAATGGTAAACTTCAATTGTGCAATGTTGTGATGATTCTCATTAAAATGTGCGGCTACTGTTGACTTGATGTTCTTCGTGCGTATGTTACTCTTATGTTCATGAATGCGGATTTTGATCTTCCTTTCCGTTTTGCCCACATAAATGAGGCCGCAAGGACATTTTAAAAGATAAATCACATTGGTGGTGTCACAGGTGGCAGTTACATATAGCTGGATGAGGGTACCTCTCATTGCGGCCTCGTTTATGTGGGCAAACCGGAAAGGAAGATCAAAATCCACATTCATGAACATAAGAGTAACATAAGCACAAAGAACATCAAGTCAACAGTAGCCGCACATTTTAATGAGAATCATCACAACATTGCGCAATTGAAGTTTACCATTCTTGAGGTAGTGAAAAAATTAGAAGGGATAGACAATAACAACACTCTTTTGCAAAGAGAAAATTACTGGATTTACCTTTTGGAATCTATGAAACCAAAGGGACTCAATGACCGTGTGGAATTTGCGTGCTATTTGTAATTTTACACAAATGCAGTGGTTCATTTAGTGTAAAGCATCGCACATTGAGCATGAACTATATATCAAAAACAAAGAGGTGCACCACACAAAAACTTAAGAACAGAAGGATTCCTTTGCAATTATCAAATTTCATCAAGGATCATTCCTTATATTCATTTTATTTTCATTTTTATAGAAATGTCAAATGACATAGAATTCAATTAATGTCACTCTACAAGCAGACCATCCGACGCATTTCGTCCTGAAACAGGACTTCTTCAGGGCTGTCAAACAGTAAACAAAAGAATACATATAAATAACACACATATAAAAATACATATACAAATATAAAAAACACATGTACATAGATAAAAACACCAAAAAGACAGAACGACATTATGTATTGAGGGAACGAAGGAATAGTTCCCAATTCTGAAATGTATTTACACTTATTCGTGACAATCTTACTGGGTTAAATATTAACACCATTCACTACGGGCAATACATTGTGTTTAATACACATCCAATATATTTTCAATATCTTTGTGGGGGCTAAACAAAAAAGAAGCAACTTATATTAATTATATAGTGATAAGCAAACAGCACATAGGATTTATGAAATGAAATAAAAAGGAAGAAGAAGGAGAAGGGAACAGGGTAACGGGAAAAGACAACGGAGAGAGAAAGAGAATCTAACCTACCACTAAATCGTAGCGGAGATCATAGAGAGAAAAGTCTTCGTCAATGTTCATCAATCATAACAGATTTCAAAATGGGTTGCAAGGTTACATCCAATCAACTCTGAAGTGAAGACACAATTGAGAAAAACACCTTAGATCAAAGGTGAGCCTGAAGTTTCAGAGACAATGAAAACAAATGCTGACAACAAAATATATGCATCAGATAAACTGCATATAACTCACAGATTAACGCCAATTCAGAATAATCAATATCACAGCGGGGATCAAGTGGGTTTCCGTCGCAGAAGTTCCACCGTGACTGGAACCAAACACCCTTAAATACTAGAGATGTTCATAAATATCACCATCCCAATATTCTAAAAGGGAAGTGAAAAGGCATATCTTAAAAAAGTAGTATATAGGAAGCGAGCATGGTCTCAGTTTTCTAAGACCATACCAAGGTGTATATTTTAACTCGACATAATAAGCAAGGCATTATAAAGATGTGCGCAGGAGTAGAAAGCAAACATGGCCTCAGTTTTCTAAGGCTAATCCAAAATGTATATTTTAACTCGACAGTAAAAACATTACGCTATGGAAATTTGCACAGAAGTTGACTGGCACATGGACAAAGGAAGATTTCCTAAATGGATAACGACCATACATACAGGGAGAAAATAACCGTGCTCATTAATAAATATAACCAAAATAGCAGGAGTCCTGGCCGTAAAATACAAAGTCTATATAAGCTACAGCGTGCGAAGCGATTTGAGCTTACAGGCCTTACCGCAATATGATAGTTGCAAACGGACAGAGCTAAACAAAATCCCCAATCGACAGAATAAAGGTCCAATACCCAGACGAGAAACCTGACCCATTTGCCCACAAACTTTAAATAGTGCGCATGGGTGTCAAGATGAGGGAGTCACGTGAGTGATTTCCATAGCAACCCGTGTGGTCGAGTCCCACTCGTTGGTTGCGGCAGCCATATTGGTAGTGTCTGTGCTTCTGTTAAAAAGTAGCTAATAAGCATATATTTATGCATTTACAAGGGCAGACTCAAGATCGCACATTTCAAATTTATCCAATAATGTCAAAAGGAAAAAACACAAATCAAAAACCCATCTCAAGTGCGACCCCCATGCCCACGAGCTTGCATGGTGCGCAAGGATACAGAGACCACGTGGGTAGTTTCCATGGCAAGGTGTGTAACTAAGTCCTACTCGTTCGGTGCGGCAGCCATGACAGTATACCTTATATTCTTATAAATAGTATAATGAGTAATGGAAATGCGTCTGAAAAACGGAATTGGCCCGCCGATAACATTGGAATCCAATGCAAGATGATAATCATAAACCCATCTCAGGTGCGACCCCTATGTCCACAAGCTTTACATAGTGCGCGAAGAGACAGATCATGTGGGTAATTTCCATGGCAATGTGTATAACTAAATCCTACTCGTTCGGTGCGGCAGCCATGACAGTATTCCCTATGTTCTTATAACTAGTGTAATAAATAATGGATATGCGTCTAAAAAGACCGATTTGGCCTGCCGATATCATAAGATTCCAATAATAGATGATAAGTTAACTTTGAGGGCATGAGCGATACAGCCAGTCTCGGAAATGGCAAGCAATCAGGATGATAGAAAGGCAACGTGAGTATGTCTATATCGCCAAAAGAGAAGGCATGAATTTCATATTGCCACCCTTAATCTGATGACAATCAAGCTCAACACTTAAGCAATAATGTTGGCAACGTACCCAAATTTTCTCACAATAACAAGGACTGCCTTAAGTTCGTGTGACCCTAACCGAGAGATGGAATGATATATGGTCCTTGGAAGTGAATAAAGTTGGAGAGTAAAGGAAGCAAAAGACATGGGCAGAAAAGCATATAGAGACTCAGGTAACGCAGATGTAAACCAAGTATAATACCATTGCATATTAATTCCAAGCATTCTAGATGGTTAATTTAACTTTGGAAATGCATAGTAAATTACTTGTTTTGACCTAAATAAGTAAACACAAACTGTCAGGCCTCAGATATTTACAGATAGTAATGCATTTCATCATCGCTATTGTATCCAAATTCCACACTTCGCAATTTACATATCCATCCTGCCTCATTTCTTCTCAGGGACAGTTCCCGATTGCCACCCCTCACATTGGCAGGTATGTGATCTATTCCCATGAACCACAATTCTTCTTCAATTGTGTGATTTTCCTGCATGTGATAAGTGAGTGGATATCTAAGATCACCATTGCGAAGAGCCCGAACATGTTCCTGCATTCGTACTTTTAAAAGTCTTTTTGTGCTGCCCACATATATCTTACCACAGGGGCAGCCTAGTACATACGTTACGTATTTAGAATTGCAGTTAATTAGATGGTTTATTGAATAGTTGCGTTTGGTATTAAAACTAAAAGTTTTAGTTTTGTTTTTCCCCAATTTGCACATATTGCATTGATTGCAAATATAAAAACTGGTCACTTTGGATTGGAGCCAGGTTTGTTGTTTCGGAATGGTGACATAACTAGGGCATAAGATATTACGTACATTTTGCCCTCTTCTATATGTAACCTTGGGTTTAGTTGGTATGATATCATTGAGGCCTGGTATCTCCGTCAACAAATGCCAATGTTTTCTAAGGATGTTATATACCTTATTACTTCGGTCATCAAATTGGGTTCCAAATGCAACAGGGGCTTTTTGGAATCTGCTAGGTGGCTTAGTTGTTAAAGTGTCTTGTCTCGAAATCTTCATCACCTTTGTGTGAGCTTTATTTAGAACAGTTTCCGGATAGCCTCTATCCCGGAACCGTTTCTTAGTCTCTTCTACATTATTCATAAAAGTCTCATCCATGCTGCAGTTTCGACGCATACGAATCATTTCCCCATAGGGGATGTTGGAGATAACATGTTGAGGGTGTGAGCTTTGGTAATGTAGTGTGCTATTACAAGCCGTGATCTTCCTATGGGTACGGCTATGTATGTGTTCATCCTGGATAAAAAAAGTAATATCCAAGAAATCTATTTCCCACTGACTGTAACTGATGGTAAATCTTACATTAAAGGGATTATCATTAAGGTAATCATGATATTCCAAAAGACAGGCGATAGGTCCATCCCACAACATAATCACATCGTCGATGCAAAAGATTACATGTTCCATCCATTTGGCCGCGTATCAGCCCCAGGCATGCTCCCGCTCAAACCAGCCCATAAAGAGCCTGGCGTAAGCGGGAGCAAACCTGGAACCCATGGCCGTACCCTGGATTTGATGAAACCATGTGGAGTCATGTAGGAATTTTGTTTGGGACAAAATGATGTCAGTCATTTCGAGTAGTACTTCATTATGAGAGTAATAGTCAGCTGTTCTTTGTCCCAAGAAGGATTGTAATGCTTTCATCCCAAACTCCTTCTTGATGCAGGTGTATAAACTGGCAACGTCCATTGTCACAAAGACAAGGGACTCCGACCACTTGAAACCTTCAAATGTACCCAAGATGTCTTTTGTATCTTTGATATACGTGGGTAAATTATGCACCAGTGGCTGAATGTAACAATCCACATATTCGGAAAGTTTTTCCGTAGGTGAATTTACTCCGGAAATAATGGGGCGGCCTGGTGGAAACTGGCCGCCCTTGTGTATTTTCGGAAGGATGTAGATACAGGGAAAGGTGGGTTCTGAGACTGTTAAGTATCTGAATTCTTCCTCACTTATCAGGCCAACTTCACACCATTCAGTGAGTCTCATATTTATATGTATATTGAGAGCATTGATAGGATTTGTCAATAGTTTAGTATAGCAGAGTGTGTCAGCCAATTGGCGATCTATTTCCTTCATGTAGTCTTGTTTTTCCATAACAACTGCATTTCCCTCTTTGTCAGCCTCACGTATGGTAATAGTAGGGTCTAATTTAAGATTTTTTAGAGCCGCATTTTCCATAGAGGTTAAGTTGAAATTTCTCTGATGGGGGGGTATAGGATGCTCCAATAAATGGTAAAAGCCCTTGGTAACTCTTTGTCTAAAAATATCTATATTAGGGTGAGTACCAACAGGTATAAATTTGGACTATGGTTTTAGACCACTGCCAACAGACACATCTTCTGCAATCTCTAGTTCATTTCTGACAAGCTCAATATTTATAGATGTTTCAAGTTCAACAGACATCATTCTTTGAATCGCATTTATTTCGTGAACAGTATGTATTGGATGCACAGTTTCAACATCAGGTCTATCACAGATAGACGGATTCCGTACAAAATGATCTTTAAGTTTCAACAAACGAATAAATTTAAACAAATCAACAAATAAATCAACCTCCCCACTCACTTGATTGGGACAAAAACCAAGTCCCTTACTTAGTACCGAGATTTCATCATTAGACAATGTCCTAGTTGACAAATTGACTATTATGGATTCATTATCTGCACTAACTGATTTATTCTTCAGATTCGTTAATTCTCTATTTTCTTTGATCTGGTCATTCTGCTCACTGGTTCCGGTCTTATCTTTTTGTTGATATTTCTGTTTGAGGTCCTGCCATCTCCCCCCCCCCCTTCTGACTTTTGATCTTTTACTCCTGTTCTTGCTCCTAATCTCAATCTTTCCATTTCCAATAAAAAAAAATTATTAGGCCTATTTTCAGTTTCTGTTACTTCCACTAGGTCCCCTGTTGCCACATGAACTTGCCTCATTTATATTACCTATCATTGTATATATTTTGTCTTAATTATTCCATTGATTGTCGTTGATTATTTGAATTATACATTGTTCACTGATTTGTTATGTGCAAAGCAAACCACATAAGATGACACTGACTTTCAAGCTTTCCATTCAGACGAGGGCGCACGAGTGGTGCGTTCTTGATGTTTAGTTTCTCACAGTCCGTTTTCACTTTCTATTATTTTTATTAACAATGATACACACCACACGGACACAAACGCCAAAGCGAAGCATGGTGCACGCTATGAACTAACTTCACAAGAGACGAAGGTAAGACACTCACACTTCCACGAGAGTAGGCGGGATATAAGATACCGTTAGACATAATTAAGCTGTTTTTAACCCGGCGTTCACTGATGCACACTCGTAGTAATTTTATTTATTTTCCGATTGTGTTCACGTTACTCGCACTTTGAACTACACGTGTGTGAAATTCAAATACAACTGAACTTCTTGAGTGATAAAACTTTCGTTTTTTCAATCATTCGCGATAGATGGTAGACACTGGTCAGTGTCGAACACTGAGGCACCGATCTTTTCACCGATTCTTTTAAACGTTCGCGATGCATCCATCCCCACCTACACTTGAAACTTGGCATGAATCACGGCGGCACACCATCAGAGTCAGTTGGCTCACTTACGTTATATACAGTTCATTGCATTTTCTTGTACCTCGACAAATAGTTTGTGAATTAGAATAATTTTCACAAGACGTGGTCCCCCATTTGATAAATGTTGTTTTATTGTTTAGATTTACCCTGATGAAGGGCCCCAGTTGAGCCCGAAATGCATTGGGATCATTGACAAAAAATATGGTTGACTTTATCAGAATGATATTCCTACGTTGATGCAAAAAGAACTTATCTTTATGACATGAATAAAGATCAAATTCAACCTTCAATCACACGTTTTCAATCACTGCTTCTGATTCAAATATTCAAGAACCTGAATCTCGCCTATGCGATTCACACATTGCTGCGCCCAGAGGGACGTTCTCTAATGGTAGAAAACGCATGAATGATTTTGTGACGATAATACTCCAAGGTTCAGAGAGTGATACCTCCGTGGCACGCGACAACTATTCAATCCTCAAACAAAAGAGCTAGTGCGCATTCAACCTCTACTCATCTACAGCTACATAATCCCAAGATAGACTGCGCCAGGTATACTGTTATGTTAGGCTCAAAACACTGTCTACAACACTGTTATCAGGAGGCCACTGATTGGCCTCTCCCTTGGTCTGCACTACAGGTATTGCTTCTTAGTCTCTTTGTGTTCCTTATCAATATATTCAGTATTCTGACATTTTTGACAAAACTAAGGCTACTAAATGACCACCTCACCATAATTTTGATTGCTCTATAGATCTGGTCCCTGGTGCTACCCTGCCCTGTAGTTGTATCTATGCTCTTTCTGAAATGGAAACACACTATTTGAAGGTCTATTTCTATGAAATGCTGTCTTCCGGATTCATTAGACAGTCTTCTTCTCCAGTGTCATCTCCTCTCTTCCTTGTCCCAAAACAGGGGTGGGGGAAGTGGGGGGGGGACCGTCGAGCTTGCATTGATTACAGAGCCCTTAATAAGGTGACGATTAAAGACAAGTACCCACTGCCATTAATCCCTGTGTTGTTAGATCAGCTGCGATATGCCACAGTGTTTACTAATTTGGACCTGCGTGGGGCATATCATCTCATTCAAGTGCATGAAGGAGATAAGTGGAAGACTGCTTTTCAGACAAAGTTTGGTTTGTTCGAATATTGTGTCTTGCCTTTTGGTCTCTGTAATGCCCCTGCGGCCTTTCAGTTTTTTATCACTGAGGGACTTCGGGAATTTCTTGATTTGAGTGTTATCGTATATATAGATGATATCTTAATATTCTCAAGAAATACCACCGAACACGAATGCCATGTAAAACAGTTATTGCAGAAACTATGAGAAAACCATTTGTTTGTGAAGCTGGAAAAGTGCAAGTTTCAGGTTTCTAGAGTTGAGTTTCTGGGTTTTGTTATTTCATCAGAAGGAATCCAGATGGATCCAAAGAAAACCAACGCTAAAACCACGTGGCCAGTTCCGACTTGCCTGAGGGATATACAGGTCTCATTGGGTTTCGCCAATTTGTATCGACGATTCATAACCCATTTTTCGCATATCATTACACCCATTACTGCATTGTTACATGAAGCGGTTTCTTTTTTGTGGACTACTTCTGCCCAACTTGCTCTAGAAACAGTGGTGAAAAAATTCACTACCACTCCTATCCTCAAATATCCGGACCAACACTTCCATTTTATGCTGAGGCTGATGCCTCTCAGTATGCTGTGGGCGGGGTCTTGTCTCAACGGGATACTGAGTCAGGTCTTATGCATCCCATCGCCTTTTTTCCCAAGAAACTATTACCCACTGAACAGAATTATACAGTAGCCGAGACATCATCTATGGGGAGCTAGACACTCTGTTACGATTTACACTGATCATAAAAATCAGGAATTCTTTTGCTCTGCACGGGCTTTGACCCCACGATGAAAGAGATGGGTGTTGTTCTTCAATGAATATGATTTCCCGATCTCGTACAGACCCGCTGCCCAACAAGTGAAATAGGACGCTTTGTCCCGTATAAATGTTGCCCTTTGTATAATGCCACACTTCTGGAGGAGACGCTTATGATACCCAAGGATAGGATCATAGGGTGTTGCTCTTCTGATTTCTTTTCGGATGAAGTTAAGGAACAGCTAGCATCTATAGGTATGACTACTTGGTTATCTAACCCAATATTTCAGTTGATGAGTATTATATTACGGTACTCAGCTATTCATACCCCTAAAGCTCAGGGAAAAATTTCTGTCCTGGTGTCATTCCTCCTCATTGGTAGGTCACCCTGGTGTGACCAAGACAAGAGATGTATGCCTTTGTTGATTCTGCTGGGATTCGTTAGGTCATGATCTACAGTTGTTTTTGTTCTTTATGTCCTGTCTGTGACATCAATAAGGCCTCACATACCCTTCCAGCAGGTCTTCTCCATCCTCTTCCAGTTCCTCCTTCTCCTTGGCACAGAATCAGTATGGACTTTGTTACGGATCTCCCCAAGGAAGCAGGGTTTACTACCATTCTAGTAGTTGTTGACCTGTTTACTAAATCCGCCAATGTTGTCCCTTTGCCTAAACTACCTACTGCAAGAGAGTTAGCAGATACCTTTATACAACACGTGTTACGATTACATGGCATACCAACAGTGATTGTAAGAGACCGGGGGGCGCAGTTCATTTCCCATTTCTGGAAAGAATTATGTTCTGTATTACATATGGAACTCCAGCTGTCCTCGGCTTACCATCTCCAATCAGATGGGCAAATGGAATGAATGAATCAAACCATAGAACAGTATATCCACTGTCTTCTGACCTCACCTACTGGTAGCTGGGTTTAAGCACTTCCTATTGGGGAGTTTGCATATGATAATAGTCTTCATTCACCTTTAGTTATATCCCCTTTCTTTTGTTCCAAGGGTATCCATCCTAGAGTCATACCTATTCAGCCCTCTGTGAAAGTACCTGCAGTAGATTCCTTATGTCTTGCCCTGACCGATATCTGGAAAAAGGCTCAAGAACATTTGTTAGCAGCTAAGTGGAGTATGAGGGACAGGGCAGATTGACATCGACAGCCTGAGCCCTCCTATGCCCCGGGCGATATGGTTTGGTTGGCATAAAAAAACCTATGCTTAGGGGGACCGAGGAATTTGCATACTTGTTATGTAGGGCCATTTAGGATTTGTGAGGTGATTAATCTGGTAGCAATGGAGCTCGGTTTACCTGAGGAATATAGGAAGCATCCTGCATTTCATACCTCCCTGCTGAAACCTTACACTGTCACCACTCAGGCTTTGCCCCCTCCTCCTCCGTTAATGATTGATGACGATGAGGAAATTGAGGTTAATGCTATCCTTGATTCTAGAAGATGCCAGGGCAGGTTGTTTTATTTGGTAGATTGAAAGGGTTATTCCCCTGATGATCGCACCTGGGAGCCTGCTAGCTATGTGCATGCTCCTCGCCTGGTCCGTTTTTTTCGTGTCCATCATCCATCTAAGCCCCGTCCTGTGGGGGACTTTTGAGAGGGAGTACTGTCACAGCCAGTGGCTGGCTTTCACCTTAGTCTCTCTTTTCACTGCACCTTTTTTGGGCTACATTTCTACCATGTCCTTTACCTTATTTTTGGGTCCTTTTTCTTGTTTCCTTCATTCTGGGCAACTGATGCCTCCTTGATTCCTGGTTCCACTTGAGGAATATTCTTGGGTGCAGCTGCAGTGATGTTCCCTGTAAGTGGTTGCGAGTATTTAGAAGCCGCCTACCTGATCCTTGGTGCTTGGTTTAATTTTTGGTTCATACCCCGGAAGGACTCTCGCCGTCAGCATTCCGCTGATACTACGCTGTTCCTGGTCTGCACCTCCTTGGACTTATTGTTTTTCGTTTTTGCGGGCTGCCCCTTCGCTCTTCAATTCTCTTTATGTGCTGGAGTTGGAGGTATTTTTTGTGGACTAGTACGCACACCAAAAGAGGGGGTGTCGGTGAACAGCCGGATTATTAGATTGTTCTGTTTTGTGTTTTCGCTCCTATTTCAGTGCGCTGAATTCGTTATCGTATAACTTTAACCAGGACTATTTTTGTGTTCTTGATTTTTGGAATACCTTGTGGGTTTCTTGCCTTTGTGTTTTTTTCACGCTTCTCCCTTTTAGTCCTTCGTGTCTTGCCAATTGGGAAAACATTGATTTCTATTACCCCCTGGGATAAGGAGATTGTGGATTTCTCTTCTGGATTCTTTATGGGACCTCACTATATGTACAAAGGGGAGAGCTGAGCTTATAATGATACCTACAATAGTTTCTCTGATTTGAGTGGAGAAATTTACTTGACTTATCTATTTCTGTTATTAATCTTTCTTATTCTTTCTCCATTTTAAGATGCTTGTAATTGATGCCTGGCTCCCAAGGTATCCAGAAGAGTGATATCAAGATACAACACATACCCTTTCCTTGTTCCCTTGTTTACCTGCCTTCCCTTGGGCATGAAGGGTTAAGGCACATGGTGAGTGGTGGGGCATTCTTCATTCCAGCAGTACCTGGTTTTCAGGTGAGTGGGGGCAGAACAGTCAACATACACATCCACTCACTCACCCACACAGGCAATCATACAGCCAGTCACTCACCAATACAGCCGCTGAGATATCCAGTCATAGAGCCACTCATATACTGCCAAATGTTATTTGAGATGTCATCAGTGATGTCATGAGTGATGTCACTGGCCATGTCATGAGTGATGTAATATGTAACGTCATCAGCAGTGCATTGCGGGCGCGCAAGTTATAGTTAGCTGAACTAACTATAACGGGGGAATTTCAATGGTTTTGTACGAGTGAAAAGTCCAGCTAACTATAACGCCCCTGAAACCTATGTTTTTTTCAGTGAATTTCAAAGGTTTTTTATATGCTAATTACTAACTATGCCTACTGAGATAGGACATGTGAAGAAAGAAGAAAAAACGCACAGAAAGAATAAAAAGAAATGCAGAAAGAAGCAACAGAAGTCCTCAAAGACGCAGAAAAGTGCAGGAAGAAGGATAACATGCAGAAAGAACAAACAGAAGAGCAGAAAGAAGCATTGTTGCAAAATCATCCTGTACCCTCAACTTTTTCAGACGGATACTGGTGGTAACTGAGTCTGACTAACCAGTCCTAGAGCCAGTGCTATGTTAAAAGACACTCAGAATACAGTGAAAACACCTACATACACTAGGGAACACTATGAGTTGGGGTCCCCCTGTGATCAGCATGACCTCCTCTGTAATCCCCTAGTATATAATAGGGCAGGGGATTAAAACTACCTCTTAAAACGTGCCACAGGGCGTGTTTGCACACGTCACCTCAGGCCCCGTCCCCTCACTTCCCCACCGTGTAAACACGCCCTGTGGCTGTTTTAAGTTGGGAGATTAAGTCCCCTTGAATCCTGAGGATCCCTAGGGGCAAAATAGCCCCCTAGGTATGTCCAGTAAGCGCCATTGCAGAGAGGTGTAAAAAGGGGCACGGCCTGCACCACCTCTCTACAACACAGAGCAGTGGTGCTTACTGGAAGCACCTGGTAGGCTAGTTGGCCCCCAGGGTCCCTCAGGATTGAAAGGGAATTATTTCCCCAACTTAAAACGTGCCACAGGGCGTGTTTGTACACGTCACCTCAGGCCCCGTCCCCTCCCTTCACCACTGTGTAAACGCACCCTGTGGCCGTTCTAAGTTGAGAGATTAAGTCCCCTTGAATCCTAAGGGTCCCTAGGGTCAAGCTAGCCCACTAGGTACCTCCAGTAAGCGCCACAGAGCTGCGTTGCATAGAGGTGTAAAAAGGGGCGTAGCCTCAGAACACCTGTCTGCAACGCAGCTCCCTGGCGCATACTGGAGATACCTGTTGGGATAGTTGGCCCTCAGGGACCCTCAGTATTAAAGGGGAATTAATTCCCCAACTTACAACTGGCCAGGGGGCGCGTTTGCAGAGTGCTGTAAGGAGGGGGCGTGGCCTCCGGCGCGATGCCGGTCTCTTATTTATTTTATTTTTTTAAGAAGGAGGGCTGTGTGGCCCCCCTTCTTTTTCTAATTTACTGGCCCTGGGGGCCCCATCCCCCAGGGTCTGCACCCTAATTTTTTTTGTTGAAAAAAATTAATTTGGCCCTCCCAAGGCCTTAATTGGCCCCGGGGACCCCAACCCCTGGGTCATGGCCTTTTTTATATTCTTTAGGAGGGGGCTGCGTTGCCCCCCTCCTCAGGCCACTTATGGCCCCGGGGACCCCATCCCCCCGGGCCGGCCTCTGTTTTTTATTATTTTTAAAATATATATATTTATAGAAACACCTAGGAAATGCTGGACAAACCGTATGCACCTATCACCATGACGATTTGCGTGATATTCATTAAAAGGCGACTATGCATAGAATGGATCCACATGGAATGTATTTACACCGCTAGTGAAGCTCTGACGTGTCTGACGCCCTACCGTGCCTAATCCCGGCGCCCCTGCCGGTGGGTACCCTCCAAGTAGACACCCTTGTTGTTTATTTATACAAACATTGGTTGCTATTGACGGGCACATTTAATATGCACGCACACCGAGCCATTCAAAGGGGATTCGACAAAAATTCGACCAAACTATGCAAGAAACCCCCCTCACGGTTAATAAAACACACATCCACCGCCGGATGTGTAATACTTTTTATTTTACTCTCTGGAAAGGAGACGAACCTTACTTGAGAGTCACAGCGTGCTCCTGGCTGAGCCCAATGCTGTGTTACACCCACCAGAGCCCGCCGAGTGCCTCACACCTCTGTGTTCTATTCCACCAGCTAGTGCATATGCTATGACACTCTCTAGCCCATATGCACTGTAACACCACCACGTGAATATGTCATGCCACACTTGCCTTCGCACGGGTTATATTGCCCCATTTAACGTGCCTTTCTCGATGCCTATGTTATAACGCACAGCGCTATGCCATACATATTACAATCTGGGATCCATATCTTTGTCACAGTGCATATGCAACGTTACACTCCCCAGCACATATTTTATATTACAACTTTAGAGACTAGTTAGGTTACACAACACTGCCCTGTGCATATTACACTCCAAGGCGCATATCACATAGCACACGCTGGTGCCTGTGCTATCTCGCGCTCTCCAATGAATCTGTCATTGCGCACATTGTATTGCATATTATATTTCACGCCCCGGCTCATCTTATATCACACTTTTTGGTGCATAGTTTATACCATATACTATATCTAGTTTTCATTTTCAATCGTGCTCTCAGGACTATGTTCTATATAACACTGCGTCCACCTACCCTTTTCACGGACATTACATTTTGCGATGGGGGGTGGAGGGTCAGGGGGTGCTTCTGCCAAGTGAACCCGGAGCCACAGTCACAAACGTCCTCTTCTTCCTGAATAAAAGTGAGATTATGCTGCATACTTGTTCATATTTTAAGTAGTTCGCACAGACACACATTTTAAAAACAATAAAGTTCCTAATACCCAACTTCTCTGAACAGTTAGCTTGCTGCCCCATCCACCTCTTCCCTATCCTCTGTTGTCTGAATCCATGGACTAGCCTCCTCCTTCCTGCCATGCATGGTCTGATGTGCTGCCACTGCCCTCCATTTAGCATGATGTACCAATCCACTCCTCCTGCCCTCCATTGCCCAATTCTATGGCCCATCATTGACCTCCTGCTTAGCCTCTGTGCTTAGCTTGCTGCCCCTATTCTCCTCCCCCCTGCCCTCCGATGTCTTTGTGCATGCCCCTGCTCCATCCTTTTTGCCCACCATGTTCCATGGACCTGCCACTCCTATCTACTCTGAGTGTTCTGTTGAGCCGCCACTCCCCTCCCACCTGCCTAGCATTGTCAGATGACTAAAACCTGTCCCTGCCACCTCCACCCTGCCTGTCCACATGCCATGCCCCTATCCCCTTCCTCCTGTCCTCCATGGTCCAGTTTACTGCCACACCCTTCTGCCCTCCCTGGTTTGTTGTGCTGCAACTGCTCCTCCTGCCTGCCCCACGCGGTCTGTTGTGAGGCCCCTTCCCCTGAACTCTCTTGTCTGTGCTCAGGTCCTGACCCTCCATTCTATCCTCCATGGTCCTTTGTGCATGCCCCTGCACCCTCCTTCTTGCCCATCATAGCCATTGTGCTGCTACTAACCCTCCCGCTTGTCATGCATGGTCTTCTGTGCTGCCATGGCCCCTCCCACCTTCCCTGTGTGGTCAGCTAGCTGCCCCTGACCCCCTCCCACCTTCCCTCCATGGTCTGTGTGTATTCCATCATAGTCTCATTGTTGCTCTCCATGGTGTGTCTTGTTTCTAGTGCCCATCGTGCCTGACCTCCACGGTCATCTTGCTGCTCCTGCCCTGCCCTCTTGCCCCCAGCCCTCTGTTTCCATGTGCAGACCCCTATTCCCTCCCTCCTGGCTTGTCTGTTCCATTGTAATGCCCCTGATCCGTCCCTCCTGCCCTTTATGGTCTGTTATGCTGCAGCTTTCTCTCCTGTCTGTCCATTATGGTCAGCTAGCTACCATTGCCTCTTTCCCCTCTGTTCTCTGTTGTCCATGTGCATGGTCCTGTCCCCTCCCTATTGCTTTCTATAGATTGTTGTGCTGCACTCCCATCCCGCATGCGCTGTGTGGTGTATTGTGCTGCTGCAAACCCTGATGCTTGCCCTGTAGGGTCAGTTTGGTGCACCTCTCCATGTCCCTCCTGTCCTCTGTTATCCGAGTCCATGTCCCTACCCCAATTCCTCCTGCCTACCATGATCCAATGTACCATACTTGCGAACATTTTGAACTTGGTAAGAGGGAGATTTTGAAAAAAAACTGGGGTATTGATTTTCCCCTTTGAGTTACATTGAAAAAGAGGAGATTGTAGACAGGAGACAGATCAAATAAAGCCCATTTGAGCTTAAAAACATTGGACGTTTCCTGGCTGAAACGGGTCTGTTGGCATGTATGGTTGTACTACCACTGCCTCTTCCTTCTGCCCACAATGGTCTATTATATTGCCACAGCCTCTCTTGCCAGTCCTGTATTGTTGGTTTGTTGTCCCTGCCCCCCTTTCCACTGCCCTCCATAGTCTTTTGTGCTGCCACTGCCCTTCCTGCCTGCCCAGTGTGGTCAAATTGTTGCCTCTGCACTCTCCTACCTGTCTTCAATTTTCAGAGTCCGTGCCCCTGGCCTCTGCCTCTCAACAGTATCCCAATGAACAACTAGATTGATAACATTCTATATTTATTACAAAAGTGTGGAACGCCTGACGTCATCTTGATGTAATCAAAACTGTAATACCTAGAGTATTTCCTTTAGAAATTACATATATGAGAGGGTCTTATTTGCATCAAAATTATGGTTAGTGCTCTAAAAAACTAAAATGAGGACATATTTTCTGAGTTTTCAAATAGCGACAAAGAACTTTTAAATTATTTGTAATCTTTATGTTTTTTTATCCAGTTGACCACTTGATTAAATGTTGCACCTAAGGGAGAGGATGTGGTGTTACTTCCAGAGCTGCAGACTTTGCAACTGGGAAACCAGGTTGGAGTTTCTGCTTCAGCTCAACATTCTGTGATTCTGGTCAAATCACTTAATCTCCCCATGTCTACAACCAAAATGAATTTGATCTTGTGTGATGTAACCAATGCTCATGTAAAGCACTCCAATACCTGACAAGTCTGCACTATATAAAACTGCAAATACACAAAAAATAAGTGTTTTGTACACTTCTGTCATTGGGCTACATGTGGGCTACATCTGGGTGATATTTGGGCTACATTTGGGCTCTTTTGTCTCTGGTGGGCATCTTGGGAGATTTATTTGTTATGAAGTTTCCTAATTTCCTCATTTACTGCAGTCTCCTCAGTAGGAAATACTTTCAGTTTTTTACTTTGGTTCCATCAAGAAGGCATTCAGATGTGTCACACATTTGCCATAAATTCTGAATGTTAGCACTCTAGTTGCTCATTAGATCACTGTAGTAAAGCTACTGCTCACCAGGGAAGTCTGCTGCTTGTATTCAAAGTGCATGTTTCAGTCTGCATGTCAGAATTTTTTTATGAAATAGAAGAGGATTTGAGAAGTCAAAATGTGCCCTAATTTTTCTTTCTGCAGCACTAATCATAATTTCTATGGCAAAATGAACCCCCTCATTTTGTTCCTTTGTAAATTAAATGTTTTAAGTGTTACCACTTTATTCCAATCAAGATGGCTTCAGGTGTGCCATACTTTTGTCATAAGTAAGACTGTTAGCGATCTAGTTGTTCGTTAGAACACTCTGGGACATTCTGTCATTGGGCTATACTTGGGCTACATCTGGGTGATATTTGGGCTACATTTGGGCTCTTTTGTCTCTGGTGGCCATTTTGGGAGACTTATTTGTTATGATGTTTCCTAATTTTCTCATTTACTACAGTCTCCTCAGTAGGAAATGCATTCAGTTTTTTACTTTGATTCCATCAATAAGGTATTCAGATATGTCACACATTTGCCATAACTTCTGAATGTTAGCACTCTAGTGGCTCATTAGATCATGCTAGTAAAGCTTCTGCTCACCACGGAAGTCTGCTGCTGATATTAAAAGTGCATGTTTCAGTCTGCATATCAGAATTTTTTAATGAAATAGAAGAGGATTTGAGAAGTCACTCAAAATGTGCCCTAATTTTTCTTTCTGCAGAACTAATCATAATTTCTATGGCAAAATGAACCCCCTCATTTTGTTCCTTTGTAAGTTAAATGTTTTAAGTGTTATCACTTTATTCCAATCAAGATGGCTTCAGGTGTGCCATACTTTTGGCATAAGTAAGACTGTTAGCGCTCTAGTTGTTCGTTAGAACACTCTGGGACATTCTGTCATTGGGCTATACTTGGGCTACATCTGGGTGATATTTGGGCTACATTTGGGCTCTTTTGTTTCTGGTGGCCATCTTGGGAGATTTATTTGTTATGAAGTTTCCTCATTTACTGCAGTCTCCTCAGTAGGAAATACTTTCAGTTTTTTACTTTGGTTCCATCAAGAAGGCATTCAGATGTGTCACATATTTGCAATAAATTCTGAATGTTAACACTCTAGTTGCTCATTAGATCACTGTAGTAAAGCTACTGCTCACCAGGGAAGTCTGCTGCTCGTATTGAAAGTGCATGTTTCAGTCTGCATGTCAGAATTTCTTTGTGAAATAGAAGAGGATTTGAGAAGACAAAATGTGCCCTAATTTTTCTTTCTGCAGCACTAATCATAATTTCTATGGCAAAATGAACCCCCTCATTTTGTTCCTGTGTAAATTAAATGTTTTAAGTGTTACCACTTTATTCCAATCAAGATGGCTTCAGGTGTGCCATACTTTTGTCATAAGTAAGACTGTTAGCGCTCTAGTTGTTCGTTAGAACACTCTGGGACATACTGTCATTGGGCTATACTTGGGCTACATCTGGGTGATATTTGGGCTACATTTGGGCTCTTTTGCCTCTGGTGGCCATTTTGGGAGACTTATTTGTTATGATGTTTTCTAATTTCCTCATTTACTACAGTCTCCTCAGTAGGAAATACTTTCAGTTTTTTACTTTGATTCCATCAAGAAGGCATTCAGATGTGTCACACATTTGCCATAAATTCAGAATTTTAGCACTCTAGTTGCTTATTAGATCACTGTAGTGAAGCTACTGCTCACCAGGGAAGTCTGCTGCTGGTATTGAAAGTGCATGTTTCAGTCTGCAGTCAGAATTTTTTCATGAAATAGAAGAGGATTTGAGAAGTCACTCAAAATGTGCCCTAATTTTTCTTTCTGCAGCACTAATCATACTTTCTATGGCAAAATGAACCCCCTCATTTTGTTCCTTTTTAAATTAAATGTTTTAAGAGTTACCACTTTATTCCAATCAAGATGGCTTCAGGTGTGCCATACTTTTGTCATAAGTAAGACTGTTAGCGATCTAGTTGTTCGTTAGAACACTCTGGGACATTCTGTCATTGGGCTATACTTGGGCTACATCTGGGTGATATTTGGGCTACATTTGGGCTCTTTTGTTTCTGGTGGCCA
The DNA here is from genome assembly GCF_964204655.1 of Triturus cristatus. Taxonomy (NCBI): domain Eukaryota; kingdom Metazoa; phylum Chordata; class Amphibia; order Caudata; family Salamandridae; genus Triturus; species Triturus cristatus. Next base: position 720,658,774 of record NC_140579.1, read on the forward strand.
TCTTGGGAGATTTATTTGTTATGAAGTTTCCTAATTTCCTCATTTACTGCAGTCTCCTCAGTAGGAAATACTTTCAGTTCTTTACTTTGGTTCCATCAAGAAGGCATTCAGATGTGTCACATATTTGCCATAAATTCTGAATGTTAACACTCTAGTTGCTCATTAGATCACTGTAGTAAAGCTACTGCTCACCAGGGAAGTCTGCTGCTCGTATTGAAAGTGCATGTTTCAGTCTGCATGTCAGAATTTCTTTGTGAAATAGAAGAGGATTTGAGAAGACAAAATGTGCCCTAATTTTTCTTTCTGCAGCACTAATCATAATTTCTATGGCAAAATGAACCCCCTCATTTTGTTCCTGTGTAAATTAAATGTTTTAAGTGTTACCACTTTATTCCAATCAAGATGGCTTCAGGTGTGCCATACTTTTGTCATAAGTAAGACTGTTAGCGCTCTAGTTGTTCGTTAGAACACTCTGGGACATACTGTCATTGGGCTATACTTGGGCTACACCTGGGTGATATTTGGGCTACATTTGGGCTCTTTTGTCTCTGGTGGCCATTTTGGGAGACTTATTTGTTATGATGTTTTCTAATTTCCTCATTTACTACAGTCTCCTCAGTAGGAAATACTTTCAGTTTTTTACTTTGATTCCATCAAGAAGGCATTCAGATGTGTCACACATTTGCCATAAATTCAGAATGTTAGCACTCTCGTTGCTTATTAGATCACTGTAGTGAAGCTACTGCTCACCAGGGAAGTCTGCTGCTGGTATTGAAAGTGCATGTTTCAGTCTGCATGTCAGAATTTTTTAATGAAATAGAAGAGGATTTGAGAAGTCACTCAAAATGTGCCCTAATTTTTCTTTCTGCAGCACTAATCATACTTTCTATGGCAAAATGAGCCCCCTCATGTTGTTCCTTTTTAAATTAAATGTTTTAAGAGTTACCACTTTATTCCAACCAAGATGGCTTCAGGTGTGCCATACGTTTGTCATAAGTAGGACTGTTAGCGCTCTAGTTGTTCTTTAGAACACTCTGGGAAGCTGCAGTAGAACACAAAGAAATCAACTGACAGTCTCTGCCCTTGTTGGATGTACATGTTTTACTGAGAATGTCAGACTTCATTCTCACATGACTGAGAAAGATAATGTGAATTTACAGAAAATATGCTCTCAGTTTAGCTTATAGATCACCTTCCAAACCTCTGTGGGAAAAGCATGAGTAAATAGTTTCCTCTCAAACATGATTCATGATATCACAGCAGAAGGCTTTTTCACATGGTAAAATCACCTTAGAACACACCACAATTCCTAAAATGAGTATGGTACCATCAACAAATGATTTATAATGTAACTAAAGTCTTAAAACCTTCTATTAACTGCAATGCTTTTTCATGAGGTGCTATCGTGTATATTGGTCCCAAGATGGCTGCCAACACTTCTTGGATGAAGTGCTGACAGCCAATCAGATCTCACGATGAGATGTGTGGTTAGGCTCCGCCCAGATATATATGTGATTATACTTTTGATTTTCTCAGGAACTACTGAACGGATTTACACCATTTAAGCAAAAGGCACGAGTCTGAACTGAGGACTACCTCTTTGCCAAATTTGGTGTAATTCCGTTCAGCACTTCGGGCTGTAGCTGCGTCAACAGGTCCTATGGGAAAATGCATGGGGAAAACGCGTTTTGGGACCCCCCTTTTTTCTCGGCCCCCGCTTGACGAATCACCGTGAAATTTTCAGGATAGGAGCGGACCGGAGCTTGCCAAAAGTTTGGAAACTTTCGCGAAGATTCATCAATCGACGCCAACGTTATTCCAAATAGAATGTTGCGGATTTCCTATGGAAAATAGGTCCTAACTATAACTACCTACTGGCAACCGCCAGTAGGTTATATATATATATATATATATATATATATATATATATATATATATATATATATATATATATATATATCATTCTTAAACTTTTAATGAACACTTACTCTTTGGATGATGTCATCAATGATGTCATTTGATTGAGATGTCATCAGTAATGTCACTGACCATGTCATGAGTGATGTAATATGTGACGTAAACACTGGTTTTGTGCGAGTGAAATGTCACCCTAACTATAATGTCCCTGTAACCTTTGTTTTTTTTCTATGAATATCTATGCAGTCGCCAGTAGGTAGTTATAGTTAGGACCTCGTTTCCATTCAAAAAGCATTTTTTCTTTTGCCAATATCTTTGGCGCCGTTTGATGATGTAGGAGAGTAGGATCTGCTTCACATGGGTACCCCCACTTTTTGCTGGTGTTTCACTGTTTTTCGACCTTAGTCTGGCTGTGGCCCTGCTAATCAGGACCCCAGCCTAGCTGCTTCCTCTCTAAAATGGTTTCCATGTACATTAGGTACATTCCTAATTGGATTCTGGAGTACCTTATAAGCCCCTAGTATATGGTATACTATGTACCCAGGGCATATGTACCTCAGAGGCCTACCAGGGGCGGAAGCATGTATTATGCCACCCCTGGGAAGCACTCCAAAATGACACCACAGGTCTGTTACTGCAGCCTGGGTAAGGTGATGCTTGCACCCCTATATCACTACCATAGCACACAAATATAAAACCTATAAGTCACTCCTATGGCAGGCCTTAACAATCCTGAAGGCAGAGTGCTTGGTTTTTATGTGAGAGGGTGCCCCCTGCATGAGCAGAGCCCCTCTGCAGCATTCGGAGTACCTCCTCTGATGCTGTTTGTGGTGCAGCCTGACCATATACTCTTAAGTGCATTATAACCTCGCGGTAAATGCTAACTTTGGACTGGCTGCACGGAAACATGTCGTGCTTGGTGTCAAACGCTTTGGAATACTACCCCCCCCCCGCCAGTTCTGGTGGCAGGGGTAGCATTCCACCCTTCTAGAGGGAGAGACATGTTCACACTGGTCTACCCGGTAAAGACTTTCTAAAGCCCTGGCATCACAAAATGGATGCCACTGCCACAGACACGGGTCTGGCCTCCTGCTGCTGACCGAAACTCCAGCAGGGGAGGCCTGGACAATATGTTTCCTGTCCCAGGGAGGTGTAACCACCTCCCCAGACAGGCAGATGTGTATTGGGGCTGGGTGGGAGCACTCTCTGGTGCTTTGAAGTCCTGCACTGGGGGCACACTTGGTGTGCCTGTGCATAGTCCAGTTCGAACCGATTGCAGGGGCTACCTGCCCCTGCTCTGGTGCATAACTGGACAAAGGAAATGGGTGCAACCACCCCTCATTCCAAACCCTCCCATAGGTGGGTCCCTAGAGTCCAACCCCCAAACTTTGTATAAGTATGGGAACCCAGTCCTTAAGTCTTTAGATTACCCTGGACGAAACTCTGCAACATATATCCTGGACCTTCGACTTTCTATTTCGACTAGAAGATGGAAGAAATCTCCCTTGGGGTCACGGAGTGACTTTCCTGCTTGGCAGGCACCAAAGAAGCAACTGACTGGTCTGCAATTCTGAAGCTCCTGCCAGACGCTGACGTCTCTGCATCCCCAGAGGTGGATTTCCAGACTTCGCCGAGGCTACCCTGAGTCCACAGCAAAGATAAGGCCCATGGCTATCGTGGGTGATGTGGAACCGTGACCCCTGGACACAGTAATCTTTTGCTGATCAATCATCTTCCTGGTCTTCCTTGAAGTTGTGCTTTGGGCTCCGAGTAGCCCCAGCCTTGAGCACATCCTGCACTGAAGATTTCTGGCCTCCACTTCACGAGTGACCTCTGAGCCAGTTTCCAATGCGACCACTTGAGGCTCCTTCGCGATCGCTAGCCCGTTGGCTAGTGGGTCCCCACAAAGGTGACTCCTCTTCTGATTGGGCTTTCCTGATTGCTTCAGACGTGCCCCAACTTACCCTTGCTGGGTGAGTCCCCCAGACCTTGCTGGTCTGCACCGACGTCCTTTCTCTGTTTCCAAGTGACTTGCCGTTGCCAAGGCTTGTTGGGTCCAATCTGGTTGCCGACACCGCAGCACTTGACAGACTTCGTGGGACAAATCGGATCCAGCTCCTGGTCATCGTCGACACCTCCTGGACCTCGTGGCTGAAGAGTCAAGACACTCATCAACTCACCTGAAGCACCCAACATCTGTGGGCATTGGTCTATCGTGCCCCAGACTCTGTCCCCTCTGCTTTCAGGTTCCTTCCATCCTTGATCCAGGCTTGGATCTCTCTGGACACTTCTCCTCTTCACAGCAGCAGCACTTCCTGAGCAGCTTCCATTGAATGATTCACTCAGGTCAGCTCCTGTCTTGAAAGTTGTGGGGTGATTCATCAAGCGGGAGCGAGAATAAAAAGGGGGGTCCCAAAACGCGTTTTCTCCATGTTAATTTCCATAGTAACTTTAGACACGACTACAGCCCGAACTGCTGAATGGAATTACACCAAATTTGGCAAAAAGTTAGCTCTTGGTTCAGAAAGCGCCCTTTTTTTAAAATGGTGTAAATCTGTTCAGTAGTTTCTGAGAAATTAAAAAAATAAAATTCTCAATATCTGAGGGCGGGGGAAGGTTTGCGAACCCTTCCGAGCACGAGCTTCATTTTTATTGGCTGCCAACACTCCAAACCAAAATGTGTTGGCAGCCCTTTTGTGACTCGGTTGAACGGAGTCACAAGGAAAAAGGGAAAGAAGTGTTATAAATGAAGGAAAGGGGGCAGGGTAGAAACACCCTGACCCCCTAGGCCTGGTCAGGGGGTCCCATAGGGTCCCCAGGGCCAAAAAAAGCCTTTTTTTTCAGCAGAAGTCATGCTGGGTGTGAGAATCCCACCGGAAAAAAATAACTAAGCTCCAGTGCTTCATTTGATTAAGCCCCCAGGTGGGCAGGTCCTGGGGGCAATGTGCCATATATATATATGAGGGGGTCGCATGGGCCCCCGAAGCCCCAGGGAACGCCACCGTCTTTATTTATTATGCGTGAGGTGCACGTGCCCCCCGCAGTCCCAGGACCGCCACCTCCCCAGGGCTTTAGATAAAATGTGTGGGGGGCTACTGCCCCCATGCTGCCCCAGGGGTTGCCACCTCCCTGGGCATCTCTTATTATGGGTGGAGGGGCCTTGCCAGGGCTTACATTTTAATTATAAAGTGTGGGGGTCTCTTGCCCCTCCCTACACTACCAGGGGGACCACCACCTCCCTGGGGCATTCAGTTAATAAATGTGGGTGGGCCTCGCGGGCCCTCCAAGCCCCGGTGACCACCACCTCCCTGGGGCATTGAACATGTAAATACAGGGCTTGTAGCGGACCCCTAGCCCCGGGGACCACCACCTCCTTGTTGGGAGGGGGGCTGTGTGGCGCCCCTCCTGGAGCCCTCCTTGGCACTGGGGACCACCTCCCCCCAGGGCCAGCTCCAGCAATGTCCTTGGGTGCCCACCTCACATGTCAGCAGCTCCCCTTGCCAAAAGCAATGCTGGCTCCTTCAGGAGGCGGGGAGCCGGCTGGGACTGAGGGGGCATTGGGGCCCCCCCTCGGTCCCCAATGTAAGGCCAGGCCCCGGGGGATGGGGTCCCCGGGCCAGAAGTGGCCAAGGGAAGGGGGCTTTGTGGCCCCCTCCCGTCCTTTATAATTTAAAAAAAAAAGAGTCATTGCCCTAGGGGATGGGGTCTCAGGTGCCATTATTGGGGTCCCTGGGGCCAATAGTGGGCCAGGAAAGGGGTCTACGTGGCCTTGTCCGTTAATTAAAAACAAAATAATAGAGGTAATGCCCTGGGGGATCGGGTCCCCGGGGTCAATACCGAATAATGGAAGTGGGGCGTTTTCTTGTCCTCTCTATTTTGGAGCCACGACCCCAACGCGAAGCCACCTCAAATAAATAATTTAGTAGTATATAAATTTAGAAGGTAGTGTTGTATTTGTGAAGTTGTTTTAAAGAGGTAGTGTGATTGAAGTTAATGATAAGATTAAAATTGATAGAGTTAGTAAAAATATATAAAATTGTAAATTAATAGTTAAACCTGAAATGTGTATTGTGTTGTAGTACATTGAATTCATGCTTTTGCAGATTTGCGACAGGTGCGGTAGATTCACTGTTGTGTTATAGGCTGGCTCTAAAAAGAGCTCTTGTTTTCATTATGAGTTTGTTGTAGCTATATGTAAGTGCGGATGCACAACTTTAGATTGTTGAGTAAGACTCTGTTTCCTTGATCTGTGAAGTGTACTCCATCACTTCTGTAGATGTCATCCATATCAAAACGTATATTGTTGTTATTGATAGAGCCCATCCTATGGTCTCTGCGGTAAGCAGAAACCGCTTTATTGACATTCTTCCTACCTTTCTCAATCTGTGGACAGAATTGATTTGACCACTTCCATTTCTGTCTTTGGCATATATTAGAGTATACAAAGACAGTTTGAGGCAAATGCGACATCAGTTGTGCAAAGGTGTCCTTCATTAGCATTTCCAGACCTACCCCAGTCAATTGGCCTAGGTCATTGCCACCACAGTGCACAGACATGAGATCAGGGGGTGGAGATGCAAAAAGGTTTTAACCACAGGCATCAATTGGTGCCACTTTAATCCTCTCTGTGAAATCCATTTAATATCCAAATTTTGTAAAGCTAGGTCTTTGTCAATATCTCTGTGTTCAGAATACCTTTTGCACCAGAAAACATAGCTGTGTCCAACAATCCATACTGTAAGCATCTTCAAGGGATGTCTGGAAGTAATGAAAAGATGTCTCTAGCTGACTTCAAAGAGAGGGAAAAACATAGACTCCTCCTTAAGGGATATAAGGCTCAGGTGATTAAAGAAAAACGGGAGTATTTTTCCAAACTGACCTCTGCTCTCACCTCCCCCAGGGATCTTTTTAAAATTGCAGACTCTCTCTGCACCCTGCAAATGCCTGATCCTATTTCTAGCTCTCAGGCCCTCTGTGACATTATAGCACAATTCTTTCATGCCAAAATAGCCGATATCTACTCGGCCCTTGCCTTGCAGAGAGCAGTGCTGAGCCTGCCCACATCGGCTGCTCCTGCCGGGGGAGAGGGTGGCAGAGCTCCGTCTGCGCTCTTGTTTCATTTCCCTCCGCTCTCGCTGCAACAGCTTGATGGGCTGTTGAGTAAGACCAGGTCAGGTTCCCCTCTGGATCCCTACCCTCTTAAAATCCTTAAGGAATGTCGGCAGACGCTTCTGCCTCCGCTTTTGACCATTATGAATAAAGCTATACAGGAGGGTATTTTTCCTGCTCTGTGGAAAAGTGCTGTTGTGAAGCCCCTTCTTAAGAAGCCCTCTCTAGATCCGGAAATCCTCAAGAATTTTCATCCTATCTCCTTGCTTCCCGCTCCGGCGAAGATGCTTGAAACACATCTTAATGAACATCTTACGGCTTTCTTAGAAGGTTCGGGCTGTCTTGATCAGTCCCAACATGGCTTCTGGCGACATCATAGCATGGAATTGGCCCTTACCGTAGTGCTTAACAACATCCGCACGGTGGTTGACTCTGGCCATACCACTCTTCTGGTCCTGTTGGATTTGACAGCTGCCTTCGACACCCTAGCTCCCTCGGTTTTGATATCTCGCCTTAGAGAGATTGGGGTGGAAGGACTGGCCTTGAACCTCCTGGCCTCCTTTTTAAATCAGAGGGTACAGAGGGTCAAATTGGGGGAATTTCTATCTACACCCCTACCTGTGCAATGTGGGGTCCCGCAGCGGTCGGCTTTAAGCCCTACCCTTTTTAACATCTATGTGACCCCACTTGCCAGGTTAATAAGATCATTTGGGCTGGAAGTGGTGTCATATGCAGATGATACCCAGATCATGGTGTCCCTTTCCCACTCGGTCAGCTCCCCTGCTTCTAGGTTCAGGAACTGCATGGAGGCACTTTCTCAGTGGATGATTCATAATTCCCTAAAACTTAACGGGGAAAAAACCGAGGTCCTCATCTTCGGCAGGAATAGGGACATCTGGTCTTCGGAGTGGTGGCCCCCCTCCTTGGGAGTCTGTCCCACACCCACTGTCCTGGCCCGTAATCTAGGGGTGATGATTGATCCTGTGCTTTCTATGTCTCAGCAGGTTAACAGGACGGTTTCCACCTGCTGGGGCATTATCAGAACTCTTAAGAAGATTAGACACTATTTGGCGCCGCAGGCCCGCAAGCAGATCGTGGTTGCACTGGTCGCCTCACGGCTGGACTACTGCAACGCCCTCTACTCTGGCATCAATAAGAGCCTTGTGCAGCATTTACAAATAGCCCAAAATGCGGCAGCAAAATTTGTGTTGGACGCTCCCAGGACTGCGTCAGCCACAGCTGCTAGAAAGAGCCTTCATTGGCTACCTATCCAAGATAGGGTTGCTTTTAAGATCCTTTGCATGACCTTTGTGGCCCTGACTGGCAGCGGGGCAGAAGGAGTGAAGGAGTTGTTAGCTCCCTATGTCCCTAGCAGGAATTTGCGTTCCCAGGGAAGGGATCTACTCTCAGTTCCCCGCTTTCAAAAAGATAAATGGGGAGGGAGAGCCTTTTCTTCACTAGCTCCTAAACTATGGAACTCCTGCCCTATTGAAATCAAATCCCAGCAGAATCTCCCTATGTTCCGAAAGGCATTAAAGACGTGGCTCTTTGCCAAGGCCTATCCGCAGGAGTAGCTCTGGTCTGTTTGATCCTTTTGCTATGCGCCTTGATGCCTTCGGGCTTAGTTGCGCGATATAAATTTTTATTCATTCATTCAGGTAGTCAGTTGGTAGAATGAGAGGTATCTAAAATGGTGGACAAGATGCTGTTTTTTAAAAAAAAGTAGAGAATTGATTGGCTGTTTCTGAACATTGTATACTCAAAAATAGGGTGCATGTTACTTTCTTTAAAAAGTATGTTTCTTATTGGTTATTTAAAAATGTTTCAAAGGTACAGTAGATAGGATATGGTAATGTTTTGCAAAAGTCAACCACACCTGCTGTTTGCATTTGTAAGCTTGTGTGCTGAACTTGAAAATATGGTGAACTTGTGACCTGCTTGTTCAGTTGAAAAAACTTACTACGGAAACTGGGATTAAGCAGTATGGGGGAAGGGTTGTATCTTAACTGTAGTTTTAAAATGTGGAATTCTAATTTATATATAAGTAATATGTTATTAAAGTTAGATTTTACAAGCCAGAATTGTGTTTAGAAGTGGTGTGTTCTTAAAAAATAGTGTTATTATTATTAGTAATATATTTTTGAACTCACGTGTGGATTCGGGATCTATCGCGATGGTGCACGGTGGAGTTGTGACTCTAAAAAATTGGAGAATCAGTTTGGGAACTTTTAGAAGTCAGTTGGTAAGGGTTAATATGTCTAACTAATAGAAATGTGTTTTAAAATCTGAACTAATATAGGAAGCAATGTGATTTACTACTTACATTTATTTCAGTGGCGAACGAGAAGGAAACTTTGCCATTACTGGTTTTACCTTGTTGAGAGTGGTGCATTACATTGACTGGGTGCATAAGAAAATCTTTTATGAGTTTCTGATATTGCATATTCTACAAAAATGTTTGGAAGGTGAGTTATATATTTGTGAGGTGTATTATACATTAGTCCTATTTTCAAACTTTAAAAATAATTTAAGAACTGTGATGTTTTTAATATTTTATCAAATGTAGAGATGTGTATTGTAATTTGTTTTATTGTACTTAAATGTTGTTTGAAATAGATTGTGTACAGTAATATGTGTATATTGGAAGAAGCAATATTGATTATGGAAGTTTGTATTAGTGTTTGGGAATCTAGAATTCAAGTATACCACATAATTGTAGGTATCGCATTCAAATTAGATGTGCAGTCTGTCAAGTTTTAAGGTGTGCATGGAGTTGTCCGTACTTGTATATGTGTTTTGATATGTGTTATACATTTGAAGATGCATGATGTATAACAAAGAGGTGTTGTTGCTTTGTATGTGGCTAAGCTCAAGAGTGTGAATAGTAGTAGAATGGTAAAGGTGTAGCAAAAAAGTGTGGTTTAAAACATGTTTACTTAAGCTATTAGTGATTAGGCTACTTTTTATAAGTCTGTAGAGAGTTACATTTGAAATGTGCCACATAAAGTGTTGTGTTTGCTTGAAATGGAAATTGTGTTCTGTGAAGTTTGGAGGTGTGGATAGTGTTGTGATTGAAGAAAGTCTTTACTAGGAGATATATTGTGATGTGTTATGTATCTAAAGATGGTAGATGTATAAAACACATGTATGTATCTATTTGTATGTTTCATTTATATATGATGCTGTTAGCAAAAGGTACAGACATATGCATGCATGCTTTCAGGAATATGGTGAGACTAACAGTTGAGACATGTGAAGGGTTTCTGCTTTATTTTTGGCTAGGTGTAACACTCTAAGTAGTTGTAGAATGGCAAAGCTACAGCACAAAAGTGAAGTTTAACACATGTTTGAGGAGAGATTAGTTATTAGACTAATTTTTGTGAGTCTGTGGAAAGCTACAGTTCAAATATATCGCTCATTTACAGTGTCTGTTTGAAATTTGAAGTGTAGTCTGTCTAGTTTTAAGATGTGGATGATGTTGTAAGTGAGGTATGTGTGTACTTGCAAATGTATTATGGTGCGTGATATACATCTGGAGATGTTAGATTTATAAAATACAGGTATACATGTATTTGTATGTTTCTTTTATATATGATGGCACTAGGAAAAGGCACAGACACAGGCATGCATGCTTTTAGAAATATGAGGAGACTTTCCACAGAGATATGTGAAGGGTTTCTGCTTTGCTCTTAGCTATGATCCATACCTGATTAGTAGTAGAATAGTGAAGCAGCAGTAGTAGATAAGTAATGTTTAAGATATGTTGGGTGAGGAATTAGTGTTAATGGTACTTTATTAGAGTCTGTGTAAAACATCACTTGAAATATGCTGCATAATTTTAGGTGTGTGTTTTAAGTGTAGTCTGTCAAGTTTTAAACCATTTATGGTCTTGTGAGTGAGGTATGTCTCTACTTACACATGTATTGTTATGGTTTTGGCAATAGGTACAGATACAAGCATGTATGGTTTTAGGAATATGGTGAGACTTATGGCAGAGATATCTGATAGGTTGCTGTTTTATATTTGGCTAGGCACAACATTCTGTGTATGTGTAGAATGGTGAAGCTGCAGCACAGAAGCGTGTTTTAAGATATGTCGTGAGAGGGATTGGTGTATATATTTCTTTTAGATATGATGATGATTTGAAAAGGTAGAGACATATGCATGCATGCTTTTAACGCTTTTAACAATATGGAGAGCCTTACAGTTGAGTCATATAATAGACTGCTGGTTTATACTTGGCTAGGCCTAACACCCATGCAGGTATAAAATCACCCAAGCACTATCCATGCAGTCTTCCAATCATCTAGGCATTGACTATGCACTTCTGCATTCACCCAGGCACTACCCCTGCACTCATGCAATCACCTAGACACTATGTATACACTCATGCAATCACCCAGGCTTTACCCATGTACTCCTTCAATCACCCAGCCACTACTCATGCACTTATAAAATCACTCAAGCACTACCCTTGCACTCCTCCAATCACCCATACACTATCCCTGTAATTATGTAATCACTCAGCCAGTACCCATGTACTTATAAAATCACCCCTTTGTACTCCTCCAATCACTCAGGCACTACCACAGTACTACGCAATTCACCCAGGCAGTACCCATGCACTTATAAAATCACCCAGGCACTTCCTATGTACTCCTGTAATCCCCCAGATATTACCCCTGCACTCATGCAATCACCCAGGCATTACCTATGTACTCCTCTAATCCCCAAGACATTACCCCAGCATTACCAATGATTTAGCTATACACTGGTTCAATCACCCAGGCACTACCCTTGCACTCCTCCAATCACCCCATCAGTATCTATGCACTCTTCCAATCACTCAGGCAGTACCCAGGCACTTATAAAAATCATGCAGGCACTACTTATGCACTTATGCAATCACCCAGGCACTACCCTAGTACTCCTCCAATCACCCAGGCACTACCCTTGTTCTCATGCAATCACCCAGGCACTACCCCTGCATTCCTTCAATCACCCAGCCACTACCCCTGCAGTCCTTCAATCACCCAGCCACCACCCATGCACTATATAATCAGTCAGGCACTACCCTTGCACTCTTCCAATCACGCAGGCACTATCCCTGTAATTATGTAATTACTCAACCAGTGCCCATGCACTTATAAAATCACCCAGGCACTGCCTTTACACCCCTCCAATCACTGAGACACTTCCACAGTACTACTCCAATCACCCAGGCAGTACAGATGCATTTATAAAATCACTCAGGCACTTCCTATGTACTTTTGTAATCCCACAGACACTACCTCTGCACTTGTGCAATCACCCAGGCATTACCTATGTACTCCTCTAATCCCCGAGACATTACATTTGCACTCATGCAATCACCAATGCATTAGCTATAAACTGATGTAATCACCCAGGCACTACCCTTGAACTCCTCCAATCACCCTGTCACTATTTATGCACTCCTTCAATCACTTAACCAGTACCCATGCATTTATAAAATCACTTAGGCACTACCTATGTACTTATGCAATCATGTAGGCACTGCCCTAGTACTCCTCCAATCATCCAAGCACTACCCTTCTTCTCATACAATCACTCAGGCAGTACCTTTGCACTCATGCAATCACACAGGCACTACTCTTGCACTCCTTCAATCACCCAGCCACTACCCATGCACTTATATAATTACTCAGGCACTTCCCTTGCACTCCTCAAATCACGCAAGCACTATCACTCTAATTATGTAATTGCTCAGCCAGGAGCTAGTCACTTATAATATCACCCAGGCACTACCTTTGCAATCCTTCAATCACTCAGGCACTACAACAGTATTCCTCCAATCACCCAGGCAGTACCTATGCACTGATAAAATCACCTAGGCACTTCCTATGTACTCCTGTAATCCCCCAGATATTACCCCTGCGCTCATCCAATCACCCAGTCATTACCTATGTACTCTTCTAATCCCCCAGACATTGCCCCTATACTCATGCAATCACCAATGCATTAGCTATACACTGGTTCAATCACCCAGAGACTACCGTTGCACTCCTCCAATCATCCTGTCAGTATCTATGCACTCCTCCAATCACTCAGCCTGTACCTATGCACTTATATAATCACTCATGCACTACCCTTGCACTCCTCCAATTACACAGGCACTATCTCTGTAATTATATAATCGCTCAAGCAGTACCCATGCACTTATAAAATCACCCAACCACTACCTTTGCACTCCTTCAATCACTCAGGCAATACAACAGTAGTCCTGCAAACACCCAGGCAGTACTCATGCACTTATAAAATCACCCAGGCACTTCCAATCTACTCCTGTAATCTCCCAGACATTACCACTGCACTTATGCAATCACCAATGCATTAGCTATACATTGTTTCAATCACCCAGGCACTACCCTGGCACTCCTCCTATCACCCTGTCAGTATCTATGAACTCCTCCAATCACTCAGCCAGTACCCATGTACTAATAAAATCACTCAGGCACTACATGTGCACTTATGCAATCACCCAGGCACTACCCCTGCATTCCTTCAATCACCCAGCCACTACCCATGCACTTATATAATCACTCATGCACTACCCTTGCACTACAACAGTAGTCTTGCAATCACCCAGGCAGTACTCATGCACTCATAAAATCACCCAGGCACTTCCTATCTACTCCTGTAATCTCCCAGACATTACCACTGCACTCATGCAATCACCCAGGCATTACCTATGTACTCCTCTAATCCCCCAGACATTACCATTGCACTCATGTAATCACCAATGCATTAGCTATACATCTCCATAACGGCCCCCACAACGCTAAGGATGCCTGGTCTCCACCTTGGGGGTGCCCAGGAGTGGACACCTCACAGGGAAAGCCAGGATGGGTTCCACAGCGGTATTTGTACAAGCGTCTTGAGACCCTTGCAGGTGAGTAGTGCGCTATACAAGTATCAATTTACATTGGTTCAATCACCCAGGCACTACCCTTGCACTCCTCCAATCACCCTGTCAGTATCTATGAACTCCTCCAATCACTCAGCCAGTACCCATGCACTTATGAAATCACTCATGCACTACATATGCGCTTATGCAATCACCCAGGCTCTACCCTAGTACACCTCCAATCACCCAGGCACTACTTGTGGTCTCATAAATCACACAGGCACTACCCCTGCACTCATGCATTCCCTCAGACACTACCCCTGCACTCATACAATTACCCAGGCATTAGCCCTGCACTCATGCAATCACCTAGGCATTATCCCTGCACTCATGCAATCAGACAGGCATTACCAAAGCACTCCCTCAATCATCCAACCACTACACATGCACTCATTTAATGACTCAGGCACTGCCCTTGCACTCTTAAAATCACCCAGGCACTATGCCTGTACTCTTCCACTCACCCAACCAGTACCTATGCACTCCTTCAATCACCCAGGCACAACCACTACACTCATACAACCTCCCAGACATTACCCCTGCACTCATTAAATCACCCACACATTACTCATGCACTCCTCCAATCTCCCACACATTACCCCTGCACTCAAGCAATCACCTAGGCATTCCCCATGCACTCTTTCTATCACTTAGGCAGTACCCATGCACTTATAAAATCAAATCACCCAGGCACAACCTATGCACTCCTCTAATCCCTCAGGCAGTACCCCTGCGCTCATTCAATCACACAGGCACTGCCTATGCACTCATGCAATAACCCAGGCTCTACCCTTGCAGTCTTCCAATCACCCAGACACTATCACATGTCTCAGCTGTAGGTGTCACCTTGTTCGTGAAATAATGTATACATATGTTTGTTCCTTTTTCTAGCAAATTCATATATAAAAGTAATATACAAATAGATCTATACCTGTTTTTTATATGTCTATCAACTTCACATACATGATTTGTATCAAAATGTCTATGCAAGTAGAGACATACCTCAGTCACAAGAGTATAAAGAATTTAAAACCTGACAGATTGCACTTTACATTTCAAACACACACCTATATTTATGTGGCAAACTTCAAGTGAACTTTTCTACGGACTCATACAAAGTGGCATAATTACTAATTTCTCTAAAACATCACTTTTCCACTGCTGCTGCTTCACTATTGTACTACTATTCAAGTATTGAGCAAAGCTAAGGGCAAAGGAGCAACCTTTACATGTGTCTGCCCTAAGTCTTACCATCTTCCTCAAACTGTCCTTGCATGTATCTGTACCTTTTGTTAGTGATTTCATATATAAAAGAAGTATAAAAATGGGTGTATAACGGTGTTTTACACATGTTGCATCTTCAGATGCATAACACATATTAAAGTAGATGTATAAACAGACATATACTTCAGTTAGAATACCATAGAGACCTTATAACTTGAGAGACTGCACTTCATATTTTAAACACACAACTACATTTATGCGCTGTAGATTAAGAGTACCTTTCCATACACATACAAATTAGCTTAATCACTAATCCATTTCCTAGGATGTGTTAAACCTCACTTTTGTGCTGAAGCTTCATCATTCTGTGACTCGTTATGGTGTTGGGCCTAGCCAAATATAAAGTAAAAATGTATCAAATATCTCAGCTATAAGTCTCACCATATTTCTGAGAGTATGCATGCATATGTCTGTATATTTTCCTAGAAGCATCATATATAAAAGAAATATCCAATTAGATGTATACTTGTGTTTTATACATGTGCATGTTCATATGAATAATACGTATCAGAATACATGTTGAAGTAGAAACATACCTTAGTCACAACAGCATGTAGATCTTAAAAGTTAACAGACTATACTTCATATTTGAAGCAGATAATGAAAATTATGTGGTATATTTTAAGTGTTCCTTTCCACAAACTTATACAAAGTAGTGTACAAACTAATCTATCTCCTAACATGCCTTAAACGTCACTTTTGTCCTGCTGCTTCACCATTCTAGTAATGGTCAGAGTGTTGGCCCTAGGCAAATATAAAGGAAAAACCTATGACATGTCTCAGGTGTAAGCATCACCATATTCCGAAAACCATATATGCATATGTCTGTACCTTTTAAATTGAAGGTATTTCTTTAGTAATAGATGAGAATATTTGTATATAATTATTTTAATAATATTAAATAATTTTTAGACAGTTTTTAAACTTTTTGTTTTTTTCAGATATTCTCCATTATTATTAAGAAAGATTCAGTATAACAAGAAAAGTTGAAGAGAAAAGACAACCAAAAAAACAGTACTATTTAAAGGAGCGAGAAAAGCAGAAATTAGATGAAGTACAACATGTGACACTGAAGAAAAAAACTTCTGGTAGGAGAACTAAAGAATTTGTTAAAAGACTTTTAAAGAACGTAATGAATTTTCAAAATGGGGAAAAGAGTAACCCTGGGCGGAGTACTACGCTACGCTTGCGGAGCGTGTGTAGTTTGCGCTACTACGCAGTACGTGAATTGCACGTAGCACAGTGCAAAAACTCGTAGCGTAGCGGGCATTTTTTGCTTGCTCGCGGCCCTCAACGTCAAGTTGGCGACTGCGAGCGAGCAAAATCAACATCCCGGCGAGACTTTCTTTTTCCTCGTTTGCGATCAGCAACATCAAGTTGCCGATCGCAAGCCTGGAAAATAAACCTCCCGGCGAGATTCTTAACGCAGGGAGGTCAGGTTTCTCATTGAGAGTGGTTGTGTATGCTCGCGACCGCTCGCGATGGGAAATTATTAGTCCGCGTTGAGAAAGCTGCCGATCGAGTGCAAATCTACTCGAGCGGCAGAAAACGACCTCTTGCACTGTGCAAGATGCCGTTTGCAATGATTGCACAGTGTGGACAAGCATCTGGCACTGTGCAATCAGTGCAAACAGCATTTCCCTACCGCACTACGCAGTTTGCGTAGCTACGCGTAGCATGTGAAGTGCAAATTGCACTTCGCGTAGCTACGCGTAGCGCTACTACACAAACTACGCCCAGGGTTAGAAAAGAGAAAGAAAAGTTGTACAACCAATCAGAAGGAAACGAAAAAAAGGACAAATTAATGGAAAATCAGGTTATGGGAGAACAATCTATATTGAAAGAAGGATGAAAGAATATAAAGACATTAGAAAGAGAATGTATAAAATTATAGTACTACAACATTTATTGAAACATTGTAAAAAATATAAAAGAAGTTCAGAATTTTACAAGAAGAAGCAACAGATTGAAAGTGTAGTTGAAAAGGCTTTTGAATTGAACAGAAAATTAGTTCATGCAGTTTATACCAGTGGTTGTTGCTATGAGGTAAAAAAGGTTGTCCAATCGAAAAAGAAAAGATGGTTCCTAGAAATGTGGAAGAAGTAATAGCTTAATAAGTTCAAGGTGATAAATAACATAGGCTCTAGTGTATAAGTGGGATTGTAGTAGCATTTGGAGTATACAACAGGAATCTATTGATATATTATGAATTTTCTTACAAAATTATGGTAAAAAAAGTGTTAAACAGAAGATTAAAGATGTTGCAAGGACTAGATCCTTGTAAAGTGAGAAAATATACTAACTTGTAGGGTCATTCTCTGGCTTGTCTTTCTAGAAAGGTGTGTCAAAGTACTTTCCATCATTTAAGAATGTTAGCAGTACATCATTCAGAAATGCGGAAGTTAGGAAGAAGATTGTACTACATTGAAAGTCCTGCATTATCTTTAAGTGAAATAAACACAGCTCTTTTGCATGGTTCAGTATCGGATGTAAAAAAAGTTTTTGATTATATACAGTTTTGTTTCTTTGGTTCTCAAGAGGAGTGTAGAGAAAGTGAGTGTTTGATAAGTGTAGGTGTTGAAGAAGAGGTGAAAGATATTACTACTGATAAGTTTGCAGAAGAAATTGCAAAGTTTAAGGTACTTTCTTGTGAAAAACCAAACTATGTATTTGTTGTTGACATACTCACTATAGAAGTCAGACTAGGAATGTAGATCTGTATTTAAAAAGTGAAAAGGAAAACAATGATAAGTAGGAGCAATTTGGTGGTTATTTGTTGGTGGAAGGTCCTTTTGAGTTGGGTAGTGATCAACGTAATTGTAAATATTGTTACAATAAATTAGAAGAGAACAAAATGCCAGCTAGAGCTGTACATAACAATTTAGAGTTGGAAGCTATTCCTCCGGAACTGGTAGATTTAAATACGTATGAGTCCATTCTTATTCAATCTGTGCACCCATTTCAGGCTATAGTTCGTATGGAGCCTCCAACAGTTTAACAAAGAGGTCTAAAAGGAAGAGTTGTGTTGGTATAGAGTGAGAGGAATGTGAACCTCTAGTTATTCTAGTTATTGATGTACCAACAAAGAGTTGGAAAATATGGCAAGAGTTAGTAGATGTCACCAAACTTCAAAAGGCTACATTATATCTTCTACAAAACAATATTTACTATAAAACTGTACATGTGGAAGAACAAGAAATATGTTTAGAAGATGAAACTGAAATTTCAACCGGCCAAATAGAAAAGTGGAGAACTCCAGGCGAGAAGAAACTTATGAACATTACAGTATACATCCTCTACATTCAAAAGAAGTGATAGGAAACACTATTGAATTATTTTAAATGAAGAAAGTGAAGGGAACTCCAATGAGTGTATGGGAAAAAAGTTTGGAAGCTCGTTGTTTTCCACAGCTGTTCCCTACTGGAAAATGTGGACGATATGATGAACGACCAGTACAGATTACAGCTTCAGAATATCGTACGACAAGATTGTACTCAGAAGATCTAAGATTTTGTTGTGTGTAGATTTAGATTCCGTATATATGTTTCCCGATTTATGACCTTAAAGGTACAATTCATATTGCCCTTATTTAGGCATAGAAAATCCAGCCCTTATTTAGGCATTGTCCATGCTAACCAAATACAGGCATGGTCTCCTACATCCGTCAATCTACGTCACAACGAGTTCTTGGAAAACCAGACTCTTAAGCCTTTAGGAATTTCCCTTGCTTGGATATTGATTTCTCCAAAAACTCATTTATTATGCATAAACATCTATTCTTTAGGGGTTCATTCATGATATTCCGATGCCCGACTTTTACGTCAATACAGGCATTCCTAAACACCTTCAAGGTATAAATATACCTGCACTTGCCCTGGCAAACCACGGTTCTGGTACGGTCCAGTTCGACTTCCTACTTGCGGTTCGTCTCAACAAGATCGGAAGGAGATCGAGTTCCCGCCTGATGCACTGACCAGACACTGTCATCATCCTCGCAGAGAATCTCGTTCCAGTGTTTCTGACTCCCCTTGCGGGGTGTTAGATATTGAGTCCCGGAAAGAGATTCCAACATCACACATTCTAAGGTATGGAGCAGACTAGAACTTAGAGAAACTTTTGGCAACTCTTGGCAAAACTAAAACTATAGCTAGCTATACTTTAGAAAACAGCACCTACTTCTTACCTCGTACTACACTTAGGTTAGGTACACTGGGGTAGAACTATTTAGAAGCATCAGATGAGTATTCACATTTTAGCCTATGTTATTTATGTACGTATTTTATGAATATGTGTCATAGCTACATACCATGCTATTGCAGTATTATTTTATCTTACTGCTAACCCTGTACGTATTGTACTTCACATCCTGTCTTACGGTTGTAGCAGTTCATATCTCTTGCATGAGAAATAAGACTGTTCAATAAACCCCCTTTTTTATTGAAACTCCTGTCTCTCTATTTCTCTGCAACTCTGTAGAAACGAAGCATGCACGATTGACTGAGTGAAACTGTTATGTATTGTTTTCACGGTTCTGAGATTGTTCCGACTCTAAGCGAAACAAAGTTGTCATGTTTATGCGGTTGTCAGAAACTAATACCTTCTTGTATATTCGAGAAGTTTCTAGTGACCTCTGAGTTAGCTGGCATACACAAGTAATTAAGTTTAATGTACTCGATAGAGACATACTGACCTCAGTCCTATGTCACAACTATGGTGTATATGATTCCAATGCCCAGAGCCTATCAGGGATATAGGAACTACACTACATGGCGCCCAACGGTTTGGTAAGGCACTAATTTAACGCTAGATACTGAAGTGACTCAGTCGTGTTTCTCTCAGAGACCCCTACTCATAATACTCCATAAGACGTCTAGAGTGGGTGAGAATAATATCCACCATAGCTGAGTAGGACAAAAATCCTATGTATTAGCTGTTTGGTTTATTCAACATTGAAGGATACAGTGTTCCAAAATATTGTGCACATTATCTTTGTTTCCTTGAAACTTGTTCTACATTTTTCATTAAACAAAATGTCTGATACATAAGCTGCGGCTGACCAAGTCGCAGCAGGCTTTAATACTACAGGTTTAAATGAAACCGATGAGGGTGTTATAAACATCCATCCAAATTTAACGAGAGCCATTACTCTAAAACCTATAAAATATGGCTTAACACCAAGAGGTGGTAGAGCAGTTTTTGTGATAGAGGCACATAAATCTCACCAGACAGAGGTATTCTATTCATGGATAGTATTCCCAGAATCAAATCCAGTAACTAAAATGTTTCACTTCTACAAAGAAGATGAACCACCTGAGGAATATATTCCTTTCGAGGATATTGAAATTCCACTCACATACCAGGAGCATGATCTCTGGTTTAAAGGCGCCCTAAAACATTACAATCACATTACCAGGCTCGGTCCACTGGGTAGATCAGGAGCAACTTGGCCGATTTTAGCCGGCTATACACCTCATCCGGACATTGAAGCCATGTCAGACGTAGAATTACTTAATCAGATACAAAATTTCATAGAATTACACAGTTAAACCACAACTGTCTGAAGGTCCTGAAAAGGCCTTTCCTAAAAACACTCCTACCTCTTCTAAAAAGAAGTGGGAAAATAACAAACAACATTCAAAAGAGAAAGATTCTCAATCCCGAGGTAGGTTTCCTCAAAAGGAGCCCTCTGAAAAGAGGTATAACATCAGGAATAGGGATAATTTAAGAAAACCTGACATGTATCAAGATACTGATACACGTTCCTCTCGTACCTTTCAGATATCATCACAGACATCCGAAAGAAGAGGACGGTCAGAGAACAAAGAAGAACGCGTAAAGTCCAAAGACGATCAACACGTTCAGAAAAACAAACCAAAACCTCAATTCTCCAAAAAGAAGGTAGCAGCTCTGAAGATCAGACATGCCGAGGATTCTGAGAACACAACTCAAGAACGGAGAATTGGCTCAGACAATGTTGGACAGCACAGCAGAAGTTACAGTAGCTCGCCAGATCCTGAAGGGGCTTCTGGAGACAGTGGACTTGAATGAGGACATTTAAGTTGAAACTGCAGATTCCAGGGTTAGTTCTCCTCATAGGTTATATGAAATACCACTCCGGATGGA
Organism: Triturus cristatus; assembly: GCF_964204655.1. Taxonomy (NCBI): domain Eukaryota; kingdom Metazoa; phylum Chordata; class Amphibia; order Caudata; family Salamandridae; genus Triturus; species Triturus cristatus. The sequence continues at coordinate 720,680,153 of NC_140579.1, forward strand.
GTTAGACATACCAAGAAAAGTGAAAGCACTCTTTTGGGAACTACTTTCAAAGGGTTATGATATACTTCTGGCTTGGCAGTTCGGGCTGGACTGTTCCCATGAGGCACAGGGTCAGACTGATTTGCATATGGCCATGTCTGAACTGGGGTGGTAAAGTGGGCTAAAGAATGGTGATGGATCAAACCCAGATCTGTTGACTGGGTGTGAGTGTTTGATTGGTTCTGATGCTCCGTCCATTACCACCCCCTTTTGTACCGCTTTGTTCGCCATAAGTTGGCAGGGTATGCTCAGACGTGAGTCACTTGCTCACTTTGCCACTGGATTAAAGCAAGCCTGGCTGAAGACGGCTGAAATGCCAGAAACCGGTCCTAGGAAGCTTGTTTCCGGTCCAGGGAAGCCATGGCTTGGCAGTTCGGGCTGGACTGTTCCCATGAGGCACAGGGTCAGACTGATTTGCATATGGCCATGTCTGAACTGGGGTGGCAAAGTGGACTAAAGAATGGTGATGAATCAAACCCAGATCTGTTGACTGGGTGTGAGTGTTTGATTGGTTCTGATGCTCCGTCCATTACCACCCCCTTTTGTACCGCTTTGTTCGCCATAAGTTGGCAGGGTATGCTCAGACGTGAGTCCCTTGCTCACTTTGGCACTGGATTAAATCAAGCCTGGCTGAAGACGGCTGAAATGCTAGAAACCGGTCCTAGGAAGCTTGTTTCCGGTCCAGGGAAGGCATGGCTTGGCAGTTTGGGCTGGACTGTTCCCATGAGGCACAGGGTCAGACTGATTTGCATATGGCCATGTCTGAACTGGGGTGGCAAAGTGGGCTAAAGAATGGTGATGGATCAAACCCAGATCTGTTGACTGGGTGTGAGTGTTTGATTGGTTCTGATGCTCCGTCCATTACCACCCCCTTTTGTACTGCTTTGTTCGCCATAAGTTGGCAGGGTATGCTCAGACGTGAGTCCCTTGCTCACTTTGCCACTGGATTAAAGCAAGCCTGGCTGAAGACGGCTGAAATGCCAGAAACCGGTCCTAGGAAGCTTGTTTCCGGTCCAGGGAAGGCATGGCTTAGCAGTTCGGGCTGGACTGTTCCCATGAGGCACAGGGTCAGACTGATTTGCATATGGCCATGTCTGAACTGGGGTGGCAAAGTGGGCTAAAGAATGGTGATGGATCAAACCCAGATCTGTTGACTGGGTATGAGTGTTTGATTGGTTCTGATGCTCCGTCCATTACCACCCCCTTTTGTACCGCAAGACTGGCCACCAGAATTTGTCAGGGAGTGCCCACATGGCGAAGACATCATTATGTATCACACTAAGGGGTACGAATGGTGGAGTAAAACAAAGCATCAGGCATCACTAACTCCAAATGAATGTATCTCACTAAAAGTGATGAAATGCTACTGTCCTAAAAAGCAAAATGAGTGTGTGTAAGGAAGGGAGGCAAAAGAAATCTTTTCTTTTAAAGACGAGAACCCTCACTCACCCGAGGGTGACATGCTTCATCATTGGGTCCCCTCTTGCACACTGTAACCGCAAGGTATACAGTGTGGGCTACAACTCTCAAAAAGGGACAAGAGAGGAGCGTGAGGTGTTTTAATGGGGATACCAAAGTTGGCAGGGGGAGTAAGGGGCAGAGTGTGAATTTAAACAAAATGTGGATAAATAAAACTAGCTACAGGGTAACAAAGTCAAATTTAATAATAGTTCCCATCAGCTAGAGTTAAAATGAGGTGATCTAGGATTGACAAAATATCCTAGTTATTGGTGGTCGACATGTTTCTGCCAGATGACTATTTGTTCGCGGCATTCATCAGGACCTCTCAATATTATCACTCTGCTCGTATAACCAAAATAAATGAATTACAGACCATACTCATTGGTAAGGTGTAAATGACAAGAGGACCAGCTGGTTGGTGCTCTAAATAGGACGACACGGATTAACTGAAGTAATCTGTGCTCTGTAGCATCATTCTTCGCAAGGTAGAGGTAAACTAACATTACCCCTAGAGACACTGGACCGGACTGCAGCTGGTCCTCTTGTCATTTACACCTTACCAATGAGTATGGTCTGTAATTCATTTATTTTGGTTATACGAGCAGAGTGATAATATTGAGAGGTCCTGATGAATGCCGCGAACAAATAGTCATCTGGCAGAAACATGTCGACCACCAATAACTAGGATATTTTGTCAATCCTAGATCACCTCATTTTAACTCTAGCTGATGGGAACTATTATTAAATTTGACTTTGTTACCCTGTAGCTAGTTTTATTTATCCACATTTTGTTTAGAAGACATCATTATGCCAGCCTTCTCCAACGATGTTCCAGTACACTTAAAATATACTTATTCCAGGAAATGGGCAATGGCCCAGGCCCCAGCATTATATAAGAATCATGTAGGATGGGATGAAGACTCACCTCACCACAAAATCCAGTTAAAAAATCAACCAACTGCACAAAGGCAGTACCCGGTTAAGCAAGAAGCTAAAAAAGAAGTCAGGGAGATCTTAGATCAACTTGAATACCAGGGGGTGATTGAAACATGCACCTCACCAATGAACAATCCTTTGTTTCCTGTCTCCAAACCAGACAATACATATCATATAGTTTTGGATTACAGACACCTAAACTCTTGTTGTAAAACATTTGCAGTGCAAAATGCACACAGTACAGCATTAATGAATAACATTGTGCGTAAAAAGTACAAAACTACATTAGACATTTCAAATGGTTTCTTTTGTCAAAATATTGGACCTGAAAGTAGATATTTGACCACTTTCTCAATAATGGGGACACAGCGTCAATTTTGTCGACTCCCACAGGGGTTCAAAAACAGCCCAGAGTTATTCTCAACAAAAGTAACAGAGTTACTACAAATTTATGATGAAGAGGCATTGTCATATGTCGATATAACAGACGATGACCTGGACAGACACTTGAACAGGATGAACACCATTATATTGGGCTTCGCCTCTGGGGGTTACAAATTCAACTTTACAAAGTTCAAAATTGCCCATTTCACCGTCCTTTTCTTAGTATATGAAGGCAAAAGCCTGGCAGCCAACTTTTTAGAAAAGTGGGCGCTGCTCAAACCTCCAAAAACGCTGAAAAACAGTTGATTCTAGGTTTCCTGAATTTTGGAAGAACATACATTCTGAACAACGCAGAGAGGGTTAAACCTCTCTAAAAATTAATCAATCCTGATTTCAAAGACACAACTTGGACACAAGAACACACAGAAATTCTGCGTTCACTTTAAACAGACATGTTAGCAACTAAACACTTGCAAACACACGTAAATATACGCAACTTAGTGATCCTAATCATTCTGGGTCGATGCGGATTCACCTACTTAACTTTTAACGAAGGTGAAAAAGTACCAATTCCATACAAATCACACTTGTATACACAAGCAGAAATGAAATTTACTTCTACAGAAAAGATTCTGACAGCAGTTCAAACCGCTGTAGCAAAAGAAAGAGCCCTAGCACAGGGGAAACACATTATGGTTGTGATTCCTGTACCAGCCTTTGAGGCAGTTACTTAAGCTAGCATTCCGAATGTGTGAGAAGTTGGCCTGGCAAATGCTGGTCACTAGTTAAAGTGGCCACCTTGCACCAGTCCAATTCAACTCTTATGGTAGATAGGTTTAAGACAACCTTTTAAGGAAAGCTATCCTAATGGTAGCTGTGGAGAGCAGCCTTCAGGCTAAGTCTCTGAGGAATGTAAAGCAGCTTGTTTTACCTTATAATCTCTTGAATTACCAAATTAAATGACACTACACAGGTATATATATATGTTACAGTCAAAGTGTGAAATCCCGGTATTGTATAGAAATGTTTGTGAAAATGTTACATACTTTTCCTAGGCATTCTATACAATTCCTAGGCATTATACAGAATGACCAGTACCATTTACGCAAAGTGTTAAAAGGCCACAAGATGAGATTCCTAGGCATTCGGCAAAGTGTGAAATCCCGGTATTGTATAGAATGCCTAGGTAATATATAGAATGCCTGATGGTTTAGAGGCAAACTAGGAAATATACGTTATTGGTGAAAATGTTACATACTTTTCCTAGGCATTCTATACAATTCCTAGGCATTATACAGAATGACCAGTACCATTTACGCAAAGTGTTAAAAGGGCACAAGATGAGATTCCTAGGCATTATACAGAATGACCAGTACCATTTACGCAAAGTGTTAAAAGGGCACAAGATGAGAAGCCTTTATTAATTAATGCGCATTTGAAGCTGAAAGAACAAAACTACGAAATAAAGCACAGGATATTCTTACCGGAAAACAATGAAAGCAGAACTGAGATTGAAGTACTTGTTACACTAAAAAAGGCCGGAGTAACACGTGGAATTGTACTCACTTTTATTCTTCACACAAAAACACCTTATATTATGGCACTTTGATCTTGTACATACATTTCACGACTTAAAGAAGAATGCAAACAGAATATTGTTACCGGTGAAACACAAAGCAGAACTGGCATGACCTACATGTTGCAGCAGGGAAGGCTAGAGTGACATTTTGAATTGCACTCAATTTTCTTTTTCACACAAAGGCACCTCATATTTTGGCATTTCGTCTTGCACATACACCTGACGAATCCTTGGCCACTTCCTGTGGACTGAGAAGTAGCTGCAGATCGGAGAGGTATTTCGTGGTCAGGAAGGTCTTCAATTCTCTTTAAGTTCTTTGGACATACGGTGAATTGTGATCTGGCGTAGAGTTGCTTCAAGATTCCTTGTGCAGTTCCAAGTCGGTAAAAGCCATCTTCCGTCACGTTCATAACAACTGTCAAGAGATTGCGTGAGTCACCCCGCCCTTTGTCGACGTCGGGAATCGGAACTCGCACAGTGGCACCCAAAGGCACAGGAGGAATTTTTTTATCAGAATCCCTTTTCATTTTTTGGGCCTAAATCTCAAGGTTCGATTTCGATTCCATTTTACTTTGGATAGCTTTCTCAATATTGAAGCAAATATTGCACAAAATGCTAACCCCATAACCTTCTACTTCGTCGCCGTCATCGTCTTTAGGAGAATGTCCACAGATAACATGAACGTTTCGGCCACACTTTCGACATGTATGAGCACCGCTGGTTTCTTTTAAGCAGACGCAACAGATAGCGGAAGAAGAAGGATTTTCGGTAACCACGGAAATGGAAGGCTCTTCGATAACCATGGCTTCATCACTGTTTTGGTTTCCTCCATCATGGATTGCATTCTCAGCTATGTCTTCTGCAGGGAGCTGTGCCTCTTGCATTGATTCATCTCGTCTTTCTTCCTGCTGTTGTGTTGTTTGTACGCTCTCTATTATTCTTTCGAGCTCTTCCTCAGTCTCTACGTCTTGTAAAATGTCGTCAAGCAGGGACGACGTCGAGAGACCTACTCTAGCTTTGCAGCCGAACAGAGCTTTGTATGGTGACCTCTTAATCCCAGAATGAAAAGCTATGTTCTTCATAAGTTGGACGAACCGCAATCCCTCACTCCAGCAGCTGGTTTTTTCATCTTGCATCCAAGCACACAGCATATTTTCAATGTCCTGATTAGCTCTTTCGACGCTCCCCTGACTTTGTGAGTGGCGCAGCTTACCATGAGCGATCTTCAAGGTGGGCCAATACTCCTTTAGGCTGCTTACCACATTGTTTGCAAATTCCCTGCCGTTATCGGACTGTAGAATCGTTGGAGCACCAAGCAACGTAAATATGTTGACGATCTTGTAGGCTACTTCTTCCGCTCTCTTTGATTTCAGAGCCCTGAGAACTACAAACTTAGTGAGATGATCTTGGTACACCATTATAAACTTGTACTCTCTGTCAGGATGGGACTGAAAATCGATGAGATTGACCTGACAACGGGAGTTGAATTCAGAAAAAAACCATTGGCTTGACCACAACACCTTTTTTAGCACCTTTTTGCTTCTTCTGGCAAGGCTCACAAAGGTGAATGTACAGCTCAATATCATGACGGGTAATGTTCTTATACCTGGGTGAAAGTTCTTTCAACATCCTGTCCCGTCCTCCATGACCAATAGCCAAATGGGCCTTATGGAGTACGTCAAATAACTCGGAGTCCGCGACGTAAAACTGAATAGCACTCATACCTTCTTTAACAGGATAGATCAACTTAGTCATATTCTCGACCATCATTACGTCATAGTGTTTCACCAGCCAATAGTCCCGTGGTTCCTTCTTCATGGTCGTCTTAGCCTTTTTCACATCGTCCACTAACTTTTGGTAACTGGTTTCGGTTAGGAAAACACTGTTTTTAGCAGCATTGGCTCTTACTTGAGATAATTCATCGCAAAACCGTTGTTGCATGTCAGCATGGCGTGATTACTGTCTTGGCACTACACTCCCTTCTGACATGGTGATACAAGAACCACGGGAAAGGATGACGGCAGAGCGTCTGTGGAACCTCAGCCGGATGCTATACACGACCTCGGACCCTGCTTGCAGGCAGGTCGCTCCCCACACCACCGCACGGCTGCCACCTGCTCTTTGCCAGGTTACTTGTGCTGTCTCTGCCCCTCGCTTGCTGGCAACTTGTGCTGTCTCTGCCCCTCGCTTGCTGGCAACTTGTGCTGTCTCTGCCCCTCGCTTGCTGATAACTTATGCTGTCTCTGCCCCTCGCTTGCTGATAACTTGTGCTGTCTCTGGGATTAGGTCTATTATATACTTTGCCGGCAGACAATCCGGCAAAGTATACAATGCCTAGGCAATGTATAAAATATTAATCATTTCATACTTTGACGTTCGATTTTCAGGCATTCGATACATTACCTAGCCATTCTATAGAATGCCGGATTTCGCACATTGCCGGGCGGGAATAAAATGACGGGATTAGGCGTATTATATACTTTGCTGGCAGACAATCCGGCAAAGTATACAATGCCTAGGCAATGTATAAAATATCAATCATTTCATACTTTGATGTTCGATTTTCAGGCATTTTCAGGCATTCTATACATTACCTAGGCATTCTATAGAATGCGGGATTTCACACTTTGACTGTAACATAAAATATAAATGTATTTATTTCTAGACACACTCTACTAATCTCTTTATGAGATTAGAAGTCAGGAACATATGCACAAATCAATGTTTCACAACAAATTAAGCACTTATATGGCTGGGGCCCTAGGGGCGTACCTGACCATATACTAAAAAAGAGGTATAAGAAGAACGACTTGAGAAGGGAGAAGGCCTATCGTCTTCAGAAGCGCTGGGGCCTCACTAATCCACCCAAGGCAGATAAGTAAAGGATCCGCGGGAGACGCATGCAGTGTGAGAACACAGCCGCGGATCCCAATAGACTTCAATGGAGCAAGTCGCGGTTGGAATTTTAAAGTTTTAGGGTACTTCGGGAGAGTCTACAAGCAAGTCACTTACAGGGTAAGTAGATCGAGGGCCAACACACACAGGAGCACTGGAGTGCACGAGTTACCTCACCCAGGGAAGCCGGGTGCAAAGGTGTCTTTTGGTGTCGGGTCGCGGCGTCGTTTTCAATGGGAGCCAAAGAAGACTTGCTGCTTGTGAAGACAGGAGAAGTGTCCGGTGGAATCCAAGGCTGGATTCTGAAGAAAGAAGACCTGAAAGCAGAGGAGACAGTGTTCAAAGTCACTTGCCAGTGACCCGGGCCCAGGAAGAAGGATGCCCACAGTCATTGGGTGATTTCAGGTGATCGCAGGTGTCTTGACTCTTCAGCCACGAAGGTCAAGGAGGTGTCGATGACAACCAGGAGCTGGATTCGGAGTATCCCTCGATGTCTGCAGCTTGCTGAGGTGTTGGCAACCAGATTGGAGCCAACAAGCCTTCGCAACAGCAAGTCTCATGGAATGTGAAGAAAGTCAGCGGTGCAGACCGGCAAGGACTGAGGGACTCACCCAGCAAAGGTAAGTCAGTGCAGGACTGGAGCAACGAGAGGAGCCCTTTGGTATGATGAAAAAGTCTTCAGGGGGCCCATAAGCCAACCGGCAAGGGATTGTGAAGACACCTCAGGAGGATTCACCTCACAGGAGCCCACGGTCACTCGGGATGGCCTCTGATTTTCAGTGGAAATCCTGCTGGAGGCTTGAATCACATGTGGTCCAACGCACAAGTTCGTAGAATGTCGTGAAGGGGTTGCACTCGACAATAGTGCATGGTACCCGGGTATTGCTGTTCCTCATCACTCGTGGGGTCCACTTGCCTCAGTTTTGCTGGGGACTCACAATGACCGTCAAGAAGTCAGGAAATCCACTTCTGGGGCTGCAGGGACTTCGGACTCTGGCAGGAGCGGGATTGTTTGCGACCTTTGATTCAAAGTTTTGGTGCCTGCCAAGCAGGGGAGTCACTCCTTGACTCCAAGGGAGATTCTTCAGTCTTCCAAAGCTAGTGGAACATCGAAGGTCCAGGATTCTTCTTCCAGAGCATCATCCAGGGATATCTAGTTTGCAATGGCAAGGGTTCCCTAAATTATACTAAAAGAAAGGGAGGGACTAGCTCTATGACCACTCCTATGGGAGGGTCAGGGAAGTGGGTGGTTACATCCACTTCCCTTTGTCCAGTTTCATGCCAGAGCAGGGGCTGGTTGCCCCTGAACCAATTTGAGCTGGCATATGCACAGAGGAGCCTACTGCTCCCCCAGTGCAGGACTTCAAAGTACTCTAGGAGTTCACCCACCCAGCCCCAATACACTAAATCCTGTCTGGAAGGTGGTTACACCTCCCTGTAACAGGATGCCTATTGTTGGGCCTCCTCCACTGCGAGTTTCGGTCAGCAGCAGGAGGGCAGCCCAGTGTCTGTGCCGGTGGCATCCATTTTGTGATGCAAGGGCTCTTTCAGGATTCTACCGTGTTTCCACAGTAGGTACATGTCTATCCCTCTAGAAAGGTGGGATCATACTCCCACACCAGTTTGACACCAAACACAACATGTTTTGATGCAGCCATCCCAAAGTTAGCATTTACCGCTAGGTTATAATGCACTTAAGAGTATATGGTTTAACCGCATCCACAAACAGCCACAGAGAATAGACTCTGAGAGCTGCAGAGGGGCCCTGCTCAGGCAAAGGCACCCCCTCACATGTAAGCCAAGCACCCTGCCCTCAGGATTGATAGGGCCTGCCTTAGGGGTGACTGATAGGTTTATATGTGTGTGTAAGGTGAGATATAGGGAACATATACCTCAGTGAGGAGTTCTAACATTACCTCACCCAGGCTGTAGTAGCAGGCCTGTGGTGTCAGATTTAGTCTGCTTCCCAGGGGTGGCATAATACATGCTTCAGCCCCTGGTAGGCCTGTGAAGTACCTATGCCCTTGGTACCTAAGGTACCATATACTAGGGTCTCATAAGGTACCACAGTATCCAATCACTAGTGCATCTAATATGCACTCCAAGTTGTTTAAAGAGAACAGAAAGGCTGGGGCCTTGATTAGCAGGGACCCAGCCAGACTATAGCCAGAAACCAGTGTAAACATCAGAAAAAAAGTGGGGGCAACATAAGTACAGATCCTACTCTCCTACAGAATGCAAAAGCTTTACATCCAAGATGGATACAATGGGTTAATTCCCTTGCTACAACTGTTGTGGAATATGTTTTTGATCCTTACTTAAAAACGCAAGCATTCCTGCAATAAGAACACGAATGTCCTCTGCCTACTGAAATTCTCCCTCTTGATCAGTACGAATTTATAATTTATACTGATGGATCTGCAAAACCCGCAAAGGGGAGTAAACAAGCTTACAGTGCAGCATGCGCAATCGGTAAAGGTTGTATGCACGATGGCAAATTCAGACCAATGGTCACAAAAACGCAATCTCTAGGAGATTGTACAGCTCAGCGAGCTGAACTACAAGCTTTCAAGATGGCACTTGAAAACACGGATCGCGAATTCCCCACACTCATAATGTGCGATTCTTTTTACTGTGTTCAATCTTACAATGAATATTTACAGAATTGGCTTCAAAATGGTTTCAAAGATGCAAAAGGTGGAACAATCAAGCATAAAATGCTTTGGGAACAAGTAGTTCAGTTGCGAAACGAACTACAAAACACTCACGTGATAAACACACTGAGTCATCAACCTGATGGCGTTCACGTTGAAGGGAATTAATTGGCTGATGAAGCCACGAAAGGGGCTGTGCAAACGGCTTCCATAGCTGTAATTACTCGTTCAAAAACGAAAATAGACAGTGAAATAATGCTGGCTGTCAGTGCTTCAAGCAATGGCAGTGGTGCAGCGTTACCTAAAATATTTCCATTCAAATACTCATATATAATTGATGCGAACAATGTTCCATTTGCTCGAATCCCTGGAGTGGGGGATATGGTAATCCCAAACATGGAACTTAGATTAGGACTAATCCTAGCAGCACATGAAGGGATCGCCTCTGCCCATGCAGGTGTTTCCACCACAGTATCGTTATTAAAACAGAGATACTGATGGCCAGGCATTAGGAAACAGACAAGGAATTATGTTTTGGAATGTGAAATATGCCAGAAGATGAAAGTCTCTACTGTGAAATGTCCTGCGCAGACACCCCTGTTAATTTCAGATAAACCGTTAGCATGTGTTTACCTGGACCACTGCTGTCCCTTACAAAGGGATGGTAACAATAAATAGACCATGGTCGCAGTGGATTTGTGTTCTAGATTCCTATGAATGTGGCCTCAGCGCTCGGCTGACGCTCGAACTGTTATAAAAGATTTGCGAGTCTTTATTGGCACATACGCAATTGGCACATTACATTCTGACCAGGGTCCTGCTTTTAGCTCTCGATCTTACAAAGAAGCCATGGCCAGTTTGGGCGTAGCACTGCGGTATTCTTCTCCATTCCATCCTGAGGGAAATTCTGTTGTGGAAAGAAAAAAACAGGACATAAAGCAGTCTATAACAGCTAGGGTATTAGGTTCGGGTGATGGGTGGGTCAAACACCTTTATGGGGTCCAGCGCGCACTTAACAACTTGCCAAGAAGTTCTCTAGGGGGTGTCACTCCATATGAAGTTCTATTTGGAACTAGAATGTTGGTACCGGACCTTGATATGCAAGGCACAGTGATGGAAAATAAGAAATTTGATGTCAAAGATCGTTTGGCTGTTTTACAGGACTTAAATGAACTAAGAACGAAACAAATCAATGTGCTCCTGAAGCCAACCATCACTGTGGAAAAAACGTTCGTCCCAGCAAGGCCTGTCTGGATCCCAAAGCTTGGTAATCTAGTCAGAGAAAAGATCGCGGACAAGAAGGAATTTGGGCCTTCTTACAGACAACCAGTACCTGTCCTAGCAATCCACGGATCAAGAACAGTACTACTGCCGCCCCTTGCTGGTAAAAAGGAGAAAAGATTTGTGTCCATCAACATGATCAAACCACACTATGTGGCCGATACTAAACAGTAGGCCAAGTGGACTCCGACAATGTAGCTGGCGCACTCCGCTAGCTACAATCCAAGAGATTCAAACTGAGAGACTCATCACCTTTGAAGATTCTGCAGTCAGAAATGAAGGACTAAGCAACAGACCTATGGAACTCGTCCCTCTTGAAACCCAAATAACAGTTCGTCCTGATACACCTGTCTACAACGAAGTAACAAGTGATCAACTGGTTCTAGCGAATTCAACAAATCCTGATGCAATTCCAACCAATGACAGAACTACCTCTGGCTATTTCATGAACTTTGATAAGTTTTCTGAGGATCCCAGCGAACCTGAAACGACGCCAGCACTAATAACTTTCAAAGAACAAGCAACAGACTTTTTTTCATCTCCAGAAAAAGACTTATCTGGTTTCACCATATGGATTGTTTTGGTAATATTCTTCTTTCTATTATGGTTAACTCTGGTAATAACTCTGGGTATGCTGATAAGTGGAAGATGTATTCAAATGGACACAGCAAGTAAAAGAGTGAACTTACTTCTCCAGCCACACAAATCATCCCATCGCGAAGCAAGAGACTTGTCAGCAGTGAACATCACAGCTGTTCCTATACATGATGGTATAGTTTGGAACCAAACTGAATATGACAGTTTTGGCCCGTCGGTGCTTTTGAAGATTCCACATTTATTTAAGATTTCATTGAGTGACTTTATTACCTCTAGAACCTTTTCTGATGCTTGGGACTTCGAGACTGTTAATAACATGATGTCTGATCTAGAGATGTCTACAGTATTCACAAATCATAAATATTTAGAGGGTTCATCAGACTATGAACAAATATATTGTTATAATCACTATGGTCATCATTTCTTGCATAAATCTGCAACACCTAGAAATGTATTTATGTATAACCAACGGGAACATTGTCCTACACCTCCAAAGGGTAGTTCGAAAACATTTGCAATGAAATTTCCATATTTTTCAGGCTACAATTTGTCTAACCTAGAAACGTTTTACTTTAAAAATGTGAACAAGACAGGAACGAAACATATGTTAACCAATACAAAACAGATTTATTCTGCAGCCTTTATTGCCCAACTGTCTAGACAGGGTTTCGACTTGTGGAAAGACAACATTGAGACAATATCTGTCTGGGGTACAAAAAATTGGCAAGTACAGGGGGTAGAAGCTTTGTTTAGAGCCTGTATCATCCCTGAGCAAATTATGTTTTTGAATGACACTGTCCAGCAAACGTCTTGCCTTGGGTTAGCCAAGATCGAAGACATGAACACAACGACCATACCTATACCTGCAAGCAATAGCACTACACGGGGGGAGGTCAATGTACATAATATTTTGCATCACAACAGATCAGATCCAGAATGGAAAAAATGGTTGCTCTGGCCCACAGACATGAATAACTGTCAAGATCGATTCCTGAACAAAACACAGGGTTTCATTATCAATAGGCCAGACCCATGCTATGTTCAAAGACAGCATCCAGGGGTAGTAACAACATACAGTGTAGGGAAACTTTGCCTTGATTGGCTACAGAAAGCTACACTGAGGGATGTAAAACAACACTGAACTTTACTTCAAGAAGTCGCAGACCTTAGGGAATTCTTGCTAGGACCAAGAAAACCGCGTCAAAAACGTTTCATATATGCCGGTATCTACGCTGCTTATAATGAAACATGGAAGGTTACGCAAGCAGAGACTGCAGAACGAATACGAGAAATTGATCGTATTAATTTAGAGAAAACTCTCTCTGTAGTAGACAATGGGTTAACGACTCTGTCGTCCAGAATATATTCATTGGACAGCATTGTGTCTTCTGTCATAAACATCATGGAACCAGACTTGGTCATGTTGCAACATGGTCAGTCTAAGTTACGTTCTATCATGCTATTGGGCTGGACGCTACAAAACTTGCGTGCAGGCTATGTGCCTTGGCGTTTAATCAACACTACGTCACTGTTTGCAGAATTCAATCTCACTGATAAACAGATCAAACTGACATAAAGGGGAGCAGACTACACAGTGCTGAGCATTGAAAAACTGGAAAAATTACCATTCAGAGTGGCAGGAAAACCAGCTACTGAATGGCTCATTCATGTTACAACTTTCCATTTTCAGTATTGCCTAAAACATATACCAGCAGGCAAATATGAAAGGTTGGGTAAAGGATACATCAAGACATCCTGGGATTTACCTTACACACATAGATGTTGGAGTGGGGGGCATGACATGTTTCTTAGTGGTACAAACTGTGAAAACGCACTAAGCGGTTCTCTCCTTTGTCAGGGTATTAACTAACACGAGGCCTGTGATGGTTCCACTACAAACTTATCCTGTCACCTGCAAGGTTCACCGGCTGCAGTGATTAATCCGATTTTTGGCCAACTTTCTAATGGGACTTGCATTATGTTGAATGATCACAGCTGCTGTTGCATGTTGCCAGGTATCCCATATCTAGTAACGGTTACATCCAGGGTCACTTGCTGTATGCAAGTCTTGTTTCCACAAATAGACACAGCCAGGGAGTCGCCTTTATGGCCTACACTGAACGCATATTTCCAAACTTCGTGCACTCTGTGTTTGGCAGACTACCACTCCTTTTAGCACTCGTTGCAGGGATCCTATTTTTGCTCCAACTGCTACGATATGGCAAGCCAAATCACCAGCGACACCCAATTCGCCATGGAGAGAGCTCTATTGGAGATGAAGTGTCGTGAGCGCATCTTCCAAATTTTGGGTTTGCCTCGTGTACGAGAATTAAACACTACATGGTTTCTGTCATTCAGACCAATCTGGCAAGATTGCATCTTACCTGTTCTACGCTGCCTGCTCTGCGGTGAAGAATGCGTGCTAGACATCTGTCTAACGCTTCCATCAGTCATGCCTACGTATATCGATACTCTGCTGGACCTGGTAACGGCCCATGCTCTGTGTTATCCCCAGCGGCTACCAATCCTGATGACGGCATTCATTGAGATCTCACAGATGCAAATTGCTACTGCTGAGGTACGAGAAGAAACATCAGGCACGTAAGTAACATTTGATTCGAATATTGCTGATGCAACCAATACTGAAGGCGATAGTTCACATCTATGTGCAGTTAATCTTCTAAACGAGATATTCCAACTCTCACCTACAACGGTAGACAAATTTTTGTCTACAGGAACAGAAGATATAGGTGCCGATTCGGATCCTGGAGAAACCGGGTACGAACCGTCGGTCGGAGCGTTTTCTCCGTCCGACTCGAACCCGGTTAAAAAACATTACAAACATGCAAGTACGATTCGCACGGAAACACCATTCCCGCACGAATCGTAAGAAACACCGACCGACGAAAAAATACATACCAATGTGATCCGAGACAGCGCCGACGTGACGTCGGGACGCATTCAGCCTGCGGTCCACGAACCAGGAAGTAAGATCCGCACCGACGTCACCCCGCACGGATTATATTTTCCGGCTGTCAAAAACTGCCGGGAAATCAGGTCGACGTGCACAAGGAGCACCTGTACGCGACGGACAGCCATGGACCCGAACCTACGTGTCATCCCAGCCCTCATAGCAGTCCACCTGCTCTACAGGTACTGACGCAGACGCCGCAGAAGGTCAGAACCACACCCAGGGGCAAAGGGGGGGGCAGGGGCAGGAAACCAAACCCCCACCCATGTCACAAGTCATACATGCCCTGCACATACCTGACCTCCAGGGCCTGGTCACCTCGAGAGGGTGGGGGCGTGTCCAGCAACGCCAGCGTCCGCCACAACGGAAGTGGGTGATGATGCGAACCGCCAACACAACAAATCCGGTACGTACCGTACACACGCCTTAAGAGCGTGGGTACGGGCCGTACCACGCACACACCTACGCCACCCCAACAATGGCGGTACGACCCGTACCTACGTTCGAAAGGCCTGGGTACGGGCCGTACCAGCATTGTTGGGGTGATGTAGGGGTACGCGTGGTCCGACCCGTACCCACGCTCAGAAGGCCTGGGTATGGTGCGCACCCCTACAGCACCCCATTGGGGGTCCGCACCGTACCCATGCTTTAAGAGCGTGGGTACGGTGCGGACCCCCAATGTTGGGGTGTCGTAGGGGTCCGCACCGTACCCATGCTTGAAGAGCGTGTGTACGGTGCGGACCCCCAATGTTGGGGTGCCGTAGGGGTCTGCGCCGTACCCAGGCCTTCAGAGCGTGGGCACGGGTCAGACCACGCGTACCCCTACATCACCCCAACAATGCTGGTACGGCCCGTACCCAGGCCTTCCGAACGTCGGTACGGGTCGTACCGCCATTGTTGGGGTGACATAGGTGTGTCCGTGGTACGGACCGTACCCACGCTCTGAAGTGCTGGGTACGGCGCGGACCCCTACGGCACGCCAACATTGGGGGTCCGCACCGTACCCATGTTCCAAAGGCATGGGTACGGCCCGTACCCAGGCCCGCAGAGCATGGGTACGGGTTTGTACAAAGCGTACCCCCACGTGTATGAATGGAGCGTACTGCCACCCCACCAGTGTATGTCCGGAGCATACCCCCACCCGTGTATGCATGGAGCGTACAGAGCCAGACATAGGAGGGGTTGTTGCCTATCACTCCCAGCAGTGCCCAGACACAGAAGGGGTGGGTGCCTATCACTCCCAGCAGTGCCCAGACATAGGAGGGGTGGGTGCAGAGTCCCCCCAGCAGTGCCCAGACATAGGAGGGGTGGGTGCAGAGTCCCCCCAGCAGTGCCCAGACATAGGAGGGGTGGGTGCCTATCACTCCCAGCAGTGCCCAGACATAAGAGGGGTGGGTGCAGAGTCCTCCCAGCAGGGCCCAGACATAGGAGGGGTGGGTGCCTATCACTCCCAGCAGTGCCCAGACATAGGAGGGGTGGGTGCAGAGTCCTCCCAGCAGTGCCCAGACATAGGAGGGGTGGGTGCAGAGTCCTCCCAGCAGTGCCCAGACATAGGAGGGGTGGGTGCAGAGTCCCCCCAGTAGTGCTCAGACATAGGAGGGGTGGGTGCAGAGTCTCCCCAGCAGTGCCCAGACATAGGAGGGGTGGGTGCCTATCACTCCCAGCAGTGCCCAGACATAGGAGGGGTGGGTGCAGAGTCCTCCCAGCAGTGCCCAGACATAGGAGGTGTGGGTGCAGAGTCCCGCCAGCAGTGCCCAGACATAGGAGGGGTGGGTGCCCATCACTCCCAGCAGTGCCCAGACACAGGAGGGGTGGGTGAGAGTCCTCCCAGCAGTGCCCAGACATAGGAGGGGTGGGTGCAGAGTCCTCCCAGCAGTGCCCAGACATAGGAGGGGTGGGTGCCTATCACTCCCAGCAGTGCCCAGACATAGGAGGGGTGGGTGCCTATCACTCCCAGCAGTGCCCAGACATAGGAGGGGTGGGTGCAGAGTCCGCCCAGCAGTGCCCAGACATAGGAGGGGTGGGTGCAGAGTCCCCCCAGCAGTGCCCAGACACAGGAGGGGTGGGTTCAGAGTCCCCCCAGCAGTGCCCAGACATAGGAGGGGTGGGTGCCTATCACTCCCAGCAGTGCCCAGACATAGGAGGGGTGGGTGCAGAGTCCTCCCAGCAGTGCCCAGACATAGGAGGGGTGGGTGCAGAGTCCCCCCAGCAGTGCCCAGACATAGGAGGGGTGGGTGCCCATCACTCCCAGCAGTGCCCAGACACAGGAGGGGTGGGTGAGAGTCCTCCCAGCAGTGCCCAGACATAGGAGGGGTGGGTGCAGAGTCCTCCCAGCAGTGCCCAGACATAGGAGGGGTGGGTGCAGAGTCCCCCCAGCAGTGCCCAGACATAGGAGGGGTGGGTGCAGAGTCCCCCCAGCAGTGCCCAGACATAGGAGTGGTGGGTGCCTATCACTCCCAGCAGTGCCCAGACATAGGAGGGGTGGGTGCAGAGTCCTCCCAGCAGTGCCCAGACATAGGAGGGGTGGGTGCAGAGTCCCCCCAGTAGTGCCCAGACATAGGAGGGGTGGGTGCAGAGTCTCCCCAGCAGTGCCCAGACATAGGAGGGGTGGGTGCCTATCACTCTCAGCAGTGCCCAGACATAGGAGGGGTGGGTGCAGAGTCCTCCCAGCAGTGCCCAGACATAGGAGGTGTGGGTGCAGAGTCCCGCCAGCAGTGCCCAGACATAGGAGGGGTGGGTGCCCATCACTCCCAGCAGTGCCCAGACACAGGAGGGGTGGGTGAGAGTCCTCCCAGCAGTGCCCAGACATAGGAGGGGTGGGTGCAGAGTCCTCCCAGCAGTGCCCAGACATAGGAGGGGTGGGTGCCTATCACTCCCAGCAGTGCCCAGACATAGGAGGGGTGGGTGCCTATCACTCCCAGCAGTGCCCAGACATAGGAGGGGTGGGTGCAGAGTCCGCCCAGCAGTGCCCAGACATAGGAGGGTGGGTGCAGAGTCCCCCCAGCAGTGCCCAGACACAGGAGGGGTGGGTTCAGAGTCCCCCCAGCAGTGCCCAGACATAGGAGGGGTGGGTGCCTATCACTCCCAGCAGTGCCCAGACATAGGAGGGGTGGGTGCAGAGTCCTCCCAGCAGTGCCCAGACATAGGAGGGGTGGGTGCAGAGTCCCCCCAGCAGTGCCCAGACATAGGAGGGGTGGGTGCCCATCACTCCCAGCAGTGCCCAGACACAGGAGGGGTGGGTGAGAGTCCTCCCAGCAGTGCCCAGACATAGGAGGGGTGGGTGCAGAGTCCTCCCAGCAGTGCCCAGACATAGGAGGGGTGGGTGCAGAGTCCCCCCAGCAGTGCCCAGACATAGGAGGGGTGGGTGCAGAGTCCCCCCAGCAGTGCCCAGACATAGGAGTGGTGGGTGCCTATCACTCCCAGCAGTGTCCAGACATAGGAGGGGTGGGTGCAGAGTCCTCCCAGCAGTGCCCAGACATAGGAGGGGTGGGTGCAGAGTCCCCCCAGCAGTGCCCAGACATAGGAGGGGTGGGTGCCTATCACTCCCAGCAGTGCCCAGACATAGGAGGGGTGGGTGCAGAGTCCTCCCAGCAGTGCCCAGACATAGGAGGGGTGGGTGCAGAGTCCCCCCAGCAGTGCCCAGACATAGGAGGGGTGGGTGCAGAGTCCCCCCAGCAGTGCCCAGACACAGGAGGGGTGGGTGCAGAGTCCCCCCAGCAGTGCCCAGACATAGGAGGGGTGGGTGCAGAGTCCCCCCAGCAGTGCCCAGACATAGTAGGGGTGGGTGCAGAGTCCTCCCAGCTGTGCCCATGGAAAGAAAGGAGTGGAGTACCCACAGATACAATGCCCACAATTGTCAGTCAGGTGCTCAAAGACCCAGCAGAACACGAAACACATGTGTGCGAGGCTGGGAGTACACACATGCATAGTGCGGAAAAGGTAACATGTACACATGAAGTCATGTCAATTTACTCCAGTCACAAGTACAGTGACCCCCAAGGATGCCACAAATGATGCAGGTGGAGACCTTGCCCAGCATGCATGGCCAAAGTTGAAGGGGTCCATCACACACCCAGCAAATGTAGACACAGCACAAATGTCTTCACAACACCCTGCAGGGAAGATGTCAGGGTCCACAGAGGAAGGTACACACCTTGGGACAATGTCACCATGCAGTAACAGCTTACATGAGCAAAGTTTGATAGCAAATACCGTGTGATGGCACACAGATAACAGGGTCCACCCCACGACCAACACACTACAACATATCCCAGACACCTAACACATTATCGCCACCCCAAATCATGGAGCAGCACCACCAACAGCAATGCCAGAAAAGCAGTAGTGTGCCAAGGAAAATAAAATAGCTTTAATCAGCAATGTTCTAAAATGTATTGTATGAAAATTTCCATATGCACAAGGCCCATAGGGCAGTCCATAGTTCCAATCCAGGTGGGGGACACATTGGGATGCGTGTCCCCTAGCTTGCCTGCACAGTTCAGACTACCTTGTCATCCACAGGGGGGGGGCATCATGTGGGGGGGAAGGACCAGGCACCGCAGGGCCAGGAGGGGCAAGGGTAGGTGTTGTGGGTGCAGGGACGGACGACTCCAACTCAGGGGGTGGGGCAGCACCAAAGGTCGCCCAGCGTCTCCCCTGCACCCGAAGGAACCACAGGCCCCAAGGAGGGGGGGCGTCGGAGGGATGGGTCGCAGCGCTACTGGTGGAGGGTGTGGACGGGGGGGACTCAACTCCCCTGCCGGTGTCCTGCCTCCACAGCTTGCGGGGTGGTGCCACACTGGGGCTGATGGACACACTGGGCAGGACTGACCCTGTGTCCGACTCTTGGCCAGGAGAGCTGAGGGGAGTGGATTTGGAGGGTGGTGGTCGTGAGGAATGTGGACTCCCACTCTGGCTGTGTGTCTTCCGTTTCCCCCCTGACCCAGTGGGTGTGCCTACTTCACCCTGTGTGCGCTTTGCCTTCCCTGGTGGTGTGGTGCCTGTGTCTGGTGGGGTGCGTGCATGGGGACGTCTGGGTGTGCTTTGGACAGGCATGGGAGTGGGAAGTGTGGATGGTTCAGGGGTGGGGGGGACGTAGCGCTGCAGGAGACCCACTGCTGCAGTCAGTGTCGAGTCTATGGACCTCAGCAAGTTGCGTTCGTCAGACTGCGCAGCTGAAATGCCCTCCATGTATGCCTCCATCTGGTTGAGCACTCGGCTGTGGCCATGGAGGACATTAAGCATCGCAGTCTGACAAACCTGCAACTGCCGCAGGATGTCCACAGACTCGGCATTGGTGGCAGCAGTGGAGACAGGGGCAGGGGGTGCGGTGCCTGGCAAGAAGGAGACACGTGGTGACCTAGCACGGCGGGAAGGGACACGAGCAAGTGGGAGGCCGGTGATCGGAATGGAGGGGGCGGGTAGTGATGGAGTGCTGCTGTCAGCTGTGGGAGCAGCCTCCGCCCCCTCGGAGAGCTCAGCCTCGGACCCGTCAGCCTCATTGTCGGTGGTGGTTTGACTGGACAGGTCCTACGCTGCACTCCCGTCGGCCTCCGTGCCACTCGATGTGCCAGCCAACTCAGCACTGCTGGCACTGGTGCTCGCTCCCTCCTCACGGTCCGTGCCAGTGTCTCCCTCGTAGTCCCCTGACGATGCTGTGGGCAAGGTGAAGAGACAGGAGAAATCAGACACCTGTATACATATGTCACATGAGTCAACTCTACATAGGTCACAGTGCATAGCCTGAGAAGCAACAAGAGTAACATCTACAATACAAGGTACATATGTAGTCCCTGCAACACACAGTTTGTTGACCCACCATGCCACTGTTAAAATATGGAGAGCATGACACAATAGCAAATAACTTGATATCAAATTGTACAGAGGAGCCAGGCTCTGGGGACAATCTAGCACAGCATCTGTGACACACAGCGTAGCCAAGAAAGGGATGAGCAGGAACCATGTCTATCAACTCTTGGGACATGCTGCAAAGGTAATACTGAAAATCATGGCCAACATGACTGGGTCACTGCACCTTGAGTGTTTGTCCACACAAACATCACACACTGGCCAGACCGAGCAAGGAGACTTCAGGTTTGGACATGTAGGCCTTGCCCGCACCAACCCCCCCCCTACCTGAGACAATGTGATTGAGACAGAGGAAGTACTTACACCTCTTAGTCTGGGATGAAAACACATGGCCTGCAATAAATCCTGATCGTACACAAACTACCCCTGGTGCGCCTGTCCACATATATCACTGACAAACAACCATCCTCAGATAGTTGTACCAAGACACACAGGCACTGATTATGCACCAGCTAAATTAGGTCACCCTGTACAGTGGACACATGTAGCACAGTATACGTGAATACAAATGAGGCCAGGGTACTATGCCACAGGGCCCAAACTATGCTGAAGACATAGAGAATGTCCACATTGTCTGATGACACACATGATACCTAGGAAAAGGTGCCCCAGGGGACTGTAGTGGCCACACTACTCCATGGCCCTGGATGGATATGACTGGAACACAAGCCACCATCCCTGCACTATGCATATCTCACACTCAAGCACATCATGTCAGAGGGCACAACATTCGACATGCAGGCAGTAAGGCAGTACACATGAAACACACACTCCAATGTCGGGACTCAGCATCAGTGCCAACTAACATGGACCCCACAATGACAGAACTGGCCAGGGCACAGGCAACGTCCAAAAACCTGTTACACACCACCCCCACACATGATGCTGCAAGCATTGGGCACTTGGATTAACTGCCAGCCTAGATAACCTTGTGCAAGAGTGACTACACACAGACCAGGGAACACATGGCAAGGAGGGGAAGGGAGGAAGAACAGCACCGCTTTACTTTGGGGAACAGGATATGCACTGCACATTTAAACCCTGGCAGTGTATCCATGCAACTGCGCACTTCCAAAAGCTGGTCACACACAACAAACACACATGTACCTACCCCCTTCCTGCTGCTGCTTCTCCAGTAAGCGCCTGTCCAAGTCGGGGAAGACCACCGCCAGCACACGCTTCTGGATTTGGGTCAGACGCCGGCGCCCGCGGTTTTTGTGGCTCTCAGGTGAGTCCCCCAGCAGGACCCGTGCAATCCTCCGCGTCCAGCACCGGATATCCTGCCAGCGTTTCCTCACCTGGGCTAGGCGCCGCTTCCGACCCTCCGTCCTCCTCACGGCACTGACGTCTTGCTTCCAGATCTCCCCCTTGGCACAGACGCCTACCTGTGAGGATGCAAAAGTGACAATACATCAATCCACCTTATCAATGATACAGAGACACATATATTACAAATTATGCATGTTTGAACTGGCCATAGTATGCAGCCAACTCATTGCACCTTTGTCATAGTGACATCATCCTCCTAGGAATGGGCAAATGCAGTAGGTGCCATTGAAAGTACACAGGTGGCATGACGGGTGCAACATAATCAATGATGCAGACTCACACTGTGCATCCCAAGCTACACCAGGAATCTGAACAGTACCCCTAAGCAGTCACATGCCCCAGCCCACTTACGCTACCTCAGCAGAGTACACAGACACACACAGGCACTGAACAATCACCTGGCATTGGCAACTGCCGCTACAAACCTCACTCTGCACATGTGCCACTAGACTGGGTGTTTCACAGATGTGGGGCTGTCTCAGCACGGCAGACATCCAGCACAGCTCCCTGCTCACATCAGATGGGCAGGGTATATCCATCCCACATGCAGCTGGGGTGCAACACTCCACATATGCACACACCCACATGACAGGGGACTCACACACACACACCAATGTCCAGGGGACGACCATATCATTTGGACACTCTCACCACAGATACACTGAACAGACACACATCTGTGGGTACTGGCACCTGTCACCCTGGGGGGAGCACAGACTCACATCAGGAGTGTAGAAACAACATTTCCAGGAGGATTAGGCAGTCCGAAAGCGGCATGCACCATGCAGTGATCGGCACAGTAAGCACTATGCAAGTGCGTTGTGCACACAGGAACTACAGCATGCTCTGCATGGGAGACATGAGCCCTTCCCCCCCCTGGGACCCACTATGAAGAACCCTGCATGTCTGTCACACCTGGACACAATGCCAGAAGTCACAGTCACAAAAAGGGGCACAGTTTAAGCTAGTGGAGTCTGCACTCACCTGCTCCCCTGGTCGACCATACAGCATGGTGTACTGTGGGAGGATCACATCCACCAACGCCATATTCTCCTCCCTGGTGAATGGCTGGGCCCTCTCCACAGACCTGGACATGGTGCCAGAGGAATCACAAGCAGCAGCAGTGTTGTGGAATGAAAGGATGTGCAGGCAAGTGCTCTCTCAAGGGACCTGGCTGCCTTATATCTTTCTTGCTGGCCTGTTTCATTTACAGGAGTACAGAGTGATTGGCTCAGTCACATTTGCATCTTACGTGTCCTCCAATCACTGTAAAACTACCCCAGTGACAGGCTTTGCATGGTTTAAAAATTGAGCATGATGTAATGTCAACAACCACATTGCAACAAAGTATATTGTCTCCAACCGACTTCTGCTGGCCACATGATGCAAGATTCAAACATGTCTCCATGACAACCAGCATGCATTTAGGCCCCTATACTTGTCCCTCATGTGTCCCCTATGTCAATCCTATGTTAAAACACAGGTTCCACAGCCCTAGGGCACGCCAAATGTATTGCAACGGACCGTACACGCGTGTGTACGGTCCCCATCACTATGGGAGTGCTCGCGTATGCGTACGCCACAGTGATACGGACCGTACACGCGTGTGTAGGGTCCCTATCACTATGGGAGTGCTGGCGTATGCGTACGCCATAGTGATACTGACCGACCCTACACACGCGTGTGTACGGTCCGAACTACTATGGCGTACACGTACGCGAGCACCACCATAGTGATAGGGATCGTACACACGTGTGTGTACGGTCCGAACTACTATGGCGTACACGTACACGAGCACCCCCATAGTGATAGGGACCGTACACACGCGTGTGTACGGTCCGAACTACTATGGCGTACACGTACGCCAGCACTCCCATAGTGATAGGGACCCTACACACACGTGTACGGTCCGTATCACTATGGTGTACGCATACGCCAGCACTCCCATAGTGATAGGGACCCTACACACGCATGTACGGTCCGTATCACTGTGGTGTACGCATTCGCCAGCACTCCCATAGTGATAGGGACCCTACACACGCGTATACGGTCCGTATCACTGTGGCGTACGCATACGCCAGCACTCCCATAGTGATAGGGACCCTACACACGCGTGTACGGTCCGTATCACTGTGGCGTACGCATTCGCCAGCACTCCCATAGTGATAGGGACCCTACACACGCGTGTACGGTCCGTATCACTGTGGCGTACGCATTCGCCAGCACTCCCATAGTGGTAGGGACCCTACACACGCGTGTACGGTCCGTATCACTGTGGCGTACGCATAAGCCAGCACTCCCATAGTGATAGGGACCCTACACACGCGTGTACGGTCCGTATCACTGTGGCGTACGCATTCGCCAGCACTCCCATAGTGATAGGGACCCTACACACGCCCTCAGAGCGTATGTACGGTGCGTTTCACACCTGACAGTGGTGACAGGCGGCACACAGGAAGGAATTGAGCTGTCATACCCGGCCAAGGCTGGACATCAAGGCATTGTCTGTGCAGTACTACATGTGTCGGGCACAGGTGGGTCAGGCTGTGATGTGGCACCATACTCCTGAGGTGTGAAGCTAATTAAAGTATGATGAGCTATGTATACATGTCACGTGTGATGGTGCCCTATGTGCCACACATCCCCTTCACTCCTTTGACATGTGTGCATGTAGTACAGACTTGGTGGGCCATGCGTCACTGGCATGGCACAGTCACCCACACCGCCAAATGTCCCCTGATGCCAGGTACACGGAATATTACCCCTGACAAGTGAATGCCTGCGTTGCATGCTGTAGCTATGTCATGTGTGTGTCATGTGTTCCCATAGGTTTGCTGTAGGTGTTTGGTCCAATGCATCTGCAGTTGCTGCAACCAACATGTGTCTGTGTGTAGATGGGCATGGCACACTGTTACGCACACCAGCACACATGTGTAATCTGACATAAGGTGTGTATGTATGCATCGACACGGAGTTCCAAAACAAGGACATATCTGCATACTCTCAATGTATGTGTGATCAGTCTTGACATGTAATCATTCATGGCAAGGTGTGTGGTCTGTCCTTATTCTATGACATGTGACCTGTGTCTCTAGTGTTCCGCAACCTGTCTGTACAATAAACATCCTTCTTCTGCACATATTTGGATGTCTGTAACTCCTGTAAAGCGCCTGCCTGCTCACTTACACTGGCCCACAGCTAGTTTCATGGCATGGCATATTGAGGTTGAGAATCAACGTTTGTAGCTGGCTCTTGGTAGGAGTGTCACATGCCTGGCATACGTCTCCAGGGCATATTGCACAGACCTGACTCTGTATGTAGCATATGTGTATTGCCTGTTGAGCATGTGCTCAGTACATTGACATTGGTAGTGTACTGTACTCACTCTTTGTTGTCCCTTCTAATTCACTGCAGGGCTCCGCCTCTCCCTCAAGCAATTCCGGACTTGGCTGACCTGAGGGAACATGACTGTATACGCTGCTACCGCTTCCCCCAACGTTTGATTGAGGACTTGACAACACGGCTGGCACCACACCTCCAACCGCTACACAGGTATCCTACTGCACTGACACCCAAGATGAAGGTGATGGCAGCCCTACATTTCTTTGCCACGGGTACCTTTCAACATACCATTGCCCATGTCGGTGGCATGTCCCAAACCATGTTGAGCCGTGTTCTGCATGATTTTTTAGAGGCCATGTTGGATCACCTGGATGAGTTCATAAAATTCCCAACTCCTGAGCAGTTGACAGGTGTCAAGCGTGAGTTCTATGCCCTGGGAGGGATGCCCCATGTCATTGGGTCCATAGATGGAACACATGTGGCTTTGGTAACACCACAGGCACAGGAGGTAGCGTATAGGAACCGCAAGCATTACCACTCCATTAATGCCCTTGTGGTGTGTCTTGCCAACATGGTGATTTCACATGTCTGTGCTCGTTTTCCAGGATCAGCACACGATGCCTACATCATGAGGCGTAGCAGGGTGCCTGAAATGATGCTGCAGCTGCGCAACGAACAAGCATGTATTGTTGGTGGGTATACTCTGGCAGTCCTGTATTTAACGTCATCTTCCTGTCTTACTGCTTCTCCTGACCCACTCTTGTCCATGATGTTTCCATGTAGGGGACGCTGGCTATCCCAACATGCCATGACTGATCACGCCTCTCCGCAACCCCAGCATGGCTGCTGATCACTTCTACAACAACGCCCATGGGCGGACCAGGCGAGTGACAGAGAGGATGTTTGGCCTCCTGAAGAGCCGATTCCGTCGCCTCCACAAGACCGGTGGTGCGCTCTGTGGAAATGTGGATTTTCCTGATCAGTTATGTCCCCTATCTTGGACCCCAACGGTTCTATATGCATGTTACAAGTACATGTATGTTCCCTCCAGTTCCAGTTTCTAAGACGCAAACATATGTGTGTCTACCGTCGACATGTTCTCTGTCAGATCCGCCATCAATGGGCTGGATATTCGATTCCTAAGTATGAAAGGCCACCGACTTTATATGGCTAAGTTACTCCATTTTTGATAGTTCAGGCAAGTAGGCCCGATTCTGTCCTCAAAGCCTTTCCCTGCTCTCTGTCTTTGACAGCTTCAGCTTGAGCTCGCATCTGTATCCATGAACTTTGTCCTACTCCCTGTGCAGCTAACGGTGACTGCCTCGGCCAGTTTTCGCCTGTCTGCCAAGAAGTTGTATTTCACCTTCGAATTATCTATTTTACTCTTCAGCCGATGCATTCCTGTCCAGTGATTTAGGTAAACATTTCCTTTAGCTCACAAGCAAAGGACTCAGCCTTTCCGTCCTCCTGCAAGTGATTCATAGCCCTGTTGCCATGGAAAGTTTTCTATCCCTCGCATCTCATATAGACACTTAGACGCTTGTACACGCACACAGTCAGTATAGAATAGATTCTGTCCGAGAGTTCTTCCTTGTGGATAACATAGTTCTTTAAACATAGGATGTTAGATATGATTTGGGATTAGGTTGACTTGACCCCAGACTTCTCGTCTCCACATGTAGAGCTAAATGTCAAGTCCCCTTCACCCCCTAGTTGCACGTCAATTACACGTCATGCTGCCGCGCGCGCATCTATGCCAAGTATTATCTTATAGATCCACCTATGTCTGATAATTCTAACCAATCATGTTTCTTTTATTCCTTATTACGCCTAGTTTCGATTATGTCACTGTTTTGTCACTTTTCTTATCAAATGTTACGCCTTCTACATTCGTTTCATTATAATGCACTTATTATAAAAATACATGTCTGTTAATGAATTATTGTACTTCACTTCCTGAACCCTCGTGGTGACGGAACCTGAGGACCGCGACTCGAGTCGGCCATTTTGAATGGAATAAAGCCCATTAGAAAACCTCTTATACCACGGATTCTGCCTCTTGTTATTTTGAGCTATTTACTTTAATTTAAGATTCCGCATGAAATTCAGTCCGGTAATATTTATTTTTATTTACCACATAATGGCGCCCGAACAGGGACACTTTCTCATCTCACGCGCCGGCGGTGCGTTGCAGGCCCGGTCTCCTGCCACAGCTGGACGGACCATAAACGCGTACCAGCAGGATTTCCTGTAAGCTCCCTCCGGTCAAGCGGGGGCGACTGAGGCTGCGATCAACCCAGACGAGGCGGTGAGAAGTGCGAAGTATCCCGACCAGAGCCTAGCTGAGAGAGCAAGATCCGAGGTATACAGAGGCCCACCAGGTTTTCCGAAATCCCGACGTCCAGAGGGTCCGATGTCCGCAGTTATCGAGTCCTGTCCATTCTCTGAGGCCTTCCGTTTCAAGGAGCTACTCGGTGAGTACCATCGCCGGGGAGGCGTGTTGACGCGCACATAGGTTGTGCCGGTCAAGACGGATTTGGGTACACAAATCCGGTCTGCACTGTTTAGCAGTGTATATGTACTGTTTAGCAGTATATCAAGTATTCCGAAGTATTCAGTTATTGTCAAGAATTCAGCGTGGTGATTAGTTAGGCAGACTGTCATCATTGTCGACCATTGTTATAATGTTTAATGTTTAAAGTTTAAAGTATTCAGAAATGTCTTGCATATTGTGGTATGAATGACTGTTCATTGTTCACTGTTCATTATTGTGTTTCTCGTATTAAGCAAGTTCAAGAGTAAGTATCAGATCAGTTGTGAATATGCCGCTCTTCTCGAAGTTAAGACAGATTACTACCAGAAAAGGGGTGCTTGAAGAAGCAGTTCCTATTCCTCCTAGGGATACTCCAGGGCATTTCATGTACCATAAACATGGCTTAGATGCCATATTGTTTCTTGATCTATGGGTAGATTATACCAAAGGATTACCGGAAAGTCAAAGGTGGCCCATAGCGGGAACCTGGGATGCAGAGTGCATCATGAAAGTGGAGGAAGAGTTATGGAAAAGAAAGGTCAGACAGTCACAGAAAGACGCTGTTGAGTTATGGCGTAAAGAATCTCATAGACGAACAGAAAAAGCACGTAGACAAGAAGAGAGGAGTAAAGAAAGTTCAAATAAAGTTCAAGAAAATCTATTAATTGAGGAAGGTATCCGAGTGAAATCAGAACAAGTGAATAGACAAAGAAATGCTCTTATGAATGGTATGTATCCCCTTCTAGCCGAAGGACTACCTAAGGCTGCCCCAGAGATACCAAAAGACTTGCCACCCCCATTATTTCCAATTAAGGTACATCCAAAGGGGCATCCCAGAACCGCAGAAGATGTTTTTCTTTCCTCATATCTAGACGATGCAGCTCCCGAGTATGCTAACGCCACACCACATAGACCGCCTGGCGGAGGGGTCCAACGTCAGGATCAGGTATTTGTCCCCGTGCAACAGCAAGTCCCGATACAAGCTTCGGCAAGCACATCTGTTTCCGCATCTGTCTCCGCAGTCGACTCTACAGAGGTATCGACACCCATAGTTGCTGTGTCACGTTCAACGAACCCATTCACACCCGACGCCCCAGATAGGGCCACGGGAGGTGCTAGCAGTACTTTTACACCACCTAGAATAAATAAACTTGTCTTTCAAGAGTCAGCGCATTCACGTACACCTAAATTCGTAAGTGAACGTACGCTTAAAGAACTCCTTGTAAATTGTAGATATGACCCAGTGGTTGGTAAAGAGGACGAAATGGTCCTGGCATCATTACGTATCAGGCGAGCCGCAGAATATTTAGCAAGGTTACCAGGGATGACTACGCATCTAGATAACATATATCATTTTGTTCAAACAGGACGAGATCCAGGATGTATTAACAGAGCTATGGAATTCCAGAAAGTAGAGATACAGGGGGAACTGTTACGTTTCCTCATAAACTGTGTAATCAGAAATCAAGATCGTCCGGGGGTAGACCCGAATGCAATGCTTATTCTTACAAGATGGAGTCAGAATATATCAGAAGGGAGACACGATAAGCAAAATTGTATAATAGCCATGTGCCGAAAAATACGTAAAGAAATAGAGCGTATTCATGAAGAGAGATTGGGAACAGACGAGTTTGAGCAAGATGAAGTGTCCGAATCAGGGAATTCCGCAAGACAGTCAGAGACCATAGCTTATGTAGGCAGAGGAAGATCTTGTGAAAATACTAGATGTTTTTCTGATCCCATACACTCCGTATGTCCAAATAATAGCAGAACGTATCCGACGCCTGTAATAAATCTGAAGTCTCCTGAACATTCGTTTCAAGCCGCAGATAAGATACTACGAGAACGAAGAGGTTACCACCTCCTCGATTCTATGGATGAGCAAGAATTAGCCAGATCAGCCGTTCACTGGATTGACAGTCCTGAAAAATACGGTGATGAGACCGTAGCACACACGTTTCTCAACCTCAGTACAGATGAACAACGCTTAGCTGGAATCTATATGATTCAGCAACTTCTCATATTATATAAGAGCCAACATGCTGACCCTGGTCCTTTACCTGATATATTAACGGAACTACTCACAAACAGATGGAGAGGTTCTAGTAATAAGCTAATTAAAGAGATATTAGTGTCACGTAAGCAGTACGTCCTTTTTGTAAGTCCGGATTCTCTCTCGCTGCCCCACAGAGAAAGAACGCCGTACTATATGGATAGACAAAATCCTTTACGAGAAGTGCACCCAATAAAAGGCGAAGACAATGAGTTTCACCGTGTATTTGTTTACACACCCATATCAAAAATGGAATTATTAGAAATGAAGAAAGTAGTACCTAGTCATGACAAAGACCCAGCGGGTTTCCACCGAGAAATTAAAGACATGTTACTGATGGGAGAGTACACCTTTCCTGATATTATGACGATATTAAAGGTGCTTTTGCCTGCTGGCATATATGAAAAACTGAAAGAAAAAGAGTGGGAAGTGGGAGACCAAAAGATAGACTGGACAGCATTAGCAGAGGAAGAAAGGAGCCGAGCTGCAGGTTCAGGGCTCGGGGATAAAGTTAAACTGTTACCAGGTTTACTAGTACAGGTACTGCCACGTTTATTAACTACAAAAAAGGAAGATTGGGGTGCAATCACAGCCTGCAAACAAAAGCAAGATGAAGACACAAGCGATTATTATGCTCGATTTGAAAAATGTTTTGGTATAAATAGTGGTATAAAAGCAAGTAGTGACTCATATCCACATTTATTTGTGACAAAATTGGTGGAAAATGCATTGCCTCCAGTGAAGAATAGAATATTGAAATTCGAGAGTACCTGGCAAAGTAACACTCCGTCGCAAATGCTACAAATGTTACAGTATCATCACAATAGAATTAGGGATGAACAAGAACACGAGCATAGACGCATGAAGGATACAAAAATGAAAATGCTAGTTTCTCAGACAGTACCAGCAGATGGTCACAAAAAGGGTGTGACACATTCTGGTGATTCTGCAGTTCCTGTAAAAGGAACCTGCAATTACTGTAAACAACTAGGCCATTATGTACATGATTGTCAAGTCCTGAAACGTAATATAGCTACAGGTATTGCAAAAGAGAGACCACGATTAGTTAGACAAGATCAGAATGAACAAGGAGCTATGCAGCATGGACAGTCCATGCCAGTTCAGCAACAGTCTATGCCAGCCTCACAGCAACCCATACAGTTTGTGCCAGCTGCACCACCGTTGCCTGCTACTACCACACAAACAACGACACGTCAAATGTATCAGACTGCACAGTATGAATACCCTGAGTATCAGCGCTACGCATGAACCAGCCTAGAGAGGGAAGTCGACTTACCGCTTATCGAGATTCCTGTAGATCAAGAAGGACCTTATGTACATAGTGAATTATTAGGTCAAGATAGAAAATTCTTACTCGATACAGGGGCAAGTCGAACAACCATAAAACGTAGTGAAGTTCCAGGGGCACCCCTCTCAGGCTCTCAAAATGTTTCCCTTGGTTTTTCAGGAAAACCTATTGTTAATGAAGTATCACAGCCTCTACCACTTACGTTAGGACCTTTGACACGAACTACAGATTTATTGCTTACTAAATCATGCCCAGAAAATCTGTTAGGAATTAAGACTCTGAAAGCACTAGGAGCCATAATATGTTGTTCTCCGGAAGGAGTAAGGTTGTTTTTACGTGATTTTAAAGGTCACTATGTGTCTAGAGACATGGATCCCCGACTACAGACTTTACCAGTACATCTATGGGCACAAGGCCCTACGGATGTTGGCTGCATGAACATTACACCCTATCGAGTTACATTGAAAGCAGGAGTGGTACTACCACGAATGCGACAATACAAGTTACCGCATGATGCTGTAGTGGCTTTGTTGAAAATCATTGATGAGCTAACTGCCCAGGGAGTAGTTGTAGAAACAGACTCCAATGTATGTAATTCACCGATAATTCCGATTCTTAAACGAACTGATCCTACTGCTCCGCCAGTATACCGATTGGTTATTGATTTGCGTGAACTAAACAAGTGTATTGTACCACAATTCCCTGTGGTCCCTGATATATCATCATTGTTGACAGCAATTGATTCCGAAGCAACATTCTTTACTGTAATCGATCTCAAGAATGCCTTTTTCAGCGTCCCAATAGATCCGGAAAGCCAATACTTGTTCGGATTCAGTTTAAATGGGCGCAGTTTTAAATTCTCACGCGCTCCCCAAGGATTTACAGAAAGCCCCAGCATCTACAGCCAAGCACTGAAAAGAGAACTTGACAGTATCCACATGCCAGTCAATACTGCACTGCTTCAATATGTCGATGATCTGCTGATCACCGCAAGAAGCGAGTCAGAATGTGAAAAAGCTTCTCTGACAGTTTTACATTTCCTGGCCGACAAGGGGCACAAGGTGTCCCCTTCTAAGCTGCAATTCTGTGTTCAGCGAGTTATTTATCTTGGTCACTCGCTGTCCAAGGAGGGAAGGCAGCTTACACCAGATCGCATTCAGTTAATTGCTAACATGTCAATACCCCAGACACAAAAGGAGGTGCGAGCTTTCATAGGCCTCACTTCATATTGTAGGCAGTGGATCCCTCAGTACGCATTTCTAGCAAAACCACTTATTCAGTTAACCACACAGGAGGCAGCCACATCGACTGTTCTCCCTTGGACTCAGGAACATACACAAGCTTTTGAAAGCCTAAAGGAAGCTTTATGTCAAGCACCTGTTTTAGCAACGCCATGTTATAGCAAACATTTTACACTCTTTGTTACAGAACGCGAAGGTACTGCCTTGTCAGTACTCACTCAGGATCAAGCAGGATCATGCAAGCCATGTGCTTATTTTTCCAGTACATTAGATCCCGTAGCTCAGGCTTTGCCTGCATGCCTGAAATCAGTGGCAGCGACAGCTTTAGCAATCAGACAAAGCGATGCCATAGTATTAGGACACCCATTGACAGTTCAAGTACCACATGCAGTAGAGGTTCTTGTGAACCGAACACAAACACAACACTTGACCATAGCAAGACTTACCGGTTATGAACTAACATTGTTTCAACCACACATAGAGATCCGACGGTGTAATACATTGAATCCTGCTACACTATTACCTGTAATTGGAACAGACCCACTAGCTCATGATTGTGTTGAAATCATTGAAATAAAGACGAAACCTAGACAAGACTTGACAGACGTTCCATTGTTAGATCCAGACCTGACGTTGTATGTAGACGGATCATGCATGAGAGCAAGTACAGGAGATTTAGTGGCCGCGTATGCAGTCACAACAGACACTGAAGTTATTGAAACAAATTGTATAGATACTTTGTCAGCCCAAGCAGCAGAACTCATTGCTCTAACGCAAGCCTGTATTCAAGCCACAAATAAGAAAGTTAATGTATACACTGACTCACGTTATGCATTCGGAGTTGTACACGACTTCGGCGTGCTGTGGCGAGAGAGAGGTTATTTAACGTCCCATGGTGCCCACATTCAGCACGGACCCCTCATTCATGCTTTGTTAGACGCAATACATCTACCCACTGCTATATCGATTATGAAATGTAAAGCACACACGAAGGTTACTGATACCATTTCTCAAGGCAATGATTTAGCTGACAGAACAGCTAAACAGACTGCTCAGAATCGCACATTAGACATGACAAAGCCAATAGTTCAGACACCAACACAGTGTATGACAATTAAGGATCCCGCACTTGATGTAATTGACATACAGACACATGCCACAGCAGAAGAAATAAAGAAGTGGACTGAACTAGGAGGGATCCAGACAGATCAAGGGTGGATGACAAAGGAGAAATCTGTATGGTTTCTCCCTGATTCCATGGTTCAAGCCATTATAGCTACAGTTCACAGTCCAGCACATTTAGGAGAGAAGGCTATGCTAGACAGCATTCAGCACATTTGGTTCAACAAACATTTACGAGCAGCAGCTAAACAAAAAGTTCGTACCTGTATGATATGTTGTCAGTTTAATCCAGGAAAGAGTGTTCCCGTAGAGCAGGGTGGATTTCAGCCTCCTGACCATCCTTTTGAAGTCCTCCAGATGGATTATATTCAGATGGAACGTTGTCGAGGATTCAAATATGTCCTCGTAGTTGTCTGCGCTCTCTCCCGTTGGACAGAGGCGTATCCCGTATCAGATTACACTGCCCCGACTACTGCCAAGCAGCTAGTTCGAGAATTCTTCCCACGGTACGGTTTACCACGTGTTGTATATTCAGATAACGGTCAGCCTTTCTCATCCGAATTAATGAAACATGTCTCACTCTTGTTGGGATATCAGTGGAAATTCCACTGTGTCCGACACCCCGAGGCAGCAGGTCTCGTAGAAAGACATAACCAGACACTGAAAATCAGACTGTCCAAAATATGTAGAGAGAAAGGTGTCGACTGGATAGTAGCATTACCAGTTGCACTCTTTTATATGAGAATGGTAGCACACTCTAGAACAGGGCTATCCCCGTATGAGGTGATCTTTGGTAGACCACCGAATATGTGGGGGACGCCTATACCACGCAAAATAACTGACATTGACTGTAACATGCTGACAGATTACTTGGCTTCCTTGATGTCTGCACTACAATCTTCTCGTTCACAGGTAGCTGCAGCCTTTCCCGACAACACTGAGGCGAAACCCCATGACATTGTTCCGGGTAATCTTGTCTTTGTGAGAAATTTCGACAGGAAAAGTCAATTGGAGCCCAGGTGGAAAGCACCGAAGTTGGTCCTGTTGACCACAAGAACAGCCGTGAAGATCGAGGGACGTAAAGGGTGGATTCATTCAAGTCACGTCAAAAAATTCCATGGACTACCTTCAGATATAGACACTGTGCCCTGCACTCCCTCACAGACTGATTCAAAACTTCCTTTTGTTGAAAAGAATGACTCTCAGTGCTATAAATTAAAGCTTAGGCCCAAACAGTCGAGCAATTTGATTGTTTAAGTCCTCTCCAAGGTGAAGCGGTTGAATTGTCTCCGACATGTATCCCTTGGACCTGAGTAGAGAAAATACCCGAGAAATGTTGAAACGACAGGCGTATTGTAAATCACTGCGTAGCCACTGTATTGTGACTTTATTAATTTTGTTTTTCTTGAGTTTTTTAATAGTTACTGCAAGTATATTGTTGCATATGTATTATCCTGATTCTAAACGTGTTTTCAATATAACTGATGAACACTCTTTTAGTGACCTACCGCCACATGAGTTGTCCTATAGACTTGCGCTGCGTAATAACACATTCATTAGTATGTTACATCATTCCCATCAGACTAGTAATGCCACCAATTGTTGGGTGTGTGGCCGACTCCCTCCCTATCAGAATAACAAAGGAGTTCTGCCTTTCTTTCCACATCCATTCACACACAATGGCTCCTGTGGAGCATGGTTTAGTTTATTAAATTCCATAGACCCAGACACAGCAGTTTATCAACAACACTGGATATGGGGAAATCTGAACCTAGTTTTATTCAAAGTCTGTCACCCTAATAAGGAGGGTTACCCCAGTAGAACAGGAACTGATTTAGAAAATGAAGTGTATCAATTAGGTAATTTTACGCCTAATCTTATGATTTTGAATGTCAAATCCGAAGTTGAACTAATTCTGCCCACTATGTCAGTATTTCCAGTTAAGGGTGAATTATGTGTAAGAAAAGTTGGTTCCATACACATGGGCCATAGCCAATGCGTTACTACAGTAGAATATAGTGATCAAGGTAAATCTTCATTTAGAGCTTCTCGCCATTCTTACTTTATATGTGGTCAGACGGCATATATGCGTCTGCCTCTAGATTGGGATGGTACTTGTTACATAGCATTCCTTTTGCCACCTGTTTTCCTAGCTCCCCCTGATTATTATCGAAATGTTCATTTAGTACACAATAGAGAGCAAAGAGATCTCCCAGTTGTCGATTATACTGAAACAGCATGGGACAAGTATGTAGATTTCAATAAAGGTATCTTTCCCTATATAGGTACAATATCAAATAGTAAGCTGATACGCAGACTCACCAAGACTCTTGAAGCTGTAGTAAACGAGACTATAGCCGCCCTAGGCAATCTGACAGAGGAACAATCAGTGATGAGAATTGTTGTTCTCCAGAATCGTCTTGTCCTTGACGTCATCCTGGCCGATAGGGGCGGAGCTTGCAGGGTCATCGGATCCAGCTGCTGCATATTCATACCAGAAAATTCGCCATCTGTATATAAAGCTATAACACGCCTTCATAAGATTGTAAGCCAGATACACGAGAATCCAGGCACTTGGACGTGGTCCGGGTGGTTTTGGAGTGTGATATCAGCCTGGGGATGGAGAGTTCTATCCTTCCTAGGTATTGGCCTTCTTATGCTCTTCAGTTGTTGTTTATGCCTACAATGTGGACCAGCGATTTGTGGTCTGTGTGCCACATCGTGTATTCCACATCAAGGTTTTCGTTCAGAATACCGGAAGGAAGAAGAAATGATGCTCCATGAGCAAATCAATGGAATGATGAAGATTGATGTCTCGTGAAGGGCAAGAAGGGGACAAGGAGGGAATGTGGAAATGTGGATTTTCCTGATCAGTTATGTCCCCTATCTTGGACCCCAACGGTTCTATATGCATGTTACAAGTACATGTATGTTCCCTCCAGTTCCAGTTTCTAAGACGCAAACATATGTGTGTCTACCGTCGACATGTTCTCTGTCAGATCCGCCATCAATGGGCTGGATATTCGATTCCTAAGTATGAAAGGCCACCGACTTTATATGGCTAAGTTACTCCATTTTTGATAGTTCAGGCAAGTAGGCCCGATTCTGTCCTCAAAGCCTTTCCCTGCTCTCTGTCTTTGACAGCTTCAGCTTGAGCTCGCATCTGTATCCATGAACTTTGTCCTACTCCCTGTGCAGCTAACGGTGACTGCCTCGGCCAGTTTTCGCCTGTCTGCCAAGAAGTTGTATTTCACCTTCGAATTATCTATTTTACTCTTCAGCCGATGCATTCCTGTCCAGTGATTTAGGTAAACATTTCCTTTAGCTCACAAGCAAAGGACTCAGCCTTTCCGTCCTCCTGCAAGTGATTCATAGCCCTGTTGCCATGGAAAGTTTTCTATCCCTCGCATCTCATATAGACACTTAGACGCTTGTACACGCACACAGTCAGTATAGAATAGATTCTGTCCGAGAGTTCTTCCTTGTGGATAACATAGTTCTTTAAACATAGGATGTTAGATATGATTTGGGATTAGGTTGACTTGACCCCAGACTTCTCGTCTCCACATGTAGAGCTAAATGTCAAGTCCCCTTCACCCCCTAGTTGCACGTCAATTACACGTCATGCTGCCGCGCGCGCATCTATGCCAAGTATTATCTTATAGATCCACCTATGTCTGATAATTCTAACCAATCATGTTTCTTTTATTCCTTATTACGCCTAGTTTCGATTATGTCACTGTTTTGTCACTTTTCTTATCAAATGTTACGCCTTCTACATTCGTTTCATTATAATGCACTTATTATAAAAATACATGTCTGTTAATGAATTATTGTACTTCACTTCCTGAACCCTCGTGGTGACGGAACCTGAGGACCGCGACTCGAGTCGGCCATTTTGAATGGAATAAAGCCCATTAGAAAACCTCTTATACCACGGATTCTGCCTCTTGTTATTTTGAGCTATTTACTTTAATTTAAGATTCCGCATGAAATTCAGTCCGGTAATATTTATTTTTATTTACCACAGCTCCCATATGCACCGGCGAAGGTCTGCAAGATATTCCTCGTGGGCTGCATGCTGCACAACATGGCAGTGGAGAAAGCTGTGCCACTCATCCTGGATCCAGATGAGCAGGACCATCCACCCATGGAGGATGAAGGGCTTGGTCACGAGGCAAGTGATGTGGAGGAGGAGGAGGCGGTAGAGGACATGCGGAGTCGGCTCATACGCAACTTCTTTGCTTAGTGGTGAGTTCCAGTGTCTGAGTGTGCACGCATTGGGCCGTGTGTGGCAAGTGTTGCAATGTGTGTGTCCATCTGCATGTCTGCCAAGTGAGTCAGAGGTGTGTTTGGATGTGTCACTCGAGTGATGGTGCAATAGAAGAATGTTTTTCCGGAGTCATCATTGTCACCTAGCATGTTGACAACCTTATACGTGTCGAGTACATGCACATGCATGCGGATGTGCTTCTTTTGGCTGACTTCTGGTGTGTCTCCCATCCACAGGTACTTGCGCATGCTGTCTGCTGGTGGCATTGTTGTGCTCCTGCTATTCCTCATGAACACAGCAACATTTGCTGAATCAGCGTTACATGCACGGACAAGTTGGAAAATCTCCTTCGGGTAAGGGATGCAGCACGGCTTTTTGGGAGTGGTATTTGTTTTGAATGTGTGTGCACTGCTCCTGTTCATGTTTGGATTCTTTACATACATGTAGAATCACCATGGGGCACATGACATGGAGCTGAATTCACCTGAATTGATGGTCAGACTTGGTGACAGTCATCTGTAATGGGATTGTGGATTGTGATGGAGCCATCAATGTGTGTAACACTGCCCTCGGAAACATACGGCTTGCACCGGGTTGACATAGTGTGAATTCCCCATTAGGGGCTCAATGGTGTATAGCAGCCTCTCCGTGAGCAGCAGGGGGTGTTTAGCTGTATCCCGTCACTTGTGTGCCAGTGCCATGGATTTCCAGCATCTGTGGTGGTAAGGGGGGTGCCAGTGTTGGTCCCACGTGTTCATCCACATGACCTGTGTATGTGTTGACAGAGTTGCATTAGCATTCCGACACACATGAGTAATAAAGGTGTCCCTCTGCCTCCAAGGTGCCTCATCTCTGTCAATGGTGGTCTGTTGCCACTGTG
This sequence comes from Triturus cristatus, assembly GCF_964204655.1. Taxonomy (NCBI): domain Eukaryota; kingdom Metazoa; phylum Chordata; class Amphibia; order Caudata; family Salamandridae; genus Triturus; species Triturus cristatus. The sequence goes on from NC_140579.1 coordinate 720,718,900, forward strand.
CATGCGGCATGTCTGGCATTGTTCTCAGAGATGGTGCATATGTGTCTATGTGTAGAGTAGCAAGATGCAAGCTGTTTGTCAGGGATTAGATTCTGTATTGTGCATGATGTCCATGGCTGTGTAGGTATTGTGGCATGTCAGTCTCCACGACGGCCACTGTGCTGCATGTGAATCCATTGTGTGTGTGTGTGTGCCATGTTGAACCCGACATTCCTTCCTTGACATACACCTTTTGCATAGTTCCTTCCTGAGATCCTTGTCTTTGTGTGCTACTTGTGGCATTGTTTTCTTGACATGGTGCATGCTGCTGCAGGCCCTGCAGCAAGGGCACCCAGTGTCCACGCAAACGAGCTGGTGTTCATCATGGATTGCTTGCTGACATGTGCTATGCTGATCAGCAGCATCTGTGCCTCATGCGGCAGCACACTCTGCATTATGCACAAGATCCCCAGTTCCATCAACCTCAAGGCAAGAGGGAGACCACCCCCAGGTCAACTACGACATCCGTGTCTAATCCTACCCTGCACTCTACGGACATGTGCGTTAGAAATCCCATGATTCTTGTCCACATCCAGGGTGCATCTGCACAGCTCTGCTACTACATCCGGCGACCAGGCCACATCAACGTCCAACAGAGATGGGGGGAGTGGATCACTGCCAGCTGCAGGATGACCTTCTCAATCCACGCACACACTCAGGATGCAGCCCACAACCACAACACAACCTTGTGGCACTGTGATCCAACACCCAATTGTGCCATCTCCATGCATCCAATCTTGGCTGGCCCACCATTCTCCACATCCACCTGACTCAAGCATGCAGGACATGGTTCTGCCACGTTTCTACACATACCTGGGACTCCCACCCCAGGACACTCCACATGATCCCTGACCTCTGCGCATGACTGTTGCTCTTCTAAATAGGTCTGTAGGCACAGTTGTGCAGGCACCCCCCAGCTGGTTGGGCCCATCACGGGTGAGTATGGTGCTCCATGTCTGTCTTGGATGGTACATTGTGACCCATGTGTGTCCTGTGCCAGACTCAGACCCCAGGGTATGGATGTTTGGAGTTACTTCTGAAATCAGGCATGGTTTGACTTTACAACACACACATGTAGTGGAATAATGCAAACTGACGGCATCATCTTGTGATTGTGATGATTTTTATTAGTGCTGGGGTACGTGTTTGGGGGGGTGACAAGAGGTGCTTGGCGGGAGTGTAGAATCCAAAGTTCACAGGGGGAGTTGGTATCCTGCCATTGAAAGTCATCAGAGTCTGTGCCACAGTCTTTGTCAACATTGGTCAGACTGTGACCAGCAAGGCCATGTGGCAGAGAATGTCAGTTGCTGCTGTGCTGCTGTTGGGCCAGAGGGCCAGGTGCCAGGCCAGGTGACCTGGGAGATGGTGATGTTCCGCTGACTCTCACGGTCTTTTGCGTGGAAGACCCACCTTCCTGCGGGGACCCTCAGAAGGAGGCCTTGACGATGTTTGGGACGCTCCGTCAGATGAATCCTCCTCCTCCTCCTCCTCCTCCCTCCCTGTGTCTGGTGCTGGTCTACGCCTGGTGGCACAGGGAGGGTTTGCCAGGCTTTGGGCGATCTGACGGAGTGATTGGCTCACGTCCCTGTGCACCGCCAGGAGCTCAGCCAGTCTTGCCTCCATCCGTCCATGGTGTTGTAGATGACTGGCATGATGCTCGACCTGCAGGGTCTTCATCTCATTGAGGGTCTCCACTACCTGGTCGATGCCTCTGGAGTCACGCCGGTATGCGTCCAGGATGTTGTGGACGTGTGACATTACCGGTTCCTGAGCCAACTGGTTAGGTTCGCGCCTCCGCCATCCTCCACTCCCACCACCCCTGCCCACTTGCACCTGGCCTGCCGTTGTGGGCACATCGGGTCTCCGGGACCCCTGAGGGATGGCATTTGCGGTGTCGCCTGCCTCCTCCTGGGTGCCCGGAGAACCTTGTCCCTCCTGGACAGACTGGCTGTGTTGTTGTGTGCGGGCAGGGCTCCTGGGTGTCTCCTGGGATGTGGCAAGAATGGGGGTGGTGGTTGGCACAGTTGTACCTGACGCAGGTGCTGCAGGTGGTTGGACACCAGAGGGGCCAGGTTGGTCTGGGTCATCCACGGAGTGGTGAGAGTCGTCGCTGCCGGTGGGGTCCTCTTCACGCAGAGCCTGGTCCTGTGAGCCTTCCGCCCCAGTTTTGGGGGGAGATCGACGACGTTGACCTGTGTGTGAGAGAGACAGTGTTAATTGTGTTACATGCGACATCCATGTTCATTCATTTTTGATTAGGCACAGTTCCTCTGGGTGGTTGGATTTGGCGAGCATTCCTCTCACAGTGCATAGGTATGTCCCTTGGCCACAGCTTTCGACACTTTACCTATGTGTGACACAATCTTACTTGATGCATCTTTTGTGAACGCAGTCAGTAGTGTAGTGAGCGGGCATAGCAAGCCATGCAGAGCCGCCTTACGTGTTGCACTGTACATGGCCAAATGGTGTTTTTTCCATGCTATTTGAGAATGCAGGTAGGTAACTTAACAATTTGTGACAGGGTTCTGACAAACACAGTGGGTGGGTATAATGGGTGTAAGGTTCTGTTTGTGCCTGCAGCACGGATGTACTCGTGCACAGATTGACACATGGCCCAGTGTTTATCAAAGGTTGAAGGGGGGGTTCACGCAGTGCCAAACCTTGTCTACATGCACACAGTCCACCTGCTGACGAGCGGACATGGCCACAACACCCAAGGGTGATTTGGTCTCCCTCTGTCTCCCTTTCTCCCTCCCTCTGTCAGCCTCCTCCCTCTGTCCGTCTCCCTCTGTCTCCCTTTCTCCCTCCCTCTGTCAGCCTCCTCCCTCTGTCCGTCTCCCTTTCTCCCTCCCTCTGTCAGCCTCCTCCCTCTGTCCGTCTCCCTTTCTCCCTCCCTCTGTCAGCCTCCTCCCTCTGTCCGTCTCCCTCTGTCTCCCTTTCTCCCTCCCTCTGTCAGCCTCCTCCCTCTGTCCGTCTCCCTTTCTCCCTCCCTCCCTCTGTCAGCCTCCTCCCTCTGTCCGTCTCCCTTTCTCCCTCCCTCTGTCAGCCTCCTCCCTCTGTCCATCTCCCTTTCTCCCTCCCTCTGTCAGCCTCCTCCCTCTGTCTGTCTCCCTTTCTCCCTCCCTCTGTCAGCTTCCTCCCTCTGTCCATCTCCCTTTCTCCCTCCCTCTGTCAGCCACCTCCCTCTGTCCGTCTCCCTTTCTCCCTCCCTCTGTCAGCCTCCTCCCTCTCTCCGTCTCCCTTTCTCCCTCCCTCTGTCAGCCTCCTCCCTCTGTCCATCTCCCTTTCTCCCTCCCTCTGTCAGCCTCCTCCCTCTGTCCGTCTCCCCTTCTCCCTCCCTCTGTCAGCCTCCTCCCTCCCTCTGTCTAACTCCCTGTGTCCACCTCTGTCTCTGTCCCTCTCTCTGCCCCTCTCCCTCCCTCTGTGTGTCACCCTCTGTCACCTCAGCCCAGCTTCCTGGGCACACACAGTTTGCAGGTCTTTCAAAGGCCATTGGCTTGTTCATGTGGGTTTGTTTCTTCTCTGCCGGCACCCATTGGGCGGAGTGTCTGAGTCTGCGCTGCTGCTGTGGCGGTGTGTGCTGACACTCTTTCAGTGTGATGCGTCTTCATTAGCTGCTGTTATGTGCAAATTGTGCCTTCATACCCATGTCGTCCTGCAACGCGGCCACCATTAGCAGGCAAAACAGTACTGTGTGGGGTCACACTGTTTGTATGGCTGTGCCCTAAGCCATATGGGCTGAGGGCATTCACGGAGTTGCTCTATGTTAGTTTTGAGGCCCACCCTCCCGGCATCGGGGACATCCTGTCTTGTGTTGGTGTTTTGTGTGGCCTGTTACTTGGCATGGCCTTGCTTGGGGCATGGGGCATGGAGGCGCTAGTGGCATGTGTGTGTTTTTGGAGTGTGGTTGTGTACGGTGCTGGCTTTGGGGGGGTTGCGTGCATGATTGGTATTTGGGTTGTATATGGCGTTCCCCCATGTGAGGTGAGTTGTTTGTGTACTCACCAGGCTCTCGGACTCCTTCTAGTCCGTCTACTCCCACCGGCGGCAGCGTGGCCATCACCTTCTCCTCCCAGGGATGGTAGTGTACCGGTCTGCGGGACGGACCTCCTCCAGTGATGTTGGCCTGGTTGTGGTCGTCCGTCATTTTGCGGCGGACCGTCCTCCGCAGATCATACCACCTGGCTTGGCACTCATGCCTGGTCCTTCTGGTGGCCCCAACAGCATTCACGGAATTGACTATCCTCTCCCACATGGCAGATTTTTCGGATATGCTGGTCCGTCTGACCAATGTTCCAAAGAGCTGTGGCTCGACTCTGACGATTTTGTCGACAAGGACCTCCAGCTCCTCCTTTGTGAACTTTGGATTCTTGTTAGTGGGCATGGTGTGGGGTGTGGGTGTGGATGGTTGTGGGGGTGTGGGTGTGGATGGTTGTGGGTGTGTGAGTGTGGTTGTACAGGTGTGTGTGTGTGAATGTGATGAGGGTGTGTTTGTGATGGTGGTTGTGTGAAGGAGTGCAAGTGTAAGGTGTATTGATGTATGTAGTATGGTGCAGTGCGTTGTCTCTGTGGTCTGGCAGTAGGGGATCTGTTGCAAAGGATCATGGTTTGTGTGTGCTGGGCCTTTTTATTGGTCCATTTGTGGGTGTGGCTGTGTTTGAACTTTGGGTGGGTGTGTTATAAGGAGTGGTAGTGGTTTGGGCCTCTGTTTAGCTGTTTGTCAGTTGCAGGTCAGTGTATAGGATGTATTTGGCCTTGTTGGATATGTTTTGTGGTGTTGTGTGCCTCGAATTGACTCTCCTTGTGTTTTTTTGGTTTGTCCTGGTTCAGTACGAGTGTTTTTTGCGTCTGTATGGTGCGTACATGGGCCATGTTGTTGTACAGTGCTGTCCTTTGCTATGGCTTAGTACGACTCGTACATGCGCGATGTTGGGTGAGGGTGCTGGTGTGTGGGCCTGGGGTAGGGTGCGTACGAACACGGGCAGGGTGTTGGTCCGCACCGTCCATCGGTGGTGGTGTTTCGCACCGTACATACAGGGGGGGCTGGGTGAAGGGGCCGTACATACACGGGTGGGGAGTTAGTATGCTCCATGCATACACGGGTGGGGGTACGGTCCGTACATACACGGGTGGGGTGGGGGTACGGTCCGTACATACACGGGTGGGGTGTGGGTACGGTCCGTACATACACTGGTGGGGTGGGGGTACGGTCCGTACATACACGGGTGGGGAGTTGGTACGCTCCATGCATACACGGGTGGGGGTACGGTCCGTACATACACGGGTGGGGGTACGGTCCGTACCTACACTGGTGGGGTGGGGGTACGGTCCGTACATACACAGGTGGGGGTACGGTCCGTGCATACACGGGTGGGGTGTGGGTACGGTCCGTACATACACGTGTGGGGTGGGGGTACGGTCTGTACATACATGGGTGGGGGTACGGTCCGTACATACACGGGTGGGGTGTGGGTACGGTCCATACATACACGGGTGGGGTGGGGGTACAGTCCGTACATACACAGGTGGGGGTACGGTCCGTACATACACGGGTGGGGTGTGGGTACGGTCCGTACATAAACGGGTGGGGAGTTGGTACACTCCATGCATACATGGGTGGGGGTACGCTCCATGCATACACTGGTGGGGGTTCGGCGCGTACATCCGTGGCCGGGGGCGTTTTGCGCGTACATGCGGGGTCTGTGGTGGGGTGCTCGGTGCGTATGCGGTCACATGTCTCCATGGTTGCTATGGGAGTTCGTTCCGTACGTTTTTTTTCCATACAGTTGTGAAATCGAAAGGACGGGAGTGATCGTACTTGCGCGGTCGGACTTCATTTTTCCGAATCGTACGGTAAATCGTCCGGGGATGTGTCGGACACAATTTCCGACCCAAGGACGTGCGGGGAAATGTTCCCGATGTGATTCGTATGGAGTTTTTCCCATGCGAATCGTACTTGGCAGTTTGTACGCTACTTGTACGATTCGTACGGAAAAAAATCCGGATACAATTCGGACGGGGGAAATTTTTCCAGGATCGGAATCGGCCCCTTAATGTTTTCTCCAGGCCCACACACTGACTTTTGATTCAGGCACACAGTGTTCTGATGAGACTCTGAATTTGGCCTTCATTCTTTTCAGACAAGGAACTAACTTTGGAACTTTTTTCCTATGATTAATTTATTTTTCTCCAAATTGGTATTTTTTCATTTTTTGGCACAGTAATCTGCTTATAGTAGACCTATTCATAGAGAACAGCATTTTTTGAAAAACTTCCAGGGACATTATGCCACCTTGTCACATCAACCACTGATTTGTGTTAACCTGATATGAAATGGTTTCGGCCCTTTTTCTTCTGTATTTACGAGCCATTTCAGCATGTGTATATATTTCTGGTTCATTATTTTTAGCATTTCAAATGCACACATATGCTTAGAATGAAATATTGCTTTTAATATGTTCAGCACCTGATGCATAGCAATAGTTTTGTAATGCATTTTTAGAGACATATGTTTTTAGATATGTTTTAGCATGTTTTAGCTAATCATGCGATACTCTCTTTTAGATATGTTTAGTATGTTTGGGATTTAGTAATGTCATTCATAAGAACTGGAGTGGGTGTTGTGTGTAGATTTAGATTCCGTATATAGGTTTCCCGATTTATGCCCTTATATAGGTTACAATTCATATTGCCCTTATTTAGGCATAGAAAATCCAGCGCTTATTTAGGCATTGTCCATGCTAACCAAATACAGGCATAGTCTCCTACATCCGTCAATCCATGTCACAACGAGTTCTTGCAAAACCAGACTCTTAAGTCTTTAGGAATTTCCTTTGCTTGAATATTGATTTCTCCAAGAACTCATTTATTATGCATGAACATCTATTCCTTTGGGGTTCATTCATGATGTCCGATGCCCGACTTTTACATCAATACAGGCATTCCTAAACACCTTCAAGGTATAAATATACCTGCACTTGCCCTGGCAAACCACGGTTCCGGTACGGTCTAGTTCGACTGCCTACTTGCGGTTCGCCACAACAAGTTTGGAAGGAGATCGAGTTCCCGCCTGATGCACTGACCAGACCCTGTCATCCTCCTCACAGAGAATCCAGTTCCAGTGTTTCTGACTTCCCTTGCGCGGTGTTAGATATCGAGTCCCGGAAAGAGATTCCAACCTCACACATTCTAAGGTATGGAGCAGACTAGAACTTACAGAAACTTTTGGCAACCCTTGGGAAAACTAAAACTCTAGCTAGCTATACTTTAGAAAACAGCACCTACTTCTTACCTCGTACTACACTTAGGTTAGGTACACTGGGGTAGAACTATTTAGAAGCATCAGATGAGTATTCACATTTTAGCCTGTGGTATTTATGTATGTATTTTATGAATATATGTCATAGCTATAAACCATGCTATTGCAGTATTATTTTATTTTACTGCCAACCCTGTACGTATTGTACTTTGCTTCCTGTCTTACGATTGTAGCAGTTCATATCTCTTGCATGAGAAATAAGACTATTCAATAAACCCCTTTTTTATTGAAACGCCCGTCTCTCTATTTCTGTGCAACTCGAAACGAAGCATGCACGATTGACTGAGTGAAACTGTTATCTATTGTTTCCACGGTTCTGAGATTGTTCCGACTCAAACAAAGTTGTCATGTTTACGCGGTTGTCAGAAACTAATACCTTCTTGTAAATTCGAGAAGTTTCTAGTGACCTCTGAATTAGCTGGCACACACAAGTAATTAAGTTTAATGTACTCGATAGAGACATACTGACCTCAGTCCTATGTCAAAACTATAGTGTATATTATTCCGAAGCGCAGAGACTATCAGGGATATAGGAACTACACTACATGGCGCCCAACGGTTTGGTAAGGCGCTAATTTAATGCTAGATACTGAAGTAACTCAGTTGTGCTTTTCTCAGAGACCCCTACTCATAATACTCCATAAGACGTCTGGAGTGGGTAGGGATAATATCCGCCATAGCTGCTTAGGACAAAAATCCTATGTATTAGCTGTTTGGTTTATTCAACATTGATGGATGCAGTGTTCCAAAATATTGTGCACCTTATCTTTGTTTCCTTGAAACTTGTTCTACATTTTTCATTAAACAAAATGTCTGATACAGAGGCTGCGGCTGACCAAGTCGCAGCAGGCTTTAATACTACAGGTTTAAATGAAACCGATGAGGGTGTTATAAACATCCATCCAAATTTATGGAGAGGCATTACTCTAAAACTTATAAAATATGGCCTAACACCAAGAGGTGGTAGAGCAGTTTTTCTGATAGAGGCACCTGAATCTCACTAGACAGAAGTATTCTCTTCATGGATAGTATTCCCAGAATCAAATCCAGTAACTAAAATGTTTCACTTCTACAAAGAAGATGAACCACCTCAGGAATATATTCCTTTCAAGGATATTGAAATTCCACTCACATACCAGGAGCATGATCTCTGGTTTAAAGGCGCCCTAAAACATTACAATCACATTACCAGTCTCGGTCCACTGGGTAGACCAGGAGCAACATGGCCGATTTTAGCCGGCTATACACCTCATCTGGACATTGAAGCAATGTCAGACATAGAATTACTTAATCAGATACAACATTTCATAGAATTACATAGTTAAACAACTGTCTGAAGGTCCTGAAAAGGCCTTTCCTAAAAACACTCCTACCTCTTCTAAAAAGAAGTGGGAAAATAACAAACAACATTCAAAAGAGAAAGATTCTCAATCCTGAGGTAGGTCTCCTCAAAAGGAGCCCTCTGAAAGGAGGTATAACCTCAGGAATAGGGATAATTTGAGAAAACCTGACAGGTATCAAGATACTGATACACGTTCCTCTCGTACCTTTCAGATATCATTACAGACATCCGAACGAAGAGGACGGTCAGAGAACAAAGAAGAACGCGTAAAGTCCAAAGACGATCATCACGTTCAGAAAAACAAACCAAAACCTCAATTCTCCAAAAAGAAGGTAGCAGGTCTGAAGATCAGACATGTCGAGAATTCTGAGAACACAACTCAAGAACGGAGAATGGGCTCAGACAATGTTGAACAGCGCAGCAGAAGTTACAGTAGCTCGCCAGAACCTGAAGGGGCTTCTGGAGACAGTGGACTTGAATGAGGACATTCAAGTTCAAGTTGCAGATACCAGGGTTAGTTCTCCGCATAGGTTATATGAAATAACACTCCGGATGGAGGGAGACATACCAAGAAAAGTGAGAGCACTCTTTTGGGAGCGACTTTCAAAGGATTATGATATACTTCTAGCAGAACAAGACTGGCCACCAGAATTTGTCAGGGAGTGCCCACACGGCGAAGACATCATTATGCCAGCCTTCTCCAACGATGTTCCAGTACACTTAAAATATACTTACGCCAGGAAATGGGCAGTGGCCCAGGCCCCATCATTATATAAGAATCATGTAGGATGGGATGATGACTCACCTCACCACAAAATCCAGTTAAAGAATCAATCAACTGTACAAAGGCAGTACCCTGTTAAGCAAGAAGCTAAAAAACAAGTCAGGGAGATATTAGATCAAATTGAATACCAGGGGGTGATTGAAACATGCACCTCATCAATGAACAATCCTTTGTTTCCTGTCTCCAAACCAGACAATACATATTGTCTAGTTTTGGATTACAGTTTAAGTTTAATGTACTCGATAGAGACATACTGACCTCAGTCCTTTGTCAAAACTATAGTGTATTGTAGGAGAGTAGGATCTGCACTTATGTTGCCCCCACTTTTTTTTCTGATGTTTAAACTGGTTTCTGGCTATAGTCTGGCTGGGTCCCTGCTAATCAGGGCCCCAGCCTCTCTGTTCTCTCTAAACAACTTGGAGTGCATATTAGATCCCCTAGTGATTGGATACTGTGGTACCTAATGAGCCCGTAGTATATGGTACCTTAGGTACCAAGGGCATAGGTACTTCACAGGCCTACCAGGGGCTGAAGCATGCCACCCCTGGGAAGCAGACTAAATCTGACACCACAGGCCTGCTACTGCAGCCTGGGTGAGGTACTGTTAGCACTCCTCACTGAGGTATAGGTCCCCTATATCTCACCTTGCACACACATATAAACCTATCAGTCACCCCTAAGGCAGGCCTTATCAATCCTGAGGGCAGGGTGCTTGGTTTCTATGTGAGGGGGTGCCTCTGCCTGAGCAGGGCCCTTCTGCAGCTCTCAGAGTCTATTTTCTGTAGCTGGTTGTTGATGCGGTTAAACCATATACTCTTAAGCACATTATAACCTAGCGGTAAATGCTAACTTTGCAATGGCTGCATCAAAACATGTTGTGTTTGGTGTCAAACGCTTTGGAATCATACCCCCACATAAGTAACTGGTGTGGGAGTATGATCCCACCCTTCTAGAGGGATAGACATGTACCTACTGTGGAAACACGGTAGAATCCTGAAGAGCCCTGGCATCACAAAATGGATACCACCAGCACAGACGGCTGCCCGCCTGCTGCTGACCGAAACTCGCAGTGGAGGAGGCCCAGCAATAGGCATTCTGTCACAGGGAGGTGTAACCACCTTCCAGACAGGATTTAGTGCATTGGGGCTGGGTGGGTGCACTCCTAGAGTGCTTTGAAGTCCTGCACTGGGGGAGCAGTAGGCTCCTCTGTGCATATGCCAGCTCAAACCGGTTCAGGGGCTACCAGCCCCTGCTCTGGTGTGCCACTGGACAAAGGGAAGTGGGTGTAACCACCCACTCCCCTGACCCTCCCATTGGTGTGGTCATAGAGCTAGTCCCTCCCTTTCCTTTAGAATAAGATAGGGAAACCTTGCCATTGCAAACTAGATATCCCTGGATGACGCTCTACAAGAAGAATCCTGGACCTTCGATGTTCCACTACCTTTGGAAGACTGAAGAATCTCCTTTGGAGTCAAGGAGTGACTTCCCTGCTTGGCAGGCACCAAAACTTTGAATCAACAGTCGCAGACTTTCCCGTTCCTGCTGGAGTCCGAAGTCCCTGCAGCCCCGGGAGAGGATTTCTTGACTTCTTGATGGCCATTGTGAGTCCCCAGCAAAACTGAGGCGAGACAAGTGACGAGGAACAGCAATACCCGGGTACCGTGCACTATTGTCGAGAGCAAACACTTTACAATGTTATACAAACTTGTGCATTGGACCACGTGTGTTCCAAGCCTCCAGCAGGATTTCCACCAAGAATCAGTGGCCTACCTCATCCCAAATGACCGTGGGCTCCTGTGAAGTGAATCCTCCCAAGGTGTCTTCGTGATCCCTTGCCAGTTGGCTTGTGGGTCCCCTGAAGACTTTTTCATCAAACCAAAGGGCTTCCCCTGGTTGCTCCATGCCTTCCCTGACTTACCCTTGCTGGGTGAGTCCCTCAGACCTTGCTGGTCTGCACCGCTGACTTTCTTCACTTTCCACAAGACTTGCTGTTGCCAAGGCTTGTTGGCTCCAATCTGGTTGCCGACTCCTCAGTAAGCTGCAGACTTTATGGGACACTCCGTATCCAGCTCCTGGTCATTGTCGACATCTCCTGGACCTCGTGGCTGTAGAGTCAAGACACCCATGATCACCTGAAATCACCCGACTTCTGTGGGCATCCAGCTTCCTGGCCCCGGGTCACTGGCAAGTGACTTTGAACACTGTCTCCACTGCTTTCAGGTCTTCTTTCTTCAGAATCCAGCCTTGGATTCCACCGGACACTTCTTCTGTCTTCACAAGCAGCAAGTCTTCTTTGGCTCCCATTGAAAATGACGCCACGACCTGACACCAAAAGACACCTATGCACCCGGCTTCCCTGGGTGAGGTAACTCGTGAACTCTGGTGCTCCTGCCCTTGAACTACTTACCCTGTAAGTGACTTGCTTGTAGACTTTCCCGAAGTATCCTAAAACTTTAAAATTCCAACCGCGACTTGCTCTATTGAAGTCTATTGGGATCCGCGGCTGTGTTCTCACACTGCATGCGTCTCCCGTGGGCCCTTTACTTACCTGCCTTGGGTGGATTAGTGAGGTCCCAGCACTTCTGAAGACCATAGGCCTTCTCTCTTCTCAAGTCGTTCTTCTTATACCTCTTTTTTAGTATATGGTCTGGTACTGCCGTGGGCCCCAGCCATATAAGTACTTAATTTGTTGTGAAACATTGATTTTTGCATATGTTCCTGACTTCTAATCTCATAAAGAGATTAGTAAAGTGTGTCTAGAAATAAATACATATATATTTTATATATATACCTGTATGGTGTCTTTTCATTTGGTAATTCAAGAGATTATAAGGTAAAACAAGCTGCTTTACATTCCTCTAAGACTTAACCTGAAGGCTGCTCTCCACAGCTACCACTAGGATGGCTTTCTTTGAAAGGTTGTCTTAAACCTATCTACCATAAGAGTCTTATTGGACTGGTGCAAGGTGGCCACTTTAACTAGTGACCAGCATATGCCAGGCCAACTTCTCACATGTACATTATTCCAATGCGCAGAGCCTATCAGTGATATAGGAACTACACTACAATTTCAACAGTGTATCCCATATTTAGTTCATCTTCTGTTTGAAAGTGACTTGTCTGGACTTTCATATGCAGTGAACCACATATTAAAAACAGGAGTTCATCCTACACATGTTTCTGCAAAGGAATTCTTGGACAAATTTCAACAAAGAGACAATCACTTAGAATCTCAGTTAATTAATTTGATGGCGTGTCAATGTGGTACTAATGAGTATTAGTATCGTATTGGTATCGTCGTTACTGAGAACTTAAATGTATATTAAGAAACTTAGGTACCCCTACGTAGTTTGTTACTCTTAGCTGTGCTGAATTCGCATGGGACAATTTACATTGAATTGAAGACAGCTGGAGGACTGTGTTCCTTGGATCCTGTAAATGTGTGCAGATATTTTAATCATAGGTTTCAAGCTATGATGTATTTTATCTGCAATAAAAATAATCTATCTCTTGGAGAAGTTATTGATTTCTTTTAGAGAAAGGAGTCCCAAGCCAGAGGTGCTCATCATGTACACATGCTATTATGGATCAAGAATGACACCTAAATTTGGAACCGATTCTGATGAAACTGTTTTGTCTTTCATTGAAGACTATGTTACCTGTGCCATTCCAAAAATAGGAGGAGAAAACAGCTTAAGACAACAAGTTTTATGGTTGCAACATCATTGATATGGAAAATATTGTCGACGAAAATACATGTCAAAGGGAAGTTTTTATACAAAATGTCGTTTTGGATTCCCAAGTCCAATAATTTCAAAAGGAAGAGTCAATAGTTTCATGTCAGCAGTAAGGCATACTATAATTCAAAAATCTCTGAAGAATACTTACAACATAAAAAGAACTGAAGAGTCAAAGTATATTAATGACTACAATCCAGTGATGTTGACAATGTGGAATGCTCATTGCTAACATGGATATCCAGTTTGTTGCAGATAATGCAATTGCTGTTGCTCGCTATGCTATGTCATATATAACCAAATCTGAAATTACGGAGTTGAAAGAAATGTGGGAAGAAATTTCACAAGAGAAGACTCTTAGTAACAAATTGTACAGCTTTAGATTGAAGATGCTTTCCTATCGAAAGATTGGAAACTACGAATGTTCGGATTGGTTGACCTCTGCAAGTTTATATTCAAAGTCAAGAGGAATCATTTGGGTATGTCTAGGTTTTGCTGCAACACAAGTTTGAGTACTGAAATCTCTACAAGAAATTGAATACTTAGCATTGAATGAACCAGAAAGTACAGATATTGTTAAAACTAATATGTTGAATAAGTACTATCCCAAAAGGAGTCCACATCTGGAAAACATATGTCTCTAGGAAGTACTGCAACATTAAAGCTTTAAGAGAAATGTTACAGAAAATATAAATGAAGAAAAATATGCAGTAATTGGATGTGATGAATGTGTGGTAAAATATGCCAAAGGAAATTTTATTAACCACAGGAAACTCAGTTGCGAAACTCCAGATAAAAGGGAATTTTCTATTTGGCACTTCTGCAACTCTTTAAGCCATGGCGTAGTGAAATGGAATTACTTGAAGATTTTGTCTGCTATGAAGATTTTTTTAATGCATGTAAAGATAGCATTCAATGCACAATTTTCCCAAATTATCTACAAATGTTAAATTAAGAGATTGAACAAGAAACTACTATTGCAGCTTAAATAGCTAGAAACAGTTTTCAAGATAGTCAAAGTTCTGCTCCGCTAAGTCAAGATCTACTAGGACAACCAATTATTGAAATTGAAGCAGCAACAGCCATAAATAACTTGGAAGAAAAACTAAATATTGAACAAAAAGAAAAACATCAGCAAGTGACACAACAGATACAGCATGGTCTACTGCGTGATAAAACAGAATGCCAATGCACATAATTTAAACCTATTTGAATGTACATCAGTGGTCAAGTTGGAACAGGAAAAAGTTTCTTAATGAAGGTTTTGACCAGTTATCTACACAAAACGACTGAATCACATTTATCTTGTGTAATAACAGCTCCAACTGGATTAGCAGCACACAACATTAAAGGGATTATGTTGCATCGATTACTCATGCTACCAGTTGAACATGAAAATAAATTAGAAAATCACAAGCTATCTGGAGAAGCTTGTTATGAAGTCTCAAGAGTACAGAAGAAAATGAAACTTCTAATCATTGATGAGGTGAGCATGGTCTCAAACTTAATGCTTACCATTGTACATTTAAGAATGCAACAGATTTTAAAAACAGATTATGATGTTCTATTTGGGGGAAAACATGTAATTGTATTCAGTGATCTACTACAACTTACTCCTGCGAAAGGACAACCAGTTTTTAAAACACTTGTACATGAAGACACTAGGACATCTTTGGGAAGTATTGGAAATGTGAACATTTGCTCTCATTTTGAATATAAAGAACTTATTAAGAAAATGCAACAAGCAAGTGATGAACATTATGGAAACATTCTTCAAGATATAAGAATTGGTGTTTTGACAAAACATGGTAAAGAAGCTTTACAAAGTCGGTTACTAATGAACTTGTTTGCAAATCAAAACATAGCACCTGAAATAATGTACAAACAAATTGGAGAAAAGAAGTCTATGGTTTGCCTAAAGCCAACACTGCAAGAGTGTTCTACATTCAATCAAGAACTTTTGAAATTGGAAAAAACAACCAATAGTGAAAATTGAAGCCATTGATAAAATGGAACATGAAGGAGTTACTATTCTTCTCTCTGAGAAATTACAGTCAAACTTAGATTCTTTGGAAAAGCCTGTTTCGAAGACTGCTGGTTTAGAATAGACTGTCTTTGTATGTGCAACTGTCGGGTAATTTTACGGTGTAATTTGGATGTAGAAAAAGGTTTAGTAAATGTAAAAAAAAAAGTACATGGAGCAATGGGAAAAGTTGTTGATTTTGTTAATTATCAGAACACTGATGAATTGAATTTTTGAAAATTAATTTTTACCAGATTGAAGAGGTAAAACAGATTGGGAATTGTGCTGTTGGTTTTTTGCTTGTAAAAGACTTGTATGTTTGTAGAAAAAAGTTTCATCTTTCTTTAGCATATGCAGTAACCATTCATAAATCTCAAGGTTTCAAGGTGTAGACAGTGCTTTGGGTAAGAGAGTACAATCGGTTAAGAAGACTTTATGCTCCTAACTTAGGTGAATATCCTGTGTATGTGAAACGTGTAGTGTGTCCAAAACGGAAATATAACAAACATTCTATTGAGATTCAAAAAAAGAAAACAATTCAAGAGAATCATGAAGGTGCAAAGAAAATGAAAATGGACACTGTTGATGATATTGTAGGATACCAGTTAGAAAATAGTTAAGTTATCAACTGCTATGCTAATGTAATTGTGAATATTGTCTTTTATCTAGAAGATCTTCATTGTGAAATTATGGAAAATCAAGAAAAAAGATTCTTTATTACATTACATTTTTCGAAAAATTGGTAACTGATAGAACTAAAATCCATACTGCTTCTGGCATTCAGCATCTTTTGGATATATGTACTGGTTCTTCGCAATTTACACTTAATATACAACGAGATGCACAAGAATTTCTCATGTTTATGCTTTCAGTATTGGAAGATGAAGGAATAGAAATTGAAATTTGTTTGGACTAAATTACAGATGGGATCATAAATGTGAAGAGTGTTAATTTTTTTCTACCACTGAAATAGACACTGAACGATTCATATATTTGACGATACCAGACTGCAAATCAGTGTCTTTTAACAAATTAGTAAAAACAGCTAATCAAGATATGAAATGTTCTCATTGTAAATCAGAAATGTTGTCAACATTATTTCTAGAAAGATTTGGAAAATATGTCATTTTAATGCAACATCGTTGTAGAGCAGATGGAAGCAAATTAGAAACCAAAATAATTTTATTTTTTGTGGCAAGTCAAGTATCAATTTCAGGAAGAACTTTTAAAGCAGTGGCTATTATTTTCCATGATGGACCTACTACAACTTCTGGACAATATACTGTGTACTTAGTGCAATAAAGGATGGACACATTGCAATGATGCCCATTTGGAATTCAAATGTAGGTTGCCTTACGAATTACCAAATTCATATCTGATATTTTTAATGCCAAAGTTTGGAAAACATCATTCGGCCTACTGGGAATATGTGAACACGAATTAACAAGTTAATTTGGGATATTTTCAATGTAAATGGATTTGGAAACATTATTCGGCCTATTGGGAAGATGTAAAGAATTACTGTGTGGATTATTGTTTGTGCTAATTCTTATTGCATTTGCAAAATTGTGTTTGAAAGTAGTTTATATATTTGATCTTTATATTATACACGATGTAAATGAGAGTGTATATTTTACAAAATGTACTTGAGAGAAGTAAAAGATATAATGCACTTGAAGAATGTAATTTACAAACTGTAGATAGGTGAACAGATATTTTCACTTGTAAATATTTTCAACGCAGATATTTTTTTTTTTACAATCTCATTTATTTATTTTTTTCCCCGCAGTTGTATGATGATCTACATTGCAATCACTGTGTATGGTGAAATTCAGTAGAATCTGAGAACAGCAAAAAAGGGAAACTGAATATGTTATGTAATTCTAAAATTATGTTGTGTTCTTAAAACTATAATATTATATTCAATAACAGTTTTTCTTGTTCCTTGTTTATAGAATGTAATGGTAAAGTTTGAAAAGATTTTAAATTCAGTTTACAACAAAACTACTGTAAAGAAGTTCCACTGAGTTTTGTATCATCATTAGTATAAAAGGTAAGATGAAATAATGTAATATGCATGGTAATGTGAACTAATCTTTACAGCCACTTTTACTGCAGTCACTTATTCCTTCAAACACTACCCCTGCACTCAGCTATACAGTTAGGCACTATTCCCACACTCCTCCAATCACCCAGGCACTATCCATGCACTTCTGCAATCAACTAGCCAGTACCTATGTACTCCTCTAATCACCCAGGCACTACCCCTACATTCATGGATTCAGCTAGACATTACCCGTACACTCTTGCAATCACCCAGGTATTACCTATGCACTTCTACAATCCCCCAAACATTACTCCTGCACTCATGCAATCACGCAGGCACTACCCTTGCATTTCTTCAATCACCTAGGCAGAATCTATGCCCTCCTCTAATTACTCAGTCAGTACCCATTCACTTATAAAATCACCCAGACACTACCTATGCCTTCAATCATCCAGGCAGTACCACTACACTCATGCAACCACCTAGACATTACCCCTGCACTCATGCAATCACCCAGACATTACTCATGCACTCCTCGAATCACCCAGACATTACCCCTGCACCCATGCAATCACCTAGTCATTACACATGCATTTCTTCAATCACTGAGGCAGTACACATGCACTTATAAAATAAAACAGGCACTACCTATGCACTCCTCTAATCACCCAGGCACTACCCCTGTACTCCACCAACCACTCAGCCAGAACCTGTGAAGTTATAAAATCACCCTGGCACTACCTACGCACTCCTCCAATCACCCAGGCACTACCTCTACACTCATGCAATCAGCTACACATTACCCCTACAATCATGCAATCACCCAGGCATTACCTATGCACTCCTCTAATCCCCCAGACATTACCCCTGCACTCATGCAATCACCAATGCAATCTGTACAAAAATGGCCAAAGGCCTGAAGGGTAAGGAGGATCTTCCACAGTATTGGAAAAGGATACGTCTTCCCAACTCAGTATCAACAATTTGATGCCTGATGATGAAGCATGATACTACTAGAGTGTGTGAGGGTTACCATACAAAAAGGAATTTCTCCCACACATATTAGCAACATCTGATGAGACTTCCTGACTAGAGGATTGTGCTGAGCTGATATCTCTATTGGGTGGGATACTTCTTTAAATTGCTGTTTCCAATGCAATCACCAATGCACTGGTCCATTCACCCAGGCACTACCCTTGCACTCCTCCAATCACCAAGGCACTACTTATGCACTCCTCCAATCACCCAGGAACTACCATTACACTCATGCAACTACCCAGACATTACTCTTGCACTGGTACAATCACCCAGA
Source organism: Triturus cristatus (assembly GCF_964204655.1). NCBI lineage: Eukaryota > Metazoa > Chordata > Amphibia > Caudata > Salamandridae > Triturus > Triturus cristatus. The sequence continues at coordinate 720,737,502 of NC_140579.1, forward strand.
CATTACTCATGCATTTGTCCAATCACCCACACAGTACCCATGCAGTTCTACAATCACCTAGCCATTAATCATGCACTTCTTCAATCATCCAGTCACTACAAATACAATTATATAATCACCCAGGCACTACCCTTGCACTCCTTCAATCACATGGATGTCTTGCATGTGCACATGCGCATTCGCAAGATGTACACGAAGGGGTTATTCAGTGCAAGGAGGAGGCAGGAGAGAGCAGCCATTGCGAGGACGAGGCAGACGAGGAAGACACGGCAGGTAAGTGCCTTTTTAATTACTTTTAATTACTTTGGAAGGGTGGAGGGGCCGGCTAACTGCACTCCACCGCGGAGTCGTAGTTTTGCCTGAACTCCACATTTGCAGTGGAACATGGAGTAGGCAAAACTACACAAACTCCACGGGTGGAGTGTAGTTACCCACCTGGGGTAAATAAAATCACCTAGGCACTACCTTTGCACTCCTCCAATCACCAAGGCACTACCCCTGCACTCCTCCAAACACCCAAGCAGTACCCATGCACTTATAAAATCACCCAGACACTACTTATGCACTCCTCCAATCACCCAGGAACTGCCACTTCACTCATGGAACCACCCAGACATTGCCCCTGCACTCATGCAATCACCAAAACAATATTCAAGCACTTCTCCAATTACCCAGACATTACTCTTGCACTCATGCAATCACCTAGACATGACCCATGCACTCCTTCAATCACTCAGGCACTACCCATGCACTTATAAAATCACCACGGCACTACTTATGCACCCCTTTAATTATGCAGGCTCTACCTCTGCACTCATGCAATCACCCAGGTGTTATCATTGGAGTTATCATTGGATTCCTCCAATCACCCAAGAACTATCCCTGCAATCAGCTAGGCATTACCCCTGCACTCATGCAATCACCTAGTCATTACCAAGCACTTCTTCAATCACTGAGGCAGTACATATGCACTTATAAAATCACCCAGGCACAAGTCTTGCACTGCTGCAATCACCCAGGCAGTATCCATTCACTCCTCCAATCACTCAGCCAGTACTCGTGCACTTATACAATCACCCAGGCACTACCCTAGTACTCCTTCAATCACCCAGGCAGTACCAATGAAGTTATAAAATCACCCAGGCACTTCCTATGTATTCCTGTAATCCCCTAGACATTACCCTGCACTTGTGCAATCACCAATGCATTAGTCTTGCACTCCCCTCAATCACCCAGGCAGTATCTCTGCATTATTTTAATCACTCAGTCAGTACTCATGCACTTGTAAAATCACACAGACACTACCTATGCACTGCTCCAATCATCCAGGCACTACCACTACACTCATGCAACCACCTGGACATTACCCCTGCACTCATGCAATCACCCAGACATTACTAATTCACTTCTCTAGTCCCCCAGACATCACCCCTGCACTCATGCAATCGCCTAGTCATTACACATGGACTTCTTCAATCATTGAGGCAGTACACATGCACTTATAAAATCACCCAGGCACTACCCTTGCATCCCTCTAATCCCCCACGCACTATCCCTGTACTCCTCCAATCACTCAGCCAGAACCCTTGCACTTTTAAAACCACCAAGGCACTGCCTGCGTACTCCTCCAATCACCCAGTCACTACCCCTCCACTCATGCAATCAGCAAGACATTACTCCTACACTCATGCAATTACCCAAGCATTATCTATGCATTCTTCTAATCCCCAAGACATTACCCCTGCAATCATGCAATCACCCAGGTATTACTTATGCACTCCTCCAAACACTCACACATTATCCCTGCACTCATGCAATCACCCAGGCTTTACCCAATCACTCCTTCAATCAGCCAGCCATTACCCATACACTTGTATAATCACCCAGGCACTATCCTTGCACTCCTTCAATTACCCAGGCAGTACCAATGCAGTTATAAAATCACCCAGGCACTTCCTATGTATTCCTGTAATCCCCTAGACATTACCCTGCACTTGTGCAATCACCAATGCATTAGCCTTGCACTCCTTCAATCACCCAGGCAGTATCTATGCATTATTTTAATCACTCAGTCAGTACTCATGCACTTGTAAAATCACACAGACACTACCTATGCACTACTCCAATCATCCAGTCACTAACACTACACACATGCAACCACCTGGATATTACCCCTGCACTCATGCAATCACCAAGAAATAACTCATGCACTCCTCTAATCCCCCAAACATTACCCCTTCACTCATGCAATCACCTAGTCAATACACATGGACTTCTTCAATCACTGAGGCAGTACACAGGCACTTATAAAATCACCCAGGCATTACCCTTGCAGTCCTCTAATCACCCAGGCACTACCCCTGCACTCCTCCCATCTTTCAACCAGAACCCTTGCACTTATAAAATCACTCAGGCACTACTTATGCACTCTGCCAATCACCCAGAAACTACAACTGCACTCATGAAACACCCAGACATTACTCCTGCACTCATGAAACCACCCAAACATTACTCAAGCACTCCTCCAATCACCCAGACATTACTCTTGCACTCATGTAATCACCTAGACATTACCCATGCACTCCTTCAATCACTCAGGCACTACCCATGCACTTATAAAATCACCAAGGCACTACTTATGCACTCCTTTAATTATGCAGGCTCTACCCCTGCACTCATGCAATCATCCAGTTGTTACCTATGGATTCCTCCAATCACTCAAGCACTATCCCTACACTCATGCAATCAGCTAGACATTGCCCCTGCACTCATTAAATCACCCAGACATTGCTCATGCACTCTGCCAATCACTCAGACATAACCCCTGCACTCATGCAATTACCTAGTCATTACAAAGAACTTCTTCAATCACTGAGGCAGTACACATGCACTTATAAAATCACCCAGGCACTAGTCTTGACTGCTTCAATCACCCAGGCAGTATCCATGCACTCCTCCAATCACTCAGTCAGTACTCATCCACTTATAGAATTGCTCAGGCACTACCTATGCACTTATACAATCACCTGGGCACTACCCTAGTACTCCTTCAATCACCCAGGCAGTACCAATGCAGTTATAAAATCACCAAGGCACTTCCTATGTATTCCTGTAATCCCCAGACATTACCCCTGCACCCATGCAATCACCAATGGATTAGCCTTGCACTCCTTCAATCACCTAGGTAGTATCTATGCACTCTTTTAATCACTCAGTCAGTACCCATGCACTTGTAAAATCACCCTAAACACTACCTATGCACTTCTCCAATTATCCAGGCACTACCACTACACTCATGCAACCACCAGGACATTACCCCTACACTCATGCAATCGCCCATACATTACTCATGCACTCCTCCAATCCCCCAGACATTACCCCTGCACTCATGCAATCACCTAGTCATTACTAACCCTGGGCATAGTACTTTGCTTTGCTCACGGAGCATGCGTAGTTTGCACTACTATGTAAAATGCACGTAGCACAGTGCAAAAACTGTGCTACAACACGTACCGTAGCAGCAATATCAACAATACCCACAAATGCTTTGATAAAGCAATTTTACATGCTAAAAAGCATATAACCAATTCACAAAAGTAAACTGTGAATGAAAATATTAGGCAATGAGAGAGGTGATGATTTTGGGGTCCCCCCTAACCTAGGGGGAGGACTAAGCAGATGCCTTGAACACAAAGAGCATATCATGCTGGTGAATGATTCAGTGGTGGTCACTTCCTCCTAGGACCATCCCAAGCACAGTTATGGGCAAAAATACAAACCCAACCAAAGGCCCTGCAAAGCATTATGGGATGAGATTAGCAGTGGGCAGTGAACATTATAGTGTCCAATATCAAAATAATTCTACAAAGAGTTGCAGTTCAACTAGTCGTTACTAGATGTCCCTCACGAGTCAAATGCAAAAGCATTGAAATTATTATTACATCAAGCTGCAGTTCCACTAGTCGTTACTAGATGTCGCTCACGAGTCAAATGCAAACACATTGAAACCCTTTCATGAAGCTTTGGGAGAAAATCGCTACAAAAGTCTCCTCTGCTTTTGTCAGATCTTTTACCACGGCTTCCGGATCTAGACTCTACTGGATTGCCTGGCTAATAGGCGAACAAATATGGACCCAGAATGGCTCTAATTTTGGACATGTGAAGAATATGTGAAGCCAAGCCCATTCACCTTCTGCCTGACAGCGGAAACATCTATTCTCCACTTCCGGGTATTTTTTGCTAAGATTTTTAGGAGTATATTATGCCATTCACCGAGACAAGAAGGCCATCCTTTTAAAATTGGCAGCTCTTAACGCCTTACTCCTTACTAGCTGGGATGTGGACTGCCACTCCTGGCTTGACAAAGTACAATTTGTTTCCAGTGTTATTCTTTCTCAACCAAGGGAGATTCGTTAAATGTACTCAGTCGAGAATACCAGTTACCCACCCCTCTTAGTTTGGCTCAAAATAGAGCGATCACCTGCTTGGTTGGGGCACCACTTGATGAAAGATTATATCTATTTATAAAATTCACAATCTGTAGATACTCAAAAAAGACAAGCTTATTACGTCCACCATATCTATTTTGAACCTCTTGACAGGTAATTATTTTATTATTCATAAAAAAGTGCCCTAGTTCTTCTAAGCCACAGTCCTTTCAGTTTTTAAGATGACTAGAATGGATTTGAAGACCCAAACTTTTACATTCCGCTAGCTTTAAATCACTGAATCCGGAAGAGCTGGCTTGTTTAAAAAAGGATTGCAATCTAGAAGCGTAGTCCGGCAAAGTCTTGTATCTGGTCCTTTTCGGCAGTTTAGATATATTAAAAAATGTCGGAATGTGCGAGCCAGATTCCTGTATTATTTTGTCTACTAAAAAGTGTCTAATAATCCATTTGGTTCCAATAAATGAGCTGTAAGATCTAAAATCGCTCCCTCATAATATGTTCGAATTTTCGGCAATGCTAACCCACCTTGATTACTTTCTAGATTAAGTATTGCTAACTTGACCCTGGAAGCCTTTTTACTCCAGACAAATTCCCTAAACAGAGATTCTAACTCTTTAAAGAACTTAGTATTGATTTTCAAAGGCACGCTCATAAAAAGAGACACGAGTAGGGGGAAGTATGGACATTTTTATAAGGGCTACACGGCCTATTAAAGTTAAGGGTAATAGAGACCAATTGTCCAATAGTACAATGATTTTTTTCTGCATTGCTTGATAGTTTAAATTAAATAGCTGCTCATATTGATTGGAAACAAATACCCCCAGATAACGTATTGGTTCTGCTTTTAAGGCCTGAGGTTTGAGATTTAAGTGAAGAAAATCACAGTCGGTGTTTAAAGTTAAAATCTCAGTTTTGTTTTGATTTATTTTGTAACCCCCAATCAATTTGAATTGCCTGAATTCTGTTAATACCCGGTCAAAATTCAGGCTCTCAGGACTTAGATATAAAACAATATTGTCAGCGAACAAGTTCGTCGATGTTCTTCTTGTGCTAGATGACGAGGGTGTAGAGTTTGCAGGTGCTTCAACATGGACGAAATGCCACATGAGTATTTCTTCTTGATAAGATTTTTTGACACATAGTGCAGGTCACCTTTCTAGCGTTAACCTTCTTTTCACCGGGTGGAAAGGAAGAGAAGGCCCATATGACACTCCTTCCGCTGTTTTGTTGGTTCCTCCAAGGATGTTGTTAGGTGGATTTGAAGATGCCATTTTACTAGTGTTTAAAAAACACCCAAAAAATACAAACAAGAGGATGTTGTTGGAGGAATGAGAACTTTGGGTATGGTGCTGTAAATTCTAGAACAAAAAGCTTCTTAACCAATAAAAAGCTTTCTTTTAAAGTCACATGCACCCGGCGCGCAACCAGCACGCATACGGCGCGATTCCCGGAAAATTTATTTAACAATAATATATCTTTATTCCACTTCCAAATATATGATATTTACAATTATGTTAAATAATCTCTTGGTATAATATATATAACAAAGTTATATACATATACTTTTAAATCAAAAGAATTTACTGTGGATTCGCGCATCTGGCGCGAACTCCGGAAATAAGTACATAACGTTGCGCGGGGCCGAGCACCGCATACACTTCGCATACCGAATACACGGCTTAACCAATATGGTAACAAAATTCATGGATTCGCGCACAAACCTTGATCAGTACGCAAATCCACTTTTAGAATTTATTTATTTTTAAAATGTAAATGCATATTTTAGAAAGGAGAAAACATCACATTATTTTTATAAAAGTTTAAACATTTTGAAAAAGCATTTATTGGACATTACAATTAGAAATGAGCATCTAAAAAACATTTGAAATTCACTGAAAAAAAACATAGGTTTCAGAGATGTTATAGTTAGAAATTAGCATTTAAAGAACCTTTGAAATTCACTGAAAAAACCATAGGTTTCAGGGACGTTATAGTTAGAAACTAGCATATAAATAAACCTTTGATACTTACTGAAAAAATCATAAGTTTCAGGTACGTTATAGTTAGAAATTAGCATTTAAAAAACCTTTGAAATTCACTGAAAAAACTATAGGTTTCAGGGACGTTATAGTTAGAAATTAGCATTTAAAAAACCTTAGAAATTCACAGAAAAAAACACAGGTTTCAGGGACGTTATAGCTAGTTGGACATTTCACTCACACATATAAAACCACAGAAATTCGGCCATTATAGTTAGTTGCGCTAACTATAACTTGCACCCCCGCAATACACTGCTGATGACGTCACATATTACATCACTCATGACATGGTCAGTGACATCACTGATGACATCGCAAATGATATCACTGATGACATCACTGATTAAATCATCCACTTAATATCTGACCCACTTCCTCACACCCTAATATAACCTTTCATACACCCACTCTAAAATACAGACTACCATTCTCGAAACCATAGACACACCAATACCAGTTAGTACATACCCACTCACTGATTCATAGGTCTACACATATCTACTCACTCACCGATACAGGCACTCATACATGCAGTCTCTGATATATGCACTCATACACCTATACAGATACTCACATACTGCCAATCATCCACAGATATACTCACACACCTAGTCAGTCACCCAAAGACTCAATCTCACTGTCATTTACTCACCAATACAGTTATACACACACCACCTCACTTATTCATACAGATACTAACACATACTCACTCTCATATACAGTCACTTATGTACTCCAACATTCACATATACTGCCTTTCACATATGTAGTTACTCACACATATACTCACACATATACCACTGAGACATCCATTCACTCACCAACACAGCCATACGCACACTCACTCACCCATACAGCCCCTCGTAGATGCACTCATGAACCCATACACCCACTGAATCACCCGCTCACACATCCACGGAGGGAGTCACACCCCATCCACCCACACAGTCACTCAGGCACCCATACAGGTAATCAGATAACCAATCATTAACCCATATAGACACTCATGTAGCTACTCACCAACCCATGCAGCCACTTACACACCAACTGACAGACTGATACAGACATTCAGACAGATTAGTCATTCACCCATGCATTCACTAAGACTTGTTTAGTCTCTCACTTAACAACACCCACTAAATCATCCATTAGACACTCATACACCTACTCACTCTTTAATACACTTTTGCGTATCTGATTAACATTCTTAAACTTTTGAAAATCTCCCAGTCTCTGAATGATGTCATCAGTGATGTCATTTGAGATCTCATCAGTAATGTCATCAGTAATGCCACTGACCAAGTCATGAGTGTTGCAATATGTGACGTCATCAGAAGTGCATTGCGGGGATTTGAGTTATAGTTAGCTCAACTAACTATAACGTCCCTGAAACCTGTGGTTTTTTTCAGTGAATTTCTAAGGTTTTTTAATTGCACAATTTCTAACTATTATGTCCCTGAAACCTATGTTTTTTTTAATACATATACATATATATATATATATATATATTGTTAGATCTGGGGGTCTCTAGTTGGCAGGGTAGGTACCACTGTCCAAGTAGGGACCCTTGCTTCTAGTCAGGGAAAGGGGGATACACTGTTAAGATAACCCCTGCTCACCCTCTAGGTAGCTTGGTCTGAGCAGTCTAGGCAATCAAAGGCAATGTGTAAAGTATTTGTACCAACACTCACAGTAACACAGTGAAAACACCACAGATTTACTCCACACCAGTTTTAGAAAAATAAGGTATCTTTACTAAAAACTTCACAAGACCAAATACTACAGACAAACCAACATACAATTAAAAAGGTTACTTTAAAGATAGTTCAAGAGTTTGCAGAAAGTACTCCAGGTTTCTTAGGGGGAAGCTTCACGCACAGGTACGATGCGACGATCTTCGATGCGGCGCGATGCGCGGCGCAGCGCTGACTTCTGGCGCTGCAACCCTCGATGCATCGCGGTGCGCGGCGTGGCGTTGACTTCTGGTGCCGCAACCCTCGATGCGTCACGGGACGGGACTCTGCGTCGACACACGCAGCGACTGGATACTTTCACGCACCGGCAGTGGTGCGGCCCGCAAACTGATTCTGCGACGACCCTCACAGCGTCAGGAATCTTCACGCACCGGAACGATGCTCGACGCACTCGGCGATGCAGGGACTCTGGGTGCTGCGATGATGCCGCGATGAAATTCTCCTCGCACTCTCGTTCTTGCGACTCGCAATCGGATGATGCGTTGGGTACCAGTTACTCTTTTTCACGTTTCTACTTTCCAGCTCCCAAACACAGCAAAACGACCTCCTGAGGCCCCAAGACTAGGCAAGCACTCCAAGGCAGGTCAGAACTCCCTCAGCAGAGTTCCAGGGGAGCTGGTGGTGAAGTCCTTTTGTTCCTGGGACTTCTTAACAGGAAGCCAGCTCTTCTCAGGCCCTTGGAGATCAGAATCAAAAGAAGGGGACACAGCAAAGTCCTTCCCCTCTCCTTGGCAGCAAAGCAAAACAGCAAGCAGGCAGTCTTCTCCTCTTCAGTTTCTTCCAGCTTTCTCCTTGGCAGAGGTTCCTTCTTAGTTCCACAGTGATCTAAAGTTTAGGTGTCTGGGGTCCTCTTCTTATACCCCTCCATGTATTTGTCTCTCTTTGTTCCAGTGGGGGGATTCCCCTGCTCAAACCGGTTCCTAGGTGTGCTCTGCCCTGGAGCACCTGGTTCCTTTCAGAGTGAGGGGCAGGGTCGTTAGACGCTCAGCAGGGGGTGGAGCCAGCATTGTGCTGGCAGAGGCAGCCCTACTCAAACCCAGGGGCTACTCCTCCCACCCATTTAGAGCAGATCTCCCTATTCACCCTGCTGCTGACTCATCCAGACTCCTGGAGCCACCTAGCCCATCACATGACACCAGTCAGCCAATCTGCACACAGGCACACAGGAAGGTTAAACAGGAGAATAGCTACTTCCTAAAAAGTGCTATTCTCACACAGTGAATTTAAAAACCATCTTGCTAAAAAGATGTATATTTAAATTCTGAAAACAAAGATACCAAAATTGGATTTTCCATCTTGCCTTTAGGGGAAGATAGGCATGTAAACAGCATCCCCCATTTTGTCCTATGGGCAAGATAGCCTCTCAGCAGTGAAAAACGAAAATGGCTGTAATTCACAACCAGGGCATGTTACACACCTCAGTACATGCCCTACCTTTCAGATATACTGCACCCAGCCCAGGGGGGTACCTAGGGCCACCATAGGGATGCCTGACATGTACAGAAAGGGAAGGATAAGGCCTGGTCAGTGGTTGCACTGGCCAGGTCGACATGGCAGTCCTGGACTGCACATAGGCACTGCAAGCAGGCCTAAGACATCATGTTAGCGCTACTCCTGTGGGTGGCACAATCAGTGCTGCAGACCCACTAGTAGCATTTGAATCACCAGCCCTGGCACATCCAGTGCACTTTACTAGGGGCTGACAGGTGAAACAAATATACCAATCATGGATAACCAATCAATATAACAATTTACCAAGGGAGCACTTGCACTTTGACACTGATCAGCAGTGGCAAAGTGCCCAAAGCATCTAAACCAGCAAAAACGAAATCCAGCATAGCATCAAAAATACAGGAGGTAGAGGAAAAAAAGTCAGCGGTAACCACGCCAAAGATGCCAGGTCTAACACGTGTCCCCTCCAGCTGAAAGTGGGGAGAACTACCCACCCTCTTGGGAGTTCTCATCACTAAGGCGGAAAAACCTGGACAGACCATCAGCGTTGGCGTGTTCTGTACCGGGACGGTGTTCCACCGTAAAGTCCATTCCCTGTAGGGAGATGAACCACCTCAACAGCTTTGGGTTTTCACCCCTCATTTGCATTAACCATCTGAGGGGCCTGTGGTCCGTCTGAACCCGGAAGTGAGTCCCAAACAAGTAGGACCTCAGCTTCTTCAGAGCCCAGACCACAGCAAAAGCTTCCCTCTCAATCGCACTCCACCTCTGTTCCCTGGGAAGTAGCCTCCTGCTAAGGAAAGCTACAGGTTGGTCCAAGTCCTCGTCATTTAGTTGTGAGAGCACTGCTCCCATTCCATGCTCAGAAGCGTCTGTCTGCACTATCAATTCCTTGGAGAAGTCAGGCGCCTTGAGAACAGGTGCTGTACACATGGCCTCCTTCAGGGCATCAAAAGCTTCTTGGCAGGCACTGGTCCAAATCACTCTCTTGGGTAACTTCTTGGAAGTTAGTTCTGTCAAGGGAGCAACAATGGTGCCATACCCCTTGACAAAACGGCGATAGTACCCGGTGAGTCCTAAGAAGGCTCTCACCTCTGTCTGGGTCTTGGGGGGTTCCCAAGCCCGGATGGTATCTATCTTGGCTTGTAGGGGCGCCACCTGGCTGCTTCCTACCTGGTGTCCCAAATACACCACCGAACCCTGCCCTATCTGGCACTTACTGGCCTTGATAGTGAGGCCTGCACTGTGCAGAGCCTTCAACACTGCGCAGAGGTGTTGCAAGTGTTCTTCCCAAGTGGAGCTGAACACAGCAATGTCATCCAGATATGCGGCGCTGAATTGCTCCAGCCCGGACAGTACCTGGTTGACCAGTTTCTGGGATGTGGCAGGGGCGTTCTTCAACCCAAAGGGCATGACACGGAACTGGAAGTGCCCCTCTGGCGTTGAAAACGCAGACCTCTCCTTGGCCCCATCAGTTAAGGCAATCTGCCAGTACCCAGAAGTTAAATCAAACGTACTGAGGTAGTTGGCAGCTCCCAACCGATCCACAAGCTCATCAGCTCTGGGGATGGGGTGTGCATCAGTCTTCGTGACCGCATTGAGCCCACGGTAGTCCACACAAAACCTAAGTTCTGGAGTGGCACCTGGCGCAGCAGCTTTTGGTACAAGTACCACTGGGCTAGCCCAGGGGCTGCTGGAGGGCTCAATCACCCCTAGTTCCAACATCTTAGAAACCTCCTTCTTGATGCTGGCCCTGACCTTGTCAGCCAGCCGGTAAAACTTTTGTTTCACAGGCATGCTATCTCCCGTGTCCACATCATGGACACACCAGTTGGTGATACCAGGGGTCAGGGAGAACAGAGGTGCAAACTGACCCAACACATGGTGACAGTCCCTATGCTGTTCTGGGGTCAGGGTGGGCGAGAGGACCACTCCATCCACTGTAAATTGTAAATTGATACTTGTATAGCGCACTACTCACCCGCAAGGGTCTCAAGGCGCTTGTACGAATACCACTGTGGAACCCATCCTGGCTTTCCCTGTGAGGCGTCCACTCTTGGGCACACCCAAGGTGGAGGCCAGGCATCCTTAGCGTTGTGGGAGACGTTGTGGAGATTAAGCAAGCTATTGCCCAGAGTTGCAGAGTGGGACTCCATGATTGGAATGGCACCGAGGCGAGAATTATCAGGTCCGTGGAATTTTTGAGCCCAAGACCCGCCGAGGCGGGGAATTGAACCCTGGTCCCGGGATAGACCTCTGCATCAGGGTCTGCCGCTCTAATCATTGAGCCACACTTCTCCATTCTGCCGCTCTAATATTGAGCCACACTTCTCCACTGACCCATCTTGCTCCTTAGCTTCCAGGAGGTCAGGAAGAGGATCGCTAGCCTCCTCCATCCCTGCATCTGTAGCAAGTAGCATTGTTATTTCAGACCTCTCAAAATGGGGTTTGAGGCGGTTCACATGTAGGACCCTCATGGGGTTCCTGGGAGACCGCAAGTTGACCAGGTAGGTCACTTCACTCTTGCGCTCCACCACCTCTTATGGCCCTGTCCACTTGTCTTGGAGCGCGCAAGGCTCCACTGGCGCCATCACCCACACCATCTGCCCAGGTTGAAATTCCACCAGGATGGTATGCTGGTCATACCATCTCTTCATCTCATCCTGGCTGGCTTCCAGGTTCGCCTGAGCGATGGTCCTGAAGCGCTGTGTCTGGTTGCGGATGGCCAGCACATAGCTGAACACATCCTGGGGGGTTTTCCCAGGGGATTTCTCCCAACCCTCCTTCACCAGACTGAGAGGTCCTCTAACAGGGTGCCCGTACAAAAGCTCAAAGGGACTGAACCCTAGAGACTTTTGTGGTACCTCCCTGTAGGCAAATAATAGGCATGGCAAAAAGACGTCCCACTTCCGTCTCATGGGCTCTGTCAGCCCCATGATCATGCCTTTCAGGGTCCGGTTGAACCTTTCAACCAACCCATTTCCTTGAGGGTGGTAAGGAGTGGTGAACTTATAAGTTACCCCACACTCCTCCCACAGAGACTTCATATACCTGGGGATGAAGTTGGTACCCCGGTCAGATACCACCTCTCTGGGGTAACCCACACGGGAAAAGATCACCATCAATGCACGGCCCACCACCGGAGCTGTGGTTGTCCTGAGAGGGATAGCCTCCGGGTACTGGGTGGCATGATCCACCAGGACCAGGATGAACTTGTTGCCCAAGGCTGTCCTGGGGTCCAGTGGCCCCACAATATCTATCCCCACCCGCTCGAAAGGGGTGCTCACTACAGGAAAAAGCTGGAGAGGGCCTTTGCACTTCCCTCCAGCCTTGCCACTTGCCGAGCAAGTCTGGCATGATTTACAAAAGGAACCAACGTCCGACTTCATCCCGGGCCAGTAAAAGTGGGTGGCATGCCTTTGTCGGGTCTTGTCCTGCCCGAGATGTCCTGCAAGAGGCACGTCGTGAGTCCGACCCAGTAGGAAGTCTCTGAACCCTGCGGGTACCACCAGGGTACGTGATCCACTGGGCTCAGCAAACCTAGGCTCACTGTTCAACAAGTCATTCTCCCAGTAGAGAAAGAAGTTCTTTGGATCAGCACCTGCTGCCTGGTCTGCAGCCTGGTGCCGCAGACCTTCAACAGTAGGGCATGTCTTCTGCGCTCGGCAGAACTCCTCTCTGGAGGGACCACCCTCTTACTGCCAATGGGTCAGCTCAGGTATGTCTCCCAGCTCAGCTACCTGTTCCCCTGTAGGCTCCAGGGCATCCCGCTCAGGGTCTGCTCCTTCCTGGACCGTGGGAACAGCGGGGGTGGACGCACCACGCCCCTTGCCCTTCCTCTTTCTGGCAGGGACCTGGGCCACTGTTTCAGGCTCCAGGTCTGCTTCACATCCCTGTCTGGCTGCCATGGACCGAGTGGTCACACAGACCCACTCAGGCAAACCCAACATCTCCAAATGAGCCTGGCGTTCCACCTCCCTCCATGGGGAACTCTCCAGCTCATTACCTAGCAGACAGTCTACTGGCATGGATTGACTCACAACAACTCTGAGAGGACCTGAGACCCCCCCACACTCAAAGGGAACATGTGCTACCTTGCAAAGGCGCGCGGAGTTGTCAGCTGATACTACAGGGTGAAGTACATCGGGAATGATCAGCTACTCAGGGACCCACTGACACCTGACCGTAGTCACACTGGCTCCAGTGTCCCTGAGAGCCTCCACCCTCTTCCCATTGATGGTCACCCACTGCCTGTACTTCTTAGTGTTATCAGGGACAGGGGTTTCCTGGAACATCTCTGTGTCTCCTAAAGAGACAAGGGCCATAACTGCTAATCCCTCCAAATCACTAGAAATTATATCCCCCCCAAAAGCTACACTAGCTATACCCAGTGTTGGAGCACCAGAGGGTGCCTGGGATTTCTTGGGACACACATGGGATTTGTGACCCAATTCCTGACAGTGATAACACTTAATGGGACCCCTGTTATCCGACCTGCCCTTAGGGGGCCAGGTTGGTTTGGGTTTTGACTTGGGGGGCTGGGACTGGTTGCCCTGGGAACTGTTTTGGGACCCTTGTGAGAACTCCTTTTGGTTACCCTTGTCCCCCCCCACTCTTCTGCTGGGGACCCTGCCCACCTTTGGCTATGGTACCCACAATTCCTCTGTGGACCCTGGTACTGGTCAGGCGGGCCGCCTCCTTAGCAAGCTCAATGTGGTCCGTCAGCTTGCTGTCTAAAAGATGCTGGCGCAGCTCTGGAATACATAGACTACTCAAGTGCTCCCAACTAATTAAATGTAACAACCCCTTATAATCAGTTACCTTGCTGCCCTTCATCCAACCTTCCAGTGCCCGCGAGTACAGATTCACACACTCCATCCAAGTCTCAGACTCTTTATTCTTGGAGTTCCTAAACTACAGTCTATACTGTTCTGGAGTAAGTCCATACCTGAGACATAGGGCCTCCTTCATATTGGGATAGGTCATGGCACCTGCTAATTCGAAGGGCTCTAGAGCACTCCTCCCAGGAGCCTCAAAATGTTTCCACAGGCCCGCCCCCCAATGCTGTTCAGGCACACCATTCATTCTCAACGCTATTTCATATGAGGTAAACCAGGCATAGATATCCTCACTCCTATTATAATTTTGTACCAGATCCTTGGGGATATATACTTTACCCCCCTGCAATGGCTGTGCGCTGCCACCATTGGAACCAGACTCCGCCTGCTTGGCCTTGATATCCAGTTCTCTCATGCTCACTTCATGAGCCAGAAGCAATTTCTTCTCTTCCAAGGCACGGGCATTCTTGCTCTCCTCCGCCGCCTTTTCCTTCTCTACTTCCAATTGCTTCATTTTCATTTTCATTATTTCCAATTCATGGTTTCTCACCCTTTGATTCTCCTCCAACTCCTCTGGAGTGAGACCCCTACTAGAATGGGAGCTGCCAGCCCTTGAGACTGGTCTGCCCACGGGCAGATCTTGGGGAACAAAACCATTCTCTTCATCTGCATCATCTTCCTCTTGGGCCTCCCACCAGGCCTTCAAGACTCTTTGTAGCACATCCTTTCTAGATCCGCTTTTCACAGGACAACCAAGGTCTTTGCAGAATTGCTTGAGCTCCTCAACTTTGTACGAATACAGATCCTCAATGGAAAACTCAAATTCTGCCCTCTCACTTGTTGCCACCTGAGACTTGATGCTCTTGAAGAGTTACTCAAAAATAGAATCAAAAATACAGTATGTGGTTGCGTATTGGTCTGCACTTAAACTAGTGATGTACACCAATTACTGTGGGTCAAGTACAAATGCAAGTTCAATCCTCACCGCTGACAACCAATGTTAGATCTGGGGGTCTCTAGTTGGCAGGGTAGGTACCACTGTCCAAGTAGGGGCCCTTGCTTCTAGTCAGGGAAAGGGGGATACACTGTTAAGATAACCCCTGCTCACCCTCTAGGTAGCTTGGCCTGAGCAGTCTAGGATATCAAAGGCAATGTGTAAAGTATTTGTACCAACACTCACAGTAACACAGTGAAAACACCACAGATTTATTCCACACCAGTTTTAGAAAAATAAGGTATCTTTACTAAAAACTTCACAAGACCAAATACTACAGACAAACCAACATACAAATTAAAAGGTTACTTTTAATTTGCAGAAAGTACTCCAGGATGTAAAAGTCAGTGTCCTGCACAATGCGACTCTCAATGCACAAAATGCGACACTCTCGTGCCCAACAGTACCTGTAGTTGCGTTAAGGTTCCCAAAAGCTATAACAAGGAAGATGGCAAAGGCGATGCGATACTCCTGAGACCTTGGGGAGGCTTTGCAGCAGCCCTGCTTCACGCAGCAGAGGTGAATGCGCCGGCTCCGATCTGTAGGGGGAGGATGCGATGACTTTGGCTTTCGTTGCATAGGTTTCTTAGGGGGAAGCTTTACGCACAGGTATGATGCGACAGTACTCGATGCGGCGCGATGCGCAGCGCTGACTTCTGGCGCTAAAACCCTCGATGCGTCACGGTGCGCGGCGTTGACTTCTGGCGCCGCAACCCTCGATGCGTCACGGGACGGGACTCTGCGTCGACACACGCAGCGACTGGATACTTTCACGCACCGGCAGTGGTGCGGCCCGCAAACTGGTTCTGCGGCGACTCTCGCAGCGTAAGGAATCTTCACACACTGGAACGATGCTCGACGCACTCGGCGATGTGGGGACTCTGGGTGCTGCGATGACGCAGCAATGAAATTCTCCTCGCACTCTCGTTCTTGCGACTCGCAATCGGATGATGCGTTGGGTACCAGTTACTCTTTTTCACGCTTCTACTTTCCAGCTCCCAAACACAGCAAAACGACCTCCTGAGGCCCCAAGACTAGGCAAGCACTCCAAGGCAGGTCAGAACTCCCTCAGCAGAGTTCCAGGGGAGCTGGTGGTGAAGTCCTTTTGTTCCTGGGACTTCTTAACAGGGAGCCAGCTCTTCTCAGGCCCTTGGAGATCAGAATGAAAAGAAGGGGACACAGCAAAGTCCTTCCCCTCTCCTTGGCAGCAAAGCAAAACTGCAAGCAGGCAGTCTTCTCCTCTTCAGTTTCTTCCAGCTTTCTCCTTGGCAGAGGTTCCTTCTTAGTTCCACAGTGATCTAAAGTTTAGGTGTCTGGGGTCCTCTTCTTATTCCCCTCCAAGTCTTTGTCTCTCTTTGTTCCAGTGGGGGGATTCCCCTGCTCAAACCGGTTCCTAGGTGTGCTCTGCCCTGGAGCACCTGGTTCCTTTCAGAGTGAGGGGCAGGGTCGTTAGACGCTCAGCAGGAGGTGGAGCCTTCTTTGCGCTGGAAGAGGCAGAGTCCTCAGCCTGGCCAGCAGGGGGTGGAGCCAGCATTGTGCTGGCAGAGGCAGCCCTACTCAAACCCAGGGGCTACTCCTCCCACCCATTTAGAGCAGATCTCCCTATTCACCCTGCTGCTGACTCATCCAGACTCCTGGAGCCACCTAGCCCATCACATGACACCAGTCAGCCAATCTGCACACAGGCACACAGGAAGGTTAAACAGGAGAATAGCTACTTTCTAAAAAGTGCTATTCTCACACAGTGAATTTAAAAACCATCTTGCTAAAAAGATGTATAATTAAATTCTGAACACAAAGATACCAAACTTGGATTTTCTATCTTGCCTTTAGGGGAAGATAGGCATGTAAACAGCCTCCCCCATTCTGTCCTATGGGCAAGATAGCCTCTCAGCAGTGAAAAACGAAAATGGCTGTAATTCACTACCAGGGCATGTTACACACCTCAGTACATGCCCTACCTTTCAGATACACTGCAACCAGCCCAGGGGGGTACCTAGGGCCACCATAGGGATGCCTGACATGTACAGAAAGGGAAGGATAAGGCCTGGTCAGTGGTTGCACTGGCCAGGTCGACATGGCAGTCCTGGACTGCACATAGGCAATGCAAGCAGGCCTAAGACATCATTTTAGCGCTACTCCTGTGGGTGGCACAATCAGTGCTGCAGACCCACTAGTAGCATTTGAATCACCAGCCCTGGCACATCCAGTGCACTTTACTAGGGGCTGACAGGTGAAACAAATATACCAATCATGGATAACCAATCAATATAACAATTTACCAAGGGAGCACTTGCACTTTGACACTGATCAGCAGTGGCAAAGTGCCCAAAGCATCTAAACCAGCAAAAATGAAATCCAGCATAGCATCTAAAATACAGGAGGTAGAGGAAAAAAAGTCAGGGGTAACCACGCCAAAGATGCCAGGTCTAACACGTGTCCCCTCCAGCTGAAAGTGGGGAGAACTACCCACCCTCTTGGGAGTTCTCATCACTAAGGCGGAAAAACCTGGACAGACCATCAGCGTTGGCGTGTTCTGTACCGGGACGGTGTTCCACCGTAAAGTCCATTCCCTGTAGGGAGATGGACCACCTCAACAGCTTTGGGTTTTCACCCCTCATTTGCATTAACCATCTGAGGGGCCTGTGGTCCGTCTGAACCCGGAATTGAGTCCCAAACAAGTAGGGCCTCAGCTTCTTCAGAGCCCAGACCACAGCAAAAGCTTCCCTCTCAATCGCACTCCACCTCTGTTTCCTGGGAAGTAGCCTCCTGCTAAGGAAAGCTACAGGTTGGTCCAAGTCCTCATCATTTAGTTGTGAGAGCACTGCTCCCACTCCATGCTCAGAAGCGTCTGTCTGCACTATGAATTCCTTGGAGAAGTCAGGCGCCTTGAGAACAGGTGCTGTACACATGGCCTCCTTCAGGGCATCAAAAGCTTCTTGGCAGGCACTGGTCCAAATCACTTTCTTGGGTAACTTCTTGGAAGTTAGTTCTGTCAAGGGAGCAACAATGGTGCCATACCCCTTGACAAAACGGCGATAGTACCCGGTGAGTCCTAAGAAGGCTCTCACCTCTGTCTGGGTCTTGGGGGTTTCCCAAGCCCGGATGGTATCTATCTTGGCTTGTAGGGGCGCCACCTGGCCGCTTCCTACCTGGTGTCCCAAATACACCACCGAACCCTGCCCTATCTGGCACTTACTGGCCTTGATAGTGAGGCCTGCACTGTGCAGAGCCTTCAACACTGCGCAGAGGTGTTGCAAGTGTTCTTTCCAAGTGGAGCTGAACACAGCAATGTCATCCAGATATGCGGCGCTGAATTGCTCCAGCCCGGACAGTACCTGGTTGACCAGTCTCTGGAATGTGGCAGGGGCGTTCTTCAACCCAAAGGGCATGACACGGAACTGGAAGTGCCCCTCTGGCGTTGAAAACGCAGACCTCTCCTTGGCCCCATCAGTTAAGGCAATCTGCCAGTACCCAGAAGTTAAATCAAACGTACTGAGGTAGTTGGCAGCTCCCAACCGATCCACAAGCTCATCAACACTGGGGATGGGGTGTGCGTCAGTCTTCGTGACCGCATTGAGCCCACGGTAGTCCACACAAAACCTAAGTTCTGGAGTGGCACCTGGCGCAGCAGCTTTTGGTACAAGTACCACTGGGCTAGCCCAGGGGCTGCTGGAGGGCTCAATCACCCCTAGTTCCAACATCTTAGAAACCTCCTTCTTGATGCTGGCCCTGAACTTGTCAGCCACCCGGTAAAACTTTAGTTTCACAGGCATGCTATCTCCTGTGTCCACATCAAGGACACACCAGTTGGTGATACCGGGGGTCAGGGAGAACAGAGATGCAAACTAACCCAACACATGGTGACAGTCCCTCTGCTGTTCTGGGGTCAGGGTGGGCGAGAGGACCACTCCATCCACTGTAAATTGTAAATTGATACTTGTATAGCGCACTACTCACCCGCAAGTGTCTCAAGGTGCTTGTAAGAATACCGCTGTGGAACCCATCCTGGCTTTCCCTGTGAGGCGTCCACTCTTGGGCACCCCCAAGGTGGAGGCCAGGCATCCTTAGAGTTGTGGGGGCCGTTGTGGAGATTAAGCAAGCTATTGCCCAGAGTTGCAGAGTGGGTCTCCAAGATTGGAATGGCACCGAGGCGAGAATTATCAGGTCCGTGGAATTTTTGAGCCCAAGACCCGCCGAGGCAGGGAATTGAACCCTGGTCCCGGGATAGACCTCTGCATCAGGGTCTGCCGCTCGAATCATTGAGCCACACTTCTCCACTGACCCATCTTGCTCCTTAGCTTCCAGGAGGTCAGGAATAGGATCGCTAGCCTCCTCCATCCCTGCATCTGTAGCAAGTAGCATTGTTATTTCAGACCTCTCAAAATGGGGTTTGAGGCGGTTCACATGTAGGACCCACATGGGGTTCCTGGGAGACCGCAAGTTGACCAGGTAGGTCACTTCACTCTTGCGCTCCACCACCTCATATGGCCCAGTCCACTTGTCTTGGAGAGCGCAAGGCTCCACTGGCGCCATCACCCACACCATCTGCCCAGGTTGAAATTCCACCAGAGTGGTATGCTGGTCATACCATCTCTTCATCTCATCCTGGCTGGCTTCCAGGTTCGCCTGAGCGATGGTCCTGAAGCGCTGTGTCTGGTTGCGGATGGCCAGCACATAGCTGAACACATCCTGGGGGGTTTTCCCAGGGGATTTCTCCCAACCCTCCTTCACCAGACTGAGAGGTCCTCTAACAGGGTGCCCGTACAAAAGCTCAAAGGGACTGAACCCTAGAGACTTTTGTGGTACCACCCTGTAGGCAAATAATAGGCATGGCAAAAAGACGTCCCACTTCCGTCTCATGGGCTCTGTCAGCCCCATGATCATGCCTTTCAGGGTCCGGTTGAACCTTTCAACCAACCCATTTCCTTGAGGGTGGTAAGGAGTGGTGAACTTATAAGTTACCCCACACTCCTCCCACAGAGACTTCATATACCTGGAGATGAAGTTGGTACCCCGGTCAGATACCACCTCTCTGGGGTAACCCACACGGGAAAAGATCACCATCAATGCACGGCCCACCATCGGGGCTGTGGTTGTCCTGCGAGGGATAGCCTCCGGGTACCGGGTGGCATGGTCCACCAGGACCAGGATGAACCTGTTGCCCAAGGCTGTCCTGGGGTCCAGTGGCCCCACAATATCTATCCCCACCCGCTCGGAAGGGGTGCTCACTACAGTAAAAGGCTGGAGAGGGCCTTTGCACTTCCCTCCAGCCTTGCCACTTGCCTGGCAAGTCTGGCATGATTTACAAAAGGAACCAACGTCCGACTTCATCCCGGGCCAGTAAAAGTGGGTGGCATGCCTTTGTCGGGTCTTGTCCTGCCCGAGATGTCCTGCAAGAGGCACGTCGTGAGTCCGACCCAGTAGGAAGTCTGTGAACCCTGTGGGTACCACCAGGGTACGTGATCCACTGGGCTCAGCAAACCTAGGCTCACTGTTCAACAAGTCATTCTCCCAGTAGAGAAAGAAGTTCTTTGGATCAGCACCTGCTGCCTGGTCTGCAGCCTGGTGCCGCAGACCTTCAACAGTAGGGCATGTCTTCTGCGCTCGGCAGAACTCCTCTCTGGAGGGACCACCCTCTTACTGCCAATGGGTCAGCTCAGGTATGTCTCCCAGCTCAGCTACCTGTTCCCCTGTAGGCTCCAGGGCATCCCACTCAGGGTCTGCTCCTTCCTGGACCGTGGGAACAGCGGGGGTGGACGCACCACGCCCCTTGCCCTTCCTCTTTCTGGCAGGGACCTGGGCCACTGTTTCAGGCTCCAGGTCTGCTTCACATCCCTGTCTGGCTGCCATGGACCGAGTGGTCACACAGACCCACTCAGGCAAACCCAACATCTCCAAATGAGCCTGGCGTTCCACCTCCCTCCATGGGGAACTCTCCAGCTCATTACCTAGCAGACAGTCTACTGGCATGGATTGACTCACAACAACTCTGAGAGGACCTGAGACCCCCCCACACTCAAAGGGAACATGTGCTACCTTGCAAAGGCGCGCGGAGTTGTCAGCTGACACTACAGGGTGAAGTACATCGGGAATGATCAGCTACTCAGGGACCCACTGACACCTGACCGTAGTCACACTGGCTCCAGTGTCCCTGAGAGCCTCCACCCTCTTCCCATTGATGGTCACCCACTGCCTGTACTTCTTAGTGTTATCAGGGACAGGGGTTTCCTGGACCTTCTCTGTGTCTCCTAAAGAGACAAGGGCCATAACTGCTAATCCCTCCAAATCACTAGAAATTATATCCCCCCCAAAAGCTACACTAGCTATACCCAGTGTTGGAGCACCAGAGGGTGCCTGGGATTTCTTGGGACACACATGGGATTTGTGACCCAATTCCTGACAGTGATAACACTTAATGGGACCCCTGTTATCCGACCTACCCTTAGGGGGCCAGGTTGGTTTGGGTTTTGACTTGGGGGGCTGGGACTGGTTGCCCTGGGAACTGTTTTGGGACCCTTGTGAGAACTCCTTTTGGTTACCCTTGTCCCCCCCACTCTTCTGCTGGGGACCCTGCCCACCTTTGGCTATGGTACCCACAATTCCTCTGTGGACCCTGGTACTGGTCAGGCGGGCCGCCTCCTTAGCAAGCTCAATGTGGTCCGTCAGCTTGCTGTCTAAAAGATGCTGGCGCAGCTCTGGAACACATAGACTACTCAAGTGCTCCCAACTAATTAAATGTAACAACCCCTTATAATCAGTTACCTTGCTGCCCTTCATCCAACCTTCCAGTGCCCGCGAGTACAGATTCACACACTCCATCCAAGTCTCAGACTCTTTCTTCTTGGAGTTCCTAAACTACAGTCTATACTGTTCTGGAGTAAGTCCATACCTGAGACATAGGGCCTCCTTCATATTGGGATAGGTCATGGCACCTGCTAATTCTAAGGGCTCTAGAGCACTCCTCCCAGAAGCCTCAAAATGTTTCCACAGGCCCGCCCCCCAATGCTGTTCAGGCACACCATTCATTCTCAACGCTATTTCATATGAGGTAAACCAGGCATAGATATCCTCACTCCTATTATAATTTTGTACCAGATCCTTGGGGATATATACTTTACCCCCCTGCAATGGCTGTGCGCTGCCACCATTGGAACCAGGCTCCGCCTGCTTGGCCTTGATATCCAGTTCTCTCATGCTCACTTCATGAGCCAGAAGCAATTTCTTCTCTTCCAAGGCACGGGCATTCTTGCTCTCCTCCGCCGCCTTTTCCTTCTCTACTTCCAATTGCTTCATTTTCATTTTCATTATTTCCAATTCATGGTTTCTCACCCTTTGATTCTCCTCCAACTCCTCTGGAGTGAGACCCCTACTAGAATGGGAGCTGCCAGCCCTTGAGACTGGTCTGCCCACGGGCAGATCTTGGGGAACAAAACCATTCTCTTCATCTGCATCATCTTCCTCTTGGGCCTCCCACCAGGCCTTCAAGACTCTTTGTAGCACATCCTTTCTAGATCCGCTTTTCACAGGACAACCAAGGTCTTTGCAGAATTGCTTGAGCTCCTCAACTTTGTACGAATACAGATCCTCAAGGGAAAACTCAAATTCTGCCCTCTCACTTGTTGCCACCTGAGACTTGATGCTCTTGAAGAGTTACTCAAAAATAGAATCAAAAATACAGTATGTGGTTGCGTATTGGTCTGCACTTAAACTAGTGATGTACACCAATTACTGTGGGTCAAGTACAAATACAAGTTCAATCCTCACCGCTGACCACCAATGTTAGATCTGGGGACTCTAGTTGGCAGAGTAGGTACCACTGTCCAAGTAGGGGCCCTTGCTTCTAGTCAGGGAAAGGGGGATACACTGTTAAGATAACCCCTGCTCACCCTCTAGGTAGCTTGGCCTGAGCAGTCTAGGATATCAAAGGCAATGTGTAAAGTATTTGTACCAACACTCACAGTAACACAGTGAAAACACCACAGATTTATTCCACACCAGTTTTAGAAAAATAAGGTATCTTTACTAAAAACTTCACAAGACCAAATACTACAGACAAACCAACATACAAATTAAAAGGTTACTTTAAAGATAGTTCAAGAGTTTGCAGAAAGTACTCCAGGATGTAAAAGTCAGTGTCCTGCACAATGCGACTCTCAATGCACAAAATGCGACACTCTCGTGCCCAACAGTACCTGTAGTTGCGTTAAGGTTCCCAAAAGCTATAACAAGGAAGATGGCAAAGGCGATGCGATACTCCTGAGACCTTGGGGAGGCTTTGCAGCAGCCCTGCTTCACGCAGCAGAGGTGAATGCGCCGGCTCCGATCTGTAGGGGGAGGATGCGATGACTTTGGCTTTCATTGCATAGGTTTCTTAGGGGGAAGCTTTACGCACAGGTATGATGCGACAGTCTTCGATGCGGCGCGATGCGCAGCGCAGCGCTGACTTCTGGCGCTACAACCCTCGATGCGTCGCGGTGCGCGGCGTTGACTTCTGGCGCCGCAACCCTCGATGCGTCACGGGACGGGACTCTGCGTCGACACACGCAGCGACTGGA
Organism: Triturus cristatus; assembly: GCF_964204655.1. Taxonomy (NCBI): domain Eukaryota; kingdom Metazoa; phylum Chordata; class Amphibia; order Caudata; family Salamandridae; genus Triturus; species Triturus cristatus. Next base: position 720,761,585 of record NC_140579.1, read on the forward strand.
TACTTTCACGCACCGGCAGTGGTGCAGCCCGCAAACTGGTTCTGCGGCGACTCTCGCAACGTCAGGAATCTTCACACACTGGAACGATGCTCGACGCACTCGGCGATGTGGGGACTCTGGGTGCTGCGATGACGCAGCAATGAAATTCTCCTCGCACTCTCGTTCTTGCGACTCGCAATCGGATGATGCGTTGGGTACCAGTTACTCTTTTTCACGCTTCTACTTTCCAGCTCCCAAACACAGCAAAACTACCTCCTGAGGCCCCAAGACTAGGCAAGCACTCCAAGGCAGGTCAGAACTCCCTCAGCAGAGTTCCAGGGGAGCTGGTGGTGAAGTCCTTTTGTTCCTGGGACTTCTTAACAGGGAGCCAGCTCTTCTCAGGCCCTTGGAGATCAGAATCAAAAGAAGGGGAGACAGCAAAGTCCTTCCCCTCTCCTTGGCAGCAAAGCAAAACAGCAAGCAGGCAGTCTTCTCCTCTTCAGTTTCTTCCAGCTTTCTCCTTGGCAGAGGTTCCTTCTTAGTTCCACAGTGATCTAAAGTTTAGGTGTCTGGGGTCCTCTTCTTATTCCCCTCCAAGTCTTTGTCTCTCTTTGTTCCAGTGGGGGGATTCCCCTGCTCAAACCGGTTCCTAGGTGTGCTCTGCCCTGGAGCACCTGGTTCCTTTCAGAGTGATGGGGCAGGGTCGTTAGACGCTCAGCAGGAGGTGGAGCCTTCTTTGCGCTGGAAGAGGCAGAGTCCTCAGCCTGGCCAGCAGGGGGTGGAGCCAGCATTGTGCTGGCAGAGGCAGCCCTACTCAAACCCAGGGGCTACTCCTCCCACCCATTTAGAGCATATCTCCCTATTCACCCTGCTGCTGACTCATCCAGACTCCTGGAGCCACCTAGCCCATCACATGACACCAGTCAGCCAATCTGCATACAGGCACACAGGAAGGTTAAACAGGAGAATAGCTACTTTCTAAAAAGTGCTTTTCTCACACAGTGAATTTAAAAACCATCTTGCTAAAAAGATGTATAATTAAATTCTGAACACAAAGATACCAAACTTGGATTTTCTATCTTGCCTTTAGGGGAAGATAGGCATGTAAACAGCCTCCCCCATTCTGTCCTATGGGCAAGATAGCCTCTCAGCAGTGAAAAACGAAAATGGCTGTAATTCACTACCAGGGCATGTTACACACCTCAGTACATGCCCTACCTTTCAGATACACTGCAACCAGCCCAGGGGGGTACCTAGGGCCACCATAGGGATGCCTGACATGTACAGAAATGGAAGGATAAGGCCTGGTCAGTGGTTGCACTGGCCAGGTCGACATGGCAGTCCTGGACTGCACATAGGCACTGCAAGCAGGCCTAAGACATCATTTTAGCGCTACTCCTGTGGGTGGCACAATCAGTGCTGCAGACCCACTAGTAGCATTTGAATCACCAGCCCTGGCACATCCAGTGCACTTTACTAGGGGCTGACAGGTGAAACAAATATACCAATCATGGATAACCAATCAATATAACAATTTACCAAGGGAGCACTTGCACTTTGACACTGATCAGCAGTGGCATGGTGCCCAAAGCATCTAAACCAGCAAAAATGAAATCCAGCATAGCATCTAAAATACAGGAGGTAGAGGAAAAAAAGTCAGGGGTAACCACGCCAAAGATGCCAGGTCTAACACGTGTCCCCTCCAGCTGAAAGTGGGGAGAACTACCCACCCTCTTGGGAGTTCTCATCACTAAGGCGGAAAAACCTGGACAGACCATCAGCGTTGGCGTGTTCTGTACCAGGACGGTGTTCCACCGTAAAGTCCATTCCCTGTAGGGAGATGGACCACCTCAACAGCTTTGGGTTTTCACCCCTCATTTGCATTAACCATCTGAGGGGCCTGTGGTCCGTCTGAACCCGGAAGTGAGTCCCAAACAAGTAGGGCCTCAGCTTCTTCAGATCCCAGACCACAGCAAAAGCTTCCCTCTCAATCGCACTCCACCTCTGTTCCCTGGGAAGTAGCCTCCTGCTAAGGAAAGCTACAGGTTGGTCCAAGTCCTCATCATTTAGTTGTGAGAGCACTGCTCCCACTCCATGCTCAGAAGCGTCTGTCTGCACTATGAATTCCTTGGAGAAGTCAGGCGCCTTGAGAACAGGTGCTGTACACATGGCCTCCTTCAGGGCATCAAAAGCTTCTTGGCAGGCACTGGTCCAAATCACTTTCTTGGGTAACTTCTTGGAAGTTAGTTCTGTCAAGGGAGCAACAATGGTGCCATACCCCTTGACAAAACGGCGATAGTACCCGGTGAGTCCTAAGAAGGCTCTCACCTCTGTCTGGGTCTTGGGGGTTTCCCAAGCCCGGATGGTATCTATCTTGGCTTGTAGGGGCGCCACCTGGACGCTTCCTACCTGGTGTCCCAAATACACCACCGAACCCTGCCCTATCTGGCACTTACTGGCCTTGATAGTGAGGCCTGCACTGTGCAGAGCCTTCAACACTGCGCAGAGGTGTTGCAAGTGTTCTTCCCAAGTGGAGCTGAACACAGCAATGTCATCCAGATATGCGGCGCTGAATTGCTCCAGCCCGGACAGTACCTGGTTGACCAGTCTCTGGGATGTGGCAGGGCGTTCTTCAACCCAAAGGGCATGACACGGAACTGGAAGTGCCCCTCTGGTGTTGAAAACGCAGACCTCTCCTTGGCCCCATCAGTTAAGGCAATCTGCCAGTACCCAGAAGTTAAATCAAACGTACTGAGGTAGTTGGCAGCTCCCAACCGATCCACAAGCTCATCAGCACTGGGGATGGGGTGTGCGTCAGTCTTCGTAACCGCATTGAGCCCACGGTAGTCCACCCAAAACCTAAGTTCTGGAGTGGCACCTGGCGCAGCAGCTTTTGGTACAAGTACCACTGGGCTAGCCCAGGGGCTGCTGGAGGGCTCAATCACCCCTAGTTCCAACATCTTAGAAACCTCCTTCTTGATGCTGGCCCTGAACTTGTCAGCCACCTGGTAAAACTTTAGTTTCACAGGCATGCTATCTCCCGTGTCCACATCAAGGACACACCAGTTGGTGATACCGGGGGTCAGGGAGAACAGAGATGCAAACTAACCCAACACATGGTGACAGTCCCTCTGCTGTTCTGGGGTCAGGGTGGGCGAGAGGACCACTCCATCCACTGTAAATTGTAAATTGATACTTGTATAGCGCACTACTCACCCGCAAGGGTCTCAAGGTTCTTGTAAGAATACCGCTGTGGAACCCATCCTGGCTTCCCCTGTGAGGCGTCCACTCTTGGGCACCCCCAAGGTGGAGGCCAGGCATCCTTAGAGTTGTGGGGGCCGTTGTGGAGATTAAGCAAGCTATTGCCCAGAGTTGCAGAGTGGGACTCCATGATTGGAATGGCACCGAGGCGAGAATTATCAGGTCCGTGGAATTTTTGAGCCCAAGACCCGCCGAGGCAGGGAATTGAACCCTGGTCCCGGGATAGACCTCTGCATCAGGGTCTGCCGCTCTAATCATTGAGCCACACTTCTCCACTGACCCATCTTGCTCCTTAGCTTCCAGGAGGTCAGGAATAGGATCGCTAGCCTCCTCCATCCCTGCATCTGTAGTAAGTAGCATTGTTATTTCAGACCTCTCAAAATGGGGTTTGAGGCGGTTCACATGTAGGACCCACATGGGGTTCCTGGGAGACCGCAAGTTGACCAGGTAGGTCACTTCACTCTTGCGCTCCACCACCTCATATGGCCCAGTCCACTTGTCTTGGAGAGCGCAAGGCTCCACTGGCGCCATCACCCACACCATCTGCCCAGGTTGAAATTCCACCAGAGTGGTATGCTGGTCATACCATCTCTTCATCTCATCCTGGCTGGCTTCCAGGTTCGCCTGAGCGATGGTCCTGAAGCGCTGTGTCTGGTTGCGGATGGCCAGCACATAGCTGAACACATCCTGGGGGGTTTTCCCAGGGGATTTCTCCCAACCCTCCTTCACCAGACTGAGAGGTCCTCTAACAGGGTGCCCGTACAAAAGCTCAAAGGGACTGAACCCTAGAGACTTTTGTGGTACCACCCTGTAGGCAAATAATAGGCATGGCAAAAAGACGTCCCACTTCCGTCTCATGGGCTCTGTCAGCCCCATGATCATGCCTTTCAGGGTCCGGTTGAACCTTTCAACCAACCCATTTCCTTGAGGGTGGTAAGGAGTGGTGAACTTATAAGTTACCCCACACTCCTCCCACAGAGACTTCATATACCTGGAGATGAAGTTGGTACCCCTGTCAGATACCACCTCTCTGGGGTAACCCACACGGGAAAAGATCACCATCAATGCACGGCCCACCATCGGGGCTGTGGTTGTCCTGAGAGGGATAGCCTCCGGGTACCGGGTGGCATGATCCACCAGGACCAGGATGAACCTGTTGCCCAAGGCTGTCCTGGGGTCCAGTGGCCCCACAATATCTATCCCCACCCGCTCGAAAGGGGTGCTCACTACAGGAAAAGGCTGGAGAGGGCCTTTGCACTTCCCTCCAGCCTTGCCACTTGCCTGGCAAGTCTGGCATGATTTACAAAAGGAACCAACGTCCGACTTCATCCCGGGCCAGTAAAAGTGGGTGGCATGCCTTTGTCGGGTCTTGTCCTGCCCGAGATGTCCTGCAAGAGGCACGTCGTGAGTCCGACCCAGTAGGAAGTCTCTGAACCCTGCGGGTACCACCAGGGTATGTGATCCACTGGGCTCAGCAAACCTAGGCTCACTGTTCAACAAGTCATTCTCCCAGTAGAGAAAGAAGTTCTTTGGATCAGCACCTGCTGCCTGGTCTGCAGCCTGGTGCCACAGACCTTCAACAGTAGGGCATGTCTTCTGCGCTCGGCAGAACTCCTCTCTGGAGGGACCACCCTCTTACTGCCAATGGGTCAGCTCAGGTATGTCTCCCAGCTCAGCTACCTGTTCCCCTGTAGGCTCCAGGGCATCCCGCTCAGGGTCTGCTCCTTCCTGGACCGTGGGAACAGCGGGGGTGGACGCACCACGCCCCTTGCCCTTCCTCTTTCTGGCAGGGACCTGGGCCACTGTTTCAGGCTCCAGGTCTGCTTCACATCCCTGTCTGGCTGCCATGTACCGAGTGGTCACACAGACCCACTCAGGCAAACCCAACATCTCCAAATGAGCCTGGCGTTCCACCTCCCTCCATGGGGAACTCTCCAGCTCATTACCTAGCAGACAGTCTACTGGCATGGATTGACTCACAACAACTCTGAGAGGACCTGAGACCCCCCCACACTCAAAGGGAACATGTGCTACCTTGCAAAGGCGCACGGAGTTGTCAGCTGACACTACAGGGTGAAGTACATCGGGAATGATCAGCTACTCAGGGACCCACTGACACCTGACCGTAGTCACACTGGCTCCAGTGTCCCTGAGAGCCTCCACCCTCTTCCCATTGATGGTCACCCACTGCCTGTACTTCTTAATGTTATCAGGGACAGGGGTTTCCTGGACCATCTCTGTGTCTCCTAAAGAGACAAGGGCTATAACTGCTAATCCCTCCAAATCACTAGAAATTATATCCCCCCCAAAAGCTACACTAGCTATACCCAGTGTTGGAGCACCAGAGGGTGCCTGTGATTTCTTGGGACACACATGGGATTTGTGACCCAATTCCTGACAGTGATAACACTTAATGGGACCCCTGTTATCCGACCTGCCCTTAGGGGGCCAGGTTGGTTTGGGTTTTGACTTGGGGGGCTGGGACTGGTTGCCCTGGGAACTGTTTTGGGACCCTTGTGAGAACTCCTTTTGGTTACCCTTGTCCCCCCCACTCTTCTGCTGGGGACCCTGCCCACCTTTGGCTATGGTACCCACAATTCCTCTGTGGACCCTGGTACTGGTCAGGTGGGCCGCCTCCTTAGCAAGCTCAATGGGGTCCGTCAGCTTGCTGTCTAAAAGATGCTGGCGCAGCTCTGGAACACATAGACTACTCAAGTGCTCCCAACTAATTAAATGTAACAACCCCTTATAATCAGTTACCTTGCTGCCCTTCATCTAACCTTCCAGTGCCCGCGAATACAGATTCACACACTCCATCCAAGTCTCAGACTCTTTCTTCTTGGAGTTCCTAAACTGCAGTCTATACTGTTCTGGAGTAAGTCCATACCTGAGACATAGAGCCTCCTTCATATTGGATAGGTCATGGCACCTGCTAATTCTAAGGGCTCTAGAGCACTCCTCCCAGAAGCCTCAAAATGTTTCCACAGGCCCGCCCCCCAATGCTGTTCAGGCACACCATTCATTCTCAACGCTATTTCATATGAGGTAAACCAGGCATAGATATCCTCACTCCTATTATAATTTTGTACCAGATCCTTGGGGATATATACTTTACCCCCCTGCAATGGCTGTGCGCTGCCACCATTGGAACCAGACTCCGCCTGCTTGGCCTTGATATCCAGTTCTCTCATGCTCACTTCATGAGCCAGAAGCAATTTCTTCTCTTCCAAGGCACGGGCATTCTTGCTCTCCTCCGCCGCCTTTTCCTTCTCTACTTCCAATTGCTTCATTTTCATTTTCATTATTTCCAATTCATGGTTTCTCACGCTTTGATTCTCCTCCAACTCCTCTGAAGTGAGACCCCTACTAGAATGGGAGCTGCCAGCCCTTGAGACTGGTCTGCCCACGGGCAGGTCTTGGGGAACAAAACCATTCTCTTCATCTGCATCATCTTCCTCTTGGGCCTCCCACCAGGCCTTCAAGACTCTTTGTAGCACATCCTTTCTAGATCCGCTTTTCACAGGACAATCAAGGTCTTTGCAGAATTGCTTGAGCTCCTCAACTTTGTACGAATACAGATCCTCAATGGAAAACTCAAATTCTGCCCTCTCACTTGTTGCCACCTGAGACTTGATGCTCTTGAAGAGTTACTCAAAAATAGAATCAAAAATACAGTATGTGGTTGCGTATTGGTCTGCACTTAAACTAGTGATGTACACCAATTACTGTGGGTCAAGTACAAATACAAGTTCAATCCTCACCGCTGACCACCAATGTTAGATTTGGGGGTCTCTAGTTGGCAGGGTAGGTACCACTGTCCAAGTAGGGGCCCTTGCTTCTAGTCAGGGAAAGGGGGATACACTATTAAGATAACCCCTGCTCACCCTCTAGGTAGCTTGGCCTGAGCAGTCTAGGATATCAAAGGCAATGTGTAAAGTATTTGTACCAACACTCACAGTAACACAGTGAAAACACCACAGATTTATTCCACACCAGTTTTAGAAAAATAAGGTATCTTTACTAAAAACTTCAAAAGACCAAATACTACAGACAAACCAACATACAAATTAAAAGGTTACTTTAAAGATAGTTCAAGAGTTTGCAGAAAGTACTCCAGGATGTAAAAGTCAGTGTCCTGCACAATGCGACTCTCAATGCACAAAATGCGACACTCTCGTGCCCAACAGTACCTGTAGTTGCGTTAAGGTTCCCAAAAGCTATAACAAGGAAGATGGCAAAGGCGATGCGATACTCCTGAGACCTTGGGGAGGCTTTGCAGCAGCCCTGCTTCACGCAGCAGAGGTGAATGCGCCGGCTCCGATCTGTAGGGGGAGGATGCGATGACTTTGGCTTTCGTTGCTTAGGTTTCTTAGGGGGAAGCTTCACGCCAGGTACGATGCGACAATCTTCGATGCGGCGCGATGCGCAGCGCAGCGCTGACTTCTGGCGCTACAACCCTCGATGCGTCGCGGTGCGCGGCGTTGACTTCTGGCGCCGCAACCCTCGATGCGTCACGGGACGGGACTCTGCGTCGACACACGCAGCGACTGGATACTTTCACGCACCGGCAGTGGTGCGGCCCGCAAACTGGTTCTGCGGCGACCCTCGCAGCGTCAGGAATCTTCACACACCGGAACGATGCTCGACGTACTCGGCGATGTGGGGACTCTGGGTGCTGCGATGACGCCGCAATGAAATTCTCCTCGCACTCTCGTTCTTGCGACTCGCAATCGGATGATGCGTTGGGTACCAGTTACTCTTTTTCACGCTTCTACTTTCCAGCTCCCAAACACAGCAAAACGACCTCCTGAGGCCCCAAGACTAGGCAAGCACTCCAAGGCAGGTCAGAACTCCCTCAGCAGAGTTCCAGGGGAGCTGGTGGTGAAGTCCTTAACAGGGAGCCAGCTCTTCTCAGGCCCAAGAAGGGGACACAGCAAAGTCCTTCCCCTCTACTTGGCAGCAAAGCAAAACAGCAAGCAGGCAGTCTTCTCCTCTTCAGTTTCTTCCAGATTTCTCCTTGGCAGAGGTTCCTTCTTAGTTCTACAGTGATCTAAAGTTTAGGTGTCTGGGGTCCTCTTCTTATACCCCTCCAAGTCTTTGTCTCTCTTTGTTCCAGTGGGGGGATTCCCCTGCTCAAACCGGTTCCTAGGTGTTCTCTGCCCTGGAGCACCTGGTTCCTTTCAGAGTGAGGGGCAGGGTCGTTAGACGCTCAGCAGGAGGTGCAGCCTTCTTTGCGCTGGAAGAGGCAGAGTCCTCAGCCTGGCCAGCAGGGGGTGGAGCCAGCATTGTGTTGGTAGAGGCAGCCCTACTCAAACCCAGTGGCTACTCCTCCCACCCATTTAGAGCAGATCTCCCTATTCACCCTGCTGCTGACTCATCCAGACTCCTGGAGCCACCTAGCCCATCACATGACACCAGTCAGCCAATCTGCACACAGGCACACAGGAAGGTTAAACAGGAGAATAGCTACTTTCTAAAAAGTGCTATTCTCACACAGTGAATTTAAAAACCATCTTGCTAAAAAGATGTATAATTAAATTCTGAACACAAAGATACCAAACTTGGATTTTCTATCTTGCCTTTAAGGGAAGATAGGCATGTAAACAGCCTCCCCCATTCTGTCCTATGGGCAAGATAGCCTCTCAGCAGTGAAAAACGAAAATGGCTGTAATTCACTACCAGGGCATGTTACACACCTCAGTATATGCCCTACCTTTCAGATACGCTGCACCCAGCCCAGGGGGGTACCTAGGGCCACCATAGGGATGCCTGACATGTACAGAAAGGGAAGGATAAGGCCTGGTCAGTGGTTGCACTGGCCAGGTCGACATGGCAGTCCTGGACTGCACATAGGCACTGCAAGCAGGCCTAAGACATCATTTTAGCGCTACTCCTGTGGGTGGCACAATCAGTGCTGCAGGCCCACTAGTAGCATTTGAATCACCAGCCCTGGCACATCCAGTGCACTTCTCTAGGGGCTGACAGGTGAAACAAATATACCAATCATGGATAACCAATCAATATAACAATTTACCAAGGGAGCACTTGCACTTTGACACTGATCAGCAGTGGCAAAGTGCCCAAAGCATCTAAACCAACAAAAACGAAATCCAGCATAGCATCAAAAATACGGGAGGTAGAGGCAAAAAAGTCAGGGGTAACCACGCCAAAGATGCCAGGTCTAACATATATATATACTTATATATATATATATATATATATATATATATATATAAAAAAAAATATATATATATATATATATATATATAAAAATATATATATATTACCTACTGGCGGTCGCCAGTAGGTGGTTATAGTTAGAACCTAGTTTCCATAGGAAAAGCATTTTTTTATTTACTGATAACGTTGGCATCGTTAGAGGAATCTTCCTGAAATCTCCCCCAAAAAAGTATCCAGGTCAGCTCCTATCCTGAAAGTTTGGGGGTGATTCGTCAAGCGGGGGCTGAGAAAAAAGGGGGGTCCCAAAACTTGTTTTCTCCATGTTAATTTCCATAGGAAATTGTGTGACGAGCTACAGCCCGAACCGCTGAACGGAATTACCCAAAATTTGGCAAAAAGGAAGAGCTTGGTTCAGAAAGCGACCTTTTTTTTTAAAGGGTGTAAATCCGTTCAGTAGTTTTTGAGAAATTCAAAAAATAAGAGTCAATAAATCAATTTTCCATTGGAAACTTTGTGCAAGGCTACAGCCGAAACTATTGAACGGGATTACTCCAAATTTGGCAGAAAGGTAGTGCTTGGGTCAGAAAGTGACCTTTTTTTAAAAATGGTGTAAATCCGTTCAGTAGTTGCTGAGAAATTAGAAAAATAAAAGTTTCGATATCTTGGCGGAGCCTAGGTCGCTTCACTGTGATTGGCTGCTAGCAGTCCAAACCAGGAAGTGTTGGCAGCCATCTTGTGGCTCAGTAGAAGCGAGTCATCCAAAAACGGAGAAACAAAGGTATAAAACAAGAGAAGGGGGCAGGGTAGAAAAACCCTGACCCCCAAGGCCTGCTCAGGGCGTCCCAGAAGGTCCCCCAGGGTCCAAAAAATCATTTAAAAAAAATAAAAAATCGGCAAAAATTTGCACTGGGGTCACGGGTTCTCACATTTCATTTTGATGAGGCCGTTGGGTGGACTAGGTTCCAGGGGTATTTGTTAAAAAATAATAGCAGGGGCTCGCAGGGGTTGCGGGCGTGCGCTGGGGTCCACGAAGCCCCGGGGCTTCACTCATGTTGGGAGGGGGGTTACGCGGCCCCCCTTCTGGAGCCTTCTATGTGCTTGTAACTTTGGCGTCGTCTGATGAATCTTTATGAAATCATCCAAAAAGTTTCTCTTTTTTTGATTAGCTCTTATATTGAAAGTTTGGGGGTGAATGGTGTAGGAGGGACTGAGAAAAAATAGGGTCCTAAAACATGTTTTCTCCATGCAATTTTCATACAAAACATTACAGAAAACTACAGGTGAAACTGCTGAAATTTGACAGGGAGAAAGGTGATGGTCCAGAAATCACGCTTTTGTTTAAATGGTGTAAATCCGTTCAGTAGTTTTTGAGAAATATCACATTTTACAGATATCGATATTTGAGATTTCTGACATGTAATTGGCTGAAGGGTTACAAGCACCAGCTTGCGGCTTATTGGCTGTGAATGGTTGAAACCTGGAAGTGATGGCAGCCATTTTGTGATTTACTCTGTCAGCTCGCATCTCTCCGTGTAGAAGCCATCGGGTTCATAGTTTTACCTCTGCCAGGCAACACTGGCATCTCTGTGAGATATGCCTTTCATGCTGCCTTTCTTCATATCACCAGGTTGCGGCTATGCCTTTAGAAGCCCGTCCGTCGGCTCGGAGCTCTGTGAGTCAGTCTGTTGGTACGATCCCCTACACTACCCAAAGACCACTGCACTGTCGTAAACTCTAAAACACTACCCCAGCATGATCCCCTACAGTACCCAAACACCACTGCACTACCCTAAACCCTAAATCTACCCCCAGCATGACCCCCTACCCAAACACCACTGCACTACCCTAAACCCTAAAATACTACCCCAGCACAACCCCCTACACAACCCAAACACCACTGCATTGTCATAAACCCTAAAACACTACCCCTAGCAGGACCCCCTACACTACGCAAACACCACTGCAGTACCCTAAATCCTAAAACACTATCCCCAGCACAACCCCTTACACTACCCAAACACCACTAGACTACCCTAAACCCTAAAACACTACTCCCAACATGACCCCCTACACTACACAAACACCACTGCACTACCCTAAACCCTAAACCACAACCCCCAGCATGACCCCCTACACTACTCAAACACCACTGTTCTACCCTAAACCCTAAAAGTCTACCCCAGCACGACCCCCTACAGTACACAAACACCACTGCAGTACCATAAACACTAAAACACTACTCCGAGGACGACCCCTTACACTACCCAAACACCACTGCATTTTCGTAAACTCTAAAACACTACCTCCAGCACGATTCTTACACTACCCAAACACCACTGCACTACCTTAAACCCTAAAACGCTACCCCCAGTATGAACTCCCAAACAGTACACAAACACCACTGCACTACTCTAAATCCTAAAACAGTACTCGCTGCATGACTTCCCACACTACACAAACATGACTGTGCTACCCTAAATCCTAAAACACTACTCCCAGCACGACCCACTACACTACACAAACACAATTGCACTGCTGTAAACCCTTAAACACTACTCCCAGCATGACCCCCTACACTACCCAAACAGCACTGCACTGCCGTAAACCCTAAAACACTACTGCCAGCATGACCTTCTACACTACACAAACACCACTGCACTACCCTAAACCCCAAAACAGTACTCCCAGCATGACCCCTTATACTACCCAAACATTACTGCATTGTCGTAAACTCTAAAACACTACCTCCAGCACGATTCTTACACTACCCAAACACCACTGCACTACCTTAAACACTAAAACGCTACCTCCAGCACGAACCCCCTACAGTACACAAACACAACTGTACTACCCTAAAGCATAAAACAGTACCAGTACCTGTTCGCAGGTCTGCCTCTGCGAGCCGTCGTGTCCCTAGCTGTACATATGCGATCCAGTCCGTTAGGTGATAGGTGTGTCTCTGCTAGCAGGGCCCTTGGCCCGTTGGTGTCCCTTTGTGAGTTAGATCCGAGCTCTCCCTCTGCGAGCCAGCATGCTGGTGTGCGTTTGTGGGCCGACGGCCCATAGCTCTCCCTGTGCAAGCCGAGCCGACGGGCCACAGCTCTCCCTCTGCGAGCCTGCCCGACGGCCCAAAGCTCTCCCTGTGCTAGCCGGATGGCAGCTGTCACTGTGAACCGATATTGGGAATTTAAGGCAGCTCTAAAAAGAGTCCTTGTGTTTATTAGTTGGAGCTACATATAAGTGCGGATGCACAGCTTCTGGTTATTCAGAAAAACTCGATTTCCCTGATCTGTGAAGTGTACTCCATCACTTCTGTAGATATCAGCCATATCAAAACGTATGTTGTTGTTGTAGATCGACCCCATTCTATGGTCTCTGAGGTATGCAGACACAGCTTTGTTGACATTCTTCCTAGATTTTTCAATCTGAGGGCAAAATTGGTTTGACCATTTCCACTTCTGTCTTTGGCATATATTGGAATATACAAAGACAGTTTGAGGCAAAAGCAACATCAATTGTCGAAAGGTGTCTTTCATTAGCATTTCCAAACCTACACCAGTCAATGTGCCTAGGTCGCTACCACCACAGTGCACAATCATGAGGTCAGGGTGTTGGTGATGCAAACAGGTTTTAACCAAAGGCAACAATTGGTGCCACTTCAATCCTCTCTGTCCAAAACATTTAATGTCCACATTTTGTAAACCTAGGTCTAAGTCAATACGTCTCTGTTGTGTATACCTCTTGCACCAGAAAACATAGCTATGTCCTACGATCCACACTAGCATTTTGAAGATATGGCTGGGAAGTATGGATAGATGTCTGTAGCTCATGCATTCCGTTCGTAGAATAAGAGATATGTTTAAAGGTGGGGAACTACTTTTTTTTCTCATTCAAAACAATAACTGATTGAGAGATGAAAAGAATTGTTTTTTAAAAGAAGGGTGCACATTCGTTTTGTGGAAAAGCATCTTTGTGATTGGTTAAGAAAAAGCAGTTTAAACGTGGAGTACATATCATAGGATAACATTTGGTCAACTCAACCACACCTGCTGTTTAAAAAATTGATGAACTTTTAACCTGCACGTGTTGTAGAATGTTCTAGAAAGTGTGTTGATAGAATACGTTGCACTTCTGACTTCTAAGTGTCCTTGAATATTTAAAAAACTGTTTATATGGAAAATTCAAAAACAGCCAATAGAGAGAAGTTTTGCAATCTAAAAGAATCAAGGAACTATTCTTATTTGTTCTTTACATGTATTTATATGTAGAGCAACAAAATTATAGACACAACAGCACCAGGAAGAGGAACAAGCAGGGAGTGGAGGGAAAGGGTGAGATGGGCACAATGGCACACATGCACCATTAAGTACAGCACAACTACAGACAAACCATGGCCAAAATTAAACACACCAACAAGGAGCACAAGTCACACAACCCTCCAATATCACACCACTGAACAAGCACAGAAGTGAAAACCACACTGCCTAAAAGGGAGAAGGGTGAACAAAATCTCACATGAAGGAACATCTCACACACAATGCAGCACACACACATAGGAAGCAGAGCACACCAACATCCAACACAATGTTGTCCAAGCACAAGCATTCGCACAATCTAACACAGGACACAAATTCACTCGCCTGTGGTGGATAAACGTCCAAAAGTGTCAGTACGAAACAGGCACATGAGAATGCATAAGTACAAACCCACAGTCCGGAAGGGGTAGCAATTCACGTATGGCAGGCAGCCAGAGAGTCCGTGACACACACATTGGCATACAAATGAAGACACAACACATTTGGATACAAGTGAAAATGTGGAAACTTTATAAAAAAAAGTGTGTGTCAGTACAGCCAAGAGTAGTGCCACAATATACAGACATATGCAGCAGCATGCCAGAATAAGGAACTTAGGAAAACGTCCATGTTCACCTCGGGGTAGTCCATCACCAACACACGTCAGTGTCAAGCAGCGTTGGTTGTCCGTGCCTCGGACATGAGTCGACGCCAATGCAGCCATGTCCACTGCCGTCTTGGGACATGTGACCAGATGCACAATGTGCAATGATTCGGCAGAACACGTGGAAGGTGGCACATCGAGTCGTGTTTGAGGTATCTTGTCACTCGTCCATGAAATGCAGCTGCGTAAGCCGCTATCTCTAATGAGTGATGGTTGGCCACAATATTTGACATGTCGTCGACGTAATCCATCAGCTGACCGGGACAGATGTGCTGGCTCCAACCCCGATACCCAATGTGCACCAAAGCAGAATCGGGAAGTGGGTCAATTTGCTCACTGCATAGTACGACATGTGCAATCTCCCAGGCCCAGTTCCCAACATGCATGCCAAACATCCATGCATGCCATAAACGGGCATCACCATGACACTCCTGGTCGTGGGCCAACAGTGGGCGCACACACCCATTGTAATCCATGTCAGCTACCCACATGTTGGAGAGGCACACCTCCATGCACCACTCGGATAGGCATGTACGATATTGCAAAACAGGTTGACCGCAAGTGATGTCCGCAATGCGGAAGCTCAGCCGGTAAGTGATCTGCAGCACTGCCAAAGGCAGTGCACCCAGGACATGCAGCAGACGCGCAAGGTATAGGTAGACGTGAATGGAGTCGACCATGTGTTCAGGATGCCCTGCCATTGCATCAGTGGCTCTGCTTGTAGCTGCACTGGCTTGCCGTGTGCCAGTCTTGTGGATGAAATGGCAGAGCTTGGTGCAATGAGCTGGGTATGTGTGCAATGGGTGCAGGGCAGGGGTGTGGTGGGAGTACGTGTGAAGGCCATTTCATGCACGCTAACTACAATGAAGGACTTTTGAGTGTGGGATGTGTACTCGTTGTTCTCAAATCGGGCAGTGCGTAGTGTGGGAGATGGATGCAAATATTATCGTATCTTTCAGGGGGGGCTGGCCACTTGCAAGTTCCTTCTCAGAGCAGCAGATGTTTTAGCGCAAGATAGCTCAGACAAAGAACCTTTCATCCCTACAGTAACTTCTCCAGCTGCATTCATACAGGATGTGTACAAAGGCAGGTCGTGGGTGTTGTGGGATGTCTGCGACCCTGGTCATCATGGATGAGATGCCCAGCACGTGGCACATGGGCGGGTTCACTGTGTGTTACGTTGCCAAACAGCTGCTCCTCCCTTCCTCGAGCCCCAACACTTTTGTGCGCTGCGTTGTTGTATCCCATGCACTCCTACGGCACACCATTGTAATGCCTATTCGTGCATGTCCTGCGGCATTCCAATCACACCGTGACACTGCCATTTGGAGGTGGTGCATGCCACTTTACAACATCAACTGCTGCGGCCCTTGTGGCGGCCACACCAGAACACAGAGACACACTTACCGTGCTTCTTGCACACGGACATGTCCAAGACACCCCGTTCCCCTTGCCGGATAGGCACACCCCTGCGCTGACCTGTGTACGCTGGACCAGCACACGCCGCTTGTGCATGCAGGAGGATGCGTGCGTAGCTACATGTCCATGCTCACTGCCAATGCTGAGGTGACATGGTAACGTCTGCTGAAGACAGCACACTGTGATGTTGCAGGGCCTGTGCCCATCATGTTAACACAATGACCACACGGACGCACTTGCTCAGATGCAGATTCGGGGGGCGTTGGCAGTCGTGGGGTTGTTGCGATGAGTGTTGTGGATCTCATGGGTATCTGTGTATCATGCTCATTGACTCTATGGCACCTGTGGGTGTTAAGGTGTCTCTCTTAGCTGTGTTCCTTTTCGTGCTGCAGGTAGATGTCCTGCTGAACTCCAGCAGAAAGCAGGTGTAAAATCCCTGGTGCTAACGCGGCTTATCGCCGGAATTTGTTTTGCATCGCAGTTTTTGCCTTTCGTTGTCAAAGTTGTGATGTGGTTTTTTTCGTGTACAGAAAAATAAACAAACTGGGCAGTGTATCCCATCAAGCTCCAGCACCTGACCCACTATTCCCAATCAATATAAATACATTGAGATTTCTTCATTGATTTTGTGTGTACACTGTTCATGCACCCACTACCACAGTGCAATTCAATACAGGATTTTAGTATTTAGAATCAATCGCAAAGGTGCACCTTGTGTGTTTTTGCATGGGAACACCTACTCTGCATCTCATTATCAGCACTTTAATGCAACTAAAGTTGAAATAAATCTAACACACTATTCAGAAGCTGGTGCAAACTGCAGACATCACCAGTATTCCCGTGATAACTGCCCCAAAATTTAACACCAAGGTGGACACCATCAAATAACAGTAATAAGAACGAAAAAGAGTCACACAGCACTTAAGTAACAACCAAAAACTTTATTGATTTTTTTTTTCAAACTTTATTTTTCTGTTTACGTACATATAGAGGATAAACTAAATTTAACAAACTCAACACAAAACAACAAGGTGGAAGACTCCTGTCGGGTCCATCAATGTCTACGACACAGCCTGGAAAATAAAACACAAAATAAGGACGTGTGTAAAGCGCATATCAAAGGAGTGAGACACAGAGAAATAGAGAAGGAAAAAAAAGCCAGAGAGAAAAAGAGAGGGAAGGAAAGAAAGGGAGTGAGAAAGGGAGAAAGGAGAGAGGGTGAGAGACATAGAAGGAAAGGAAGGAAGAGAGTGAGAGAGAGAGTGAAGAGAGGGAAGTGAGAGAGAGAGAGAGAGAGAGAGAGAGAGACACTGCCGCCCCTGCGCATCCATGACCAAATAATTACTTGCTGCCACCGGAGTGTCTGTCAGTGGGCACTCCACATGCCCGTGAAAGCTCCAGGGCCCAGTCCTGCCACCATGGCTTGGTGCACATTATGTGGACCCGCGCCACGGCTCAGCAGATCCCACACATGTCGCTGAGTCCTGAATCATCAATGGCAGAGACCACATCAGCTTTTGGTGCCGCTAACCCTGTGCAACGCAAGTCAGCGCCACGTGGTGGTAGGCCGCTGATGGCCATACAACTTAGGGTGCGACTAACCCTGTGCAACTCAAGTCCATGCCACGTGTTGGTAAGCCCCTGATGGCCACATCAGCTTCGGGTGGCACTAACCCAGTGCAAGTCAAGTCCGCACCACGTGGTAGTAGGCCCCTGATGGCCACATTATGTTCGGGCGGCACTAACCCTGTGCAACTCAAGTCCATGCCACGTGGTGGTAGGTCACTGATGGCCACATCAGCTTTGGGTGGCACTAACCCTGTGCAAGTCAAGTCCGCGCCACGTGGTATTAGGCCCCTGACGGCCATACAGCTCAGGGTGCGACTAACCCTCTGCGCAACTTTTTGTGGACTCTTTGTGATTGAGACCCGTGGAGCATCCACCATCCAGTCACCACCGGCAATAAAGTATGTGACATTGTCGATGCATTATATTTGCATGGTCACATGGCCTGTGACGCATGTGCCAGATTGGTGTAGTGTGTGTGCAAACCTGCCCTCAGGGAGTGGCCGTGACATGTTGACAACTAGACCACTAACCTGCACACCAACAGCGAGTACGCCTGCGACAGGTAGCTATGTGGGGGGGTGAAAATGTGTTTTCTCAATGGATTTTCCATAGGAAACTTTAGACAAGGCTACAGGTCAAACTGCTGAATGGAATTACGCCAAATTTGGTAGGGAGAAAGGTCATGGTCCAGAAAGCGCGCTTTCTTGCATCGAGTGAAAATATAAAAGAAAGGTCCCGGGGGCAATTTAATATATCGGAGCTCTGTCTGTGCGAGATAACTCTTTCATGCTCCCTCTGCCCAACAACACCACTTCGCAGCTATGCCGTTAGAAGCCAGTCCGTCGGCTCGCAGCTCCCTACCTTTGAGAGCTAGTATGCTGATGTGCCTGTACCTCTGTGAGCTACTACACTGCTGTTCCTTTGGGAACAGACGGCTCGTAGTACTGCGTCTGTGATTCGAGCTGACGGGCCGCAGTTGTCCCTCTGTGAGCCTGGGTGCGAACTGTTCATAAGTCACACTACATAAGCATTGAAAAGCCATTTTGTGATTCAGTCCATCAGCTGGCATCTGTCCGAGGCATTTCTGAAAACATACCGGAGTTCTTTCTGTGAAAGATACCCCTTTCACGCTGCCTCTCCCCACATCAGCAGGTAACACACCCTCTTCCCACAGTATTACCATACCCCCAACAACCTTCTTGGGCCCGGAATTGTCCCTGTGCGGTTGGACAAACAAGAATCTTAGTCATGTATAGATTTACATATAAAACATTTTATTTAAACAAAACAACAACAAATAAAATTGAAGGAAGTCTGGTGCTGTGGTCGCTGCCACGAAGTTGGGGTCACTGCCATTCAGGAGTCAGGACACAGTTCCACATGTGGCATCGGCTTGTGTTGAACAGGGTTAGTGGCACCACTTGTCGCCGGCCTTGCATATGGAAATATGCCTCACTGATCAAAGGGTGTCTGGTGCTGTGGTCGCTGCCACGGACTTGGGGTCACTGCCATTCAGGACTTAGGACACATTTCAACATGTGGGATCGGCTTGTGTTGAACAGGGTTAGTGGCACCACGTGTCGCATACTTATGTTGAACAGGGTTAGTGGCACCACGTGTCGCCGGTCTTCCACAGTGTAGGCCGGAGGTAGCGGTCAGCAAAGGCCCACAGCCACGTGACGTTGACTTGAGTTGCACAGATTGGGAGCGTACAGTCTTCTTAACCCATTATACTCTCTTACACAATTTGCATCGGCACTAATCTTGAATTGTTAGCCCTGCTAACCGCATTGTAGGCCAGAGGCAGCAGACATCAAGGGCCCACAGCCACCTGGCGTTGACTTGAGCTGCACAGAGTTAGTGGTACTTGAAGCACTTAGCGTGTGCGCAGTCAGCGATGATGCGTGGTCCGGGCTGGCTGCACTGGTAGCAATGCCTGTTGCCTACTGGACTGTGTCATCTGCAATCGTGAGTTGCTCTGAATTGTGAGCCCTACTCACCGCAGTGGAGGCAGGAGGCAGCGGTGAGGAAGGGCCCACAGCCACGTGTTGTTCACTTGAGCAATTTCTCTTGCCTACTGGACTGTGTCATCTGCAATCGTGACTCAATCTGAATTGTGTTCCTTGCTGTCCACAGTGCATATCGAAGGCAGTAGTTTGTACAGACATAAGTACGGGGTGCTGTGCTGCTGGGGGCCTGTGTGGCGGAACCCAGCGATCGGCTGAGAAGGCTGGTGGTCACGTTGGTGGCCTCGTGGCAGGGTGAGGGGCGCAGCCCTGGCAGACGCTTTGGCCTTCCCACTCCGGTTACGCTTATGCTTACAGGAGGGGACTACACAGCTACATGACTGAGATCTTCCCTAGTGTTTGACGTAACATGGTTGGGTCTACTGTCCACAACACTATAAGCACCAGTAGTTTTTGTGCACATGGAGAGGTGTGTGTTCTGCATACTGAGATGTGTCCAGCACATCACCGCTACACTTGGCATTGTGTGCATTGTTATTCATGGGTGAATTGCTTCCTTTACATATAGTTTGTTCACACCTGTCCCAATATTCAACTATTTTGTGGCTGAGGGGCCATGCCATTTCTGGAAAGTTTGCTGTCTTGTTCTGCGCTGCCTCGGTGGTAGGGGGGTCCTGGGGTGGTGGGGGGTGTTGCGGCGTTCTTGGGTGTCGGAGCTGCGTGGTAGGTCTATGACATGTGTAGGTCTTCAGATGTGGCTCTGGGTTGGGCTCTCTTTCATACTATATGTAGTTGTTTAATATTTAAAAAACCAGGAAGACATTATATAGTTTAAATACCAAATAAAAAAATTATAGTAGGGAGAGGGGTGGTACGGGGGGAGGTCCTGAGGGTTGTGGGAGTGGGTGTTGTGTCCTTCTTGGGTGTCGGAAAAAAACAATAGGTTAAATGAACATTATAGTTAGAAGATAGCATTAAAAAAAACATTGAAATTCACTGAAAAAACCATAGGATTCAGGGATGTTATAGAACAAAATTAGTATTTAAAAAACCTTTGAAATTCACTGAAAAAACCATAGGTTTCAGGCATGTTATAGTTAGAAATTGGCATTTAAAAAAACCTTTGAAATTCACTGAAAAAAACATAGGTTTCAGGTGCTTTATAGTTAGAGATTGGCATTT
Source organism: Triturus cristatus (assembly GCF_964204655.1). Classification (NCBI taxonomy): domain Eukaryota; kingdom Metazoa; phylum Chordata; class Amphibia; order Caudata; family Salamandridae; genus Triturus; species Triturus cristatus. The sequence continues at coordinate 720,782,101 of NC_140579.1, forward strand.
AAAAAACCTTAGAAATTCACTGAAAAAACCATAGGTTTCAGGGACGTTATAGTTAGTTGGACATCGCACTCACAAAACCATAAAATTCCACCCTTATAGTTAGTTCAGCTAGCTATAACTCGCGCCTCCGCAGTGCACTGCTGATGACGTCACATATTACATCATTCATGAGATGGTCAGTGACATCACTGATGACATCTCAAATGACATCACTGATGACATGATCCATGTGACAATCTGATGCACCTCCTTACACACCCATTCACCCATACAATCATTCATACATGCAGTCACTGATCAATAGAACACTATCAAATGCACTCATACACCTATATAGACATTGACACAACAGCACTCAACCTAGTCAGTTATGTACTCATCCTAGTCCAGTGGTTCCCAAACTTTTTTGACCCGCGGCTCCCTTGACCTATTGGCCATTGGCCGCGGCTCCCCATTATGTTACGTTTTTTTCAGCAGGTTGGAGATGTAAGCCCTGCCTATGGAGTACTTAACTTTTTCTCACTGAAAATGACTGGGATGAAGCCAATGAAGGTAATTTAATCATAAGGCTTCCCTCTTGTCTTCAGGCCCAACAGTGCCAGCAGTGTGTGCATTCACGGATGTTGGTGCTTCTAGGGTAGGAGATCACCACTGCAAGGGTGATTAAAATCCTTTGGGAGAGATGTCGGAATCAAAGTACACCTTTTAGTAGATGCTAATGGAGACCGCTTTAAATACAAAGGAGAGATTCGCCATCGAACATTATACACAAATTGCAGACTTCTATCACTGGCTGAGGGGGAGGAGAGGCCAGGGACTCAGGCCAGAAGATCTGTAGGTCAGAGATACCAACCCCAGGAGCAGGATACAGGACTTGTTGTTTCTCACTACTCTGGATTAACCACTCTCTCTGCCCCATTGAAAAACATGGGATGGACAGTATGAAACTTTCAGTGAGTGGCCAGGATTCTCATGAACCTTGAGATGTGGCTGGGAGACAGCAGCATACATATGATATCATAAACCAGTGGAGTTTAGGACCACAGTGTGAGGAGTCATACAGGAGTTAAGCACCACTGGTGATAGCATGGAGTCTGGAGAAGCACCACAGAGAGGTGGCAGTGGATCGAGAGTGAAGTGTCACCACCACAGTTATGGGGAAATAGTCGCAATGGTTTAAGAAGAGGTATGGGTGTGTGAGGATAGTAATAAGGAGTGTGGAGGGAAAAGCAGAACTCTGGGGACTCCACACCTCAGACTAGTGAATGATGATATGAATGAATGAAGGACAGATAGATGCCAACTAGGCGCTTCATGCTCCCTCTTGGATGTGAGAGGGCCCCCTCTCTCCTCTCATGTCCCTTTTAATTCCCCAATACTTGTTTTTAGGCCAGACAAGAAGTAAAAGTAAAGTTACAAGCATGCAGATAAAAGATGGTCCCCTGATTTTATCACAAGCCTCATAACTTCATGACATGCGCTGAGAGTGATGTAACAAAAAGAAGAGTCTCTTGATTTCAGAGCCCAGCATGTCACCTTATTCATTCTTCGCTGTGCTTTGGTGTCCCTCCACAGCCACGGTCACGCGGATGATAAAAAGAAAGGAACGCACCTGCGGAATCTGTGTGTCATATAATATCTTTTGCAAAGTAGTGACATCATTAGAACGGAAATATTTAGATTTTTTTTAGCTATTATTAAGTTAAAAATAGGGACAGCTGAGAATTGACTCAAAATAACATTATTAATGCAAAGTGAAACCCACGAACATACATTTGAATAAAGAGAAAACACACACAGAAAATCGATAATGGCAGTCTTTCTGTTATTTGAAATGATTTTGGGCACAGGTAAATGTCAGACTATATTAATTGTCACAGTGTTGGCCCCACTGTGCCCAAGTCTTTTTCCCAAGGCTATCCATTTAGTTCATTGTAAAGTACATTCACTGTTACGTCATTGTCTTGGGGTACAATTAAGTTTAATTTATTTTCACTTCATGGTCAGGAAATGATAGTGCGGTCACCAGCACCCCGTGTGGTTTTTGAGAGAATGGCTGCTATGGTAAAAACATGATCTAAATGTAATGCAAATATATCATTTTTGCGCATCTGTTTGCGGTGCCCCTGGCTAGTTCCGACAGCGCACCGGGATGCCGTGGCGCACTCTTTGGGAACCACTGAACTAGTCACTCATGCAAAGAATCAATCACAGTTCCATTTACTCACCTACACAGTTATACACACACCACCTCATTTATTCATACAGATAGTAACGCATAATTAGTCTCTTATATAATCACTAATACAAGTATACACTCATACATACAGCCACTCTCACAATCACTAACTCACGTATAGTCATTTCTATACACTAACTCTCACATACACTGCCTTTTATATATGTACTTAGCTGGACATGTGAACTGAGACATCGATTCACTCACCAAGACTCCCATACACACACTTACCCACCCATACAACTGTTTCCACATGCACTCTTAAACTCATACACCCTGTCAATCAACCACTCACACATCTATGCACAGAGTCAAACACCCCCCACCCAACCACACACACACTCAGTCTCCTATACAAATACGCAGGCAACTAATCAATAACCCATATAGACATTCATGTAGCTACTGACCAACCGATGCAGCAGCTTACACAACAACAGAGTGATACAGACATTCACACACTTTAGACACTAACCCATGTATTCTGTAAGATACATTTAATCATTCACTTAAACAGTCAGTCATACACCTACTAAATCCTCCACCCAGGCACTTATACATCCATTCATTCTTCAATACAGCTTAGTATATATATATAAAATACATATTTAAATTTTAAAGAAAACCACATTCACTGGATGATGTCATCAGTGATGTCATCAGTGATGTCATTTGAGATGTCACCAGTGATGTCACTGACCATGTCATGAATGATGTAATATGTGACGTCATCAGCAGTGCATTGCGGGGTCGTGAGTTATAGTTAGCTGAACTAACTATAATGGTGGAATTTCTATGGTTTTGTATGATCCCTGAAACCTATGGTTTTTTCAGTGAATTTCTAAGGTTTTTTAAATGCTAATTTCAAACTATAACGTGCCTGAAACCTATGGTTTTTACAGTGAATATATATATATATATATTACCTACTGGCGGTCGCCAGTAGGTAGTTATAGTTAGGACCCTGTTTCCATAGGAAATCTGCAACATTCTATTTGGAATAACTTTGGCGCCGGTCGACGAATCCTCGCGAAATTTTCAAAATAGGTGGGGCGCTACGCTCCGCTCCTACCCTGAAAGTCTCGGGGGGATTCGTCAAGCAGGGGCCGAGAAAAAAGGGGGGTCCCAAAACGCGTTTTCCCCATGCATTTTTCCATAGGACCTTTAGACACAGCTACAGCCCGAACGGCTGAACAGAATTACTTGAAATTTGGCAGAGAGGTAGCCATAAGGTCAAGGAAGTGCCTTTTGCAGGTCTGGTGTAAATCTGTTCAGTATTTCCTGAGAAAATAGCATTTAAAAGCATATATATATGTGGGCGGAGCCTAACCACACATCTCATCCTGAGATCTGATTGGCTGTCAGCACTTCATCCAAGAAGTGTTGGCAGCCATCTTGGGACCAATATACATGATAGCACCTCATTAAAAAGCATTGCAGTTAATAGAAGGTTTTAAGACTTTAGTTACATTATAAATCATTTGTTGATGGTACCATACTCATTTTAGGAATTGTGGTATGTTCTAAGGTGATTTCACCATGTGAAAAAGCCTTCTGCTGGGATATCATGATTGAGAGAAAAATATTTTCTCATGCTTTTACCACAGAGGTTTGGAAGGTGATCTATAGGCTAAACTGAGAGCTTATTTTCTGTAAATTCACATTATCTTTCTCAGTCATGTGAGAATGAAGTCTGACATTCTCAGTAAAACATGTACATCCAACAAGGGCAGAGACTGTCAGTTGATTCCTTTGTGTTCTACTGAAGCTTCCCAGAGTGTTCCAAAGAACTACTAGAGCGCTAACAGTCCTACTTATGATAAACGTATGGCACACCTGAAGCCATCTTGCTTGGATTAAAGTGGTAACTCTTAAAACATTTAATTTAAAAAGGAACAAAATGAGGGGGTTCATTTTTCCATAAAAAGTATGATTAGTGCTGCAGAAAGAAAAATTAGGGCACATTTTGAGTGACTTCTCAAATCCTCTTCTATTTCATTAAAAAATTCTGACATGCAGACTGAAACATGCACTTTCAATACCAGCAGCAGTTTTCCCTGGTGAGCAGTAGCTTTACTACAGTGATCTAATGAGCAAAAAGAGTGCTAACATTCTGAATTTATGGCAAATGTGTGACACATCTGAATGCCTTCTTGATGGAATCAAAGTAAAAAACTGAAAGTATTTCCTACTGAGGAGACTGCAGTAAATGAGGAAATTAGGAAACTTCATAACAAATAAGTCTCCCAAGATGGCCACCAGAGACAAAAAAGCCCAAATGTAGCCCAAATATCACCCAGATGTAGCCCAAGTATAGCCCAATGACAGAATGTCCCAGAATGTTCTTAAAAACAACTAGAGCGCTTACTGTCTTCATTATGACAAACGTATGGCACACCTGAAGCCATCTTGATTGGAATAAACTGGTAACACTTAAAACATTTAATTTAAAAAGGAACACAATGAGGGGGTTCATTTTGTCATAGAAATTATGATTAATGCTGAAGAAAGAAAATGAGGGCACATTTTGAGTGACTTCTCAAATCCTCTTCTATTTCATTAAAAAATTCTGACATGCAGACTGAAACATGCACTTTTAATACCAGGAGCAGACTTCCATGGTGAACAGTAGTTTTACTACAGTGATCTAATGAGCAACTAGAGTGCTAACATTCAGAATTTATGGCAAATGTGTGACATATCTGAATACCTTCATGATGGAATCAAAGTAAAAAACTGAAAGCATTTCCTACTGAGGAGACTGCAGTACATGAGGAAATTAGGAAACTTCATAACAAATAAATCTCCCAAGATGGCCACCGGAGACAAAAGAGCCCAAATGTAGCCCAAAATCACCCAGATGTAGCCCAAATATAGCCCAATGACAGAAGTGTGCAAAACACTTATTATTTTGTGTTTTTGCAGTGTTATATAGTGCAGACTTGTCAGGTATTGGAGTGCTTTACATGAGCATTGGTTACATCACACAAGAACAAATTCATTTTGGTTGTAGACATGGGGAGACTAAGTGATTTGACCAGAATCACAGAATGTCGAGCTGAAGCAGAAACTGCAACCTGGTTCCCCAGTTGCAAAGTCTGCAGTTCTGGAAGTAACACCACATCCTCTCCCCTAAGTGCAACATTTAATCAAGTGGTCAACTGGATAAAAAAACATAAAGATAACAAATAATTTAAAAGTGCTTTGTCGCTATTTGAAAACTCAGAAAATATGTCCTTATTTTAGTCTTTTAGAGCACTAACCATAATTTTGATGCCAATAAGACCCTCTCATATATGTAATTTCTAAAGGAAATGCTCTAGATATTACAGTTTTGATTACATCAAGATGATGTCAGGCGTTCCACACTTTTGTAATAAATATAGAATGTTAGCAATCTAGTTGTTCATTAGGATACTGTTGAGAGGCAGAGGCCAGGGGCACGGACTCTGAAAATTGAAGGCAGGTAGGAGGGTGCAAAGGCAACAATTTAACCACACTGAGCAGGCAGGAAGGGCCGTGGAAGCACAACAGACTATGGAGGGCAGTGGAAAGGGGGGCAGGGGCAACAAACCAACAATACAGGACTTGCAAGAGAGGCTGTTGGAGGGAAGATCTATTACGGGTCAAGGAAGCTAGGGGCGGTCCCCAGATCCCCGGGAGCCACCACAGAACTGAGCAGGAGAGTGAGTCAGGGACAAAAGGGGCACCTTAATTTGAGCCGGGGTGCCTAGGAACGCTTGCTCCAAAAATGAAGAAAACAGACATATGAGACATGGAATTGGAGGCAGAATACAATGGCAGTTTAATGAGAAGATGCAACTTCAAAGAAACCGCAGAATAGAGACATAAAGTACAAAATACAGAATCCAGATAATCATACAGCTGTCATAATATTCTCTGTATCTCAATTAATGTACTGACAGAGAGAGAGAGAAAACACATCTATAAATGCATCATGAGAAACAAGTTACACCAAGGAAAATGTTACCTAGGAACACTCACGTTTACTCTTAGAGCAAGCATTCCTGCAATTACAATACAAAATCTTTTAAATGCAAAAGTAAAGAGAACAATGGTTAAACATAACATGACATTTCATATAGGTAAAATAGAATAAGATACTTCAAGCAAAGCAGAGCAAGACATTTTAAGCAAAGGAAGACAAGAGCTCCCAGCTCTTGGGGAAAACCTGCACTGCCTGTTAACCTACATACAGACGGCGAGGTAGTCCGTCGATATCTGTGGGTGCTCCCTTTTTATATCATTTTGTGGGCTCCTTTGCACGCTACATCTACCTACGTATGCTACCCAAAAGCTTCGTCTGCAGATTTTACCAGACATTTCGTCATTTACCCACTTAATGCTGACAATGGACTGGGTGAAAAGGTCAGTCTCTCAGGCCAATCGCTTATCGTAAGTTCCATAGAGCAAGCAGAAAATAATGGGTATTGTACGGGAATTCAATATATTCATGTATAAAATCTCCTCAGTTCTCCTAACTTGACGCTCTGCGGTTGCCACTTCCTTAAAAGCGGGAAACCTGCCCAGGAAGCAAGTACCAGTCCAGGATGCAGCCTACTGTATGTCGACAGCTTCAGGGGGATGTTGAACTTTGATACCGAGCACGGAGCACTCGGGTAGGATGGGGGCTACTAGTTTGGATCAGAAGGCCTCGCAGACCTGCCTTCAGACTGCTATACACTAAAATTGCAGAGCTATGGTCAATTTAACAAAGAGGCCTACATATTGAACAGAAGGGCCTACACAGGGGTTTTATGCTGGCTGAGTGGTAAGGATGTCTCAGGATAATTATATAGCAACACAGGACCCGCTGGTCAATTTAATACGGCCTACAAATGCAGCTGGCAGGGCAAGGACAAGGGTCTCACACTTCAGGTGTGGACAGAACGGGCCAGGGGCCCCCTGTGATACAAAATCTACCCTCCTTCAAGGCTGTGGCAATGTAATAGACCATTGTGGGCAGAAGGAAGAAGCAATGGTAGTACAACCATACATGCCAACAGACCCGATTCAGCCAGGAAACGTCCAATGTTTTTAAGCTCAAATGGGCTTTATTTGATCTGTCTCCTGTCTACAATATCCTCTTTTTCAATGTAACTCAAAGGGGAAAATCAATACCCCAGTTTTTTTTCAAAATCTCCCTCTTACCAAGTTCAAAATGTTCGCAAGTATGGTACATTGGATCATGGAAGGAAATGGGATAGGGACATGGACTTGGATAACAGAGGACAGGAGGGACATGGAGAGGTGCACCAAACTGACCCTGCAGGGCAGGCATCAGGGTTTGCAGTAGCACAATACACCACACAGGGCATGCAGGACGGGAGTGCAGCACAACAATCCATAGAAAGCAAGAGGGAGGGGACAGGACCATGCACATGGACAACAGAGAACAGAGGGGCAAGAGGCAATGGTAGCTAGCTGACCATAATGGACAGACAGGAGAGAAAGCTGCAGCATAACAGACCATAAAGGGCAGGAGGGACGGATCAGGGGCATTACAATGGAACAGACAAGCCAGGAGGGAGGGAGTAGGGCTGGGGGCAAGGGGGCAGGGCAGGAGCAGCAAGATAGCCATGGAGGTCAGGCAGGATGGGCACTAGAAGCAAGACACACCATGAAGAGCAACAGTGAGACTGTGATGGCATACACACAGACCATGGAGGGAAGGTGGGAGGGGCCATGGCAGCACAGAAGACCATGCATGGCAAGTGGGAGGGTTAGTGGCAGCACAATGGCTATGATGGGCAAGAAGGAGGGTGGATGGGCATGCACAAAGGACGATGGAGGATAGAAGGGAGGGTCAGGACCTGTGCACAGACAAGAAAGTTCAGGGGAAGGGACCTCACAACAGACCACACGGGGCAGGCAGGAGGAGCAGTTGCAGCACAACAGACCAGGGAGGGCAGAAGGGTGTGGCAGTACAATGGACCATGTAGGACAGGAGGAAGAGGATAGGGGCATGGCATGTGGACAGGCAGGGTGGAGGTGGCAGGGACAGGTTACAGTCATCTGACAATGCTAGGCAGGTGGGAGGGGAGTGGCAGCTCAACAGAACACTCAGAGTAGATAGGAGTGGCAGGTCCATGGGACATGGTGGGCAAAAAGGATGGAGCAGGGGCATGCACAAAGACATCGGAGGGCAGGGGGAAGGAGAATAGGGGCAGCAAGCTAAGCACAGAGTTTAAGCAGGAGGTCAATGATGGGGCATAGAATTGGGCAATGGAGGGCAGGAGGAGTGGACTGGTACATCATACTAAATTGAGGGCAGTGGCAGCACATCAGACCATGCATGGCAGGAGGGAGGAGGCTAGTCCATGGATTCACACAACAGAGGATAGGGAGGAAGGGGATGGGGCAGCAAGCTAACTGTTTAGAGAAGGCGGGTATTAGGAACTTTATTGTTTTTAAAACATTGTGTCTGTGCGAACTACTTAAAATATGAACAAGTATGCAGCATAATCTCACTTTTATTCAGGAAGAAGAGGACGTTTGTGACTGTGACTCCGGGCTCACTTGGCAGAAACACCCCCTGACCCTCCACCCCCTATCGCAAAATGTAATGCCCGTGAAAAGGGTAGGTGAACACAGTGTTATATAGAACATAGTCCTGAGAGCACCATTGAAAATGAAAACTAGATATAGTGTATGGTATAAACTATGCACCAAAAAGTGTGATATAAGATGAACCGGGCGTGAAATATAATATGCAATACATTGTGCGCAATGACAGATTCATTGGAGAGCGCGAGATAGCACAGGCACTAGCGCGTGCTATGCGATATGCGCCTTGGAGTGTAATATGCACAGGGCAGTGTTGTGTAACCTAACTAGTCTCTAAAGTTGTAATATAAAATATGTGCTGGGGAGTGTAACGTTGCATATGCACTGTGACAAAGATATGGATCCCAGATTGTAATATGTATGGCATAGCACTGTGCGTTATAACATAGGCATCGAGAAAGGCACGTTAGATGGGGCAATATAACCCGTGCGAAGACAAGTGGGGCATGACATATTCACGGGGTGGTGTTACAGTGCACATGGGCTAGAGAGTGTCATAGCATATGCACTAGCTAGTGGAATACAACACAGTGGTGTGTGGCACTCGGCAGGCAATGGTGGGTGTAACACAGCATTGGGCTCTGTCAGGAGCACGCTGTGACTCTCAAGTGATGTTCGTCCCCTTTCCAGAGAGTAAAATAAAAAGTATTACACATCCGGCAGTGGATGTGTGTTTTATTAACCGTGAGGGGGGTTTCTTGCATAGTTTTGGTCGAATTTTTGTCGAATCCCCTTTGAATGGCTTGGTGTGCATGTGTATTAAATGTGCCCGTCAATAGCTACCCATGTTTGTATAAATAAACGACAAGGGTGTCTACCAGGATTAGGCACGGTAGGGCATCAGACATGTCAGAGCTTCACTAGTGGTGTAAATACATTCCACGTGGATTCATTGCATGCATAGTCGCCTTTTAATGAATATCACGCAAATCGTCATGGTGATAGGTACGTACGGTTTGTCCAGCATGTCCTAGGTGTGTCTATGAATATATATTTTTTAAAAATAATAAAAAACAGTGGCCGGCCCTGGGGATTGGGGTCAAAAAAATATAATTAGGAGACTGGCCCTGGGGGATGGGGTCATCAGGGCCAATAAATTAGAATAAGAAGGGCAACCAAACAGCCCCCCTTCTTAAAAAACTAAAATAAATAAAAGACTGGCATCGTGCCGGAGGCCATGCCCCCTCCGTGCAGCCTCTGCAAACGCGCCCCCAACAGGCATCTCCAGTATGCGCCAGGGAGCTGCGCTGCAGCCAGGTGTTCTGAGGCCAAGCCCCTTTTTACACCTCTCTGCAACGCAGCTCTGTGGCGCTTACTGGAGGTACCTAGTGGTCTAGTTTGACCCTAGGGACCCTTAGGATTCAAGGGGACTCAATCTCTCAACTTAGAACAGCCACAGGGCGCGTTTACACAGTGGTGAAGGGAGGGGACGGGGCCTGAGGTGACGTGTGCAAACACGCACTATGGCACGTTTTAAATTGGGGATATCATTTCCCTTCAATACTGAGGGCCCCTGGGGGCTAACTAGCCCACCAAGTGCTTCCAGTAAGCGCCACTGAGCTGCATTGCAGAGAGGTGGTCCAGGCCGTGCCACTTTTTACACCTCTCTGCAACGCAGCTCTGTGGCACTTACTGGAGGTACCTAGTGGGCTAGTTGGACCCTAGGGACCCTCAGGATTCAAATGAACTTAATCTCCCAACTAAAAATGGACACAGGGCGTGTTTACACAGTGGTGAATGGAGGGGACGGGGCCTGAGTTAACGTGTGCAAAAACGCCCTGTGGCCTGTTTTAAGAGGTAGTTTTAATCCCCATGCCCTATTATATACTAGGGGCTTACAGAGGAGGTCATGCTAATCACAGAGGGACCCCAACGCATAATGTTCCCTATTGTATGTAGGTGTTTTCACTGTATTCTAAGTGTCTTTTAACATAGCACTGGCTCTAGGACTGGTTAGTCAGACTCAGTTACCACCAGTATCCGTCTGAAAAAGTTGAGGGTACAGGATGATTTTGCAACAAGGCTTCTTTCTGCTCTTCTTTTTGTTCTTTCTGCACGTTATCCTTCTTCCTGCACTTATCTTCGTATTTGAGGACTTCTGTTGCTTCTTTCTGCACTTCTTTTGTTTCTTTCTGTGCATTTTTTCTTCTTTCTTCACATGTCCTATCTCTGTAGGCATAGTTAGAAATTAGCATTTAAAAAACCTTTGAAATTCACAGAAAAAACCATAGGTTTCAGGCACGTTATAGTTAGGAATTAGCATTTAAAAAACCTCAGAAATTCACTGAAAAAACCATAGGTTTCAGGGGTGTTATAGTTAGCTGGACTTTTCACTTGTACAAAACCATTGAAATTCCTCCGTTATAGTTAGTTCAGCTAACTATAACTCGCGCGCCCGCAATGCACTGCTGCTGACGTCACATATTACATCACTCATGACATGGTCAGTGACATCACTCATGACATCACTGATGACATCTCAAATGACATCACTGATGACATCACTGATGACATCATCCTTGTGATAGAGTGGCAGACCTCCTCTCACCCTAATATAACCTTTGATACACACATTCAAAAATAGAGACTAAAATTTTCAAAACAATGGACATACCAATACCAGTTACAACAACCTCTTCAGTAATTCTAAGATCCACATACACATCCACTCATTCACCAACAGTCCTATACAGTCACTCATACATGTACTCACTCATCATATGTACTCATACACCTATACATCCTGTTACACAATGCCACTCATCCATAGAGTTACTCACACACATAGTCACTCATGCTAATAAAGAATCAAACATACATTTACTTGCATATACAGTTATACACACACCACCATACTTACTTCTACGGAAACTTACACATACTTAGTCTTTTAAACAATCACTTATAGAAACACATACTTATTCATACAGGAACTCTTTCAATCTCTCACTCTCACATATACTCACATATATTCACCAATAGTCACATATACTAGTTTAAAACATATGTAGTTACTCATAAAGACACTATTGAGACAGTCATTCACTCACTAACACACCCATACACACACTCATCCACCCATACAGTCCTGCACACATGCTGTGTTCAACCCATACAAACAGTGAGTCCTCATTCATGCACCTATGCACTACGTAATACCCCCCACCGAACCATGCAGACACTCAGACTGATACTCAAAAAACCAACTAATAACCTATATAGACACCCATGTAGCTACTCACCAACCCATGCAGCCCCTTATACACAAAGTGAGAGACTGATACAGATATTTACATATTTAAACATTACTCACTAAGCCATGTATTCACTATGATACACTTAATCAGTCAGTTACACAATCAATTTTTCAAAAACAAATCATCCATTTAGACACTTATATACCCATTTATTCTTCCATCGACCTTGAGATATACATATATAAAACATATTTAATTTTCAGAAAAACACACATTCACTGGATGATGTCATCAGTGATGTCATCAGTGATGTCATTTGAGATGTCATCAGTGATGTCATGAGTGATGTCACTGACCATGTCATGAGTGATGTAATATGTGACGTCATCAGCAGTGCATTGCGGGCGCGCGAGTTATAGCTAGCTGAACTAACTATAACGGGGGAATTTCAATGGTTTTGTACAAGTGAAAAGTCCAGCTAACTATAACACCCCTGAAACCTATGGTTTTTTCAGTGAATATATATATATATATATATATAAATATATATATATATTCACTGAAAAAACTATAGGTTTCAGGGACATTATATTTAGAAATTATCATTTAAAAAGCCATATGTATATATATATATATATATATATATATAATCTACTGGCGGTCGCCAGAAGATAGTTATAGTTAGGACCGTGTTTCCATAGGAAATCCGCAACATTCTATTTGGAATAACTTTGGCGCCGGTTGACGAATCCTCGCGAATTTTTCAAAACTAATGGGGCGCTACGCTCCGCTCCTACCCTGAAAGTCTCGGGGGGATTCGTCAAGCGGGGGCTGAGAAAAAAGGGGGGTCCCAAAACGCGTTTTCCCCATGCATTTTCCCATAGGACCTTTAGTCCGAGCTACAGCCCGAACGGCTGAACAGAATTACTTGAAATTGGGCAGAGAGGTAGTCCTCAGGTCAGGGATGTGCCTTTTGCAGGTTTGGTGTAAATCTGTTCAGTAGATTCTGAGAAAATAGCCTTTAAATCAATATATATATCTGAGCCAGCGTACGGTGCGCTTACGGTGCGCTTACCGTACGCGTACGGTGGCGTGCGCGAGCGCGATTCTGATTGGCCCTTAGATCTTAGTAAACATTCGAATCGGTCGAAACCAGGAAGCGGCGGCCGCCATTTTCTCTCTCGCACTCTGACAGGGGGTTGAAAAACCAAGTGCAAAAACATGTAAAGGGGCTGTTTGCACAGCTCCCAAGCACCTAGCCATGTCGAGGGAGTCCCCAACGATCCCCCAAGTGAAAAAAGGCAATTTTAATTTTTTCGAAAATTTCGCCGATTACGCTTACCGTACGCGTACGGTAAGAAATAATAATAAAAAAACAAAAAATATCCACATTCTCCCCTCCCCCTGTGCAAAATGTGCCCGAAGTGTACCTTTTGTGCATGGCTTATTAGAGCTAAACAAAACATATATTTTACCTGTCACAACGATGCTCATCATATGTCCTCCATGTGCGCACGGTGCGCGAAGCGCATCGTGCGTTCATGGCCCATCTAGCGTAACGTGGGCACGCGGTGCGCGAAGCGCACCGCGTGCTCACTGTGCTGGCACGGTGCGCGAAGCGCACCGTGCGCGCACGGAACGAACTGCGTTAAGTGGGCGCGCATGCCACAAATGGCGTAAAGTAACTTAGCATTTAAAAAAACGTACAAATTCACTGAAAAAACCATAGGTTTCACACACGTTATAGTTAGGAATTAGCATTTAAAAAACCTTGCAAATTCACTGAAAAAACCATAGGTTTCACACATGTTATAGTTAGCTGGACATTTTACTGATATAAAACCAATGAAATTCCCCCGTTATAGTTACTGTAGGCAACTATAACTCACGCGACCGTAATCCTCTGCTGATGACATATGTGTCTTTATGAAAAAAAAATATTTGTAATATATGTATAGCTAAAATTTAATGGAAGAAGACATGGGCAAATAAGTGTCTAAATACAGTATTAGCATCAGCAGAGGATTACGGTCGCGTGAGTTATAGTTGCCTACAGTAACTATAACGGGGGAATTTCATTGGTTTTTTATCAGTAAAATGTCCAGCTAACTATAACATGTGTGAAACCTATGGTTTTTTCAGTGAATATATATATATATATATATATATATATCGCCAGACAAAGGGACCCAAAATTCCGGGGCACACTGGCAGCGGGTGCTCTGCATACGGGCCGGATCCAGGCCCCAAAGTTTAATTGTAAATCCAAAGATGCGGCACTCAGGAGAGAGATTTTTCAAAAGTAAATTTATTTGCCAAACAGCTCCACCAACGCGTTTCAGCCAACAAGGCCTTGGTCACGGTCAGTGAGTCCTTTCTCTATTGCACCTTATATACATCCACTAGATCGTAATGTTGCATTGTGGGTGATGTAGTGCATTGAAAAACAAAAAGTGTATATAAATCCAAAAGGGTACTCAAATTCGACTGTTAAATAACAGGAAAAGAGACTTTCAACTGCGTTACGGTCTAGTACCTGACATTTCAAATAGGTGTTAATTATAATGTTAATAAAGAAACGATAAGTGACAGTACTATCATGATATCTGACAGTGTAGATTACATGCTCAAGTAACTGTATAGTACAATTATTATACAAGCGGCATGATTAATGTAAAGTGCAAGGGTTTCAAAGTCCTATGTTTTCTAGGGCGGAAGTAAAAAGAGGAGAAACACAAGCAAGAAGAGAAAACAAGTTAGTTGAGAGAGTAGAGGGCCCAATCAGGTTCATCGGAGATCAACAACTTCATCATGTAACGGGACATTATTCCAGGTGTACATAAAGTTCTTCGTCATTATTCATGCCTCGCGGGTTCTTCGTTTTGAGTTTAATTATGTAGCGTGATTCAAGTTGGCGAAGTTTCCTGATTCTGTTGCCGCCTCGCTCATTCACTGGGATGGTGTCAATCCCATAGTAACACATTGATCTCCAGTTCCCCTTCTGGCAGAGTATCATGTGTTTAGCAGTTGCATAGGCAATGTCTTTATTTTTCACTGCTCGAATGTGTTCAAGAATACGCTTTTTTAGTGGGCAGATGGTGCTCCCCACATATTGCTGTCCACAGGTGCATTCAATGACGTAGATCACGAATTTGGTGTTACAAGTTATTCTTGTCCCTATCGTTACAATATTTCCGTTAGGCTCTGTAATAGTTCTTGTGTTTTTGCCAATCTTGCATGCCTTGCACGAATTGCATTTGGTAAACCCATTTTGTTTTTCTGTTAGCCAAGTTGTTTCTTCTTTTTGTACAAAATGGCTTTTGACAAGCATATCCCTGAGAGATTTGGTTTTCCTGTATGTGACAGTTGGTTTGGTGCCAACTAGTTTTCCTATGTCTGGGTCTTTCATGATTAGGTGCCAATGTTTTCTAATTTTGCCCATGATGGTGCTGCTTTCTTTACTGTAGGTAGTTACAAATCTCGGTATTTGTTTGTCATCCTCAGGTATTGGTGTCATTTTGGGTATAAGGGTCTCTGCTCGGCTTTTTTTATCAATTCTTTTTTTGTTTTTCTTTAGAGTGGGTTCTGAGTAACCTCTCTCTCTGAACCTTTCCATGGATTCATGAATTTTGTCTTCGGCATCTTCTGGTTTAGAACAGTTCCGTTTTAATCGCATAAATTCCCCATAGGGAATACTGTCCAGAAGGGGCTTGGGGTGGAAGCTGGTTCCATGCAGGATACTGTTTGTCGCTGTTTCCTTTCTGTATAATGTTGAGTGAATCTGATCGTTCTCAATGTAGATCAGAGTGTCCAGGAAAGGGATTTCAGACCTGCTCATACTGTATGTGAAGGATAGGCCGATTTCATTGTTGTTCAGTTTCTCAAAATACTCTTTGAAATCCTCATCTGTGCCATTCCAAATTAAAAACAGATCGTCGATGTAACGAACCCATAAAACAATCTTTTCTAGTTCTTCCTGGTTGTCAAGATTCCACGCAATAGTTTTCTCCCACCATCCCATGGTGATATTGGCGTAGTTTACAGAAAAGGAAATGCCCATGGCTGTTCCGCACATTTGTTTGAACAGTTCCTTATTGAAACAGAAAATGTTGTTAGTGAGACACATTTCTATCATGCAGAGAAGCATTTGAGTATGTTTTTTTTCCGTGATTTTCCTTTGTCTCAAAAAGTAATTGCATGCTTCCAGGCCCACCTCATGTCGTATAGATGTGTATAATGAAACCACATCTATGGTGATTAGCAGAAACTGATTATTCCAGGATATCCCATTCAAGACACGCAAGAAGTCTCCGGTGTCCCTAATGTAGGAGCTCATGCTGCGGGCTATTGGGGCAAGGAAATGGTCCACATATTCTGATACGTTCTCAAACATGGAGTCACATGAGGACACGATCGGTCTGCCCGGTGGATGGTTTAGAGTTTTGTGGATTTTAGGCAGAAAGTATATAGTTGGAATAGTTGGGAATTCATTCGTCATGAATTTCAATTCCTCTGCACTGATTAAGTTTTCGTTGTGCCATTTGGTTAGTTTTTCGCTAAGGTTCTTGATCATTGTGTTCATTGGATT
This sequence comes from Triturus cristatus, assembly GCF_964204655.1. Taxonomy (NCBI): domain Eukaryota; kingdom Metazoa; phylum Chordata; class Amphibia; order Caudata; family Salamandridae; genus Triturus; species Triturus cristatus. Next base: position 720,798,713 of record NC_140579.1, read on the forward strand.
AATAGTAATCCTGTTGTAGTTTGAGGTATTGTTCAATTGTCTATATGCTTCGTTCAGGTAATCTTCAGTGTTTAGAAGTACTGTATTGCCACCTTTATCCGCCGGTTTTATTATCAGATTTTTATTTTGCATCAGGTTTTTGATTGCTTCTCGTTCTTTTTTGCTCATGTTCTCTCTGTTTGTGACATTTCTGGTAGTTGTAATTTTATCCAGTTCTTCAATTACTGCCTCGCTAAATTGGTCGAAGCGATTTCCAGGTGGTAAGACAGGGCAATACTTTGATTTCTTCTTAAGTCCGCTGTCTGGTCTTTTGTCTGTTTCTATTGCCAGGTGTTCAAGAAGTTGTTCCTCAGTCATCTCATCATCATTTAGGTCAAATAAGAGATCAAAGATATTTTTTAAATCAGTTGCTTGGTCAATACTTAGCATGGGTTCCTGATTTGGAGGAGATAATCTCCTCCAAATCAGGAACCCATGCTAAGTATTGACCAAGCAACTGATTTAAAAAATATCTTTGATCTCTTATTTGACCTAAATGATGATGAGATGACTGAGGAACAACTTCTTGAACACCTGGCAATAGAAACAGACAAAAGACCAGACAGCGGACTTAAGAAGAAATCAAAGTATTGCCCTGTCTTACCACCTGGAAATCGCTTCGACCAATTTAGCGAGGCAGTAATTGAAGAACTGGATAAAATTACAACTACCAGAAATGTCACAAACAGAGAGAACATGAGCAAAAAAGAACGAGAAGCAATCAAAAACCTGATGCAAAATAAAAATCTGATAATAAAACCGGCGGATAAAGGCGGCAATACAGTACTTCTAAACACTGAAGATTACCTGAACGAAGCATATAGACAATTGAACAATACCTCAAACTACAACAGGATTACTATTAATCCAATGAACACAATGATCAAGAACCTTAGCGAAAAACTAACCAAATGGCACAACGAAAACTTAATCAGTGCAGAGGAATTGAAATTCATGACGAATGAATTCCCAACTATTCCAACTATATACTTTCTGCCTAAAATCCACAAAACTCTAAACCATCCACCGGGCAGACCGATCGTGTCCTCATGTGACTCCATGTTTGAGAACGTATCAGAATATGTGGACCATTTCCTTGCCCCAATAGCCCGCAGCATGAGCTCCTACATTAGGGACACCGGAGACTTCTTGCGTGTCTTGAATGGGATATCCTGGAATAATCAGTTTCTGCTAATCACCATAGATGTGGTTTCATTATACACATCTATACGACATGAGGTGGGCCTGGAAGCATGCAATTACTTTTTGAGACAAAGGAAAATCACGGAAAAAAAACATACTCAAATGCTTCTCTGCATGATAGAAATGTGTCTCACTAACAACATTTTCTGTTTCAATAAGGAACTGTTCAAACAAATGTGCGGAACAGCCATGGGCATTTCCTTTTCTGTAAACTACGCCAATATCACCATGGGATGGTGGGAGAAAACTATTGCGTGGAATCTTGACAACCAGGAAGAACTAGAAAAGATTGTTTTATGGGTTCGTTACATCGACGATCTGTTTTTAATTTGGAATGGCACAGATGAGGATTTCAAAGAGTATTTTGAGAAACTGAACAACAATGAAATCGGCCTATCCTTCACATACAGTATGAGCAGGTCTGAAATCCCTTTCCTGGACACTCTGATCTACATTGAGAACGATCAGATTCACTCAACATTATACAGAAAGGAAACAGCGACAAACAGTATCCTGCATGGAACCAGCTTCCACCCCAAGCCCCTTCTGGACAGTATTCCCTATGGGGAATTTATGCGATTAAAACGGAACTGTTCTAAACCAGAAGATGCCGAAGACAAAATTCATGAATCCATGGAAAGGTTCAGAGAGAGAGGTTACTCAGAACCCACTCTAAAGAAAAACAAAAAAAGAATTGATAAAAAAAGCCGAGCAGAGACCCTTATACCCAAAATGACACCAATACCTGAGGATGACAAACAAATACCGAGATTTGTAACTACCTACAGTAAAGAAAGCAGCACCATCATGGGCAAAATTAGAAAACATTGGCACCTAATCATGAAAGACCCAGACATAGGAAAACTAGTTGGCACCAAACCAACTGTCACATACAGGAAAACCAAATCTCTCAGGGATATGCTTGTCAAAAGCCATTTTGTACAAAAAGAAGAAACAACTTGGCTAACAGAAAAACAAAATGGGTTTACCAAATGCAATTCGTGCAAGGCATGCAAGATTGGCAAAAACACAAGAACTATTACAGAGCCTAACGGAAATATTGTAACGATAGGGACAAGAATAACTTGTAACACCAAATTCGTGATCTACGTCATTGAATGCACCTGTGGACAGCAATATGTGGGGAGCACCATCTGCCCACTAAAAAAGCGTATTCTTGAACACATTCGAGCAGTGAAAAATAAAGACATTGCCTATGCAACTGCTAAACACATGATACTCTGCCAGAAGGGGAACTGGAGATCAATGTGTTACTATGGGATTGACACCATCCCAGTGAATGAGCGAGGCGGCAACAGAATCAGGAAACTTCGCCAACTTGAATCACGCTACATAATTAAACTCAAAACGAAGAACCCGCGAGGCATGAATAATGACGAAGAACTTTATGTACACCTGGAATAATGTCCCGTTACATGATGAAGTTGTTGATCTCCGATGAACCTGATTGGGCCCTCTACTCTCTCAACTAACTTGTTTTCTCTTCTTGCTTGTGTTTCTCCTCTTTTTACTTCCGCCCTAGAAAACATAGGACTTTGAAACCCTTGCACTTTACATTAATCATGCCGCTTGTATAATAATTGTACTATACAGTTACTTGAGCATGTAATCTACACTGTCAGATATCATGATAGTACTGTCACTTATCGTTTCTTTATTAACATTATAATTAACACCTATTTGAAATGTCAGGTACTAGACCGTAACTCAGTTGAAAGTCTCTTTTCCTGTTATTTAACAGTCGAATTTGAGTACCCTTTTGGATTTATATACACTTTTTGTTTTTCAATGCACTACATCACCCACAATGCAACATTACGATCTAGTGGATGTATATAAGGTGCAATAGAGAAAGGACTCACTGACCGTGACCAAGGCCTTGTTGGCTGAAACGCGTTGGTGGAGCTGTTTGGCAAATAAATTTACTTTTGAAAAATCTCTCTCCTGAGTGCCGCATCTTTGGATTTACAATATATATATATATATATATATATATATATATATATATATATATATATATATATGTCATGTGATCAAGGCCCGAGTGGGGATCGAAACGCGTTATGGCGGACAGGCTTGACGAACATTAAAATAAAGTTAATTTGATTGGCACTAACCTCTGGGTCCGCTCTCCGTCCTTTTCTACCCGAGTGAGGCAGAGACAAAAGGCGATTTACGTGTATATATATATATATATATATATATATATATATTATTCAACAAACGCCTGATGCATTTTGGAATATACATCGATGTATTTTGGAATATATATATATAATATATATATATATATATGTATATATGTATATATATATATATATATATATTCACTTAAAAAAACATAGGTTTCACACATGTTATAGTTAGCTGGACATTTCACTCGTAAAAAACCAATGAAATTCCCCCGTTATAGTTACTGCAGGCAACTATAACTCACGCGACCGCAATCCGCTGCTGATGACGTCAGATATTACATCACTGTATTTAGACACTTATTTACCCATGTCTTCTTCCATTAATCTTTAGCTATACATATATTACAAATATTTATTTTTCAGAAAGACACATATGTCATCAGTGATGTAATATCTGACGTCATCAGCAGAGGATTGCGGTCGCGTGAGTTATAGTTGCCTGCAGTAACTATAACGGGGGAATTTCATTGGTTTTTTACGAGTGAAATGTCCAGCTAACTATAACATGTGTGAAACCTATGGTTTTTAAAGTGAATATATATATATATATATATATATATTCAGTGAAAAAACCATAGGTTTCACACATGTTATAGTTAGCTGGAAATTTTACTGATAAAAAACCAATGAAATTCCCCCGTTATAGTTAGTGCAGGCAACTATAACTCACGCGACCGCAATCCTCTGCTGATGACATATGTGTCTTTATGAAAAAAAAATATTTGTAATATATGTATAGCTAAAATTTAATGGAAGAAGACATGGGCAAATAAGTGTCTAAATACAGTATTAGCATCAGCAGAGGATTACGGTCGCGTGAGTTATAGTTGCCTACAGTAACTATAACGGGGGAATTTCATTGTTTTTTTATCAGTAAAATGTCCAGCTAACTATAACATGTGTGAAACCTATGGTTTTTTCAGTGAATATATATATATATATATATATATATATATATATATATATATATATATATATATATATATATATATATATATATATATATATATATATATGTCATGTGATCAAGGCCCGAGTGGGGATCGAAACGCGTTATGGTGGACAGGCTTGACGAACATTAAAATAAAGTTAATTTGATTGGCACTAACCTCTGGGTCCGCTCTCCGTCCTTTTCTACCCGAGTGAGGCAGAGACAAAAGGCGATTTACGTGCATATATATATATATATATATATATATATATATATATATATATTATTCAACAAACGCCTGATGCATTTTGGAATATACATCGATGTATTTTGGAATATATATATATAATATATATATATATATGTATATATGTATATATATATATATATATATATATATATATATTCACTTAAAAAAACATAGGTTTCACACATGTTATAGTTAGCTGGACATTTCACTCGTAAAAAACCAATGAAATTCCCCCGTTATAGTTACTGCAGGCAACTATAACTCACGCGACCGCAATCCGCTGCTGATGACGTCAGATATTACATCACTGTATTTAGACACTTATTTACCCATGTCTTCTTCCATTAATCTTTAGCTATACATATATTACAAATATTTATTTTTCAGAAAGACACATATGTCATCAGTGATGTAATATCTGACGTCATCAGCAGAGGATTGCGGTCGCGTGAGTTATAGTTGCCTGCAGTAACTATACCGGGGGAATTTCATTGGTTTTTTACGAGTGAAATGTCCAGCTAACTATAACATGTGTGAAACCTATGGTTTTTTAAGTGAATATATATATATATATATATATTCAGTGAAAAAACCATAGGTTTCACACATGTTATAGTTAGCTGGAAATTTTACTGATAAAAAACCAATGAAATTCCCCCGTTATAGTTAGTGCAGGCAACTATAACTCACGCGACCGCAATCCTCTGCTGATGACATATGTGTCTTTATGAAAAAAAAATATTTGTAATATATGTATAGCTAAAATTTAATGGAAGAAGACATGGGCAAATAAGTGTCTAAATACAGTATTAGCATCAGCAGAAGATTGCGGTCGCGTGAGTTATAGTTGCCTGCACTAACTATAACGGGGGAATTTCATTGGTTTGTTATCAGTAAAATTTCCAGCTAACTATAACATGTGTGAAACCTATGGTTTTTTCACTGAATTTGCAAGGTTTTTTAAATGCTAATTCCTAACTATAACGTGTGTGAAACCTATGGTTTTTTCAGTGAATTTGTACGGTTTTTTAAATGCTAAGTTACTTTACGCCATTCGTGGCGTGCGCGCCCACTTAACGCAGTTCGTTCCGTGAGCGCACGGTGCGCTTCGCGCACCGCGCGCCCACTTTACGCAGTTAGTGCCGTGCACGCACGGTGGGCACACGGTGCGCTACGCGCACCGCGTGCCCACGTTACGCTAGATGGGCCATGTACGCACGATGCGCTTCGCGCACCGTGCGCACATGGAGGACATATGATGCGCTTCGTTGTGAGAGGTAATATTTTAATTTTTCTGAGTTGTAATATGCCATGCACAAATGGTGCCCTTCGGGCACCATTTGGACATGGGGTGGGGAGAGTATGGATATTTTTTTTTTTTTATTAATTTTTACCGTACGCGTACGGTAAGCGTAATCGGCGAAATTCTCGAGAAAATTAAAATTCCGTTGTTGGCCTTGGGGGATCTTTGAGGACTCCCTCAACATGGCTAGGTGCTTAGGAGCTGTCTAAACAGCCCCTTTACATGTTTTTGGCCTTTGTTTTTTAACCCCCTCTCAGACTGCGAGAGAGAAAATGGCGGCCGCCGCTTCCTGGTTTCGACCGATTCGAATGTTTACTAAGATGTAACAGCCAATCAGAATCGCGCTCGCGCACGGCGGCGTGCGCGTACGGTAAGCGCACCGTAAGCGCACCGTAAGCTGCCACAGATATATATATTGATTTAAATGCTATTTTCTCAGGAACTACTGAACAGATTTACACCAGACCTACAAAAGGCACTTCCTTGACCTGTAGACTACCTCTCTGCCAAATTTCAAGGAACTCTGTTCAGCCGTTCGGGCTGTAGCTGTGTCTAAAGGTCCTATGGAAAAACGCATGGGAAAAACGCGTTTTGGGACCCCCCTTTTATCTCAGCCCCCGCTTGACGAATCCCCCCGAGACTTTCAGGGTAGGAGCGGAGCGGAGCGCCCCATTAGTTTTGAAAATTTCGCGAGGATTCGTCGACCGGCGCCAAAGTTATTCAAAATAGAATGTTGCGGTTTTCCTATGGAAACAGGGTCCTAACTATAACTACCTACTGGCGACCGCCAGTAGGTAATATATGTGTGTGTCTGAATGGATTACTGCTTTTGTCACACAGGTTCTTTTGTTTCCGCAGTTCAACAGTGACTCTTACGAAGTGTCATCAAAGAGCTGCATGCAAACTGCATAAAATAGGGTAGGACATTATGGTTTTTTTCTATAGTTTTTAATTCTTTATTCCTAATGTGGCTAAAAAGAGTTTGATTGGGTAGATATACATTCGTGTTGGTAAATCCAGCCTTTACCGGTGCTTTAAAATAAATTAAATGTATGTGAGAGAGGGGCTATGGATGGATGAGGGTCACTTTTGCCCAGTGATAGTGAGGGAAACTGAGGAGGAGGAGGAGGTCACAGTGGCCCCAAAAATGATTGTTGTACTTGGTGCCATCAGCAATAAAGCCTGTGATGATAAGAATGTGGCAAGGTGAAGTAATATTGTGTCTTTTTATTGCCTTTTTTAGTGTCTTTGAAGAACCTGCAGATTTAGGAAAGAAGATGAGGTAAGGTGACTACTTCTTTATTTACTGTTGCAAACATCTGTCACGCACACATCAACCAACTTGTTATGAACAACAAATCTGCCTTCTATGTAGGGTAGTGTTTTAGAAGGATGGTTTTAGCCAGTAGCAGAGATGGTGTCTCAGTGGATGACTGCTGCTAAGCCCTAACTCAGGTTATGGAGGACAGCTTTGAGGCAGGATCAGAGACAGAGACAGCAGATACTGAGACAGCATCAGATGGAGACGAAAATGGAGCAGGGTCTGGAAGTGATTTTTCAGTCGACTAGAGTCCCATCCAATGACTCATCTTCTAGCAATTCTGAGGGACATGATGATTACAGTTGTGCTGTCCCTTCACAAGCACAGTCTGTGCAGTGGGATTACCGTAGCAGGTTAGACCAACCTAGAGAGCAGGCACATGCAGCGGCAAGCACAGATGCAGTACTGTCTTGGCAGCCCCACAATTCAGTTCAGCTCTATATTTCCTCCTTTCTCTGGTGACAGTGGATGTAAAGTTGATACTGCCACATTTTTGCCAATTGACTATGCCCATCTCTTTTTGGGTGTTGACTTCCTTGCGCAAATTGTGCAGCAAACAAATTTGCATGCTGAACAATTTCTGAGAGAGTAAGGAGGCACTCTCGGGCCTCATTCTAGAGCACACAAGTGGACACCAACTTCAACAGAGGAGTGGAAGATACTTTGGGCTTTATGCTCAAAACGGAGTTAGCGCAGAAAACAACCTTGCAGTCAGGGATAGGTTTTACAAATGCAGCGCATGATGCATTTCAATGACAATCCTGCTGCATTCTCCCGGGACCATTTAGACCATGACAGGTTGTTCAAAATTCGGCATATCGTGGAACATTTCTCTGCCAGGTTTCCATATATTATTGCTCCTGGAAAGAATATAGCCATCGAAGAGTCCTTGATTCTGTACAAAGGGAGTCTGTTGTTCAGGCAGTACATTTTGAGCCAAAGAGCTTGCTATGGCATCAAGCTGTACATGCTGTGTGAGAGCTCTACTGGCTATGTGTGCAGCCTGAGAGTGTATACAGGGAAGAACTTCACTCTAAGCCGTGTAGGTTCCCATCCCACGCTGACAGGAAAGATTATATGGGAGCTTGTTCAGTCACTCCTTCACCTTTGGTGAACAAATTCTATACAGAAGTAGAACTGTTCAGTGAGCTCTACAAAGCTGGCACTATGGCCTGTGGTACACTTCATTGTCACCACAAAGGACTGATTTCTGCATGAGCTTGTTTGTAAAAAGCTCCAGAAATCCTATAGCATTGCATTGCGTTCCAACAAACTGCTCGAAGTCAAGTTCTCTGATAGGCTTGATGTGTGCATGCTCACTATAATTCAAGATGAGAGCACTTCCCCTTGTCATGGTTTGGGGTCAGATGGCTGAAGTTCACAATCCCTCCTGTATATTTGATTACAACAAGTACATGAGTGGAATGGATTAGAACAACCTGGTTCTTCAGCCATACAATGCGAATCGTAAAACTCGCACTTGGTATAAGAAAGTGTTTACCCACCTGATCGAGATGGCAACATACAATGCATATATTGTTTATTGTCAGACGACCACAGAAAGACTCATGTATTTCCTTGACTTTCTGTTGTTCGTCACTGAAAGTCTTGCTGCTACAGAAGCAGCAGTCTCCATTCCATATGCTCTAGAGGACATGGCAAGGCTGCAGGAACGACATTTTGCTAATCGCATTCCTGCAACACCTAAAAAGACTCAACCATGTTGTCATTGTAAAGTCTTCTCTAATTTACCATCCCCTGTGCCCATCTCACCCAGCCATGTGTTTTCCTGATTGCTTTATAGTGTACCATACAAAAGTGAATTATTGGTTAATTGACTGAGGTGGAGCTGCCTTTACGTAAAGCTTTCAATGGCTGTGCATACCTACCTACCTACTTCACTAGGCAAGCAGCCGTAGACTTGTTATGCCTCTACTTGAGTAAATCATGGACTTGCTTATAGACGGCTCAACACGTTTATCTGCCTTCAGAACGTGGTTGGTGTTCTATTTGCCGATTGACAAGAGCATTATAGTCACTGCATGGTACATAATGATGGACAGAACATAAGCCACATTGTCACGGAATACCCTGTGTGGCAAAATTGTAAAGGCTTGACTAAATTGTGAAGTGCCTTTTAGGGAACTTATGTATACAACACAAGCACGACAATGATTGCCCAAGAGAAGCAGAGTAACTAGGTTTACCTAGATGGCCGCCTAGCCCGGGAACAAAAACACGGGTCCCCCTTTGCAAAACCAGGTCATTTTGTGATAGATAATTTTGATGCCTCCACAATATGCTTTGGACCCTTCCCTGTTGTTGTCACTAGGCCCACCCACACAACTGAGGTACTATTTGCATCAGGAGACCTGGGGAAACGCTGGGTGGTAGGACATTTGTGACTCTCCACAAATGAAGAACTTTCCATCATAGAAATTGGTATTTTTAGTCAAAGTTTGAGGTTTGAAAAGGATTCTGGGTACAAAATCCTGGGGAAAGCCATGTAAGTCAGCCCAACCTTGATATCCCTAGGTGTCTAGCTTTAAAAAATGTTTCCTAGGTTTCCCTATGTGCCGGCTGAGCTACAGTCCGAAATCTAGAGCATTGGGAAAATTGACTGTTTTCTGTGAAAAAATTTGATGCATCCATTTTGTGTTTTGGGCCATTTCTTGTTGCAGCCACTAGTCCTACCCATACAAGTCAAGTGCCATTTTTATCGGGAGACATGGAGTAATGCCGGGTGGATGAAAGTTTGGGGCTCCCAACAGACTCTAAAACTTTCCATGACAGAAATGTGGGGAAAATATGTTTTATATAGTCGACATTTGAGGTCTGCAATGGATTCTGGGTAAAAAAAAACCTGGTGAGAGCCACGCAAGTCAGCCCACCTTGGATACCCCTAGGTGTTCACTTTTCAAAAAATTTACTAGTTGGCTAGGTTTTCGTAGGTGTCGGCTGAGCTAGGGTTCAAAATCTAGAGCTACCCACACTGGAAAAAAATGATCAGTTTTTGATGGAAAAATGTGATGCATCCATTTTGCTTATTGGGCAATTTCATGTCATGTGCACTACGCCCAATCACACAAATGAGGTACTCATTTTATCGGGAGACCTGGGGGAATGTGTGCTGGATGGACGTTTGTGGCTCTGCGCAGATCCCAGAACATTCTGTTAAAGAAATTTGAGGTAAATGTGTTTTTTGATTGTCAAAGTTTGAGGTTTCCACTGAATTCTGGATAAAAAACCCTGATGAGGGCCACATAAGTCAGCCTACCCTGGATACCGCTAGCTGTTTACTTTTAAAAAAATGACAGGTTGGCTAGGTTTCCCTAGGTGCCAGCTGAGCTAGGGCCCAAAATCTTCAGCTACTCGCTTTGTAAAAAAAGAGTCATTTTTCAGTGGTAAAATGCGAAACATCCGTGTTGCGTTACGAGACGTTTCCTGACAGGGGCACTAGGCCCACTCATACAAATATGGTACCATTTTTATCAGACAACTTGGGGGAATGATGGAAGATTAGAATTTTGCGACACACTGCAGATTCCAGAACTTTCTGTCACAGGAATGTGAGGAAAATTTGTTTTTTAGTCAAAGTTTGAGGTTTGCAAGGGATTCTGGGTAAAATAAACATGGTGAGAGCCACGCAAGTCAGCCCACCCTGGACAACCCTAGGTGTCTAGTTTTCACAAATGTACAGGTTGGCTAGGTCTTCCTTGGGGCCGGCTGAGCTATAGTCCAAAATCTAGAGCTACACACATTGGAAAAAAAATGATCAATTTTTGATGGAAAAATGTGATGCGTCCATGTTGCGTTTTGGGCCGTTTCCTGTTGCAGGCACCAGCCTACCCACACAAGTGAGGTACCATTTTTATCAGAGAACTTGTGGGAGCATTGAATAGTATAATATTTGTTATTTCCATTACGATTTCTCTTTCTCTATGCCTTTCAAATGTAAGCCAGTGTATAAGAAAGACGACATTTTAAAAATAACCCTCTAAATCACATACTAATTCGGGTAATTTAGAGAGGTACAAATAACCACTGCTCTTAAATTCCATATCTTGTGCACGTTTCAGAAATACATAAGTTCCCTAGATACCCATTTTTCACACTGCCTTTTTTGCTAAATGAATTGGTCTATACTCTGTACTCAATGAAAAACCAGTGTACAGCGCAGCTTAGTTCTTGGCTCTGGGTACCTTGGATTCTTGGAGATTCTACAAACCCTATATATCCTTGCAAGCAGACTGGTCTAGTACACGTAATGGTATATTGTTTTTGCAAATCAGTCTTCGTGACAAAAAGCTACTGATGAAAATGTTGTCACAAATGACCATTTGTTCCTACTCATTTTCAATATTTCTTAATTGCAACAGTTATTTTCCTTGGGCAACTTTGAGAGCTCTACACATCTAAACCCTTGCTGAATTTGGAATTTTGTGTCTACTTTTCAGAAATCTATAGCTTTTCTAGATCACCCAGGGGTTTTGCGCTGCTTTCCACCAGCAACTGGAAGTAGGTTGAGAGCACAAAAAATAGGAAAAATGGGTCACCTCTTTGAAATATGCCAAAACTGAGGTACAAAATTTGTTTTTAGATTCAGCTCTACATGTTTCTGAAGCTGGGAAAATGGTGCCTTTAGTACGGCAAACTGTTTGTGGGTGTCATATTTAGGAAAAAACAGACACTGTTATCTGGAGCACTATTTCCCTATTTATCACTATAAACTCAGAATTTAGAGATATTTTGCCTATTTTCCCAGTCCCCTCCAGGGGAATCCACAAACACTGGGTACCTTTAGACTCCCAAGGATGTTGGAAGAAAAGGACATGAATTTGGCCCAAATACCTTATGTAGAAAAAAACGTATGGAGCCCTAAGTGCAAACTACCCCAAATAGCCAAAAAAGGGCTTGGCACTGGGGGCAGGGGGAAGGCCCAGCAGCAAAGGGGTTAATCTACATAAGTGTTTTTAGCATGCTCTCTGGCTCACAAAATAAAATTGTCCCAACAAGCCAAACAAAAAACATCTTCCTTATGTACTCTTGTGGAACAAAATGGTAAAATGACCTAGCAGTGAGCTACACAAAGTACTAAATGGAAGACATGATAATCGACCATTAGGAAAAAAAAATAATCTTAATTTTTATCACAGTAATGATTGGCTTGCATTCACTTTGGGCTTCATATGCTGCACAATCCTACAAAAAGTAGTGAGGAATCCCAAAAAATAAAGTAGACTGCATATGTAAAGTTTTAGAATTGCTACATGAACAACTAAAAGACACCTTTATGGTCACATAATTATGTAATCTACAAAACAAATACATAACAAATACAATAGATAAAAAGAAAGAAATCACATTAAATATGATTACCACTCTGTAAGTATAATTAGAATTCCTTGGATATTAGTTCCCTATTAACTTTCTACCTGTTTGACGAATCACCACAAAACATTTCAGACCTATAACAATTTCTACATTTTGAGATGATGTAGATTTTTGTGGTGAATCATTAACCCCTTTGGTGCTTATGATGGAGCGGTTCCATCAAGAGCCACGGTTGGCGTGTGCTGATGACGGAACCGCTCCGTCATGGCACCCACCCATGGGGGAAGTGCAGGCGCTCCCCCCATGGACAGCCGATCTAGCCCCCACAGAGGGGGATGGCAGCGGAAGAGTTTCTGCTGCCACCCCGACACCCCCCATGTGCTTCCAGGCGTCCAGGGCGTTAGGGTAGGTTTTTGCTGCTCCGGTGGGGCGGGGGAGGAAAATTTAAATACATTGAGGCATCGGGGAGAGGAAAGAGTTTTTCCTCTCCCCTGATGTCTCAATGCAGGGCATTCCTGCTGCACGATCGCGCACAGCATCGCAATCGTGCTGAAGGAATGACCCCATTAGACACCAGGGATGTTTATTGTATGTAAAGGAAGCAACCCCTCGGGCAAGGGTCACTTCCTTAGGGGGAAATAATATTTAAAGACTTTTCTGCCCCCCCCCCCCCGGGGACAGATCGCCCTAATTTATTGGCGTTTCTGGCCCCAGGGGGGGGGGCAGAAAAGCCCACTAGAGCCAGGGATGTGTATATAATTTAAACGGAAGCGACCCCTTGGGCAAGGGTCACTTCCAGGGGAGATATTTTTTTTTAAAGTGTATTCTGCCCACCCCTGGGGGCAGATCAGCATGTTTATTTGGCCTTTCTGACCCTGGGGGGCAGAAAACCCCACTAGTCACCAATGAGTGTATTAAAATTTAAAAGGAAGCGACCCCTTGGGCAAGGGTCGCTTCAGTATGGGCCATATTTTTTTAAGACTTTTCTGCCACCCCAGGGTATAGATCGCCTGCATTTTATTGTGATTCTGGGCCCGGGGTGGGGGGCAGAAAAGCCCACTAGAGCCAGGGATTTGTAAATAATGTAAATGGAAGCGACCCCTTGGGCAAGGGTCGCTTCCAGGGGAGATAATTTTTTTTAATGTGTATTCTTCTCCCCCGGGAGCAGATCGGCCTGTTATTTTGGCCTTTTTGACCACAAGGGGGGGGGGGCAGAAAGCCCCACTAGACACCAGGGAATTATTTAAAATTAAAATGGAAGCGACATCTTGGGCATGGGTCGCTTCCAGGGGGCAGATTCTTTTTATGTGTGTATTCTGCCCCCCAGCCCGTTTTTTGGCCTTTCTGCCCCCGGGGGGGGGGGGGGGAGGCTAAAACCCCACTAGGCACAAGGGATTTGGTTTTGTGTGTAATGGAAGTGACATGGTTGCTTCCAAGAGGGTAAAATTTGGTTAATGTTTTTTCTGTTTTTTCTGCCCCTCCTAGGGACTGATCTGTCCTTTTTTTGGCCTTTCTGCCCTAAGCGGGAGGCAGTAAACCCTACTAGGCAACAGTGATGTATTTCTTTTGCAAGGGGGGCACATTTCTTTCTGCTGTTTTCTGCCCCACCTGGGGGACAGATCGGCCTGGCAGACAACCTTACCCAATCCCTTGGGCAAGATCACTCCCCATTTTTCTCAGCCCTATTTGAAGGCCCATCTGGCAGATTGACCATTTGGGTAGTGACATAGTGTGTTATAATGTTACTTGTTTTTTTGTGAATTGCAATTGTAATGCTTTATCTCTCCCTTTTTGTTCTAGTTCAAGGCTTTTGCTCTTTAGACTGTTTCAGGTTGCCGTTTCGTTACTGGTGGTTCCGCTGTTTGTGTAATTGCATGTGTTTGGTAAGAGACTTATTTTTGAACAATGTAAATGAGTTTCATTTCTATGTGATTTTTGCAAATGGTGTAATAATAGTAGTATGTTTGGCTTCAGTTTTTTGAGTGTCAAAAACTTTTTGCATTTGTGCTCAATGTGTTTTTTGTTGTCTTGTGAGTAATTGGTTTTGTTTTTTTCTTTCTAGAGGGATATCGTGGGTTTGGCTGTGTCTCTGCAGAGTAGGTGCTAGTGAGTGTAGCTGTCTCTTGCAAGTGAATCGTATAGTTTTTAAGTATATCGATCTTTGTGATAAATGCACATATTTTTTACTTACTTATTTTGCACAGTGTTGGTTGTTGTTGACTTGTTTGTGCAGTCTCCTTTCTTAGTAAGGATAATGGCCAGCCGCAGGATTACTGCTCATCAGGTTGTTGGTATGCTTTTTGAGTCTTCCTCTGACCATCGTTCAGAGACTGACTCTGCATCTGAGGCAGAGGAGGGAGGGGAAGATTCAGGCAGTGAGTTTTCTCTCTGCATGGAATCATCGGATGATGAAGCTACTCTCAGTGCGGATGAAGCTACTCTTAGTGCGGATGACGTGCCTGTTTTAGAGGAGGACATTGATGTGCTGATAGTGTAGCAAGAGGTATCTGGGCTGCAGGCTGGGGCTGCAAGGCTTCCAGCTGGAAGCGATGACCTCTGGGTTGCTCCAGGCATGGTGCAGCCGGCATGTCCAGCCTTTACTGGTGTTCCAGGGTGTAGAGTGAATAAAGAATTTTTTTTACGATCATTTTTTTTCAGTTGTTTATGGACGATGTATTTTTGGCAGAGATTGTTGAGCAGACTAATTTTTATGCCGAACAGTTTTTGAGGGACAACAGTGCCAGCCTTAGGCCCCACTCTAGAGCTACCCGGTGGAGTCAAACAAATCTGGAAGAGATGAAGAAGCTCTTGGGTTTAACTTTTTTGACCCATCAATGTCTTCATATTGGTCTACTAGTCCCTTGATGGCAATGGCTATATTTCCGGCAGTCATGAGTCATGATAGGTATTTGCTTCTGCTTCGGATGCTGCATTTTGTCAATAATGGTTTTGCGTTGCCACAAGATCACCCTGATTGTGACCGTCTTTTTAAGATTTGGCCTGTCATTGATTATTTTATAGATCGATTTTCTGAGGTCTATGCTCCAGGGAAAGAAATAGCAGTGGATGAGTCTTTGGTCTTGTTCAAGGGCCGCTTGGTTTTTAGGCAATACATTCCTAGTAAGAGGGCACGCTTATGGAATTAAGCTGTATATGCTGTGTGACAGTAGGACTGGATGTGTCTCTAATTTCAGGGTGTATACCGGTAAGGAATCCAGGATTATCCCCCCTGGTTGTCTGTCCACTTTTGGAGTGACTGAGGGAACCTGGTAGTGGAATTTTTTAACAAAGGCCACTATTTATTTGCAGATAACTTCTACACTGGTGTGCGGTTGTTCAGGGCATTGTCCAAAGTAGACACTGTTGCTTGGCCTGTATATACAATTATGACTGGCTATTCTACCACTCCTGTGTCAACCTTGGCACATTGCTCAATGGATACGTTTCCTTTGTCATTTTAAAATTATATATGTGTTTGTCCTCGTGTGTCAATATATTTGCTGTATCATGTCTTTTTCTATTGACATTTGTAATGTTGTCTACATGTATTTTATTCCCAGAGGTTGAAAGAAATTGAATTGTCATAATTACATCTATGGTGGTTCAAATATAAGTATCACACTGGCTGTGTAATTTATATTGTATTATGGGAAAACATACATATAACATGAATACAATAGTTCGCGGATTGTCTATCCATATATTTATGTAATATGGATGTAATCTTTCTAATATGTTGCAATGCTTGGTTGTTGTTTGTTGTTTCTTTGCTCTAATTTTGCGATACATATTTTCTAATGAACATATTGAAATGATCTCTCATTGGGATACAATATACTAAGTATTTGTGACGACTGAGATTTTAATTTTAAAATCAAGTGAGGGATTTCTATACATTTCATGTATACGTATTCAATCAATTGTCAAATTATGTTCTGAATCCATTATAAGGGATATTTGTCCTTATCAGTGGGCTACTTTGCTTGTTCTTTCCTATCCAATTTCTATCTATTCACTATTTATCACACTTTATTCTAATTCACATGTTTTTATTTACTTGTTTGCGAGGGCCATGACATCGAGACACTGATCAATATGGCCCACAAAACCAAGGTGCCAACTAATAGTTTAATGTGTGAGTTGACTCGCTTTGGATAGTAACGAGCACTATGTGTGAACATTAGTGACATCATTTAATTTATTTTATTTTGGATATTTGTGCAAGTCGCATCAGTTAAATATAGCTTCAAACTCGGCTTGCACATTGTCTTTCACTATGGGGTCGCATATGTTTACATACACATCAAAATGGCGCTGCATTGTGGTATGTGGTCAGGTCTCCGCTATGTCCTTTGTTTATTTTTACTCACTTGGGTGGATAGAAGTCATCTGACTGGTTGAAACATAAGGAGGCGTTTCTCGCGTTTCATTTCCATCATTGGTGCGCCAATTCGCGGATCGGCGTTTTCATTTACTTTTGTCCGGTAAGTGCTTAGAAGAGGTGATATGCAGAGGCGCAACTAGAGCCAAATTTTTTGGGGGGGGGGCTGAGAAAAAATTTCGGGGGGGGGGGCTGAATCTTTTCGGCCATAGGCAGAGTGGAGCTGCAGGGGCTCTTAGAAGGGGTGAAACAACAGCGAGGCCTCATTAACATGCAAATGGTCTTTTAAAGACATGTGAAGTGCTCGGGTGCGGCTGTGTTGCGTCGGGAAGCTGTCTCATCCCGGGCTGCCACACGCGACGGGGGGGGGGGCTGAAGCCCTGTGAGTCCAATGGGTGTTGCGCGCCTGGTGATATGCCTATTTGAATCATTAGATGCCGTACAACAGTGTAGCAGCTTGTTATTATTTGTGTTACAGGCGACAATTTATCATATTTGCACCGTGAAATTGGAATAATACAGGAAGCATGGTGATGGCATTTTGACTAATTGTGTTCCCATGTGAGAGGGGAGTGTCGATTACTTAGAGAGAAAGGCCTTTCAGGTTTAGTGACAGGGTAATTGAGGGTTTCATTTATATATGATGTTTTTGTGCTTTTAATTGTATTCAGGGCACTTGTACTAAGGTTTGGTAGTTTCAGAATTAATGGATGTAACTCCGTTTAATTATTGATTAAAGTTGTTTACATTCTACTCCACCACGTTTCGATAGAGACACTAAGCACGGTATTTTAATGGCTCCGGGGACATCGAGCTGGTGTATCCTTTTTAATGTGTATTTTTTCCATGTTTGATAGTGGTTATCAGTTTAGAATCTACACGTTGATAGTAGGGGAATGTGAGTTTGTTATTACTATATGACAACACATATTCGTTACATGAAGTTTTGTTTTCAATAAACAAGTTATACTGTGTATGAATTCACATGAGTTACCTCTTTACTCAGAAGGGTTGTAGTGGTCTGATGTATTTGATTCTTATTTACAAGAAGTGAATTATGTTATATTTCCCATACATTAGTGGGATTCGAACTTGAAAACAACTGTAATAGCAGATGCATTTTTATATTTATATTCTTTAACTTATTTGGTGCATGTTGTTCAATTTATGTCGGGGCTAGGTTATACGTTGCTCTGATTCAGTTGATATTCTTTTCATCCAATTTTCTGAGGGGTATACCAGTACCTACTTATGTTTTTTTTAAATATATAAATCTCATCATGTTTCAAAGAACTCTGGCTACTACTATTATATGATGTGCAGTTTTATACTCAAATGGTAGGTTTAATATATATTTTTTAGGGTTTTGGTTGCACTCCATTTAGGGTTTCACAGTGGTTCTTGGGTGATTTGGGACTTTAATAATTTGCAAATTTTTCTACTTGTATGTTAATGATCACATTTCAACTTGTTCCGCTCTTGCTCTGTGTTTGGTGATACAATGTATATATAATATTATACTTCTGTATTTTAACAAAGTCTATATTTTGGCCTGTATATACAATTATGACTGGCTATTCTACCACTCCTGTGTCAACCTTGGCACATTGCTCAATGGATACGTTTCCTTTGTCATTTTAAAATTATATATGTGTTTGTCCTCGTGTGTCACTATATTTATGTCAGTTTGTTTATTATTCCAGCCTTGAGAAAGTCTTAGGAAAAGACGAAACACGTGTTGGCTATAATGTGCTGGGAATATTTTAGGAGAACAATGGAATATCTTCACTGACAAGAATAAAAAAATACAGATTTTCACTAAAATTGGATCGTGTTGAATCTATGTTTTGAATCCCTGTCACTGTATCTCGTTTATTGTGAAAAAGAAGGGAAAATTATCCTTTATAGTTTTCATACATTTGATCTTGAATGTTTATAGATCTACTATATATATATATATATATGAAGGTGTGCCATAGGAACCCTAATTTTGTTATAATAACTTTCATGATCACATTCCTCCCACACCCTCAAAAGACTTTCCCAGTAGGAAATGTAGAGTCTGTTAGCGAAGAGGTACGCGGAGGGAGACACATATGCACTGCCCAGAGTGTCCTTCTAACCCTGCGCTGTGTGCCTGCTTGTTTTAGAATGTACCACACGCAAAAAAAAATTTGGGAGCATCCATGAGTGGTAAAGTGAACTGCCTGGTCTCTATTGTTTTATATTTTTTGTTCAGTTTCAAGGTTGGCATTTGTGCAATGGATTTAGTTTCAGATTTTGTGTTAGTAGATTTGTATCTATTTGCAATTTGTGTTTTCTTTTTTTGTATAAACAAATCCTGAATGTGATGGTGGTGTGTGTAGGCTGGCACTTGGCTGGTGGTGTGCGTGGACTGGCACTTGGCTGGTGGTGTGCGTGGACTGGCACTTGGCTGGTGGTGTGCGTGGAAAGGCACTTGGCTGGTGGTGTGCGTGGACTGGCACTTGGCTGGTGGTGTGCGTGGACTGGCGCTTGGCTGGCAGTGTGTGTGGACTTGCGCTTGGCTGGCGGTGTGCATGGACTTGCGCTTGGCTGGCGGTGTGCATGGACTTGTGCTTGGCTGGCGGTGTGCATGGACTTGCGCTTGGCTGGCGGTGTGCATGGACTTGCGCTTGGCTGGTGGTGTGCCTAGACTGGCGCTTGGCTTGCGGTGTGCGTGGACTGGCGCTTGGCTGGCGATGTGCGTGGACTGGCGCTTGGCTGGCGATGTGCGTGGACTGGCGCTTGGCTGGTGGTATGCGTTGACTGACGCTTGGCTGGTGGTATGCGTGGACTGGCGCTTGGTTGGCGGTGTGCGTGGACTGGTGTTCAGATGGCGGTGTGCATGGACTGGTGCTTGGCTGGCAGTGTGTGAGTAGTGACTTGCTGCTGTTCACTACACACACTGCTAGCCAAACGGATGTATGACATTACAACGCGTGTCATTACAATGCGTGCAGTTACATCGCATGCGTAACAGCGCATGCGATGTTACAACGCTATGCCATTACAACGCAAGTCTTTACATCGACTTGCATTAGATGGCGTGCTAACATTAGAAAAGTGTAATTTACTATTCCAACTCCAGTCCACGTAACAGTAGGGAAGGTGTTGGGATCGTAAACTACACTATTTGTAATGTTAGCACACCATCTAGCGCACGTCGATGTAAAGACTTGCGTTGTAATGGCATTGCGTTGTAACATCGCATGCGTTGTAACGCATGCGATGTAAAAGCTGCGCGTGGTAAAAACCGCGTTGTAATGGCTGTTCCCCCTAGCCAAACGCCACTCCACGCAATCCATGAGCTGGTGTGGTTGCTGTGTCAGGAATGTGGGTGTGTGAAAGTGATGGGCCCTTGAATGGCGCTGTCTGCTGGTGCGAGTGTTAATGTGCAGGGCCCGCGGTTGGAGGTGTGAATGGTTTTGTATGTGTCACACATATGAAAGGTGTATGAATGGCCTGTAAAGAGGTTGGTGCCTTGTCGTGACTTTACAGCTACGAGCTGGGAGTCAATGGTTCAGTTTCTCGTTCTTTCAATTATTAACAGTGCATTTCATTTTTGTGAAATCTCTGGTTAATACAACTGTATATACTGAACCATCACTCACTCTTGTGCTAAATCCAATCAGTATTTATGTGTGCTTGAGGAATAGGTGGTTGTGCAGAAATATTTGTCTTTTCTGTCTTTCTAAAGCAGGGTGTACCTTGTCCCTTTTTGTGAATGTTGTAATGTGTTGGTTTTGTGCCTGGTGGTGTGAATGGTCTTGTGTGTATCATGTATGAAATGTGTGTGTGAATGGCCTGTAAAGCGGTTGAGGCCTTGACATGGCTTTACAGCTCACAAGCTGCGAGTCAGTGGTTCAGTTTTTTGTCCTTTCAATTGACAGTGCGTTTCACTTTTGTGAAATCTCTTGTTAATAAAATTTTATATACTGAACCATCACTCGCCCTCGTGCCAAATCCAACCAGTATGTGTGTGTGCTTGAGGAATAGATGTCTGTGCAGTAATCTTTGTCTTTTTTTGTCTCTCTGCCAAGGTGTACATTTCATCTAAGAAAAACCTACCAATTGTAGACATTGTCCTAAACTAAACACCCATGGGAGTACATGATGTCTCTCTTGTGGATCCCAACAAGTTATCTTTTCCACAATGTCCTGCAAACCTCAAAATGTGACTGTCACATTTTCCTTCCATTATTGTGCCCAAATGTTCACGCTGCAGAAAGTAACAACAAATTTCCCACCCCTAACATTTCACCAAGTATCCAAATAGAAATGGTACCTCACTTGTGTGGGTGGGCCAAGTACCCACGGCAGGGAAGGGCCCAAAACCTATTGAGACTACACCAAAATTACCTATCACAAACCAACTTGGTTTTGCAAGGGGGGGTTGCATGAGTTTTTAGCCCGGGGCTCAGCGGCCATCTAGGGAAACCTAACAAGCCCACACATTCTGGAAACTAGACACCCAGGGGAGTCCAGCGAGGTATGGCTTGCGTGGGTCCAGAATCCCCTGCAAACTTCACAGAAAAAATTTCTTTTTTCTCATTTCTGTATGGGAAAGTTCTGGAATCTGCGTGGATCCACACATTTCCTCCCACCCAGTGTTCCCCCAGGTCTCCTGGTAAAAATGGTATCTCACTTGTGTGGGTAGGCATAGTTGCTGCAACAGGAAGTGGCCCAAATCATACTGTGGAGAATTCAAAATTACCTATAACAAAACTACCTGGTTTTGGGGGGGGGCACCTGGGGTTTTGGCCCCGGGCTCGATGGCCATCTAGGGAAACCTACCAAACCCACACATTTCTGAAAACTAGAAACCCGGGGGAGTTAAATGAGGTATGACTTGTGTGGATCCCCAACATTATCCTACCCAGAATGCCATGCAAACCACAAATTGGGCTGAAAAAAACACATTTTCCACACATTTTTGGGTGAAATCACCGTGCTAGCAAAAATGTCCTACACCACAGCGTTCCCCTTAGTCTCCCGAGTAAAAGGATATCTCACTTGTGTGGGTGGGGCAAGGGCCTGTGACTGGGAAGAGCCCAAAACATAGGGAATAGGCGTATAGCACTGAGAATTCTAAGCGCTATATTTAAAAAAAAAAAATACGTTTTTAGCCAATTCAGCATTGGACACCCACACAAGGGAGGTATAATTTTACTCGGGAGACTCAGGGGACATGTCGGTCTGCTGTGGTTGTTGTTGACTTGTTTACCTTATGCCACTCATGAAACGCCCTGACTTATTCCATCAATCATCTCCGATCCTACTGAGTGACTGCGAAGATATTATGTCACTGTGATCAACTGGTCATCATCATGGTGTTGTCCAACTCAGTGTGCAGTGTACAGAGTGAGTCCACATTCCATATTCAAAATGCCATGGATCAGCCTGCAGTAGAAGTACAATTTTGTTATTAAAAAAACAAGAAGGGAAAAATTGACTTAAGCTACTTTTAGTCTGTAGATTAATAGTGCACAATTAATTCACTTCATGCACAACAACAACACAGAGTCCAATGCATGCCATCATTCATTACCTGTTTCTTGTCATCTTAAGTTAATAAGGGGCAGTCTCTCTAGGCTCGGAAAGGAGGATAGCTATAGTAGTCATCATGTCCCACTTCTTTTGGAGGGACTCAACGAGGCAACATGTTCTTTTTTCTTCTATTCTACATCCAATCATCATCTGGCTTGAGGGAAATGGATTTAGGGTGAGTCAGGAGGATGGAGGAGCAGGACTCAGAGGAGTGGACTTCAGTGAAATGCAGACAGCTGCAACTGCAATATGGCAATAAAAAGACTAGAAGACGGTGGAGATGGATTTGTTGTGATCCGAAGTTTCTAACCAGAAAGACAGACACACACAAATAAAAGTAAATAAGGGAGGAAGAAAGTAAGAAGTTCAAGCCTAGTTGTCAGGGAAGTGTAGCTTGTCCTCAAACTCTGGGGGTTCAACCAGAAGTAGGTAATCATCATCTAACACACTACTTTGCTGTCTTCATCTTCCTGCGTTGATTCATGTATTGTGTAATTCAGTGGTAGAAAGTGCTGATTCATTTTGATCATGGTTAACCTATCCACGTTTTTGGGCGAGAGATTGGTCCTTTTCACTGTTACAATGGCACCAGCAGCACTGAAAACACGTTCAGAAAAGACACTTGTGACATGGCAAGCCAGCTAGTTTATCGCCAGCCTGCTCAGCACTGGTCATTGGTTCCTTTTCCCATACCAATACCGCAATGGGTTTTGATCAATGTAGACCTCTGTTGGGTCATCCAGATAGGCCTGGACCATCCGCCCAATGTTCAGGGGTGCTACAGTTTGTTTGACCTCTTTTGTCTTTGCATCAGCACTGGACCTAGCAAGCCCTTGCTGTAAATACCAATCCCGTGCCGATTTTACTGGGGCTGATGCTCCGGTTCTTGCTATTGTTGTCGGTAGTTAGGTGACCGCTCTGAGCCAAACGCACTGCCCTCAGGTTCTGAAGTGGAACTTGACACCGGATGCCCTGCTGCAGTACTTGTTGGTTTGAGTAGCGGGCCTTTAATTGCCAGCCGTTCATTTTCAAAGTGACTGGCTACCTCAGCTATCCAACTTTTGTACTGAGCAATGTCCACTTCTGAAAAAGGAATCAATGTCTTACTGTTCAGTGCCGATTTGTACCGTGGATCCAGAATTGTGGCACAAATGTAATGTTGTTCTGGCACAATCTTAGTTTGCACCCTTGTATTTTCAGCTAAGGGACGGGATAAGCTCTCCACCAACTCATATGCTTCTTTTTTTTCCTCCACACCCATTTACGCTTCCGACACCTCCTTCAGCTGTTGCTGTAGTATGTGCAACAATGGGATAGCTTGGCCCATAGCACAGTCCTCCTTCCTGACTTCACGTGTGAAGATCTCGAAAGGAAGGAGCATCTCTGTCAGGCATTTAACTAGGCACCATTGGTCCATCTGAAGGGTCATGCCTTTCCAGTAGAATCCCCTCTTTGCATGACATATTCATTGATTGGTCTGTACTGCTCAAACAGACGGTGGGCAAGCATGTAATAAGTTGAGTTCCAACGTGTTGCCACCTCCTGGATGAGTGCTTTGACTGGCATTCTATATTCACGTTGAATGATCCTCAGCTGCTTACGGGCTTTAAAAGAATGGCTGAAATGTGTGCATATTCTTCGGCAGGTGGTCAGTAAGTTGTTGACTATGGCTTCTTTTTTCAGAAAGTCTTGAACAATAATGTTAATGCAGTGTGCCAAACACAGGACGCTGAAATAGGCACCATCCTCCATGGCTTTAAGTACATTACTGCCATTATCTGTGGCAACAAAACCAATATTAAGCCCTCTTGGGTGCAGCCATTCAAAGACCTTGCTGTTAAACTCTTCCAAAATGTTTGCAGCAGTATGAGATTTCTCCATGGCGAACATGGCTACAGTTGCATGTTTCCGAGTAGCATTAAATATCTCAGCAGTGTCAACAAGACCTGCTTCAGATATCTTTTCTCTAACCCCCACAAAAGAGATCCAGTGTGCAGTGATGCACATGTAATCAGTGCCTTGGCAATTGGTCCACATGTCTGCTGTCAGGTAGATATTGTGAACAGTTCTCTGCTGCAAAGCTTGTCCAAGCAATTGCAGCACATCGTGATGTAGTGCTGGAACAGCAACTCTGGCAAAGTAGGACCAGCTGGGAGCCTTCCATTTAGGGCAGATGGCTGACACAAATTCAAGGAAACCCACCCCTTCCACAAAAGAAAAAGGGAGAAGTTCCAGCGCTAACATTTTAGCCAGCTTCGCATTGTACAAACATGCCATTGGGTGGTTGCGTTCGTACTGCCTCTCCGACCTAAGCATGCTGTCAATGGTAGGATGGAATATTTTCCTTTGTGGTGCAGCTGTCTTCTTGAACCCAGTTAGGCTCAACGATGCACTTTATTTCATTGCAGTACTCTGTTGCCTTGGTGTCTCAGCCTGACGCTTACTACGGTGCCACTGAGATGTTGCTGAGGATGTGGGTGGTACCACTACACAGCTGGGGACAGGGCTAGAAATGTCTCCCTCTTGTTCACCTTCCACTGCGATCATATCTTCTACTTCTTCATCCCTACCAACAGCAATGGGTGCAGTTTTACTTTTTTGTAAGCGAAGTAGGTGAGCCTCCCACTGGATGATATTGTGTTTTTTTTGGATGACTTGTTTGGCCTCCGATACCATAGTTTGTACCAAGCTTACCCCGCCTAACAGCGTGTCGACAAATTGAGCATATAGCAATGTTCTCCTCCGTACTGCTAACCGAAAAGAAGTCCCATACTGGGGAGGTGTACTTTCTGGTGCTGCTGGAGGTGCCACTTTCAATGCCAGATGAACTGGAGGGTGGGAGTGGAATTTGACTCTGTGCACTTACAGTACCACTATCTACTCGGGTGGTGGTTGAGCTTGATGTAGGTCCCTGCCTTAGAAAATACAAATATGGAAGCTGGAGGTGGTGTTACCTGTTATGGTGGTATCCATGCTACATCCCTTGCAGCGATTTTGGATACGGTAATAATGTTGGTCTCCATCTCCTCTGAGCCGGGAGTGATGTTCATGATGACTGGCTCGTCATCATCCCCCTCTTCTACATCTACCCCCATAACTCTTAGGCTTTCTGGAACCTTCCTTTTCACTAGCCTTGTCTTGTGGCGTACATCACTCTCAGGCTGAGCTGGTGGATTCAAAATGGCATCTAGATCATCAGAAGTGGGGCTTGAAAAAGAAGTTGATGGACTAACCCTCCTTTTCCTTGCTGGGGATGTGGAAGACAATTGATCTTCTGAAAGAGTGGCTTGCTCCTCTTTGTCTGCAGGAAGCTCAATTTCCTGAACTGCCCCCACTTCAGGAGGAGCAACTACTATTGTGGGCTGTTGTGGCGGCTGTTGTTGCGGCTGCTGTTGCCCACTTATCTGCTGAGTTTCCGCCTTCGTTGATTGAGTACTACTTTGCGATAATGACATTTCAACATCACTACTCGCTACCTCTGCGACACTCATGGGCTTGGGCCTAGGTTGGTGGGGTGGGCACACTGATGCGGAGGTGCTGCTCCCAGCTTGGTCCTCGGACACCGCTGCTGCAGGAGTAATTTTTTGTTTCCCAAAAAACATTTTGGGCGGCACACCAGTGTTGGTAAGTGCCACTTCCTTCTGCTGTTCCTTCTTCTCACTGGCAACTTTCTTGGTACTGGAGGACCTGGTAACTTTCTTTGAGGCCATCTTCTTCAGATGTCAGCAGGACGCTGTTGCACAAGTTGCAGAGATGTCTGAGGCCACACGTCACGTGATGTTGTGCGCAGCAGGAGTTCTGTCTGGCAGTACAACGGGTGATGATGACAACTCCTCCTCTGTCTTTTTGTGCACCTAAAAGCAAAGACAGGAGAAGCACATCAGTGAAATGTTGCATTTGTTGTGATTCATTTACTACTAGTACAAACAAACAAATATAATATATAACTTAGTGTGTGGTGGTCACACATGTTTGTGTTATATTACATTTTATTAACTCTGTTTAAGTTGTAAAAAAAACATAACAGTGTAGCCATTTGTGAGACGTTGACAACAAGGGCTTTCATTGTATACTGTGTACACTCAGGAAGGATAGGAGGGAAGAAGAACAAAAACAAAAATATAAATGTAATGGAAGTGGAACCTGTTTGTTTGGCATTAAATTATTTGCTCATGACGTCATTGAGGGAGCTGCAGCTGGCAAAGGGGATGGATGGAAGCAGTAAGCCAAGAGGAACATAGGAAAGACATGCAGGCATATATGGCAAAAGCAGCACACTACTAAAGTACCACCACAAAATGGCCACGGGCCACATGGACACTCACAGTCACAAACAACAAGCAGGAGGCCTGGAAAACAATGAACTGAAACAGGCCTATAATAGCCAGGCAATGGAGGCATGCTAAACAACACAGCTTTAATGTAATAAAATGCAAAAACGAAGATCCATAGGGCTAAACAAGGTGTGCAAGTTACACAACAAACACACCACACACAACAAAGGCATTTATTTAACACACACCACAAGTGAAATACCCCCAAAAAACATATTTTGATATTCAATCCAATGCCATCCATGCCTCAAGTGATGTTTAAATTCCACAGAACACACAGAGTTGTTTCATGGACCCATGACTACCTCTGAACCTACTGGATGAAAGGCCTGTTGGCAGACTAGGCCACAAGCGTGCAGGCCTATGGCAAAGCACACTGCCTGGCTTCAAAATGGCCACCAGCCACATGGCCAGGCCCACAACAACAAGACTAGGCCAAAAAGGAACAAAGGAAACATGCAGGCCTAGGCCCTATATGGCAAAAGCAGCACACTTATAACTACCACCACAAAATGGCCACCAGCCACATGCATACTCACAGTCCCAAGCAACAAGCAGGAGGCCTGGAAAACAATGAACTGAAACAGGCCTGTAATAGCCAGGCAATGGAGGCATGCTAAACAACACAGCTTTAATGTAATAAAATGCAAAAACGAAGATCCATAGGGCTAAACAAGGTGTGCAAGTTACACAACAAACACACCACACACAACAAAGGCATTTATTTAACACACACCACAAGTGAAATACCCCCAAAAAACATATTTTGCAATTCAATCCAATGCCATCCATGCCTCAAGTGATGTTTAAATTCCACAGAACACACAGAGTTGTTTCATGGACCCATGACTACCTCTGAACCTACTGGATGAAAGGCCTGTTGGCAGACTAGGCCACAAGCGTGCAGGCCTATGGCAAAGCACACTGCCTGGCTTCAAAATGGCCACCAGCCACATGGCCAGGCCCACAACAACAAGACTAGGCCAAAAAGGAACAAAGGAAACATGCAGGCCTAGGCCCTATATGGCAAAAGCAGCACACTTATAACTACCACCACAAAATGGCCACCAGCCACATGCATACTCACAGTCCCAAGCAACAAGCAGGAGGCCTAGAAAAAAATGAACTGAAACAGGCCTGTAATAGCCAGGCAAAGGAGGCATGCTAAACAACACAGCTTTAATGCAAAAATACAAAAACGAAAATCCACAGAGCTGAACAAGGTGTGCAAGGTAAACAACACACCACACACACACACACACAACAAAGGCATTTGTTTAACACACAACCAAAACCGGAAATACCCCCAAAAATACACATTTTGCAAGTCAATCCAATGCTGTCCATGCCCTAAATGATGTTTAAAATAAATTCAACACACTCTAAAGGAATAGTTGTTTCATCATGCACCCACCATGAATAGCTCTGGGCCTACTGGCTACCCAAACACGGGTTTGGTGGAATTTTGTGGATGCACACATATTCCAGAACTTTTCACCACAGAAATGTGGGGAAAATGTGTTTATTTTAAACAATTTTTTAAGTTTGTAAGGGATTCTGGGTAACAGAACCTGGTGAGTGCCAGTCAAGTCACCACATCTTGATTTCCCTGGGTGTCTAGTTTTCAAAATAATAGAGGTTTGCTAGGTTTTCATAGGTGCTGGCAGAGCTAGGGTTCAAAAACTACAGCTAGGTACTTTGCAAAAAAGGGTAATTTTTCACTGTGATAATGTGGTGTGTCCATGTTGCGTTTTAGGCTGTTTCCTGTTGTGGGCACTAGGCCTACCCACACAAGTGAGGTACCATTTTTCTTGGAAGACTTTGGGGTGGGTGACATTTTGTGGATCCACACAGACTCCAGAACTTTCCACCACAGAAATTTGAGGAAAATGTGTTTTTAAAAAATTTATTTTAGGTGTGCAAGGGATTCTGGGTAACAGAACCTGGTGAAAGCC
Source organism: Triturus cristatus (assembly GCF_964204655.1). Classification (NCBI taxonomy): domain Eukaryota; kingdom Metazoa; phylum Chordata; class Amphibia; order Caudata; family Salamandridae; genus Triturus; species Triturus cristatus. The sequence continues at coordinate 720,827,548 of NC_140579.1, forward strand.
AGTCAAGTCACCCCATCCTAGATTCCCCCAGGTGTCTAGTTTTAAAATGTGTATAGGTTTGCTAGGTTTCCCTAGGTGTCGGCAGAGCTAGGGTTAAAAAACTAGAGCTAGGCACTTTGCAAAAAAACGGTAATTTTTCATTGTGAAAATGTGGTTTGTTCACATTGCGTTTTGAGCCATTTCCTGGCACTAGGCCTACCCACACAAGTGAGGTACCATTTTTATCAGTAGACTAAGGGTAACACAGAATTGTAGAGAAACTGTTACCTATTTACTTTCAATGCATTTCTGCCTTCCAAATGAAAGACAATGTGTAAAAAAGAAGTCATTTTTAAAAATGACCTATAATTCTCATGCTAGTATGGGTACTCCCAAGTTCGGAAATGTGCAAATATCTACTGTTTATAAACTCTATTTTGTTCCAATTTCAGAAATTCATTGGTGTCTTTCATACCGTGTGTTTTTTTTTTTTTTTTTTTTTTTCCCATGTATAAATTTTCCCAGAATAATTGCTACATACCCGGTACATAATAAAAAACCATTGCAAGACGCTGCTCAGTTATTGGCTCTGGGTTCGTCTGGTTCTTGGTGAACCTACATGTCCTATATATCCCCACAACCAGAAAGGTCCAGCGGATGTAACGCTATATTGCTTTAAAACGGCTGTCATAATTAGAAGAAGTTACAGTTGAAAACGTTGACACAAATGTCTGTTTTTTGCAACTAATTTTCAATTGTTCCCATACTTAACTGTTAGTTTCTATAAAGAAACCTTGCTGGATCTACACAAATGACCCCTTGCTGAATTCAGAGTTTTGCCTACTTTTCCAAAATGTATGGCTTTCTAGGATCCGTTATTGCTTTCATACCCATTTCTACCATTAACTGGAAGGAGGTTGAAAGCACAAAAATAGCAAAAATAGGCTATGTCCCAGATAAATGCCAAAACTGTGTAAAAAATGTTGGTTTTCTGACAAAAGTCTTCTTGTCCCTGAAATCTGGGAAGATGGTGAATTCAGCACCACAACCCCTTTTTTGATACCATTTGCTGGGAAAAAAACTGACGCTTTCATCTCTAGCCCTTTTTTTCCAATTTTTCCCCAAAGAACTAACATTTAGCTGTATTTTGGCTAATTTCTGGGTCCCCTCCAGGGAAATTCTACAAACCCTGGGTACCTTTAGAATCCCCATGATGACGGAAAAAAAGGACGCAAATGTGGGCTAGATACCTTATGTGGTCAAAAAGTTACAGGGGCTTAAGTGCAAACTACCCCAAATAGCCAAAAAGGCTTGGCACGGGAGGGGAAAGGCCTAGCAGCGAAGGGGTTAAGGGATTGCAAACATAAAAGCAGGTCCCAAAACGCGTTTTTCCACCAATGCATTTTCCATTGACCATTGAATTTGACGTAGCGCAAAAACGGTAAATGGATTTACATAAAATTTAACATGATAATAGATTACTACTACTTACCTATATCTAGGACCCTAACACTGAACAAAGCATAGTAAAAACAATATGGCTGCCTTTTCATTCCTTAAAGACAGCCATTACCCAGTTATATACTGGCTTGTCATTGCCATGTACCATGGTATAAATTAAAGTTATAGAGGTATACCTTGGCCCAAAATCGAACTAGGGACTTGTTGAATTATTGGATTGCGGTACCCTTGTGACACGCATGGTATTGTACAAGCAACGCAATACTTAAGTCAGAGTTACAAAGCACTGCAAGGCTACCTTGCGTGGTCCTGTGTTGATTTGTAAATCTGGAGAAATGCAAGGGAACGCAATTCACTGTTTTGCATTATTCTGCACCCCTTAATCTACTTTGCTGCCAAATTTCACATACATCCATATGCTATGCCACTGTACTCCACTTTACAGTAATCCACTCTATGCCACTACAGTGTACGCCACTCAACTCTAAGGTGCTCCATTGTATGACACGCTCCTCCACTCCATAAAAGTCTGCCACAATTCATGGCATTCTATAACAGTTTACAACCTACACAACACCAATACACTCCACTCCAAACCCCTTTACTCTACAACACACCAATACATTCTATTGTGCTTTCCTACACACTGTTACACTACTCCACTTGACTCTACTCCACTGTACCAGACTTTATGTCTCTCTACAGTATTATACAGCAATCCAATTTGTGCAGCACCACTGTTTCACACACTACGGTACTCTATGCAACTCACTCTACAACAGCCTACTATACTGTATGCCACTCCCCAACACTTTGCTCCTGTCTATACCACTTCACTCCACTGTGCTATACTACATCCCATTGTAAAACACTCTGCTCCACTCTACTCTACGATACTCTAGTCCACTATGACACTGTACAAAACTCATTATAGGTCTCTGCACCCCACTTTACTCCACTCTGCTCTGACACAGGACTTCATTCTACTCCACTATTCCACGGTATGCCACTCTACTCTATGGCACTCTGTGCCATTATACTTTATAATACTGTATGTCAATCTGGTCTACAACACTGTACTGTACGGTACACGACTCCACTAGACAAAATCAACTAGCCTGTATGCCACTCTACTCTACTGTAGTCTACACTTTTCAATACTGTATGACACCCCACTATACTCTACTGTACAACAATGTACTTTAATTTACTCTAATTACTCGATTGTATGCTATGCCACTCCACTCTACTGCATTCCACGACTCTGTAGTCTTATCACATGCCACTCCACTCTATGGCACTTTGCTCCACTCTACAGTACCCCACTCAGTATACTCCACTCCACTCCACTATACTCTACTCCACTGCACTTTATACCACTGTACTATCCTCTGCTCTACACTGCTCCACAGTCCAACACCATAATCCACTGTATGCAACTACACTCTACAACACTATACTACACTCTATGACACTCTGTTCCATTCTGTGCCCATGCCATTGTGCTACACTTTATGGCATTTGACGACCCGCAACTCAACTTCTCTCTACGATATGCCACTCCACTGTACTCACAGTGGAGTAACACACTTCACTTGAAGATATTCCACTCTATGGAATTTGACTTCACCCTGCTCCACTCAAAAACACTCTACTTAATTATATGACAATCTATAAGACCCTACTCTACTGTTCGACACAAATTCCATTGTACAACCCGCTTCTTCAATCTACCATACTTGACTCCACTATATAAGACAGCATGCCACTACACTATATAACACTTTACTACTTCGTACGATATGCTACTACACTCTATTCCAAACTGCAATACTCCACTCAATGACCATAGACTTTACAACACTCTCCTTCACTGTAATGTACTGTACTGCACTCCACATAACAACTCTAGGAGTGGGCGGAATTTGCGAAATTCACTTTCGCAAATTATTGCGAAAATGTTAAAAATCTCCGCAAACACGCGGAAATATCGCGAAGATGCGGAAGTTTTTTTCCCGCCCGTTCGCGGTACTTTCTGCGTGGTCGCGGCTCGCCAACTTACCCATGCGGGCGCGGCCATCTTGTTTTCACTTGTCTCGCGGTGCATGATCGCGAGAAGAAAGACGTGATCGCGCGACGCATGACGTTACTGCGGGCGCGAACTGTCGCGAGACAGCGCAAATGGCTACCAATAATCCAACATCTCGTGGAGAACGCGACCGGATCGGGAAAACTTGTCGGCGAATGCGGGGATTCAGGTAAGGCGATCGCAAGAATGTATTATTTTACAGCGCGAGTAGGAAACAAATTATCGCTAAGCTGCGGAATGTGGAAATTTTGACATTTTCGCGCTTTCTGCGAAACGCGAAAATGCCAAATTATTGCAATTTCTGCTAACGGAACAGAATTTTGGCCCAGGCCTAAACAACTCTCCACTTGCAACACTGTACTCTACCATTTGAAAAACATTTTTATTAATGAATATAAACTATTGAAATTCAGTGAAAAAACAAAGACTAGAAAAATGTATGTTCCCTATACAACCCAAGTTTAAACTACACCAACTTTAAAAATTCTAAAGTTATAACTTGCATTTACAATTTATCCACCACCTTCAAATTATAAGTAGCGGACCTTGTTACACACTCTTTTCAGACACTCTACTCGATGATAATCACTCCACCACACTCCATTTCATGACACTCCAGTCAACGACACTCCACTGTACAACACTCCGCTCTTCCGTGCGACCCACCACTACACTGTACAACACGCCGCTCAACTTTACGTGCTCCATTCCACGATACATCACGCCGCACCACTCCACTGTATAACACTTTACCCCACTGTACACTACGCCACTCTACTCTACTCCACTCTGTTCCACTCTACAATATTCCACTCTATGACACTAGACAATATGACACTCCTTCACTGTATGGTACTACACTTCACTTAACTACGCTCCAATCAGTTAACACTTCACACTGTGATTTGAAACACACTTTTATTAAAAAATAAAAACAATTAACACACAATGAAAAAAACAGAGGTTAAGGATAATTTATAGGTAGAAATATCTCATGTATTCTTTCTATACAAACCCAACTTAAAAAATACGAACATTAAAAACTGTAAAGTTATAATTATAAATTCAGTCTATAATTTACGACACAGTTTCAAATTTCTACAAGTCGCACACCTGCGAACAGTCTTGGCACCTCACTCGGTACACTGCATTAACTATAACATGCCTTTTCTATGCACTGTTTATACCCTTGCATACTACATCTCTTATAGCAAGTAAAATCATAGCATTCATAACAACACGTGTAACTCAAATTACATTATTTGTCACAAAACAGTGCAGAGTAGAGTGGCGAGTTATAGTTAATGTTGTTTTAGTTAGCAAGCTGAAACTAGGTCCGCTACTTATAATAATTTAAGAGTGGTGTATAAATTGTAAATGAAAGTTATGACTATAACATTACCATTTTTTTAGTTTGCATAGTTTAAACTTGGTTTGTATAGTGAAAATATGTTTTCCTAACTATAGCTAAGCTTTAACCTTTGGTTTTTCATATATATATGTATATGTGTGTGTAGCTAGGTGTTAGCTTAGTTAATACACTCACAGCACACATATACCAGTGCTGCATGTTAGCATTAAATGCATAACATTAAACTTAAAACTAGATTTTAAGGCTTTAAAAGCCGGCTGCTGCGAGTAAAAAGTTCAGCCAAGTAGTATGAAACTGTATGCGTATTTCAATACTTTTTAGGTCTAATCTGGCAGATTTAGCTGTTTGCAAACCTTTTGTAGTCAAATAATTCCTAAAAATATATACATAGCAGGGGTAGAAGAATTGAACTGTGATGATCTTTGTTCGGTCCTTTTAACCCCTTCAGTGCCCCGCCCTGTGCCGGGCGTTGCATTAGCGGGCGGGGTTCATGACGAGATAGTCTCGTCATGGGCACAGCGCAACTGTGCTCCATGACGAGACTATCTCGTCATGGGCACTGAAGAGGTTAAGAAGAGTTGTGTATTGCTTTGCCAATTGTTATTTTGTACATATTTGTAATTTTATAACTGCCTGCCTAAGAGTTGTCTTGTAGGAAAACTTATGCTCATTGCAGCAAGACTGAATTGGTTATGGTGACAAGCTGAATTTCTTATTGGTTCCTTATGAAAGTTATGTGATATACCATTTATTTAATTTTTATGTTTTTTTTTTACACATCACATCTTTTGGTAACATGAAAACAGGGTAATCAATTACAGCATAGGGGTATTTCCTCATAGGTACATACAATCACAACCACACTGTGGGCTACAAGGTGTACATAGGAGCAGTCCAAATATATAATTTTCAGATGTTTGTATTTCTGAAAGAACGAGAACCTCACATTCTCTGGCATTTACTCGAACACCATCTCCGTTTATAAATTGCCCTCTCGACATTACTGTAATAGTCCATACCCTGGAGACAAACTGTTAAGAGTGTGGGCTTGGAGGAGCTCCAATATCTAGCAATGTCTCACTTGCCCACAAGAAAGCCAATGCCTGCTGGTAACCTCTTATTTATTTAATTTTATGAGTTTTATATAGCGCTGGCTAGACCCGAAGGTATCGGAGCGCTTTACATAAGGAAAAAGCGACTTGCACAAGATTTCACATAAATTACAAAATGATTACAAAGTCAAGACAGGAGTGACAAGCAAACACAAAACTCACGACCCTAAAAGACCAAGAGAGCTGGAAGTTAACAGGGGGGAGACATTAGCGAGGGAAAAATGACGAGACATATGTCCGAAGTCCGGTTGGGTAGGGGACGGTCATAGCGGTGAGCTGGAGCCAATCTCCCCTTTAGCTGTCAGTGCAGCTCCACTGGGAATCGGCCATGTGGTTCGGGTTCCGCCGGAATTAGAATGAAGATCACAAAGTGAACGAAAGTCTTTAGTCCAGAAAAACGGGAGGGTGGACTTGAAGAGGATGGCATAATGGGAAGGGGTATGTAGCTTGACTGCCATCTTACAGTAGCTTCACTCCTGTATGTTGCACCTCTACTAAAACGGCGGGCGCTAAGTCAGGGTCTGGCATGTCTCGTCTTGGGTGCCATGTTGAAGTCAGGCAGGGCTTATCTAGATGTCCACGCTGTCATCTAAGTCCACCAGGCCCCTACTATTAAAGTTAAACATGAATTTGCCCCACAGGCTAACCTCTACTTTGCAGGGGGACCGTTCGCACAGACAGTCTGAAATCGTCGCAGGCCGAGGTCATGAAGGCAGACAGAGTTGGGCCTGTCCGGCTGCCATCTTGAGGTCAGGCAGTGCTCAGGCGCCCACGAGTCATCACCCCTGGAATCCGTTACTGTCATTCTGGCCGTAGGAAGCCGGTTTACTTTTGTAATTAAGGCCTCCAGCGAGGTGGCCTGTCGGGACCGGGAAGCTCCACGGCCAGCTTCATCTCGAGGGGTGTAGGGGAGAGGAAGCGGAGAACAGGTAGCAGCTTCCCCGTTAGTCCGGCACCCCTGCCCCACCTCACTGCCGCCCGCATACTCACTGGGTCTGCCGATCTCCGGTCGTATTCCGCTCACCGGTGAGTCACTAGATCGTGTCTGCCTGTTCATCTTGCTCGGAGTAGTCCGGTCGCCATCTTGCTTCCAGGCTGGTAGTAAACGGAAGACAGCATCGATTCCATTTTTAACCAGGAATCTTGTGTCCGCAAGCGGGAGATTAGGGCATCGAGGACCAAAGCCAAGTAAGATATCGGGTGAGTAAGTGGGTCCAAGAGAGGAGGAGGGCATCTGGCAATTTAATCCAGAAAGGCAATCCCTTGCCGGGAGCTCCCTGCCGGAGCTACTCACCTGTCGGCCATCTTCTCCTTTAAAACCTCTGATTTTGAGAATTAGTCCAGCCCTGCATAACTCACCGAAATGACTCCTTGGGCTCCATGACATTAGGTATTTGTATCCAATCCACTAGGGTGTCATATATTTGCAAATCTTTGGCAATAACTGGGCATGTCCAACTTATGTGTTAGAAGTTTCAACTGAGTGACTACTTCATGTGTACTCAGTGTTTGGAGATCTCTCCATCTGTAAGTCAGTTGGAATATCTAGCATACAGGCTACCATCTTGCCTCTCACCATTCGTTGTCGTCAATCTACCCCATATTGTTATCACAGACAGCCTTCACACCTTGTGTGTTTAAGGGGGAGGGATCTTTAGAGCTTTGATACTCCCTTATGACTTAGGGCCTGATTTAGATTTCGACGGATGGTTAACTTCGCCACGATGATGACGGATTTTCTGTCCGCCGAAATATAATTCCATAATATTCATTGGGATTTAGATTTCAGCAGACAGGATATCCGTGACCGTTGTGACAGAGTAACCCGTCTGCCAAAATATAAATCAGGCCCTTAGTGTGCTTAGTATTCATTTGGCCTAAAGAGAATTGTTATTTGTTGTCTCCTCCAGGTCTCTGTTATATGTGTCTTAACGTGTGGTGGATCTGGAGGTACTTAAAAAACTGAGAATTGTGCCAGTCAAATTCTTCATTTAAGTAGTCGAATGCCACAATGTGTTTGTTATCCAGATATCTCCTAATCTAGAGATCAGATCCCAAGTATGGATACGAATTGTATCGACATTGCAGCAATAATTGTGTTCTGCCTGAACCAGACAAGTACCAAGATGTGCATGTTACAATGTATAGACAAAAATGTAATATATTAAAAAAAAAAATCTCATGCATGGAAGCCTGCAAGTCGTATCACAGGTCTGATCAATTTTTTATGAAACATTCGTACAAGGGCGAAAGGTCTGACTTATTTATTGCAAAAAGTATATGTTAAAATTAATAGGCCTTTAGGAGAAGGTTGGTATTAGATTATGGTAAAGCTTGTAAACGGGTACTTTGTTACATGGAATCCCACATTTTACCATATTAAGCGAGAACTTTGGTATTGATTATCCCCACTAACAAACCCTCGTAATAAAGGATTTAGGAATCATTATTAGGCCCTCTTAAGAGTGGATGCATATTTTGCCAACTGTTGTTTTGTTACATATATTAGCGATTTTATGACTATTTGCCTAAAGGATGCCCTGTGGGAAAGCTTATGCATAAAACAGTAAGCTTGAATTTCTTGTGGACTTATAATTTATTCATTTTGAAAGGTAAACTAAAACTTTCTTTCAGAACATTATAAAAACTAAAGTAATGCATAATTTACATAACAAACATGTGTCTTGCTAAACATCCTCTTCAGATACTAGTCTCCAAAATATTAGCACTGAGCAAGCAGTATATGTATCGTTTGTGCCTTTCCCACAGGGGGGACACATACTGTTCACATGATGTAAAATACCCCTAGCAATTAATTCTCCTTGTAAGTGAAATATTCGCAGTTTTAAAATAAAAATAAAAAAATCTATGAACTGCTGGTTCCAACTTACAGCACATGGTCTGTGGCTGGTAATAGGTGAATTCATAGAAAAACAAAGACATAGAAACCACATTGGAGGAAACCAAATCATGGAAAACCAATTTTAAGGAAAGTCAATTTTAAGGATATGCAAAAATTCAAAAGTAAAGGAAACATTCTGCATTTTAATGGAACGATGATTTTAAAGAAAATCCCAAATTACATTAAACTTGGGTGGAGTCTAGGTCTACTGTGGGGTTTTTGGGGTCAGGAATCAATCATGTTTAGGGTGATGAGGGGGTTCCTAGCGGTCAGGAATAATTGGATTTAGGGCATAGAATGCGGTTTTTAGGGTTAAAAAATGGGTGGAGCGCAAGGGTGGTGAGGGATTTTTAGGGTTCACTGATGAGTGGTGCTTAGGTGTGAGGTGTTTTTAGGTTTCAGTGATGGGTGGGGTGTATGGGTGAAGAGAGGTTTTAGGGTTCATGGATGGGTGAAGTTTAGGGTCTGAGGGTTTTAAAGGTTCAATTATGGGTAGCAACTGGGGTGGTGAAGACTTTTTAGGGTTCTGGATGGGGTAGAGTTTAGGGCAGTGAGGGGCTTTAAGGATACAGGGATGGGTGGAGTTTAGATGTAGAAAGGGGTTTTTAGGGTTTAAGGATAAGTAGTTTAGGGTGGTGCGGTCTTATGGGTCATAGATGGCTGGCGTTTAAGGGTTGTGGGGTTTTTTAGAGTTCAAGGAAGGCTTAAGTTTGGGTGTTCTGAGGTGTTTAAAGGGGTATGGGATGGGTGGGGTTTAGGCATAGAAAGGGCTTCTAGGGTTCAGGAATGGGTGGGGTTAGGGGTGATGAGTGAATTAAGGGTTCAAGGATGCTGGAGTTTTGGGGTAGAAAGTGCTTTAAGGCTTCAGGGATGTGGTGTTTAGGTGTGGTAAGGGGTTTTAGGGGACAAGGATTGATGGTGTTTAGTGGCTCTGAGGGGTCAGCGATGGATGTTATTTATGGGTGGTGATGGGTCAGAGAATTAAAAGCATCTGAAGTAATTGTCTGACAAGGTAGACGATATAAATATGAAATAATGTCCTCTGAAGTAAAGGACTGAAATCAATATCTCCGACAAAATTGTTTCTGAAATTAAGACCTGCAACATTTGCATTCACACATAATAAATAAGCATTCAAAAGCAAATTTTGACCAAAAAGACTTTGTATGAATTGGCAGAGGAGTAGAGGAGTACGGAGGAGCAGCAGCAGTACGCGGCTCTACAAGGAGAACTGTGCCGAACCAAGGAGCTGAGGAGTCGTGGAGCTGCTGCCATCAACCGCGGTGCTCCTCGTCCCCATTCTGCAGCTTCGGGAATGAGTATAATGCGGACCGCGAGCAGAAAGTGTAACGCGGTCCGCGAGCTGAAAGGTGAAAGCGAGTCGCAAGCCACATATTGTGCAACTGTGGGAGACTGCAAGAGACAAACTTCCCACTTACTCCCAGCCAACTCTTGGACCCTGAGGGGGCGCGAGAATGATCAGCAGTGGCAGTGGGAGCGAGAGAGAGCGGCCACCATTAGTAGCAGCCGCTGAGTGTGTGCCCCGAGAGTCTGTGGAAGTGGCCAAACTAGGTTGGGTGCAGCTTGCGGCTCTCCAGTGTGCCCTGCTCTCTGTTAACCGTCCCATGTTTCCCCCACCCACCTGCAGCAGCCTGCTGCAGCCGAGCACCACGTACCGTGAACTGTGTGCCGTGAACTGTGTGCCGACTCAAGAGACCGCAGCGCAAAATGTGAAGCAGGCAGCAGCTCTCACCATCCACCATGAAGGTGCAGCCTGCAAGGTGGGTGCTGCTCAGGATGAGAAGCCTGCTAGCATCAGTTTTCGCCCCGCAATTGGTGTGCCCTCCCGCCTCCCGCTTCCATCCTCACTCAAGCAGAGGTGCTGGGGACTTGCAAAGCAGCGTGTGGTGCTGCCCATCTACGATCTGGAGGCCTGGACGCAGTGAAGGGCCTCACTGTTGTGCGTTTGTGGGACGGCATCTGAATCAAGCTGTACAATACCTGCTTCAGCTCAGTCCCAGCCCCATTCACACGGTCCAGTAACCAGAAACCTGCAGACCTGGCAACCTGCAGAAGGCCCATCATTGATCAGCCAACAATGCACCAAGAGGTGAGCCGGAGCCAGTGGGAGTCAGGGGTGAGGCAACAGCATCACAGCAGTACATTTGCAGCTGTCTGTATACTGAGCAGCGAACCAATTACCCAGCTATTTCAGTAAACTTAGCAGAAATAGAGTAGGTAAGGCTCACCACTGCAGGGGTTACCGGGGGGACGAAAGCGACCAGCGGTAGGCTGGGGCAGCTTGCTCTCTCGTGGTGACCCCGCCCTGCTTAAGTCCATGCATCCAGTGTGGCGGAATGAGCAACCTGGATCCTAGACTCTCCCTATAACTTTCCAAGGAATATCTATATAATGGGTCCTAAATACCTTAGTCATTTATGCCCTTGGAGGACTGCGAAGGGGCAGATACAGTGCACCTGATGCACCAGCACCTGTTGCACCTCAGCTGAGAAAAGTATATTGAAATTGCTGAATATAGACTCTCCGGCCTTTTGAGTGTATCTAAAGACAAACACACATAAATATGAGGTCAGGGCGGCAGCGTGGGACACTGCTATTTCCGCAAATAAAGCGGCGGAGAAAGAATGGGGAGGAAACTATGCATAGCAGTCAAAGTCCACCGAAAGGAGAATTAGACAGTCCAGCCACTTCATCATTGACTTCTGATGAAGTTGCTCAGTATTCAAAATTGTGCAATGATGCTGGACAACCGACCATTACAGGATACTTTAAAGTTCTTGAAGGTATTAATAAAGTTCCGGGGAAGACATTATAGACAGGGCAATGCATGGAGCTCTCAGCGCTCAAGAAATTATGCCTAAAGTAAAAATAACACAAGGCACAAGACACAAATCCTGCTGATTTTTTACTAGCGATTCATCTCCTTCTGGGAACAAAGACAAGAGCTCTTGTAGAGCATTTAAAGCCGACAATGAGATCCTGACAACAGTAAAAGGCCACGACCTACTTCTGATAAAAGCACAGGTGCATGCTCCTAGCACTCCAACAGGAATGCTTCAGCAAGGAAGTGTATCCAGCAGTAATACAGGAGTAACAAAACATGTTCCCTTATTGTCATTTGGACAGGAGAACAAATCCGTGATAGACCACAACGAGGATACAGATCTCAGAATACATCAGGACATTAGCTTAAATCTAAATAATACTGTGATTAACATATCATCTGGCCTCGATCAAAATACAAGCAACGAGGTATTTTTATCACCTACTACCAGGGTATCGGCCCTTGTTTCTCCAAACCCAAATAGAGTCGGAAGAGGCCAAATCATGATAGCAGAGGCTTCTTCAAGCCCAAAGGTCTGTATGTTCATTAACAAAGCCGACCCGTTCAGTTTAACTTTGGAAACGGGTATTATCACTCAGGCTCATATACCAATTTTTACCCCGAAGAAATTGCCAAAGAGAATGTGTTTATTTCAAATGGGCAAAGTGAGATAGAGCAAGCCAATTCCATGATTAACCCTCTTAACTCAGCAGACATCTCATTATTAGCTAAATGCGACAAAAAGATCCGGGATGGTGCCTCTGTTCTAGAGGGCAAAAAATAACATGAAAACGGAATTTGGGGTAGTCTCCTTAACACCATGGATACTTTTATTTATGCTCTTAAACTTCATTCAGACAAACTGAACATTCAAGTGGACTTATTAAACATAATAGCGGTCTATGTCACTGGTATAGACTCCAAGCTATTCAAGTTATCACATTTAGGTTCCGATTCCCATCCGTTAAAAAAAATTACCGTACGACTCGTATCCGTATTTTGTTACGTACGAATCGTACAAGTCCCGTACAACCGGTGAAGTACGATTCGTACTTGAAAAATACATACGAATCGCTTCGGGAAAAGTCTATGAGACGTACCCAGACAGTTTTACATACAAATCGTAAAACAGAAGTCCGGGCGCGCAAGTACGATCCGTACCGCCCTTCCGAAAACACAAGCGCATGGAAAAGGCCCCGTACGGAGCGAACGCCGTACCACTTGTATCCGGGTAAACTTGTGCCCGGGATAAGAGTCGTACAGGCCCCCCCTCCCCCCGCATATGTCAGCACCGTACCCCCTCCATGCCCGCACTCTACCCCAGCCCCATACGTGTACGCGCTGTACCCCACCACTGTAGCCAGCCCCGTACGTGTATGTACCGTATCCCAGTCCCGTACATGTACGCACCGTACCCCACAACCGTACCCCAGCCCCGTACTTGTACGCACCGTACCCCACCACATACCCCAGCCCCGTACTTGGACGCACCGTACCCCAGGTCCGTACGTGGACGCACCGTACCCCAGTGCCGTACCCCAGCCCCGTACCCAAGCGCCGTACCCCAGCCCCGTACATATACACACCGTACCCCGTACTTGGACGCACCATACCCCAGCGCCATACCCCAGGCCCATACTTGGACGCACCGTACCCCAGCACCATACCCCAACACCATACCCCAGCCCCATACTTGAACGCACCGTACCCCAGCCCCGTACATGTATGCACCGTACCCCAACACTGTACCCCAGCCCCATACTTGTACGCACCGTACCCCAGCCCCGTACATGTACGCACCGTACTCCACCACCGTACCCCAGCCCCATACTTGTACGCACCGTATCCCACCACCGTACCCCAGCCCCGTACTTGTACGCACCGTACCCCAAGACCGTACCCCAGCCCCGTACCCCACCACTGTACCCCAGCATCGCGTATGTACGAACCGTACAACAACATTGCATATGTGAGCACTGTACAACATCGCGTATGTACGCACCTTACATACGCTAAAACGACTCGTACAGAACCAGGACACTGTAAAACAGCACAAGGAGGGTCAATTCGACTCGCACAACACCACCAAACACGTCTACAGTAGAAAAAACATCTAAATGACTGACCTGGCACATCCAAACAGGCAAACAGAGGCCCAAACTCACAACCACCTCTTATAACACACCCACCAAAGTTTCAAACCCAGCCACACCCACAAATGGACCAATAAAAAGGACCCACACTCGCAAACCAGGAGCCTTTGCAACAGACCCACTGCTGACAGACACCACACACAAACAACTGCACCCATACACCTTAACGTACACACCTTCACACAACCTCCTTCACACAGACCCCCCTCTTCACATTCAGACCCACACCGTCACATTCACACCCACAACCATCCACACCCACACCATGCCCACAGACAAGAATCAAAAGTTCACAAGGGAGGAGCTGGACATCCTTGTCAACGAAATCATCAGTCGAGCCACAGCTCTTTGGAACATTGGTCAGACAGACCAGCATAGCCGAAAAATCAAGCCTGTGGCAGAGGATCGTCGATAGGGTGAATGCTGTTGCGCAGATCAGAAGGACCAGGCATGAATACCAAGCCAGGGGGTACGATCTGCGGAGGGCAGTCAAGCGCAAAATGAACGAGGACTACGCCCAGAGCAACATCACTGGAGGTGGGCTGCCCCGCAGACCGGTACATTACCATCCCTGGGAGGAGAAGGTGATGGCCCTGCTTCCGCCGGTGGGAGTACACGGAGTCAAAGGAGTTGCAGAGGCTGGTGAGTACACAAACAACTTACGTAACATGGGGGTAATGGCATCCACACCCCAATTACACCAAATGCACGCAACTACCCCCAAGCCCTCACCGGACACCACCGCACTCAAAAACAACACTCATACCACTAACATGTGTATGCCCCATCCACAAAGCAAGGCCATGCCATGTCCCAGGCTACACGAAGCACAAACCCAAGACTGGATGTCTGGGAGGGTGGGGCTCACAAAACACATAGTTCAACTCTGAATCAGACACCATTGCCCTCAGCCCATATGGCCCAGGTACATACCGATGCACCATGCTCAATGCACAGGGACTGGCAAAGTACTGACAAGGTAGCTGACACTTGGCCCTGCTGTAGGCAGCACAAGGCCCTCCTGTGACCACTGTAAATTCAAACACCAACACCACAAGCTCAGATATCTAGGACAGGAACTCACACTCACTGGCATGGCAGCATGCACCATGAGGGGACAGATACATTACCTGGGAGACCCACAGCCAAATCACACTACACCCACCAGCAGGCCCTGTCACACACACCCCTTACCCAAGCACAAACCCCCTGGGCAGGCAATGGATTTACCCACTCTCACAATGGACTTGTGACACAACAAGATCAATCAATAGCCAAAGAAGCATCACAGCCAAAAATGTACATGCCAAGCACTCAGGAGAACATATCAATCTGTTCCGCGCAACATACCCATCCACAAGTGAACATTGAGAGGAATGCAACTACCTGGAGGAACTGTGCCAACTTGAATATGCATGAAACATGGATGTCGCATGAAAGATCATTTACATTGTCTCTCTCTCACACACAGGGCAACGTCATGGATCTCCCCCCAACAATGGGGGGGAAGAATCACAGTCCCAGGCTCGGCAGGAAGCTGATCCCACCGGCAGCAATGACTCTCAACACTCCGTGGATGACCCCCCAACCCACCTGGACCCTCTGGTGCCCAAGCCCCTGCAGCACCTGCTTCAGGTACATCTGTGCCAACCACCACCCCCATTCCTGCCACATCCCAGGAGACACCCAGGAGCCCTACGCACACTGAACAACTGAGCCAGTCTGACCTGGAGTGACAAGGTTCTCCGGGCACCCAGGAGGAGGCAGACAACCCCGCAAATGCCATCCCTCAGGGGTCCCGTAGACCCGATGTGCCCACAACCGCAGGCCAGGCTCGTGTGGGCAGGGGTGGTGGGAGTGGAGGCAGGCGGAGGCTAGAACCTGACCAGCCAGCTGAAGGGACTGGTATGTCACACATACGCCACATCCTGGACACATACCGGCATGACACCAGGGCCATCAGCCAGGTAGTGGAGACCCTCACAGAGATTAAGAACCAGCAGGCCAAGCAACACGCCAGTCAACAGGAGGCAAGACTGGCTGTGCTCCTGGCAGTGCAAACGGACATAAGCCATTCACTCCGGATCGCCGACAACATGGGCAACCCTCCCTGTGCCACCAGGCGAAGACCACCACCAGCCACAGGGAGGGAGGAGGAGGAGGATTCGTCCGACGGAGCGTCCCAAGCATCGTTAAGGCCTGCATCTGAGGATCCCCCGAGGAAGGTGGGACGTCCACGGAAAAGACCATGAGAGGCAGCGGACCATCCACATCTCCCAGGTCACCTGGCCTGGCACCTGGATCTCATGCGCAACAGCAGCACCTCATTCAATGACATTCTCTGCCACATGGACTTGCTGGTCACAGTCTGACCAATGATGCCAAACACTGTGGGCTGGACTCTGATGACTTCAAATGACAAGGATCCCATCTCCCCCTGTGAACTTTGGATTCTATGCACACTGTATAGCAACTATTTTTCAACACTAAACACGCCCCCCACCTAGAATAAAAGTAAATTTCTTTAATTAGATGTTGCAGTCATTTTCCATGAGTACACAACCTACGTGTGGGGAAATGTCAAACTATGCCTGAGTGTTGAACTAACTCCAGCCATCCATACCCTGGGATCTGAGTCTGGTACAGGACACACATGGGTCACAATGTATCATCCAATACAGACATGGCGCACAATACTCACCTGTGATGGCCTCAAGCTGCTGAGGGGGGGCTTGCAATACTGTGCGGACAGACCAATTTTGAAGAGTATCATTAAGGCGTAGAGGTCATGGCTCATGTGGATGTTCCAGGTATGTTTGGCCAGGTGTGTGGCTGAGGAGTCTGAAGGTCATCCTGCAGCAGACAGTGATCCATTGCAGCTATCTCAGGTGGACGGTGATGTGGATGGGGTGCGGGATGTTGAAGCTGAGGTGTGCAGATGCACCCTGGATGTGGACAAGTTTCCCGTGAGTTTGGATGTACTTGCTCTGTAGAGGGCGGGGCAGTAGTTGACACGGCTGGTGTTGTGGACCTGGGGGATGGTCTGTCTTTCCTTGGAGTGGATCTATCTGTGGATCATGTGCATCATGCAGAGGGTGTTGCAGCATGAGGTACAGATGCTGGTTATTTGCATGGCAAAAGTGAGTGACAAATCCATGATGCACACCATCTTGTGTGCGTGGCCACTGGGTGCTTGTGTAGGGCCCCTGCGGGTGGGACACAAGGAGTTGAGCCAGCTGTAAGGGAACAATCCTCAGATGATTACCTCAGTCCTGTACAAGTCCAGCCTCAGGTGGCTAATGTTCAGCCATTCATCCACGGACCTCATGCCTTCTTGAATGTTGGAACTGGCAATGGCTGCGTCTTTGGTGAGGGTGAGGAGCACCTGGCTGTCAATGGCATACGACATGATGATGAGGTTGTGTGCGCATGTGATGGTGGAGAGGGGGGTCCTGGACACATTGAAGATTGACACGCTGAGAGATAATCCCTGGGCCATGTGCCAGATGACGCCACTATACTACATGCTGAAGGCTTGAGTCTCACTCCTATGGCCTTGCTGGTGGACGGAGCCGGTGTGGAGTAGGAGGGACATGACCTGGTTGGTGTGTCAGGGCCTGGAAGGCGGGGCAGGGCTGTGTAGGCAGTTGGAGTTGCACACTCAGCATGCAAAGGTGTCGTGTGTGCGCTTAGGGTATGCCTGAGAGCAGGCGGTTGATTTTCGGATGGACATTGCTTGGAGGGTGGCTGCAACATCAGACTGTAGTGTGATGTGGGTCATGCAAGGACACGAGGGTCGTGCAATGTGCACGTTGCATGTGCTGACAGTCCTGCCTTTGGCACCGCGTGGCCACAACAATGGCACAGACAAGATGATGACAGCCAAATGAATGGGTGGAGGGATGCAGGGTGGAGCATCTTTGAGGCGTGTGGGTTGCCGAATCCCGCTACTTTGTGGGCCCTTGCTGCAGGGGCCGCAGCAGCAGGCGGCATGTCCTGGAAACTATGCCAAAAGTAGCACACAAAGACAAGGATGTCAGAAAGGACAACTGCAACAGGCGTATGTAAAGGAAGGAGTGTCCAGTTACCCATGGCACACCCAGAGAAAATGGATGCACAATCACCAAAGATGACTGACACAGGATCAGGAAACAGAAGGCCGAGCTGCGCACAGGAGACACACCCTCAGCAGGCGTTGATGGCCCGTCGTGAGGACCAACATGCCCGAATACATACACAACCATGGACTTCAAGCACAATAGAGATTCTAACCCATGAAGAACTGCATGCATGTTGGCAAACTACACATAGACTCATATGCACAATCTTTGACAACTATGCCAGAGATGCCGCATGCAAAGTGGCAAGAGACCTGCATTGACAGAGATGAGGCACCTTGGAGGGTGAGCAACACCTTTATTACTCAGGCTCACACTAAGGAAAATGCATCAATATGAACCGACTCGCAGGTCATTTGGCTGAACATGTGGGACCTACACTGGACACCCCTTTCACAACACAGATGTTGTAAATCCAAATGGCCTGGCACACAAGTTAAGGGGATGAGCCAAACAACCCCTGCTGCACACGGAGAGGCTGCAATTCCCCATTGAGCCTCTTATGGGGATGTCCCACACTATGTCCACCCGTAGCATCCCGTATGTTTCTGAGGGAAGTTTTACACACATTGATGCCTTCATCAGAATCCACAAACTATTACAGATGACTGTCATGAAGATTGACTATCAATTCATGGGAGTCATGCTACATGTCATGTACCCCATGGTGAGTCGACATGTCTGCATGGTAACCCAACATGCACAGGAGCCGTCCCCACACATTCCAAACACGTAACACCCCGAAAATGCCTTGCTGCAATCCTCACCCAAAATGACTTTTCCCCATGTCCGTGCATGGAACGCTGATTCAGCACACGTTGCAATACTCATGAGGAATAGCAGGAGGCCAACAATGACACGACCAGACAACATGCGCAAGAACCTGTGGATGACAGACACACAAGAAGTCAGCTAAAAGATTATTATCCGCATACATGGTCATTTACTCTACAGGAATAATGTTGTCACCATGCGAATTGAAAATTTAGTGTCTCAGCTAAAATGTGTGGAATGACATCATCACTCGAGTGACACATCAGAACACACTTCTAAGTCACTTAGCATACAGTCAGCTGGACACACACATTGCAACACATGCCACACAAGGCTCCAAGCGTGCACACTCAGACCCAGTGACTCACCATTATGAGAAGTTGCGTATGAGCTGACTCCGGATATCCTCCTCCTCCTCCTCACATGCCTCGTGACCAAGCCCTTCATTCTCCACAGGTGGATGTTCCTGCTCAGACTGCTCCAGGATGAGTGGCACTGCCTTCTCCACTGCCATGTTGTGCAGCATGCAGCACACGAAGATTTTGCAGACCTGTGCCGGTGCATATGGGAGGGACCCGCCTGTCTTGTGAAGGCACCGGAATCTGCTCTTCAGGAGGCCAAACGTCCTCTCAATCACTTGCCTGGTCTGCCCGTGTGCATTGTTGTAACGGTGATCTGCAGCTGATCTTGGGTTGCCGAGAGGCGTCCTCAGCCATGGCATGTTGGGATAGCCAGAGTAACCTACATGGAAACATCGTGTAAAGAAGTGGGTCAGGAGATGCCGTAAGATACAAAGATACCGCAAAACACAGGACAAACAGAGTATACCCACCAACAAGACATGCTCGTTCGTTGTGCAGCTGCAGCATCATTTGTGGCACCCTGCTACGCCTCATGATGTAGGCATCGTGTGCTGACCCTGGAAAACGTGCACAGAGATGGGAAATCAGCATGTTAGCAAGACACACCACAAGGGCATTTATAGAGTGGTAATGTTTACGGTTGCGATAGGCGACCTCCTGTGCCTGTGGTGGTGCCAAAGCCACATGTGTCCCATCAATGGACCCAATGACATGGGGCATCCCTCCCAGGGCATAGAAATCACCCTTGACACCTGTCAACTCCTCAGGAGTCGGAAAATGGATGAATTCATCCAGGTGCTCCAACATGGCTCCTAAAATATCATGCAGGACACGTCTGAACATCGTCTGTGACATGCCACCAACATCAGCTATGGTGAATTGAAACGTACCTGTGGCAAAAAAATGTAGGGCTGCCATCACCTTCATCTTGGGGATCAGCGCAGTAGGATACCTGTGTCGTGGTTGGAGGTGTGGTGCCAGCTTGGCAGTCAAGTCCTCAATCAACTGTTGGGTAAATCTGTAACGTCGTATGCAGTCACGTTCCCTCATGGCACCCAAGTCTGGCATTGGTCTGGGGACAGGCGGTGCCCTGCAGAAAATTGGAATGAATAACGAAGAGTGAGAACATAACAACATTAATGTCAATGAACTGAGCATATGCTCAACAGCTAATACGCATATGCTACATACAGAGTCTGGTCTGTGCAATACATCCGGGACACGTATGCCAGCCAGGTGATACTCCTACGAAAAGCCAGCTATACCCGTTGATTGTCAAGTCTACATGACATGCCCTGAAACGAGCTGTGGGCCAGTGTCAGTGAACAGCCAGAGACATCACAAGAGTGACATACATCCACATATCTGCATTTGAAGGATGTAATCTCATACAGACAGCTGACGGCAAGCTAGACACACAGATCACATGGAATGTCAAATGTACAGATCACACACATTGCGATGAAGGGGTACACATGAAAACAGAAAACACAGACATTGAGACGACGCAGATATGTCCTCATGTCAAAATATCATGTTCAATGAATACAGACACACGTTATGTGGAAATCCACATGTGGCATGGTGTGCGTAGATGTGTGCCATGCCCATCTACACACAGACACATGTTGGATGCAGCAACAGCAGATGCAGTTGACGGAACACCAACAGCAAGCTCATGGGAACACATGACACACACATGACATAGTCACATCGGTGCACGCTGGTCGTTAAATGTCAGTTGTTAGTGTCCCTGTCCCTGGCATCAGGGGACAGTTGCGGGTGGTGGTGACTGTGCCATTCCAGTGATGCTGTGCTTGACACGTTTGTACTACATGCACCCATGTGCAAAGTGTGAAGGGGAAATGTGTCACATCACACATGACATGTGTACACAGGTCATCACACATCAATTGAGCAAATACATGAGGAGACATGTGCAATATCACTGCCTGACACACCTAGGCCCTGCACATGTAGGACAGCAATGACAATGACTTGATGTACATCCTTGTGCGAGTCTGAGACCTCCATTCCTTTCGTGTGTGCATCCTATCAACAGCCTAAGCGTGTGAAGCGCACCGTACACACGCTCTGAGGGCGTGTGTACGGTCTGTATTACTAGAGTTGTGTGGCCGTAGGAGTACGCGTGGTACAGACTGTACAAGTACGGTCCGTATCACTATAGTAGTGGTGCCGTAGGAGCACACGTGGTACGGACCGTATACACATACGTGTACTACCACTGCCTACACGTACGTGTACTACCAGTGCCTACACGTACGGGTACACACTGGTAGTACACGTACCCATATGTGTACTACCAGTGCCTACATGTACGGGTACTACCAGTGCCTACACGAACAGTTACTACCAGTGCCTACACGTACGGGTACGCACTGGTAGTACATGTACCCGTACGTGTACTACCAGTGCCTATACGTACGGTACGCACTGGTAGTACACGTATGTGTAGGCACTGGTAGTACACGTACGGGTACGTGTACCACCAGTGCGTACCTGTACGCACTGATAGTACCCATACATGTAGGCACTGGTAGTACACGTACGTGTAGGCAGTGGTAGTACATCTACAGGTACGTGTACTACCAGTGTGTACCAGCACTGGTAGTACACATACCCGTATGTGTACTACCAGTGCGTACCTGTACGTGTAGGCACTGCTAGTATACGTACGTGTAGGCACTGGTAGTACACGTACCCGTATGTGTACTACCAGTGCGTACCTGTACGTGTAGGCACTGGTAGTACACGTACGTGTAGGCACTGGTAGTACATGCACTGGTAGTACACGTACGTGTAGGCACTGGTAGTACACGTACGGGTACGTGTACTACCAGTGCGTACCTGTACGTGTATGCACTGGTAGTGCACGTATGGGTACGTGTACTACCAGTGCGTACCTTTACATGTAGGCACTGGTGGTACACGTAGGTGTAGGCACTGGTAGTACACGTACCCGTACGTGTACTACCAGTGCGTACCCGTACGTGTATGTACTGGTTTAACACGTACGGGTACGTGTACTACCAGTGCATACACGTATGTGTAGGCACTGATAGTACATGTACGGGTACGTGTACTACCAGTGCGTACCCGTACTTGTAGGCACTGGTAGTACACGTACGTGTAGGCACTGTTAGTACGGGTACGTGTACTACCAGTGCGTACATGTACGTGTCAAACGCACTGTGCAACTGGTGCCGTAGGGGTACGTGTGAAACGCACCGTACTTGTGTGTGGATTTGAAAATTACATAGGGGACACATAAGGGACAAGTATTAGGCACTAAATGCATGCTGGTTGTCATGGATACAGAGTTTTCAGTTCAAATTTTTCCATCAGGTGTCCTGGAAAAGTCAGTTGGCCACAAAATACAATGTTGCAAAGTGGTTGTTGACTTGACATGATGCTCAAAATTTGAACGATGCAAATGCTGTCACTGGTGTATGTGGAAAGGGATTGGAGTAAACGTAAGATGCGAATGAATCTGACCAATCACTATGTACTCCTCCAAAGGAATGCCCCCTCAGCAAGACAGATATAAGTCAGCCAGAACCCATGAGAGGGCACTTGCCTGCACGACTTTCCTGTTGACAACACTGCTGCTGTCTGTGCTTCCTCTGGCACCATGTCAAGGTCTGTGGAGAGGGCCCAGCCATTCACCCAGGAGGAGAATGAGGCATTGCTGGATGTCATCCTCCCACAGTACACCAGCCTGTATGGGAGACCAGGGGCGCAGGTGAGTGCTGACTCCACTACCTTTGACTGTGCACCTTTTTTGTGACTGTCACTTCTGGCATTGTGTCCAGGTGTGACAGACATGCAATGTTGTTTAGAGTGGGTCCCAGGGGGGGAATGGCTTATGTCTCCCATGCAGAGCATGATGTAGTTCATGTGTGCACTCCTCACTTGCATTGTGC
Source organism: Triturus cristatus (assembly GCF_964204655.1). NCBI lineage: Eukaryota > Metazoa > Chordata > Amphibia > Caudata > Salamandridae > Triturus > Triturus cristatus. Next base: position 720,850,659 of record NC_140579.1, read on the forward strand.
TTACTGTGACATTCACTGCATAGTGCATGACACATTCAGCCTGGCTAATCCTTTGTGGCATTTTTTGTCTATTGTCCTGAGGTAATTCAGTGGTCCCCCCCCGGTGTGACAGGTGACTGTACCCACAGATGTGTGTGAGTTGAGTGGAGCTGTGGTGAGAGTGTCCAAGTGATGTGTACGCCCCCTGGACATTGATGTGTGTGAATGTTCCTTGTCATGTGGGTGAGTGTCTATGTGGAGTGTTGCACCACAGCTGCATGGAGGAGGCAACCGCTCTACCCATCTGATGTGAGAAGTAAGCCGTGCTGTGTGTCTGACTTGCTGAGCTAGCCCCACACCTGTGACACCCCACAGGCAAGTGACACATGTGCAGAGTGAGGTTTGTATCCGCTGTTGCCAATGGCATGTGATTGATCTGTGTCTGTGTACTCTGCTGAGGTTGCGTCAGTGGCCTGGGGCATGTAACTGCTTGAAGGTGCTGTCCATCAGCCTGGTGTTGCTTGTGATGCACAGTGTGTGCCATGAGCATGGAGTGTGACGCACCCCTCATGCCACCTGTGTACTTTCAATGCCATGTAGTGCATTGGGGCTTCCACAGAGGCCAATGTCCATATGACAAAGATGCTATTCCTTGGCAGCATCCTATGCCCTGTTCAACATATCAAAGATGTTCAAATGTGTGTCTCTCTGACATGGAGCAGGTGTCGTGATGTTGTCTCACTTTGTCATCCTCACAGGTAACTGCCTACGAGAAGGGGGATATCTGGAAGCAGGCCGTCAGGGCCGTGAGATCGGTGGAGGGTCGCAGTCGGCGCCTAGCCCAAGTCCGAAAACGGTGGCAGGACATCTGGTTCTGGACCCGGAGGATCGCCCGGGTCCTGCTGGGGGACTCACCTCCACGCCCCCACGGCGGGCGCCGATGCCTGACCCACCAGATGAGGCGTGTCCTAGCGGTGGTCTTCCCTGACATGGATAGGTAGTTACAGGAGAGACAGCAGCAAGGAAGGGGTAGGTACATGTGTGTTTGTTGTGTGTCACCAGCTTTTGGAAGTGCTCAGTCGCCTGGATACACTGCCAGGGTTTATATGTGCAGTGCATATCCTGTTCCCCCAAGTCAACCGGTGCTGTTCTTCCTCCCTTCCCCTCCTTGACATGTGTTCCCTGGTCTGTGTGTAATCACTATTGCACATGGCCATCTAGGCTGCCAGTTAATCCAAGTGCACATTGCTTTCTGCATCATGTGTGGGGGTGGTCTGTGACATGTGTTGGTACCTTGCCTGTGCCCTGTCCTGTTCAGTCATTTGGGGGGCCATATTTGTTGCCACTGATGCTGAGTCTCAACATAGGAGTGTGAGGTTTCAAATGAACAGACTTGCAGCATGCATGACCGATGTTTTGGCCTCAGACATGATGTGCATGAGTGGGAGATATGCATAGTGCCAGGACGATTGCTCATGTTACAGTCAGATCATTCCAGGACCATGGAGCAGTGTGCCCACTACAGTCCCCTGAGACACCCTTGCCTCGTAATCATGTGTGTCATCCAACACTGTGCCCATTCTCTGTGTGTTCAGCATAGGTTGGCCTCTGTGGCATTGTTCCCTGGCCTCATTTGTATTTATCTAAAGTGTGCTACATGTGTCCACTGGACAGGGTGACCCCATTTGGCTTGTGCATACTCACACTCACTGGGCAGTGCCTGTGTGTCTATTCACAACTAGCTGTTGATGGTTGTTTGTCACAAATATATGTTGGCAGCCTCACGAGGTGATGTGGAGTACATTTAGGAATTCTTGATGCACATTTTTGTAAACCCTGATTAAGAGGTGTCACTTCTTGATCTGTCTCAATCACATTGTCTCAGGTAGGGGGGGTTTGTGCGGGCGAGGCCTACATGTCCAAACCATATGACTCCTTGCCAGGTCTGACCTGTGTGTGATAATTGTCTGGACAGACACTCAACATGCAGTGACCCAGTGATGTTGTGCAGGGTTTAATGTTTGTGCTTTGCAGCATGTGTCAATAGTTTAAATACATGATTCCTGCTCATCCATTTTTGGCACCAGTGTGTGATCCAGATGCTACGTAGTTTTGTCTTTGTGTGCTGACATCTGTGTGGACATTCTGGCTTGCCATGAGGGTGTCTCCTCAGTGCAGGTGTTCCTTATTCCAACACAATTGCTGGCCCATTAGCTTATGCATTGTCCTGTGTTTGGATATGTGTGCCACGCCACATGACAGGCAGTGGGTCAGATGTGTTGCCAACTGTGTTATCATGGTACAGATGGCCATGTGACAGGTGGCATGATTCAAGTTGTTAGTCAAAAAGTCTTGTACCTTGGCACTCACTACACTTGTCAACATGTCTTCATGTTTTCAATGCTTGACTTTGATGTTTTGTTGTGAAGGACAATAATGTGCCTGCATGACTGATGTCTCCCAAGGAAGTGCACAAGAAACCACCTTTACACTTTCAAGGAACACGCTGGCACATTTTAAAGAAAGGCACAGTTCGAATAAGACTATTTTTCAGATTATACATATCCATGTTCCCACAGTGTGGTGGCATTTGGGTAAGTCCTTGGTTGTTGGTGATACCAACTTACGAGTGTCAAGTCACCCAGACCGCCATGGTCCCATGTATATGTACTTTCTGAAACCCCATTTCTTTCTAACAGTGGCTTCTTTGAATAAGGCTGGCAGCTCATACAATGACTGTGTAAATGTAGTTTTGTGCGCACCTCCTTGTGTGACTTCTTTTATACAGGCACATGTGTGTTCTGTTCACAAAGTGGCACATTCACACATTCTAAACATGTAGATTGTGTAAAGTGGTGTGATTCCCTAGGGATCAAAATGTATTTCGTTTGGGTTTCCAAAGTACTTACAGGTCTCTGAGTGTGGGGACACCTTTAGCATTGAGGTCTGTTATTTAGCCTTGGGTGCACCAATACTGTTTCTTTCACAGTAAACAAGAGGTGGCATGCCTTCATAGTATTGCTGTGCTCAACTGTTCCCAGACACTAGCTTCTCAGTATATTTCTAATTCAAGTTTTTGGCTGTTGTGTCCTATTTTTCCTTGTTTCCATGTGGCATGGTGGGTCAACCAACTGGGGAGTACAGGGCTTACATATGTGCGGAGTAATCTAGATGTTACTCATGATGCATTGCCTGATATGCACTGTGACCTATTTTGTTTTCACTCATGTGTCAGATGTATACAGGTGACTGATTATTTTCTGTATCTTCACCTTGCCCACAGCATCATCGGAGGAAACCGAGGGAGACACCTGCACGGACCTGGAAGAGGGATCCAGCACCGGTGCCACCAGTGCAGGCGAGTCTGCGGGAGCAAGTGGCACGGAGGGCGAGGGGAGTCAGGCGGAGGACTTGTCTGGTGGCGAGACCAACTACGACGCTGACGGGTCCGAGGCTGAACTCATCGAGGGGGTGGAGGCTGCTACAACACCTGGCAGCAGCACAACATCTGTCACCGCCTCCTCCATTCCCATCACCGCCCTCCCAGTTGCTCCGGTCCCTTTTGTCTGTGCAGGGCACCACCATGTCTCCTTCGTGCCAGGCACCGCACCCCTTTCCCCTGTCACCCCTGCTGCCCTCACTGCAGAGTCTGTGGACATTCAGCGGCAGTTGTAGGTTGGCCAGACATCGATGCTGAATGTCCTCCATGGCCACACCACACTGCTGACACAGATGGTGTCATTCATGGAGGGCATGTCAGCAACGATGTCTGACCAACGGATGTTGCTGAGGTCCATGGACTCTTCACTGACGGCACCAGTGAGTCTCCTGTAGCGCTTCGTCCCCCCCTACCCCAGCCCCATCCACACTTCCCACTCCCATGCCTGTCCCATGCACACCTTTATTCCCAAGCACACACCCCACCAGACACAGGCAGCACACCACCACGTAAGGGCAAGCACACACCTCCTGGCACGCACACTCAGGGGGATAAAGGCACACCCACTGGGTCTGGGGCACACAGACATACACGCAGCCACAGTCTGAGTCCGCATGCCTCACTACCCAGTCCCTCCAAAAGCACTCCCCTTGGCTCCCCTGCCACACAGTCAAACAAGGAGAGCTACATGTCTGTGCTGGGCCTCAGCCCCACTGTGTCACCACCCCGCAAGCGGGCAAGGGACTCCCCGGGCAGGGGAGTTGAGTCCCCCCCCATGTCCACCCTCTCCCCCAGAAGCGCTGCACCCCATCCCTCTTCCGTTGCAGGGGATACTCTGGACGCCCTGGCAGAAGTGTGCAGCACCGAGCTCACCTCCTCCTTTAGTGCTGCCCCCACCCCCTGTGGTGGAGGCGTCCGGCCCTGCACCCACCACACCTACCCTTACACCTCCTGTCCCTGCGGTGCCTGGTCCTTCCCCACATGATGCCCCCTCCCACAGTCGACGAACCTGAGGGTTCCACTGTGCAGGCAAGCTAGGGGAGACGCGTGCCCATGTGTCTCCCCAAGGACTTCTATTCTGGACTAGCCATTGGCTTTTGTATATAGTGTTCTTGAAAAAAATAATTATGCTGATTAAAGCATTTTCTTTTTACTTTGAACACTATTTCAGGTATTGATGTTGGTGCTGATGCTCCAGGAGTTGGGGTTGTGGTAATGTGTTATGTTTCTGGCAAAGGTTCGAGTCTGATGGTCATGAGGTGGACCATGGGATCTGCGTGCCATCACAAGGTCTCTGCGAAGGATCTTTGGTCGTGTGTGTTATTTGTTTTTTGAGACATTGTACCAAGGAGTGTTCCTTCCTCCGTGGCACCTGACCTCTTCCCTGCAGAGAGTTGCGCAATTGTTGTGCTGACCTGTGTATAAATTCCCTTTGTTGGTGATCGGATCCCTTCAACTATGGCCATGCCTGCGCTGCAATGTCTCCGGCTGCATCGTCTGTGCCATCCTTGCTAGTCACTGTGCTTGTGTATTGAGTATGTTGACATGCCTTTATTGAGAAATTCTCCCTTTTCCGTACTATGCATGTGTGTAATCCTAGCCTAGCACACATATGGTACTTGTTCTGAAAGGTATTTGGGCACCTGACTCACAATTGTGGGCATTGCATCCGTGGGAACTCCACCCTATTCCTTCCATGAGAGACAACATCTTGGTGGCTGTCCCAGCACCTGTACATTCCTATCAGTCCTGGGATGTGCGTGACAGTGCGTGTTCCCTTTGGCTCTCTTAGTTTAGTAGGCATTGACATAACTATACAGACTTGTGGCATGATCTCTGTGTGTGTATTGTGCTGCATCTGCCAGGGGTGGGTATGCATGTGTCATTTGTCCTCACACCCACATGTGGTGTGTCATGCAGTGGGGGAAAGACATCCATCCTCATGGGAGTGGGACACTGCTGTCAGTGATGTGTTGTTATGGCACTATCAACATAGTCGAAAATTAGGGATGCATACATACAACCATGGAGTTGTGGTCATCTGTTAATGATGTACACACCCCCATGTCTCTGTCCACTGCTGGTATTCCTCTGCACCCACCCCTCACATGTCTCTGTCGACTGCTGGGAGTGATAGGCACCCACCCCTCACATGTCTCTGTCCACTGCTGGGAGTGATAGGCACCCACCCCCATAAATCTGCCCACTGCTGGGAGTGATAGGCACCCACCCCTCACATGTCTCTGTCCACTGCTGGGAGTGATAGGCACCCACCCCCATGTCTGTCCACTGATGGGAGTGATAGGCACCCACCCCTCACATGTCTCTGTCCACCGCTGGGAGTGATAGGTACCCACCCCTAACATATCTCTGTCCACTGATGGGAGTGATAGGCACCCACCCCTCACATGTCTCTGTCCACTGCTGGGAGTGATATGCACCCACCCCTCACATGTCTCTGTCCACTGCTGGGAGTGATAGGCACCCACCCTTCACATGTCTCTGTCCACTGCTGGGAGTGATAGGCACCTACCCCCATGTCTCTGTCCACTGATGGGAGTGATAGGCACCCACCCCCATGTCTCTGTCCACTGCTGGTATTCCTCTGCACCCACCCCCTCACATGTCTCTGTCCACTGCTGGTATTCCTCTGCACCCACCCCTCACATGTCTCTGTCCACTGCTGGTATTCCTCTGCACCCACCCCTCACATGTCTCTGTCCACTGCTGGGAGTGATAGGCACCCACACCTTACATGTCTTTGTCCAATGCTGGGAATCCTAGGCAGCCACCCACCCACCCACCTGCACCCTTGGTGCTGTACACTGCTGTCCTGGGCATACACACACCCCAATATACTGGTTATATGCTGCACCAGGCCCCAAGCCAACGTTTGTGGCGTGTGTACGCCTTGTATCACAAATGTACTGGTGCCGTAGGGGTACGGGTGATATGGACCATACCCCCGCATTCATAGGGTGGGTACGGTCCGTACCAAGCGTACCCCTACGTCACCACTACAATGGTGGTACGGACCGTACCCACGCTCTGAGGGCGTGTGTACGGTCCGTACCACGTGTACCCCTACGTCACCACTACAATGGTGGTACGGACCGTACCCACGTTCTGAGGGCGTGGGTACGGTCCGTACCATGCGTACCCCTACGGCACCACTCCAATGGTGGTATGGATCGTACCCACGCTCTGAGGGCGTGTGTACGGTCCGTACCACCATTGTAGTGGTGACGTTGGGGTACGCGTGTTACGGACTGTACACACACCCTCAGAGCGTGGGTACGGCCCATACCACCATTGTAGTGGTGACGTAGGGGTACGTGTGGTACGGACCGTACACACGCCCTCAGAGCATGGGTACGGTCTGTACCACCATTGTAGTGGTGACGGGTACGCGTACACGTCACTTCCGTTGTTGCGGTACGCAGGGATTGGTGGACACACCCCCGAAGTGACCAGACCCTGGAGGTAATGTATGTCCTCCATATTGTATGTTTTAATTTGGGTTGGGGGTATGTTTCATGCCCCTCACCCCCCTTGACCCATGGGTGTTGTTCTCACCTTCTACGGCGTGTGCGTCGGGTTCGGTCCACCAGGTCGTAGGCTAGGAGAGCCGGGATGACACGTAGGATGGGGTCCATGGCTCTCCGTCGCGTACCGGTGCTCCTTATTCGCGTCGTACTCAATTTCCCGGGATTTTTTGGCTGCCGTAAAAAATGAGCTGTGCGGAGTGACGTAGGCACGAATCGTACTTGCTGGTCCATAAAACGCTGTCGGACTCCGTACGGACGTCACGTACGCGATGTCCCGGATCAGAATAGTTGGTATTTTTTAGCCGTACGTAGTTTTGTACGATTCGTACCGAAATGGTATTTCTATACGAATCATACTTGCTGGTTTGTAAGGTGGATTTCCCGGGTACGAGTCGTACGGAGAATACGCTCCGTACGACCATTCGTACCCGGGTTTTACAGGATTGGAATCGGCACCTTAGTAGCAAAGGTACAATCTGACAATTTATTACATGTACATGTAGATTACATGGGGAGATGAGTTGGCCTAATGGCTAGGCCGCTCGACCTCGGACCTGGGGAACTGGGCTCGAGTCTCGTTAATGACGCTAAACATCCTGTGATTCTGGGCAAATCACTTAATCTCCCCGTGCCTAACACAAAATGAATGAATTTCCTCATGTAACTGGTGCTATGTAAAGCGCTCTGATACCTGATAGGATTCGGGTCAAGTTCGCGCTATATAAAACTCTGCAAAAAAAAAAAATGTACATGCGCTCACATGATAGACAAAATTTCAGATCTACCTATCATTGTGGGATCCATGGTGGCGGAGGTCAAGTCAATGTCGGAAAGAATTGCTAAATACCAAACTTGCACAACTGTTTATGACCATGGCTGCTGCCCAGATACTAAAACACTAATAAAGGCCTCCCCTATTGAATCTACGATCACACAGGATAAAAACATGACTGGAAAAATAAACCTAGCAACACAAAAAGGTTCTTATAGGCGTAAAGATCAGCCACGGAATCCAATACCATCAACAAGGAAGGGGACAAAAAGGGAAAATCAATCAATAAGGGAGGATATTCTACAAAGCAGCCCATTAAGATCCCCTGACCTTTGTAAAAAAAATCCACTAAGCTACTACCAGCACAAGAAGCAAGTACCACTCAAGTCATCGATAATTCGGCCTCAGCTTCTATTCATACACAGGAAGGGTTAACTAAACGAGGAAGGACAAGACTAAGAAAAGCTCATAGCTAATCAAGGAAAATAAACAAAGCAATGACTACCAGCCCCCTCTCCAAACCAAAAGAAATCTATCAAATATTTACATTTTTGGAATCTTGTCAGCGTGAAACAACGTATGGGCTGAGTTCTCGCCCAAACAAACCAGCTGCGGCACTTCTTGCTGCAGACGATGCCAACAAATCAACAATATCATACCCGATAGAAGCTATGAACTCCCAGGTGCCTGGCCCTGACCAAGTTCAATGGCCCACTCAAAGAAGCGGCAACCTGCAGACAGCAATGCAAAATACGGTAAGAGGAAAGCAAGACAACAATAGAAACGATTCCACCTTGCACCCAGTTTCCAGCTTTCCGACAACTACGCTGGTCTATGTAATGATGATGATACCACATCAAGAGATGGGAAAACCCAAGGTCTGCCGTAAAAAAATCCCATCTCCTCCATTAAAATAATTTTTAGCCCACGGTACGCCTCAAGGGGTACTCATGATATTCTAAATCGTGGTAACATTCTAAAACTGTTGAATTCAATTCTGGAACTTAAGGAACTAACAACGAACAACTTAGACTGGGTTCAATTCAAACAAGATCCTAATAATCCCACTAAAGAGGTATCCTGCACAACCTGGCATCGCAAAGAGATTGCTAAAAAAACTTTCGAAAATAGTGCCCAATATGAAAAATTGGGCATCGAGCTGCAGAAGTGTAACAATAATCAATATCCCACCTTATTAACAACGAGCCCCACTTTGTCAAATTCTGTGACAAGGGAATCGACCGGGGCCATATTAGGGTTCTAAAGGGAGCCATAGGCCCTCTATCTAACCTGGCATTGTCCTCTGGGATAACAGTTACAAGTGGTGCCTCAGGCTTATGAGTTTGTGAGGAGCGTAAGAAAAAGCCGGTACCAAGTGATGATTGGGGTTGGCTCCCGAAGATTCTTGCTACAGGGAAAGCTGGAGTGAACAATTGATGCTCAAATAACTTTATAAATACACTCAAACCTTTTAATATTTGTTCATGGAATACTCACGGCCTAACAACCTTACTTGAGGATCAAGATATGGCAACCTTCATAAAGAACTTTGAAGTACTAATGTTCCAGGAAACGTGGAACATGTCTGAATCTCCACTTATTGGATATCATTATATCATGAGTACGCAAACTTTGCGTCTCGCTCATTCGCCTATGGTCGCGCAAGTGGTGGACTATCCACATACGTGTCATTGTCCCTAGCTTCTATGTATTAAAATGGATCTAAAACAACTAATAATATTTTAAAATATTTATTTAAACACAAAGTTATTTTAGGATGGCCCAACTTACTGCGCTACGGCAAGTAGTTAAAACATTGAAATATCAATACCCGGCAATTATGTTAATCATATCAGGAGACTTTAACATGCATCTGCTCTCCAAACACCGAGCTGACAAACCAAGCAGAGCTTTTATGCAGATGTGCCGTTCTATGCTTAACAAATACAATCTCATGTTAATACAAGAATACGTACAAAATAGTACGAAGAGCATTCCAACATATAAAAATTCACGTCAACACTCCACTATTGACTTTTCTATCATCTCAAGGGATCTTGCCCCATCTCTTCGTGACTATCAGGTGATCCCAAGAATAGAATGTGACCATAACCCACAAGTAATGTCACTGACCATATCGGTTCAACATTTGCCTGAGTCAAGGTCTATGGTAACCAGGCCAATGGCCTATAATTTGAAAAGGCTGGTATGGAATCCATCAAATTAGATGAAAATATGGGCATTTATAGAACCTGCAATTGCCCAAGCACTAACCGAGAAATGTCAAAGGAAGATAATGGTTGAAATCTGGCAATGTTTCTGTGCTTCCCTTTTAGATCGTTTTCCTCGACAAAAAAACACCAAGAGGAAACCCTACAAGGCCGAAAAGATCAGGATGGTACACAACTAGGTTACATCAGCAAAAAAGGGAGCTTAATAAAGCTACACTGGCAATCCTCAGGCAACTGAATTGTGGTCTAAATTTTTCACAAGTGGGCAGTTTTAAACTCATGAGAAGAAAATACAAATATGAAATATGGAAAGCCAAACAAATACATTATGAAGGAATATGGGATAAGTTGCATTTTGCCAGTAAAACAAAAAATCCGAAAATATTTTGGGGGCTAATAAACAATCTTGAAAATGGTAGTAGAAAAGCCAACAGCGGCAATATTTATTGACCAACGCTGGGAAGCCCTTATTTACAGTTCATATGGGAGCCCCTACAGGCAAAGCCCTGAGCAACATTATCATCTATTCCATGTTAAGTTCTTTGAGCAATGGTAATAGCAGAGCTATTAGAAGTGATCGACAACATAACGAAGCCAAAACGTCAGGTATGGAACCATGGATGGTACATCAAGTCAAATTGGCAATATGCAGGATCAGATCAAATGGTGCGCCAGGGGCAAATGTGATTCCGAACTTGGTATTCAACCCTAAGCCAGACCATTGGTCAGAAATCCTAACACCACTGTTTAATGACGTTGTAAAATTCAAGACGGACCCGGATTCATGGCAGGGAAGCATAATCCAGCCAATTTACAAAAGTGGCCCATTAGACAATCCAGCTAACTATAGGCTGATTGCCATAACCGACGTGGAGGCAAGATTTTTCTCGGGCTGTCTGCTCAATGATCTTGAAAAATGGGCCGCCAAAGAAAAAATCATTCCAATATTTCAAACTGGTTTTCGAAGGGGGGAATTAATGATTACGAACTTGACCTTATTGGCTCTATTATTTGAAAAAGCAAAGTATAAAAATCAAAAGTTATACATTTGTTTCGTTGATCTTAAAGCCGCTTTTGATTCTGTCCCCCGCAGTTTACTTTGGGCGAAACTATCTGCATGGGGTATTCCGAACCAACTGTTAGATATGATTATATTGCTATATTCCAACACGTGGGTCCAGGTTAAGGTAGGGGACGGTAGCTGTACAGCTCATCGAATTAAAACGTTTAGTGGTCTTAAACAAGGTTGTGTCTTGGCACCTTACCTTTTTTATCTTTTTTTGGCCGATCTACATTCACATGTTAAAAATGTTAATACTCATTCACCTAACCTAGCTGGACATAATATAAAATATCTACAGTATGCAGATGATACAATATTGTTAAGGGACACTCCCATAGGTTTATCATGACTAATAGATTTCTTTACTAACTATATATTAGACAATGGCTTACAGATGAACACCAAAAAAACAAAAATAATGACGATTTGTTCGACTAAGTCAGATATGAGAGTTTGGAACATCAATGGTTTAAAGATTGAAATTGTAAAATTTATAAATATTTAGGTATCACATTTGACTACAAAATGTCTTTCAAACAGCATTTTCTTAATTTATAGGCAAAAGATACAGCGCTGTCTTTTGCTTTTAGAAAGCTGAGATACGCTGGAATGTCCGTACAATGAGCACTTAAAGTTGATTTCCTCTTTGGACTATGGGTCAGTAATCTTTCAAGGGAAAGACTCAAAAATTCTTGATAATCTACAGATAAAAGTTTTTAAGTCAGTATTTAGAGTTCCAAAGAATATCGGGAATGCCAACCTTGGATTGGAATTTGGCTTGAAAAGACAGTCTTTAATAAGACAATCTGCATTTTTAAACTCTCTATACTCCTTTTTTTTGTTCAGACCCAGGCACACTGGCAAATTCTTGCTGGCAGGAACTAATGGAGTATGAGCATGCTGAGGGTTGGAGATCCTATCTAACGGAGAGCCTAAACAATTTTAAGTCTCCGCCCTTCGAAGATGTAGCTAGAAATAAAGCCGAGTTCAGACAGACACCAAATCAATCTGCTAATTTCCTAATGATTTTATTGGATAAGGATGAGTTTGCACAAAACAGCCATGCATGGTCCGTTATCAATTCAGTTATTTAATTGGAGCCACAATCTTATCTTATTTCCCATTTAAAACCATCTATAAGAGACAAATATTTGCTGTTACGACTTGGGAGATATCCCACCAAGGAAGGAACCCCCCATGGGTACAAAAATGGTTCTCAAACAGTTGTAGGTTATGTGGTTTTGATAATGAATCATTATTGCATATTTTATCTCTTTGTCCTCAACTGCTAAACCCTATTAAAATCCATCTTTAAAGAAAATGGGGTGAGGACATGTCACCAAGCAACTATAATTTGCCACTCTCGGAAATCGGCCTATTTGACCACACAGTTTGTAAAGTTTATTCTCATTGCAGAAAAAAAGTTAACTGAGTGTGCCACCAGAGGTTAGGGGCTTGTGACCAATAATTGGCTCGCTCAACGATGCTGCCCCAAAGATGTTGTTGTCAATGATACCTTAATCTGACAACTGTTTAGATTTTTATGAACATGAGAAAGGATTCTTTTAAATGATTTGCACAGTGGCACTTTAACTATGGTATTTATATATGGCACTTTATTTTCTGATATCAAAAGAGGTCAGTGTATGCAATTCCTAGAAGATTTAAGAAAAGGAATTGTACAATGATCATTATCTATGGCATTTTAACTGACTTTTTTTATCTGTATATTTTACAACATGGTGTAGTAGAGGCATTTTTGATAAAACGTTTTAGATATTTTAATTATTAGATTCATATATAATGTAGCATAGTTATTTGTGATTTGTGTGAAACATCTGATTTCTAAAATTAGAAATAGAATGTCAACCTGAGAGGGTTGACACTTTCGCAATGTTTATATATATATATGGGCACTTTAGCATTAGCACTTTAAACTAGGAATTGGAGGAAAATGTTCAAAATGCTGCTAAAATATTGTGTGATTACTGCACTAAAACGTGGTGTACCTTCGATATTACTTTTCAAGTTACAATGCTTTGTTGTGTCCACGCACAATCTAATGTTTTTTAAATACCTCCTGTTTGTAATTATTTTAATTAATCCACAATAAAGGCTTTTATTCATTCATTGGTCTCTATGAAAAGGTAAATGCCATTTATTCTGAAAATAGCCATTTATCAGTTTAGATGAAATGGTTTCTCAGTAATGGTATTCCACGAAATAATTTTTTCTTTGAACTCAAATACAACCACTGTGTCCTCGGGTCTGTGAGAAAGCTACTAGCTTTTAAGCCTGTTAATTACCAAACACATCCCTTTATCAGAACACAAGCTGACACTATGATAGTTTGAACATGGTCTCATATTGTGCCACCTGTGTGTAAATGCAGCAAATACACTGCATCTTGAGGTAAAGCAACCCAAATTCAAGTTCTAAGGATGTCATTAGAAGTTAGTTTCTCCGAGCAAGAGCATCACTGAAAATATTGGGTATCCCCTTGGGATCATGTATCCCATGCTCTTAGGCAGTCTTCGGAGCTCCATCGTTTAGGGTCTCTTGAAAGCACTAAACAGGCCTGGTTTGTTTATCTTGCCATCAACAGTGAACACATGAAATGACAACTGCTCGTGACAGTAATAAATATAGATAATAAAATCATACCTGCCAAGGTTTCAAGTTTGCTTATGTGTGACATTTTACTAATTTAAGTGTAATTATGAGTGACCTTCAACGACTGAGTGACACTTTCTCGCAAACAGTATAATGTCACTCACACATAGGGGCCGATTCCGATTCCCGCCGCAAAACGTACTGACCGACAAGGACCCGGAACGGAGACCGACCGACACGGACCGGCGCCGTACGATCCGTGCAGTACAATGCAATGCGCGTGAATTACAAACTACACGCACGGAATTCAAGCCATACGACCAAGCCGTAGGGAAAACCTGGAAAACGGACGCGATTTGCACCGACCGACGTACCAGGGATGAACCCGACCGACACGTACCTGCAATATCCGATCCGCGCAGTACGATGCAATGCGTGTAAACCCAGACCGACTCGCACGGAGCCCAAGCCGCATGACCGACACACACAGAAAACCGAGACCTGAAGCAATAGAGATCTCCGCGACCGACGAGTATGAAACACAGAAGAAAGTCAGCATGAACGACCCGGAGAAGCCCGCACGAGCCAACATCAACGTCCATCTCGGTTAGAACGTCTCCTTCATGCCTAGAAAACCCAGAGGAAAAAATACAAAAAAGGACCAAACAAGCAATGACAAAGTCAATAAATATCAACAGAAAAACTTGGAACAAAGACACACCCACAACTGCACCTATATAAAGGACATCAATCACTACCATGATCCTTGCAAATAGAAGACAACAGCCAGCAGAAAACACCATCACACAGCAACCACAGACACACTCACAACTCACCCATCACACAACTTTCACACCATTAGCACCTCACCAAAAGCACCCATACATACAGCTAGCAAAACCGACACTCACCCACCCTCACTTGCACCCTCACACACACACATCACTCACCACCACTACCCATCACCATGCCCCCAAAGAAGAATCCAAAGTTCACAGATAGTGAGTTAGAAGTGCTGGTAGACGAGATCATCAGAGTAGAGCCACATTTGTTTGGTACATTGGTCCAAAGGACCCCCATGTCACAGAAAACAAAGATGTGGGCGAGGATTGTGGACAAGGTGAACGCACAAGCACCAACGTTGCGTACAAAGGATGATATCCAGAACAGGTGTTATGACGTGCGCAGGAGGGAGAAAAAATCACGCCTTGGGTCAGCGCCCTTCTGCCAAACCAGTACACTTCAGGTCCTGGGAGGAGAAGGTGCGGGACATCCTACCACCAGAGAGCGTCCATGGTCTAGCAGACATACCAGATCCTGGTGAGTGCACAACCAACATACTCAATATTGTGTGGCAAGGGGACAGTGAAACCATGCACCGTTAGCAAAGCCACAGTAACCAATAGATAATCATCCCAAGATGTGTATGCTAGTCAGACAAACACAACACCTGCCATCTCATAGTGACTTGTAACTGTGTCATGACATGTACACACCTACCAACAAATAGAGCAAGGCAGTGGCACAAAGCCAAATAAACACTGTCAGACAGTTTGCCACCACAAACACACTACCTCACAGTGAAGATGACTGACTGGAATGAATAGTGGGTATGCAGGTGAAGTGAGTGTATCCAAAAGCAAGATGGGGTTGTAGTCACAGATAATGCTCCCCCTCAAAATTGGCCCACTTAGGCCTCTCTGAACCATGCCCACATCACAGGGAGTGGAAAATGACTGACAAGATGGCTGACACTGGGTCCTGCTGTGGGGAGCACAAGGCCCTGGTAGGGCTTGTGCGCAAATCAGAAGCAGGACACCACTGCCTGACATCCTGAAAGACAATTTGCACGTCCTCCAATGGAAGCACGTTTCATGGTGGGACATCTGGCTGGGTGGGAAGGAGGACTGACCGCTCTGACCATACCTACCAGCATGTGGAGACACACACACACCCCTCAACACAAACTCCACACAAATCACTGGGTAGAATGCATTGACTCACATTGTAGTGCAATCTCACCCAAAGATACACTGCACTGGGTGCTGCTATGTGAAGCACAGGGGCTCTCTTTGGACTTGTAGCCAAACAAACACCAGGACTGCACAGTCAGCCATCTTGCCATTGCTGTCACACCCCCTCACAGGGAAGCAGAGTCAAAAGGAAGGAAGTATGGGCATGCTGGGAAGGGGGTGTAGCCAAAAGCATGATGGGAGTTGCAGTCACAGACATTCCCCACCCAACCACATGGCACAGCAAGCTCACACTGAACCATGTTCGCCTCATAGGGAGTGGGAATGGACTGACAAGATGTCTGACACTGGGCTCTGTTGTGGGGAGCACAAGGCCATGCGGGGAACTGGGCACCAACAAACACCAGGACTGCACTGACTGACATCCTGAAAGATAACCTGCACCCACTGCAATGGTGGCACGCTTCATGATGGGATAGCTGGCCTGGGGGAGAAGGAGGTCCTGACTTGAAAACAAACACCGATGCTGGCCATACACACACCTTCTATGCTAAAACACATTTCACACGTGGTACCAGTCACTCACAAAGATGATGCCCAGGCAAGATGTCTGACACATGGGCCTGATAAATGATGTGGCTGAAAATCACACATATGCACTGGCCAAACCAAACACGGTCGCACACACAGCCATTGCAACCATATGTTCAAACTCACTGTCTGGGGATGCAGTGTCCAGGGGTGCCCCCTGGCCTGGCTTTGGAGGTGTGTCTTGCAGATGACAAGTGTGGAGAGCCATATATAGTACATTGCACAAAACACACAGGAACTCACATATACATCATTGACAGGGGACATCTGACAGTGAATGGAATGGACACACCAATATAGCTGACACCATAGCATGGTCTCATTCACACACGGTGCTGTTGTGAGCTGCATTCCACTCCTACATCGTGCTGAAACATATGCATCCTTCACACAACCCACCACTCACTGACATAGACGCTGTAGACACAAGGTCTAACCTGGACTGCATTGGAGGAGACCTGCTTCTCACAGCAGCCAAACCGCAACACACACACCACCGGCTCTCACTGTCATGAACATTGAAAAGCCAGAGTGCTACCTTGCCCAATCCATGTCACCATGGAGAACATCGACAAGTCAAATCACATATGCACGTACAAAACTCAGCACCAGACTCATTAACGATGGTGACATCATCACTTGTATGAAATGAGATGGGAACTAGGAACACTGTAAAAAACACTTTCTCCCAAGAGATCGCAGGCATACCGGACTGTGACCATTTCGGAACAATTCACCAATGTGACACACAAAAAGACTAGCAAAGTCTGCTACCACACATGCCCCAATCTTACATCTCCTCAGTGGAATTGCACATATGTCCTTGTTAAAGCTCAAATGTATACAGGGATGACTCACCTGTGTCAGCAACGTGATGGCCCTTGAGTAGTATTGGCCATGTACAGCCAAATCTATACATTAGCTGGGCATACACACACTTCGACATGCACATTGAAATGTTTCATTTTGGCTGGGCAATGTGCCACAACAATATAAATCTCTGTCCTTGACAACCTTGGACAAAGCAGTGTACAGGCGCGCATCCTGACGTACAGTAGAAAATGTCATGATGTGAACCATTGATGCCTGTAGAAACATAACTTACATTGTGTGTCTCTTTCAAACACAGCTGGTGCTGGGGACACAGCACCAAATGAAGAGGAGTCCCTGTCCCAGACTCTGGTGGACCCTCAGCTCTCTGGTGTGGATCTGTCGCTGTCCTCTTCGGATGACGACGAACTACCTGGCACCTCCGGTGTGAGTCATCATGCAGCACCAGCAGTACCAACATCTGCACCCCCTGTACCCACGCCTCCAGAATCTGGCAACAGACAGGGCACCCCAGCCAACATGGACAGACCAAGGCCACAGAACACCGACAGCACAGGGACACAGGACCCCCAGGAAGCCACGGACATCACCACCAGCAACATACACCCAAGGGGGCCCAGTGTCACCCGTGCGTGCCGCCGGAGGTCCTGCCCGTATGTATAGGGTTGCTGGGAGGGGTGGTAGGCAGAGGGCACGCCTTGCAGAGGGGTCTGGACTGCATGATGACCCCCCCAACTGGCACGCATCATAGATGCGTACCAGGATAGCACCGGAGGATTCGGCCAGGTAGTGGGGATCCTCAAGGACATTCAACAGGAGCAGGCTGCCCATCATGGCCGCATGGAGGCAAAGTGGGATGCACTTACTGCGGTGCATCGGGTCATACTCCAATGCATCCGCCAGATAAGCACCGACATGTCCACACCTCCCTGTGTGGCCACAACATCTGTTGCTGCACGATCTGCCAGTGCCACAGGGAGGGCGGATGACTCTGGCGGAGAGTCCTCTGCATCGCAGATGCCTGCAAATGAGAATCCCCCCCCCCCCCACCCCAAGAAGAAGAGGGGTCGTCCGAAGAAGGACAAGTGAGAGGCAGATGTTCATGCACATCCCCCAGGGCCTCTAAACCTGCTCTGGACAATGTTCTTTGTGCACAAACCGCTCACCTTGTCGTATCTAACACAACTCGCATACATGATATGGAGGGTTCATGTTGGTCCAATGTAGCAGATGACTGTGGACTTTACTCTGGACATTTCAGCTACCAACACTTCCAACTCTACTGTGAACTTTGGATTCAAAACCCAAAGTACAGCACCCACCATCCTGTGCACTATCCTCACACGTTTGTAAATAAAATCACCAGTACACTATACTTGCCTCTGTTGTGATTCCAACTTGTCATGTGTCATGGAGATGTTGATCTGCTAAACAACACAGTGCATGCCAAATACTACAACAATGTGATCACCGTTATGTGAGTCATGGTGATGTGACACATCTGAGGGAGACACACCACTATGGCACCACAATACATACTCACCTTGGCCATGAAACTCATCCCACACAATGATGTTGACCTGAAATACATTGGAATGCACAGACACCACACCTATCCACAGTCAGTGGTAACAATCCCACTGGTGAGGTAAGCAAATGTCAGTCAGATGTGGGAAGACAGACAACGCATCTAACAAAGCATAGCACAGGTTCATTACACATCAGCAACATGTTTATTCCACAATAGTTGCAAGGTAATTGTACGTTACAGTGGACACACGGTCGCAAAGTGTCAGAGAAGTGAAGTCCAGGGTGTGTGGCGCATCACTTGATGGGAATTGACAACTTCCACACTGGTGTTGGATTCTGGGTGTTGGGGGTCATTGTTGACCAAACAGGCAAAGTACCCTGGGAAGGACGGACACAAGACACAGTCAAAAGCACAGCAGAACAGGAGAGAAATACAATACACATGCACAAAACATGTCAAAATAAACCTACATAGAAACAAGTTAGCAGTTCAACACTATTGTGGAGTACAGACCACCTGAAAGGACACATCACTGCACGCATCCAGTCAAGTGGCACACAGACACACTCAGCCCCAACACATTTCAGGCTAACTCAATACATTGACATAACAACCCTGTAAACTCACATTCAAGGTGAAGAAGTTGTTGATGAGCTGTGTGCAGACGTCACCCTTATCATCATCATCATCATCATCATCCTCATCATCACTGGCATTGTGGCCCAGGCCTGGATCCTCCATAGGTGGCGGAGGTAGGTCATCGTCATCCTGGATGAGAGGCAACTTCTTCCGCACTGCCATGTTGTGTAGCATGCACAATAGAAGGATAATTTTGCACACCTTTGCAGGGTCATATGGGAGGGCCCCTCCGGTCTTGTCCAGGCAGCGGAAGCGGCTTTCCAGGAGACCAAATGTCCGCTCAATCACCCTCCTGCTCCAACCATGTGCCTCATTGTAGCGCATCTCGGTTGGTGTCACAGGGTTCCTGAGGGGTGTCAGCAACCACGGCATGTTGGGGTATCCGGAGTCACCTACATACAAACAATTGAACAATTAGCTGAGTTTTGAAAGAGGGTGGAATACAACATAGCCAAACACACACAATGGTAAACAGTCAGTACACACTGACAAGCCAGGCACTCTGGTCTGGCATCTGTGACATCAGCGTTGCAATGCGACTACTCCTCATGATGTAGGCATTGTGTGCAGAACCGGGGAAACGTGCACACATGTGTGATACACATGTCTGCAAGACATACCACCAGAGCATTGATGGAGTGGAAATGTTTCCTGTTCCGGTATGCCTGCTCATGTTCCCGTGGTGGTTCCAGGGCCACATGTGTACCATCAATAGATCCGATGACGTTCGGTATCCTCCCCAATGTATAAAAAGCATCCTTTATTTCAGTGAGTTGACCTGGGCTAGGAAACTTGATGTACAGGTCAAGGATATGCAACATCCCCTCCAAGACATCGCGAAGCACACGACTGAACATAGTTTGCGACATACCACCAGCAGTAGCCACAGTGTACTGGAAGGTACCAGTAGCAAAGAAGTGCAGGGCTGCCATCACCTTCACCTCTGGAGTCAGTGCTGTAGGGTATATCCGGCCAGGTAGCAGATGTGGCGCCAACTGCTCCGCCAACTCCTCAATCAGTGGCCTGGTGAAGCGGTACCGTCGGATGCAGTCGCGTTCCTGCATGGTTTCAAGGTTTGGGAATGGTCTATGGACAGCTGGTGCCCTGCAGTACAGAGATTAACAAAGGAAGATTGTCGATTCATCCACCCATGTGGCTATGACCAAGCAAAATATCACATGATACATCATGACAATACACAATGTACTGAGGTGTGTGCTGTTGGGTATGGACACATATGTCACCTACATAGACATCACCTCACATTTCAAGTCCACATGTCTACATAAGTTCCATGTAGTGCAATGGCCAATCATTGGGCAGTGTCACAGTACCTATGTACTGCTGTCACGTTACAAACACACACCACAGTGACAAGTGAGGCCTGATGTCTCCCAGGCATCACAGCTCTTTGACATGCAGATACCCAGGGTCCCTGTATTGCCATATGGAGACTGGCATGACATGGCGTATCATGTACACGCCACAAAACAACTGTGAGTCCCACAGGTAGTGGCCACTCTTGTCTCTGCAGGCCCTACATGGACGTCTTATAGACACACACACACCATCAATGTTGATGCACAAACCACATGGATGTTGAGACTGTCCCCCATTGGGCACATTTGATCATCCACATTTGAGACACAACATGCACACAGACTGTGGGTGTACATCAGAATTGGGGCTATAGGTCTCACTGTGACGTACATACCATCACACCCAGGACTCAGGGTGTATGTGACATGTCCTAGACATATCCAACCTGCAACTGTGTCCATGACTCATGACCATAACTGTACAGTTGCACATCACAGTGGTAATGTGCACAACACACAAAGGATTCTGTCCCCTTGAACACGTGCACAGCCTGGGAGTGGCTGCACAAAAGTGCCACACAACCAATCAAATTTTTGCCCACCAAAACACACAGGTAATGTAGCCTAACATGCCATGGGACACAGTGTGGCACATGCTGTAGTGTGGTAGGTGTGCACCTAAGTCCCTGGCAAGTAATTGTGTGTGGAAGCCATCAAAAAGTAACACCAATGTCAACCGACGCGGGTGACTATGCGTACGCATTGCACAGTTCAGGACCGAGCCGTGCGTACGCTTAGCCATTGACTGTAATGAGAACCGACGCGGGTGACTATGCGTACACATTGCACAGTTCAGGACCGAGCCGTGCGTACGCTTAGCCATTGACTGCAATGAGAACCGACGCGGGTAACTATGCGTATGCATTGCACAGTTCAGGACCGAGCCGTGCATACGCTTAGCCATTGACAGTAATGAGAACCGACGTGGGTGACTATGCGTACGCATTGCACAGTTCAGGACCGAGCCGTGCGTACACTTAGCCATTGACTGTAATGAGAACCGACGCGGGTGACTACGCGTACGCATTGCACAGTTCAGGACCGAGCTGTGCATACACCTAGCCATTGACTGCAATGAGAACCGACGTGGGTGATTATGCGTACACATTGCACAGTTCAGGACCGACCCGTGCGTACGCTTAGCCATTGACTGCAATGCGAACCGACGTAGGTGGCTATCATGCATACGCGTCGGACAGGCATGGACCGAGACCTACATATGCCTTGGCCATTGAATCGTATGGAGACGGGTGCATGTGTATTTTCAAACTACACGTTGTACAGTCAGTTGACCGAGCCGTGCGCACCCATTGGCTCTGGATTGTCATGGAGACGGATGCGGATTCAAAACTTGTACGAGTGGTGCGCTGGAAATTCAGTTGGATGCCTACAACAATATTGCAATTATTAGGGTTTTATGAAGGTGAAGATTTGAACGATGCGGAAGACGTGTACGAGTCGTACATTTCCATGGATTGGCCAGATTCATAGAATGCAACCATGTTGGACCTATCACTTGGGACACATCGCACATATTCTGCCTCTGCAGCACAGATATAAGGCTGGATGGTTACCAGGGAGCGCACTTGCCTGCACTACATGCTACTGGACCACATCTCTGCTACCACTGCTGCTGTCTCTGCATCCTCTGGCTACTGCTATGGCATGTACTCTGGAGAAGGCCCCAGCCTTCACTGAGGAGGAGAACCAGGCCCTCCTGGACGGGCCCCTTCCACAGTACGGCAAGCTGTATGGGAAACCAGGGGAGCAGGTGAGTGTGCAGTCCACTGCCTTCCTAATTGTGCATGTTGTCTGACTAGCAGTACTAGCAGTGTGTACACCAGTGGCAAGCACACTCACTGAGTACTTTCATCCCCCAAAGTGTGTAGGTACATGTAATGAACAGGTGTTCTGCAGCTAAAGTGCATTGTGCAAGCTTAAACTTCCCAGGCATTGTTAACATGTCAGACATGCAGGGCATTTGTCCATTTCCATGGGTGCCATACCTGTGTAACTCCTTTTCATTTGTGATGACGACATGTATATCCAACTGTGTGCAGCACAAATATGGGCCATGTGTGTTAATGGACTTTTTAACTTTGTCATCCTCACAGGTTGATGCCCACCAGAAGCAGTGTCATTGTGGTGTGGCTTCCTTTTCCGGACAACTGGGGTGTTCATGAGTTTGAAGGTCAGCAGGACATCTGAGATGTGACTATGAGAGACAAGACCTGTGTGACATATAGGTGTGTAATCACTTGACAGTGCACAATGGTGTATGCAACTGTGAACTTCAGGCAGCTGTGTTTCATGCACAGCAGACTGTGATGTGCTCATGTACAGGGAGTTGTGTTCGCAGAGACTCATATGTCTGTTTTGTATGATGTGGGGTCTTCTGGGTCCGGGATATGTTGTTTGCAGGGGATGGTGTGGCTCAATGGTTAGAGCGGCAGACCCTGATGCAGAGATCTGGCCCGGGACCAGGGTTCAATTCCCGCCTCGGCGGGTCTTGGGCTCAATTTCCTCAGACCTGTTAATTCTCGCCTCGGTGCCTATTCTAATCATGGGTCCCACTCTGCAACTCTGGGCAATAGCTTGCTTAATCTCCACAACG
This sequence comes from Triturus cristatus, assembly GCF_964204655.1. Lineage (NCBI taxonomy): Eukaryota > Metazoa > Chordata > Amphibia > Caudata > Salamandridae > Triturus > Triturus cristatus. Next base: position 720,873,862 of record NC_140579.1, read on the forward strand.
GCCCCAACAGCGCTGGGATGCCTGGCTTCACCTTGGGGAGGCCCAGGAGTGGACATTTCACAGGGAAAAGCCAGGAAGGGTTCCACAGCGGTATGAGTACAGCGCCAGGACACCCCAGGGTAACAGTGTGCTATACAAGTACAACACATTTACATTTACTTGTCAGCTGCAGAGTTTGCTTTACACATGAGCTATGATTGTGATACAGTGCATACTGTTGTTGTCTGGATGCCCTGCCCCTGTGACAGGAGACAGTGTTGACTGACTTTCCAGGCATGCCAGTGCCATGGCATTTAACTTGCTATGAGTGATCCTGCATTGTGGTCAAATGTGCTCCATGCACCCCATTGTGGCATTGACTATCGGGACATGAGAACATCATAGTGTGTGTTGCTGGCATGCATCACAAGCATGTGAAATGAGACTCTGGCCATCCCTTCATCCTGACACCTGTACTGAGTCAGTGGCAAGAGATGTGATGTGTGTATAGTGACATACTCCTACATGTTCACTTGCATGTCCAACAAATGTGTAGGTGGTGCATGTGGGCACATTGGGGTATTAGCATCCAACATGCAACAGACATATGGGTGCAAGTCCAGGAGGGATTTGAGTGCCATGGTTGATGGTGAGACTGACAATTGGCTTATTCTAAACAGTATGAACACTTGGAGCAGTGTTCAGCTGATGATGCCAGGGCTTGCCCTGTGATGTGCTGTACTCACTGTGGTGTGTGCAGTCAGTGCAGGAGACTGATGTTGTTCTTTTTTTTCTAATTCTATCCAGATACATCCACAGCCACAGGAGGGGACCGCTCCACGGACCAGGAGGAGCCACAGAGCCTGACTGGGACAGAAGGCGAGGAGTTGGAGGGACCCAGTGGCACGAGGGCGAGTGGAGCCACATCGAGGAGTCCTCAGCACCATCTACCCCCGCTGAGGGCCACAGCAGCTCGGAGGATGTCTCCCTTGTGGAGGTGGGTGTCAACAGCCACCAAACCCCAGCTAGTGAGGCTGTCCCTGCCACCGCCCCCACCACCACCATCACCACCCTCCCATCGGCTCCCATCCCAGAGGTCCGTGGAGGCTCCCGTGTTCTGGAGCATGTCTCCTTTGTGCCAGGCACCGCACCCCCTGCCCCTGTGCCCCCTGCTGCCCTGAGTGAGGAGTCTGTGGACTTGCTTCGACAGATCCATGTAGGGCAGACATCAATGCTGAGTGTCCTCCATGTACACACCAGTCTGTTGACACAGCTGGTGTCGTTCATGGAGGGCATTTCATCGGGCATGACTGCCCTACAGAGGACCAATCAGTCCGTGGCCTCCTCCCTGACAGCAGCAGTGTCCCTCCTCCAACAGTCCCGCACCCCTCCTACCCCTGCACCACCCATGATTCCTAGCTCCCTACCTGTTCCAAGCACACACACACCATTCACACAAACCCACAGACACGGGCAGGACACAGACTGCCAAAGCAAGGGCTAGACGTGCACACAAGTAACCTCAGTGGACTGATACCACACTCACAGGGGATGGTTTGCAGACACACACACAGTCATCCACAACCACTCCGCAGTCCTCCGATACCTCTCCCTCCCAGCCCCCTACCCTTGCCTCACCTGCAACCGCATCTCCCCAGATGCTCTTCCTCTGTGACCTTGGCCTTTTCCCCACTGACCCAGCAGATCCTTCTTACAAGGGGAAGAGGAAGTCCCCACACACAGAGGGGAGTGCCCCTCACACCCGGACATCCTCCCCCAGGCACAGTCAGACTGAGGCCCCCACCCGCAAGTCCCCCCGGAGCCGGAAGAGCAAGACACCACCCCCGCCCCACAGCTCCACGACAAAGTCTCCATCCTCCATTCCCAGGCCACCACTCTACAGGTTCCCCCGCCACACCCTGCCCCAGGTTCCCCCACCCACAGATACACCATCCCCAAAATGCTGAGGCCCTCCCCCCCCCTACCACTTGCTCTTCCACCCCCGGTCAGACAGTTTGTGCCACTGATGTGGGGACCGTGCCCCCCCCCCCCCCCTCTGTCCTGCCGACCTCACCTGAACCCCATTCCGCTCCCATTTAGTTAGGCACTGCAGTGAAGTCCACGACCACCCCGTCTGACTTGGGCACTGCAGTGGGGACCCAGTCCACTCCATCTGACCTGCCCACTGCAATTGTGCCAGCACCCACCCCATCTGACTTGTGCCCCACAGTTGTGACTGCACCCACTACTTCAGTCAGCTCCACTACAGTTGCCAGTGACTCTCCTGCATTTACCACCCCTTCACTGCCTCCTTCTGCTGAGCCCTGATCCTATCCCTGCGGTGCCTGGCATGCCCCCATGTATGCCCCTCTGAGGGGATGTCCCCTGTCCTTACCAGTGCAGGCAAGCAACGTGTGACAGTTGTCACTCAAATCACATTGTTGACATTTGGATATGACTGGCCATTGGCCTTTGTTTGGAAAGGACTATGCATTTTAAAATTGCTGAATAAAGCTTTTTTTCTTTCTCCTTGTGAATTTGATTTAGCTGTACATTATGTTGATGATGTTTAGCATGACCTTGTAGTTGTAATGCTGGATTTACAATGTTGAATACTGAGGTGTTGATGTGAGGTACTCCATGTGGTCCATGAGATATGTATTCTATTCTGGTCGGTATCCATGTCATCCTTTGCAGCTAACTGGGTGTGTCATGATTAACAATTTGTGAACATCACTGTAAACATTTCATTTGCATGGTCACATCTGTGGCTTGCACACATGCACATATGATGTGCTTGCCATTGTCCAATTTGTCTATTACCCTGACTGTGGGCGCATCTCCACTGGACATGTAGGTGTGGGCATCATTGGTGTAGGAGCAACTGGGTCCTCTGTGCAACTTGCTGGGCATATGTATTGAGTATGTGCAGATGACTTAAGGAACACTCCCGTACCCAGGCTGTTGTGACCAGAGCCTTCATTGTGTGGTAACTGATGGCTGACTGACCAAGTGTTCTGCTGACATGACTGAGACCTGCTGGGACTATGTTTGGCACAGCTGAGCTTCAACAGGAGTTGAGTCCCCGCAAGTAAGTGTGTTGTTCTGTGACATTGCCTGGGCCCATGGTGTGTGTTGTGTGAGCATGTGTGTGTGTGTGTGTCAACATCCCTTTTCATAGACAGGCAGGGGTAAAAAGAGATCTATGGTGAAGAAAAGGATAATACAGGGTAAAGCGTCATTTCAGGCTCAGTCTTCTCGAAACCCTATTGCTGCAATACGAACAACTTCTACGCAGGCACAGCTAGTGGCACACTCCCTGGCACTAGAAAAATTATCTAAAAGTATAGACGATTTGCATATCCTTATCGAAACCGCTAAAGGGAAACTAATGGAGAGAGTTGGAAATCTGGAGATGAACGTAATGGGAAAAATCTGTAGAAATAACCAGGAGAATTCTACACTTGTTCAAGAAAAAACCCGGTAAGGACCCTAAATTGTACCACACATCCAAACCCACCAGTTAGGGATTGTATTTCAGGACCTCAAATACAGGGGTGAAATATAGCTAGGAGTGAAAAGCACGCATATGTCAAGACAACGGGGCTGGTGGGGGAGATTAACACCTATCCAAGTAACTTAAGGATTAATACCCCGGCCCCCAGGTGTCCTCAGGAGGCACAAAGGTTCACACGTTTGGACCTGCCACCGGAGGCTACCCCATACGTGGTGATCCTGGCAAATCATCCAACACTTGAGTCTCCTCAATTAGAAACCTGGTCTAATCTTTGTAATAAGTCACTACACTGAATGGGCAGGCAAGGCGTCCCTACGGATGTGTTATTTAATCATTTCAAAATGGCCAGGCGGGTATCCTGGGTGGGTAGGGAAAGTAAAACGTTGCAGGGTGTCTGCATAATATTAATATTTAATGAGCCCAGACTAGTGCATGAAATTCTAAACAGGCTGGGAAATACTGCCCTTAACAACTGCTCAATAAATGTACGGCCACTAGGAGCTTTTTATCCGCCACATGCGGGTACATATATGTGTAGGAGAGTAGGATCTGCACTTATGTTGCCCCCACTTTTTTTCTGATGTTTACACTGGTTTCTGGATATAGTTTGGCTGGGTCCCTGCTAATCAGGGCCCCAGCCTCTCGGTTATCTCTAAACAACTTGGAGTGCATATTAGATGCACTAGTGATTGGATAATGTGGTACCTTATGAGCCCCTAGTATATGGTACCTTGGGTACCAAGGGCATAGGTACTCCACAGGCCTACCAGGGGCTGAAGCATGTATTATGCCACCCCTGGGAAGCAGACTAAATCTGACACCACAGGCCTGCTACTGCAGCCTGGGTGAGGTAGTGATAGCACTCCTCACTGAGGTATAGGCTTCCTATATCTCACCTTACACACACACATAAACCTATCAGTCACCCCTAAGGCAGGCCCTATCAATCCTGAGGGCAGGGTGCTTGGTTTCCATGTGAGGGGGTGCTTCTGCCTGAGCAGGGCTCCTCTTCAGCTCTCAGAGTCTATTCTCTGTAGCTGTTTGTGGATACGGTTAAACCATATACTCTTAAATGCATTATAAGCTAGCGGTAAATGCTAACTTTGGGATGGCTGCATCAAAACATGTTGTGTTTGGTGTCAAACGCCTTGGAATCATACCCCCACACCAGTAACTGGTGTGGGAGTATGATCCCACCCTTCTAGAGGGATAGACATGTACCCACTGTGGAAACACGGTAGAATCCTGAAGAGCCCTGGCATCACAAAATGGATGCCACCAGCACAGGCACTGGGCTGCCCTCCTGCTGCTGACCGAAACTCACAGTGGAGGAGGCCCAACAATAGGCATCCTGTCACAGGGAGGTGTAACCACCTTCCAGACAGGATTTAGTGTAGTGGGGCAGGGTGGGTGCACTCCTAGAGTGCTTTAAAGTCCTGCACTGGGGGAACAGTAGGCTCCTCTGTGCATATGTCAGCTCAAACCAGTTCAGGGGCTACCAGCCCCTGCTCTGGCGTGAAACTGGACAAAGAGAAGTGGGCGTAGCCACCCACTCCCCTGACCCTCCCATAGGAGTGGTCATAGAGCTAGTCCCTCCCTTCCTTGTAGTTTAAGTTAGGGAACCCTTGCCATTGCAAGCTAGATATCCCTGGACGATGCTCTGAAGAAGAATCCTGGACCTTCAACGTTCCACTACCTTTGGAAGACTGAAGAATCTCCCTTGGAGTCAAGGAGTGACTCCCCTGCTTGGCAGGCACCAAAACTTTGCATCAACAGTCGCAAACTTTCCCACTCCCGCTGGAGTCCGAAGTCCCTGCAGCCCCAGAAGTAGATTTCCTCACTTCTTGATGGCTATTGCGAGTCCCCAGTGAAGCTGAGGCAAGTGGACCCCACGAGTGACAAGAAACAGCAATACCCGGGTACGTGCACTATTGTCGAGTGCAACCCTTTCACGACATTCTAAAAACTTTTGCTTTGGATCACGTGTGGCCCGAGCGTCCAGCAGGATTTTCTTTGAAAATCAGAGGCCTACCTCATCCTGAGTGACCGTGGGCTCCTGTGAAGTGAATCCTCACACGGCATCTTTGCGATCCCTTGCCAGTTGGCTTGTGGGTCCCCTGATGACGTTTTCACAGAACCAAAGGGCTCCCCTGTTTGCTCCAGGCCTGCCCTGACTTACCTTCGCTGAGTGAGTCCCTCAGACCTTGCTGGTCTGCACCGCTGACTTTCTTCACTTTTCCCAAGACTTGCTGTTGCCAAGGCTTGTTGGCTCCAATCCATTTGCCAACACCTTAGTAAGTTGTAGACTTCCTGGGACATTCCGAATCCAGCTCCTGGTTGTCGTTGACACCTCCTGGACCTCGTGGCTGATGAGTCAAGACACCCATGATCACCTGAAATCACCCGACTACTGTGGGCATCCAGCTTCCTGGCCCCGGGTCACTTGCAAGTGACTTTGAACACTGTCTCCTCTGCTTTCAGGTCTTATTTCTTCAGAATCCGCCTTGGATTCCCCCGGACACTTCTCCTGTCTTCACAAGCAGCAAGTCTTCTTTGGCTCCCATTGAAAACGACGCCGCGACCCGACACCAAAAGACACCTATGCACCCGGCTTCCCTGGGTGAGGTAATTTGAGTACTCCGGTGCTCCTGTGTGTGTTGGCTCTAGTACTACTTACCCTGTAAGTGACTTGCTTGTAGACTCTCCCAAAGTATCCTAAATCTTTAAAATTCCAACCGCGACTTGCTCCATTGAAGTCTATTGGGATCCGTGGCTGTGTTCTCACACTGCATGCGTCTCCCGTGGGTCCTTTACTTACCTGCCTTGGGTGGATTAGTGAGGCCCCAGTGCTTCTGAAGGCCCTAGGCCATGTCTCTTCTCAAGTCGTTCTTCTTATACCTCTTCTTTAGTATATGGTCTGGTACGCCCCTAGGGCCCCAGCCATATAAGTGCTTAATTTGTTGTGAAATATTGATTTGTGCATATGTCATTGACTTCTAATCTCAAAGAGATTAGTAGAGTGTGTCTAGTAATAAATACATATATATTCTATATATGTACCTGTGTGGTGTCCTTTCATTTAGTGATTCAAGAGATTATAAGGTAAAACAAGCTGCTTTACATTCCTCTGAGTCTTAGCCTGAAGGCTGCTCTCCACAGCTACCACTAGGATAGCTTTCTTTAAAAGGTTGTCTTAAACCTATCTACCATAAGATTCGAATTGTTCTAGTGCAAGGTGGCCACTTTTACTAGTGACCAGCATATACCAGGCCAACTTCTCACAATAGGCATAACGAGAAACACCCTGCCCAGGGCCCCCGTGTTAGAAACACATGGAGGGCCACAAACAGGGGTTCCCTGGGAGGTGAGAGTTTTTTACTTTCCAATCGTTTTGATCCATTAAGGGGACTGGAAGAAGTGGATTGACCTATTGGACCCACAGGGTGGTAGAAGTTCCAAAGAAGGAGGAGGCAAACTGCGATGGTGGGAAATAATAAAGCGAGTGAGGGATCAGTGATCTGTACTAGAAGAACAAGGACCCCTGATGCATTCACGGTTAAAGATACAAGTAGAATGGGGGCTGTTAATTCTATAGATATAGTAAAACTGACTAGTGAAGAGGCCCAACTGCACTCTATGTTAACGGAGATTTGTAGGGCAAATGAGGGTGAAGAGATTATCGTAAAATCTAGTAAACAGGACAATATATTAACATGGAATATCGCAGGGTTATAAACTAAAGTAAAAGACCCTCATTGGATAACGTACATACAGGACTGCGATATAATTTGCCTTCAGGAGACCTGGGTCATAGAGGTACAGCATATAATTGGGTTCCAAACATTCAATACCGCAGCACATGCTAGTAAATATGGGCAAAATAAAGGAGGTCTTTACACTTATGTCTCCAATACGGCAGGGATCTCACACGTGAGAGTCATAGAGGCCAGTGATTATTACTAGGTCCTGACCATGAATTTAGGTGGGCTGAAGGATATTGCTTTGATACATTTCTATAACAACATTCCCAAAGGCCAGTTAGAGAAGGTCCTATCTAATTAAGCCTCTTGTTCAAAAAATCTCCAAGGAAGAGCGAAGGGAGACCTGCCCATCATTTGGGTAGGTGATTTTAATTGCACCTTGTGCCAATTTAGCCATCAAGGCATTTGTGGTCTGGGGATGGACAATTTGATCTTGGCTATGCAAACGAATTGTGTTCACCTCCTATCCCCTTCAAACCAACTTTTAATGGAAGGAGATGTAACTCCATTATTGACTTTGTTTTAATATCTAGTAGGTGCTCCTGTAACATTCTTTCCTGCAAGACACTTGATAGTCTAATGAGTGACCACTATCCAATATGTCTGGTCCTTCTGCGAACATTGTCAGAGGATAAACCTGTTAAGAGCTCACAATATCCCCCTGATATTAGCCTCGCTAGTACAAATGGTTACACGTTAAAGTGGGGAAAAAGTTTACCCTGAGGCATTCCTGGTAAATTTGATTACCAATTCGATCAAGGAATAGAGATATGCCTTTCACATGATAGGGAGGACAAAGATGTTTTCAATGCTTTTCTTAAGTTCTCAGACGAGGCTAGAAAACTGCTAACAAGGGTTAAACGTAAGGGATGCCAACCTTCTCAGGGATGGTTTGATAATGATTGTACAAAGGCCCACACTACCCTAAGGAAGGCATTGAACAAAGCACCGAGATCCAGGGACGAAATTAAGCAGGCAAGATCGTTGTACCGGTTGGCACTAAAAAAAGTAGAACTACACTAAAAAGGGAAGCATGGGAGGCCCTACATGCCGCATGCATATCTAAAGATAACACCGGCTTCTGGAGAGCGGTTAATGCCCCTTTCCTGAATGATGGAGAGATAAATACCATTGACATGGCGATCAGCGGCTGAATTATTTTTGCTGGACTCTATACGGATGAGCCGATTGATGCTAATATGTCAGAGACAGCTGCGGTTAGCACAGCTGATAAGGGTTTCCCAGGTTCTTTCCCCCTAGAGATTAATATCACCATGGAGGAAGTCACTAGGGCAATTAATGACAGTGCTTCAAGGAAAGCCTCTATAAATCTAACACCGGTTTATGGGCTCCCCTCCTAACCAATGTTCTTAGGTGTTGTACTCGTTATGGGTTAATTCCCACCTGGGCAGACGCGATCGTGATCCCCATATATAAGAAAGGGGATAGGAATGAACCCAGCTGTTACCGCCTGATATCATTACTAGATGCCTATATGAAAATAGCAGGCAGGGTCATTTTAAACAAGCGTGAGCTATGGGCGGAGGAGACTGGTGTGCTGTCAATGCTTCAATATGGCTTTCGAGCAGGCGTGGCCACTATTGAACAGGGACTAAATTTGTCCCTGATCATTGATAAATACACCAAAGGTAAGAAGGGCAAACTTTTTCTTACTTTTGTAGATTTAAGTTCCACTTTTGATTGTGTAAAACACCTTATGCTGTGGGATACTCTTAAAGACCTAGAAATGGATCCTTCCCTGATAATGTTTATAAAGGAAACTATACAGGGGGGCAGGAGCAAGAGTACGGTATGGGAAACAGGGAGAATGCTCAGACAGATTTCCCATTAAAAGAGGAGTGAGGCAGCGGTGCATTCTTGCCCCCTGCTTTTCTCACTCTATATCACCAGCCTAGGACAGTCTTTGGCTGAGAAGCAGCATGACTACCCAATGATTAGGGGTTCCCCGGTCCCTATTTTATTGTACGCAGACGATGCAGTTATAATGTCGCTGACCCAGTTAAGTCTGCAAAGGTCTGTGACAAACTTTGCTGCTACATGTCAGAGCGGGGCTTACAGGTGAACATCACTAAGACCTTTACTATGAGCTGTGGCTTAAAAGCTAGAAAGACTTGTGACATTTTTATTGAAAATAAGAAAGTTGTTAGCACAGACAATTTTTCCTACCTAGGTATAACCTTTGATAGGAAGGGATCTTGGAAAGCGGCCATGAACAGCAGAAGCCTGATCTTCTCGAGAGCCAGAGGTGCTGTAATTAATTTCTCGAAAAAAATTAGGCGGGAGACCTGTGTCGGAGTTAATGGCAATTTATAAGGCAAAATGTATTTCTACAGGGACATATGGGGCAGACATATGGGGCATAGAACCCACGGACCAAATTCTACGTCATGAAAACAGCTTTTTGCGTTATCTTCTGGCAGTTCCCTGTTCGACTTCAACTTACTGTTGCCATAGGGAACTTGGCATAGCTTACATTTCTGACATTATAAAGATCACTCCCTTGCTTTTATGGCATAAGATATGGGTGTCGTTAGAGACGGGATTTAACAGGGACGTAATTGAGGATTGCCTTAATCTGGATGGGTTGTCCAACCTGCCTTGGATTAACTATATAAAAAATCTGTCAAGTGAGATTGGTCACCCAGAATACTTCTATCATCCTAGCAGCCTGGAAAGTGTCCCTAGAAAATCCCTTAAGTTACATTGTATGAACTACCTGGAAAACAAGCGGTGGCTCACCGAGAAAGAGAAAAAATCGGTTATGGCAAATGAGCTGATGTCCACTTGTCCAGGTAAACAACCCTATTTAATATGTGTAGAGAGTGGCTTTACTTGCATGCTTTTGTCCCGTTTTCGCTATGGCTCCTTTTACAGGATGGTTACATTTCCTGACATTAATGACTGGTCAATACTCCATCCAATATGTCCATGCGATGAAACCTCTAGATTAACCACGATGCACTGCACTTTATTTTGTAAATATTATGTTGCTCCCAGGAAAATGTTTTTGCTGCCCATACTAAAAAGCTGGAATTTAAAGCAATGTAAAATAGCCTTTTTAAAATTGCAAATGCTGGAAAATGAATATACAATCCTGGCTGAGTCTGCTTTTTTAAAGCTTGTTATAAGGCTTCATAACACCATGTGATACTATTATTATGGTCTGGTGTTTTCGTTTTCTTTTTTTATCAAGGTATAATCTTTTAAAATAATGTATTACGGCTTGCTTACATGAATTGTTTCTTCTGTACTTTATAACATCTTTGAAGCTGGAAAAACGTATTTTTTGAATTGTTTTTTTATCATTGTGCTTTTATGATTTTATGACTTAAAATCGAATAAAGCTGATCGAAAAAAAAAAAATACACAGGCAGTGTTCCCTTGATAGGTCCCTGTTGTTGATGCTTGCTGAGTTGTACTGTGTTCATCCCACATCTTTGCCATGGGCTACCAGATATGTGGGTGCATGACACACTACTGTTAATTGGTGTTTCATCATTGGGATTTGTCAGTTCTGAGTGGTGATGATGTGGTCAGACGCAGATGGAACACAGTCAGGGGTCCCCAAGGCACTTCTTTGTTCGCAATATCATGTAGTTGTCCCTAGCTGTTACCTTTCAGTAATTGAGACATGTGTGTGTGACTGCTCCCACTCGTCCGGTTCAGGGCTGCAATGTTGGCAGGTGTCAATGAGAGTCAATACAGTCTTTATTCGATCAAAATTGAAAATTGATCATAAAAGAATAAATACATAATATATCTTACCTTCCCATTATTACAATACAATTTAATTCCCCAATTTCTTAAAATAAATTTTTAGTCCCCAATGCATTAAAATCACAGTCTAAAATCATCAGAATTCTCTCATTAATCACCCCCAGTTAAAAAAACGTCACAATATATACATCAATTAATATTATAAACATCAAGATACTGATCTGACGTCCATCCCCTTTCTCTTCCTCCAGCATGCCCATAAAAAAGAAGCCATTGAAAAACAAACAAACGGGTCTGGTAAAGTCTTTAAAACATATAAAGCCACCCAACACTGTGAATCTTGCTTTCTTTAACAGTGGCTTTAGATAAATTTCCCTTTCTTTTTTATATAAAGTACAAAAAAGAATTAAATGCATCTTGGATTGTTCTGATGCATTGTCACATGGGCAAGTGCTTAACTCATTAAAACTATAGGTACTTGTCCGGCCGGAAACTGCTGTGGATACTGCTTCCGGGCCACTCGGTTTGGGGTTCGGAAGTACGGCTCAGACGGAGAATGAAGCTTGAATCACAGCCTACGTGTCGGTCGGATTTGTGTCAGTTATGCGCATCGTACTTCCTCGCCCGGACGGACCGGCTCCGTGTACGAGTCGGTCGCAAGGTAAGGCTACGAACAGCTCTCGGAGAGCTGTCTGACCCGGATCGGAATCTACCCCTCAGTAGTAGCATGGCACATCCCACAGCGTAGGTCGGACACCTATTGCCAGTTGGGGTGGCAGTGAAACAGTAAATTTAACAAAGATTCCCTGCCTTAGCTAGCCTGCATCTCCCTAGCAGGGAGCCAATCAAAATAATGGCATGATCAGATCATGATCAATTGACAGAGTCTGTCAAGGCTCTCTGCCACGTGGGACATGAGGCTGACTACAGGATGTGAGAGGGGCCCCAGCGGGAATCTTCTCCCTGTACAGTTCTCCAATTAGGGCCCCCTCTTTGACTTTGGTTTAGACTGACCCAGGTTTTGGCATGCATTTAGAAGCATTGTTTTGTGGTTGGACATCCATGTGTGTTTGATACTATTGTTTGAGTCGGGGTGCTTTTTTTACATTAATTAGGGAAGGGTGTGGTTTTGTGTTTCGGTCTTTAAATCTCTGAAGTTCGTTTGACTTGCATATGAGTTTCTGTGATAGCAGGATATTTCCACATCATAATATATTGATATTAGGCCTGGGCTAAATTTCCGTTCCGCTCGTGGAAATTGCGATAATTTGACATTTTCGCGTTCTGCGGAGAGCGCGAAAATGTCAAAATTTCCGCATTCCGCAGCTTAGCGATAATTTGTTTCTTGCTCGCGCTGTAAAATAATATATTCTCGCGCGTGCGATCGCCTTACCTGAATCCCCGTGTTCGCCGACAAGTTTTCCCGATCCGGTCGCGTTCTCCACGAGATGTTGGATTGTTGGTAGCCATTTGCGCTGTCTCGCGACAGTTCGCGCCCGCGGTAACGTCATGCGTCGCGCGATCACGTCTTTCTTCTCGCGATCATGCACCGCGAGAAGAGTGAAAACAAGATGGCCGCACCCGCGAGCAACCGCATGGGTAAGTTGGCGAGCCGCGACCACGCAGAAAATACCGCGAACGGGCGGGAAAAAAACTTCTGCATCTTCGCGATATTTCCGCGTGTTTGCGGAGATTTTTTACATTTTCGCGATAATTTGCGAAAGTCGCTTTCGCAAATTCCGCCCACCCCTAATTGATATTCCTATCCCTCCCCTTGCAAACTAGCGCCATCTTGTGGTCTTTGAAAAACGAGCTTAGCTTTTATGCGTCCGTCGCAAAAAAGCGAGAAACTGGAATTAAACAGTTTTATCGCACTTCAGGACACTGTTTTGTTGCATGACAATCTCAGGCATTGCGGCAATGCGGGAAAATTACCGGAAATGTGTTATTCTAACTTGCGATGAATGACAATTGGCAGGGCTGTAAAATGTTAAATAAACAGGGAACGAGGAAATTATAACAAGACCTTAATACCAAATAATTAAATTTTTAATGAAATAGAAAGACATGAACCCAAAGGGAAGGTAAACAAACTGTAAGGAATCAAGGACCGAAGCGCCTACCCAGCGTTTAAGAACTACATGTCCCATCAGCCCTAGAACCAGGAAGTGGGCGTCTATATTAGGATGCCACGCACGGCAGGAGGCGTGCGGTATTTTGAAACCATCGGATCAGGAGTCACCACCGTCGATCCCGTCTTCGTTGTCACTTCGGAGAAGTGTCCCGGATAAGGAGCCATCTAACGGAATATCAGGTGAGCGGTTCCGTTTGTGCTCGGCTGAGCACGAACCCTTGAACAGCCCTGAAGCAGCCGCGACCCCCACCTGTTGGCACACTTTTCGCCTTCGGCACTTTGGACGGCTCGGACGAGCTGTCACTTGTTAACAGCACTAACTCTGGTGCTGCGACCTCCGGGGATTCCGGTGCTCGGAGGAGCACGAGAACTGGCAGTGCTCGGAGGAGCACGAGAACTGGCAGTGCTCGGAGGAGCACGAGAACTGGCAGTGCTCGGAGGAGCACGAGAACTGGCAGTGCTCGGAGGAGCACGAGAACTGGCAGTGCTCGGAGGAGCACGAGAACTGGCAGTGCTCGGAGGAGCACGAGAACTGGCAGTGCTCGGAGGAGCACGAGAACTGGCCGTGCTCGGAGGAGCACGAGAACTGGCCGTGCTCGGAGGAGCACGAGAACTGGCCGTGCTCGGAGGAGCACGTGAACTGGCAGTGCTCGGCGGAGCACGAGATCTGGCAAGGCTCGGATGAGCCCAGCTAGACTGATACTATAGGATCCGTGTCGAGCTGGGCATGGACAGACTACGAACAGACCACATAAGGATAATAGGGAACTTAGCGTGTTGATTCTCACCCTAGTGAAGGAGCGCTACACCGTGTATACTATCTGGCGGCGGTGTACTCGTCGTGGAAGCCATCCTTGGTTACTTTTGAATACAATTACGTTGGGGCAGGAGGTGGTTTTGCCAATGGGAGTAATGGTCTGAAGGAAGACCTCTGCTCCTCCCTAAAGGCTGAACAAGCACTAACTGAAATAGGGATTGGTTCTTTTGGATGCACAGGGAGAGCCTGTGTACATGAGTCATGATTGAGTCCTGCTGAGAGGAATCTCAGATAGTGATATTACGAGGCATACAAGAGCAAAAGGGTAATGATATATACTAGTGAGACAATACGAGAGTAGATTGTTTATATGAGCTTGGTGTGAATATATCTTCTTTTGTCTTTTCAGATTCTTGTCCCTGCTGACCCTTCCGCCCTCCTTTCCCTCGCCTGATCACCTCTGGGCTCCGTAACCTTTGGTTGGAGTCCGGGGATATCAGGAGGTGGACATGTATAGCAACGCCCGGATCCTGAGGAGCTCTGTAACGTAACAGAATAATGCACCCACGATAGGTGCTCCTCCCGGTCCGGGGGTATAGGGTATGGCCTCCTTGGAGGATGTAGTACAGGCACTGGCCTTAGTCCAGCAGGAACTAGTGGCATCACGAGTAGAGACAGCAGCCTTGAGAGACTGGGTTGATAGGCTGACCCGTAACCCTTTTGATGCTTCTGCACCATGTGGCCAACAGATTCATGTGACGGTGCCTCCGCCTATACCTTTGGCTAGCCCAGAGAGATATGCTGGGGACCCACAGAAAATTCAAATATTTCTTACCCAGGTAATGTTGCATTTCTCATGCAAACCCCCTTCTTTCCCTACAAACCACTCTAGAGTAGCTTTCGCTATTTCATTCCTGGTGGGAGACGCAGCTTCTTGGGCAGTCCCGTTAGTTAGGAACAACGACGTTATCCAGTCAGACTGGGACACCTTCAGAACCGCTTTTGAAGGGGTGTTTGATTGACGAACAACCACATTTAGTACAGACAGAGAGCTGCTCTCCTTGAGGCAAGGGAAGAATGATCTGGTGACCTATCTCACCTCATTCAACCGGTTAGTAGCTGAGGCTTCGTGGTCAGAAGAAAAACGGATGTCCTTGTTCTATCAGGGGTTATGTGAAGAGTTAAAGGATGTGGTGGCGCAGATAGATCCCCAGCCTACCACCTGCGTGGCGTTGATGAATCTGGTCTTGCGACTGGACGGTCGCATGGCAGAAAGAGGGGGAGACAGGTACAAAGGGAGCGGGGGTACTTCCAGGTATTCTCGGAAAGAGCAGACCCCAGCACCCCTCGCTAGTGAACCCATGGAGGTTGGGGCTCTCCGAGCTACTTTATCTCGTGCCGAAAGGGAAAGCCGCCGCACCCTGGGGCTATGCATGTACTGTGGGAAAAGAGGGCATTTCGTACGCGAATGCCCCTCCAAGCCCAGATCCCCCTCAGCACCATATAGAGGAAAAAGGGCAGCTGAATCGACCATGGGAAAAGAAGCGGGCAACCCCGAGCTTGTCGCGCCTTTGACACCGGCAGACACGGTGTGGAAAATACCTTCCCTAGCCACTACCAGTTCTACGGACACAGAAGCTCATATAGTGCTGCAAGCCGGATTGGAAGTGGGTACACAAGTACATCAGGTGCTGGCGATGCTTGATTCGGGCGCCACCGGCAACTTCATTGATAGTGGGCTGGTAAGCTTGCTATCAATAGGGGTAGTGCCTAGGAATTCCCCAGAGGAGGTTCTTGCGGTAGATGGTGAACCCTTGAAATCCGGGAAGATCACTCTCCACACCGAGAACCTAAAAATGACTTTAAGAGACGGAGCCAGACAACACCTGGAAGAGATTGAGTTGAACGTTATAGAGGCTCCGCAATACGAAGTCATCCTGGGGATGCTATGGTTTGTTTGTCATAATCCAACGGTGGATTGGCAAGAAAGAACTGTGAGGTTCCTTTCATTGGGGTGTGCTGAACGGTGTCTGCGGGACCATCAATCACAGGCCCTCGCTCTGACATTTCCTTTTTGCATAGCGACGGCCGCAGAAAAAGTGGAACTACTGGAGGAGTACACCGGTTATGCCGATGTCTTCAACAAGACGCAGGCGGAACGCCTCCCCCCGCATAGGTAGTTTGATTGTCGGATAGACTTGATGGATGGGGCGATCATCCCCACCTGCAGGGTATATGCGTTGTCGGAACCAGAAACACACCACCTAAGAGAATACCTAGATCGCTACCTGGCTTTGGGGTTCATTAGACCTTCCCGCTCCCCTGCGGCGTCGCCGCTCTTTTTCATAGCAAAAGCGAATGGGGAATTGAGGGCGTGTTGCGACTATCGGATGTTAAATAAAAATACAGTGAGGAACAGGTATCCGTTGCCACTAATCAGTGTCCTGTTGGATCAAGTGCGAGAGGCAGTTATCTATACCCGGCTGGACCTTCGTGGGGCCTACCATATAGTGCGTGTCAGACAGGGGGACGAGTGGAAAACGGCGTTTAAGACCCCTTTTGGGTTGTATGAATACCTTGTGATGCCATTCGGGCTCTGTAATGCCCTGGCTGCTTTCCAGTTTTTTTTAAATGAGGTGCTGAGAGAGTACATGGACATCTTTGTAGTAGTCTACATTGATGATATTTTGATATACTCAGCGGCAGTGGAGGAACACTCACGTCATGTCATCTTGGTATTGGAGAAATTAAAGGCCAACCGCTTGTTTTGTAAGCTCAGCAAATGCGAGTTTTGGGTAACCACGGTAGAGTTTTTGGGTGTGATTCTGAATCCGGAGGGATTAAGTATGTCTGAACGGAAGGTACAAGCGATCCATGAATGGCCCACTCCACGTTCGGTGCGGGATGTTCAGTGCTTTTTAGGGTTTGCTAATTATTACCGCCGATCCATACAGGATTTCTCGCACATTACGGTACCCATAACCAGGCTGCCTCGTAAAGGAGTGCCCTTCTTGTGGACAACGGAGGCCACTGCGGCGTTTGAACTTCTGAAAACCAAGTTCACATCTGCTCATGTACGAAGGCACCCTCAGACTGATGTTCCGTTTGTAGTGGAGGCGGACACGTCCGAAGACGCTATAGGGGCCATTCTATCACAGAGAGACAAAGTCACTGGTCGGCTGCACCCAGTAGCGTATCTATCCAAGAAACTAGACAAGGCGGAACTGAATTATACCATAGCAGAGAAGGAACTCCTGTCGATAAAGAAGGCATTCCAGGAATGGCGCCACTATCTGTGGGGGGGCGCAACATCCGGTAACGGTATATTCAGATCATAGGAATCTGCTATACATGAAAACCGCGCGTCACCTAACGCCAAGATAAATGAGATGGACGCTCTTTTTTGCAGAGTTCGATTTTAGTATCACGTTCAGGCCTGGCACAGACAACCGGAAGGCAGACGCCTTATCCAGACAATCCCTGGGTGAAGGGACCATAACACCGGCACCGGTAGCTATCATCAATCCCGCCAAAGTAATCGGTGTCCGGCGGGCAGACAAGTTTTTGGACGAGATACGAGTCAGCCGTTCCATAGAGGATTGGAAAAGATGGGCCGCTAAGGATATGGTACATTCCATCAAAAGAGGTCTTCCTTTTCACAGAAACCGGCTGTTCCTTCCTACAAGGACACTACGGGCAAAGGCGTTTCAATGGTGTCATGTCTCTCCTTTGGCTGGTCATCCGGGGATCCGAAAGACGATTGAGGCAGTGACCAGGCATTTTTGGTGGGACTCCCTGACCAAAGACATCGGTCTATGGGTTACCTCATGCGAGGTGTGCACCAGAACTAAGGGAGAGCGTTGTAAGAAGAAGGGGAAGTTGCTTCCGCTACCCACTCCGCAACGACCATGGCAGAACATAAGCCTGGATTACATCACCGGACTGCCGGTCGATAGTGGATGCTCGGCAATCCTCGTCGTGGTGGACAGCCTGACCAAGATGGGTCATTTTATCCCTTGCCGAAACCTACCTACGGCTGGACAGACAGCCCAGCTATTGTTGACACATGTGGTAAGACTACACGGATTGCCTGCCGTGATAGTGTCTGATAGGGGTCCACAGTTTATAGCTAGCTTCTGGAAAACCTGGTGTAAGGCATTACAGATCGAGTCCGCAACGTCCACCAGCTTTCATCCGCAGACCGACGGACAGACCGAACGCCTCAATCAGACGTTAAAACAATACCTGAGGTGTTATGTGTCACAGTCCCAGGAGTCGTGGGTTTCCATGTTATGGATGGCAGAACTGTCCTACAATGCCGCACTGCATAGCTCGATAGGGGTGTCCCCGTTTATGGCCAATTTCGGGTACAATGCCAAGACTCTCCCGGTGGCAATCCCGGTGGAGGTGGACAAACAACCTTCCGTCCAGACCCGGTTAAGGGCGCTACAAGGTCTTCACCGGAAAACGCAACGGGCACTAAGGGCGGCCAAACAGACGTACAAGAGGTGGGAAGACAAGAAAAGAATCGATGGTCCTACATACACCGTGGGAGATAGAGTTTGGTTATCCACCAGACACATATGCTTCAAGTTACGTAGCGTCTTCCATCCCAGGTACATTGGTCCATACGAGGTGGTGCGGCAGATCAATCCTGTGGCGTATAAACTCAAGCTGCCTGGCTCTCTTCGGATCTACCCGGTTTTTCATTGCAACCTGCTGAAGCCCCTGGGTGAGGCCAGACGGAGAGCCCCGCCACCAGTGTGGGGGGGACGGGGGTTTGGAATATGAGGTACGGAGCATCCTCGACGCCTGATATCGTAGGGGCAAGTTGTGGTTCCTGGTATCCTGGAAAGAATACACCGCGGAGGACGATTCGTGGGATCCCTCGGAAGCGGTGCACGCAGCGGTGAGTCGGTTCTACGCCAGGAACCCGGGGAAACCAGGGGCTAGGAGGCGCTTGGGGAGGGGACATACTGTAAGGAATCAAGGTTTAAAGCGCTTACCCAGCGTTTAAGAACTACATGTCCCATCAGCCCTAGAACCAGGAAGTGGGCGTCTATATTAGGACGCCACTCACGGCAGGAGGCGTGCGTTATTTGTAAACCATCGGATCAGGAGTCACCATCGTCGATCCCGTCTTCGTTGTCACTTCGGAGAAGTGTCCCGGATAAGGAGCCATCTAACGGAATATCAGGTGAGCGGTTCCGTTTGTGCTCGGCTGAGCACGAACCCTTGAACAGCCCCGAAGCAGCCGCGACCCCCACCTGTTGGCACACTTTTCGCCTTCGGCACTTTGGACGGCTCGAACGAGCCGTCACTTGTTAACAGCACTAACTCCGGTGCTGCGACCTCCGGGGATTCCGGTGCTCGGAGGAGCGCGAGAACTGGCAGTGCTCGGAGGAGCGCGAGAACTGGCAGTGCTCGGAGGAGCGCGAGAACTGGCAGTGCTCGGAGGAGCGCGAGAACTGGCAGTGCTCGGAGGAGCGCGAGAACTGGCAGTGCTCGGAGGAGCGCGAGAACTGGCAGTGCTCGGAGGAGCGCGAGAACTGGCAGTGCTCGGAGGAGCGCGAGAACTGGCCGTGCTCGGAGGAGCGCGAGAACTGGCCGTGCTCGGAGGAGCGCGAGAACTGGCCGTGCTCGGAGGAGCGCGAGAACTGGCCGTGCTCGGAGGAGCACGAGAACTGGCCGTGCTCGGAGGAGCACGAGAACTGGCCGTGCTCGGAGGAGCACAAGAACTGGCCGTGCTCGGAGGAGCACGAGAACTGGCCGTGCTCGGAGGAGCACGAGAACTGGCCGTGCTCGGAGGAGCACGAGAACTGGCAGTGCTCGGAGGAGCACGAGAACTGGCAGTGCTCGGCGGAGCACGAGATCTGGCAAGGCTCGGATGAGCCCAGCTAGACTGGCACTATAGGATCCGTGTCGGGCTCGGCATGGACAGACTACCAACGGACCACATAAGGATAATAGGGAACTTAGCGTGTTGATCCTCACCCTAGTGAAGGAGCGCTACATCGTGTATACTATCTGGCGGCGGTGTACTCGCCGTGGAAGCCATCCTTGGTTACTTTTGAATACAATTACGTTGGGGCAAGAGGTGGTTTTGCCAATGGGAGTAATGGTCTGAAGGAAGACCTCTGCTCCTCCCTAAAGGCTGAACAAGCACTAACTGAAATAGGGATTGGTTCTTTTGGATGCACAGGGAGAGCCTGTGTACATGGGTCATGATTGAGTCCTGCTGAGAGAGGAATCTCAGATAGTGATATTACGAGGCATACAAGAGCAAAAGGGTAATGATATATACTAGTGAGACAATACGAGAGTAGATTGTTTATATGAGCCTGGTGTGAATGTGTCTTCTTTTGTCTTTTCAGATTCTTGTCCCTGCTGACCCTTCCCCCCTCCTTTCCCTCGCCTGATCACCTCTGGGCTCCGTAACCTTTGGTTGGAGTCCGGGGATATCAGGAGGTGGACATATATAGCAACGCCAGGATCCTGAGGAGCTCTGTAACGTAACCCAAACGGAGACAACCGTGCCAATGACTGGGAGGAGATATGCAAAATGAAGTGACATACAGTGTAATCGCTTAGAGTAATGTACTGTGGAGTCATGTAGAGTGGAATGCCGTAGAGTGGAGTAGCATAGAGTGTAGTGTTGTACAGTGGAGAGGCATAGACTGAAGTGGCATACAGTGGAGTGTGGTACAGTGCATTAGCATATAGTGTATTTGCATACAATGGAATAGCGTACAGTGAAGCAAGATAGAGTGGAGTGGAGTGACGTTTAGTGGAGTGGCATATAAAGGAATAGTATACAGTGAAGTGGGGTACAGTGGAGTGATACAAACTGGAGTAGCATATCGTAGAGTAGCATACAGTGGAATAGCGTAGAATGGAGTGGCATGCAATGGAATGGCGTGGAGTAGAACAGCATAGAGAGCAGTACTGTTAAGTCAAGTGCCAGTGCAGTGGCATATCGTGAAGTGGCCTAAATCAGAGTGGCTTACAGTGGATTGCGGTAGAGTAGAATCGCATACAGTGGAGTAGAATACAGTGGAGTGGCATACAGAGGATACGCGTAGAGTGTACTGGCACACAGTAGAATAGCGCATGGTAGAGTGGCATAGAGTGCAATATCATAGAGTGGAGTAGGGTAGCGTGGAGTAGCATACAGTGGAATGGCATACACTGGAGTGATGTACACTGTAGTGGGGTAGAATGGAATAGCACAGTGGAACGGCGCAAAATCTTTAAAAAACGTTAACAGACTACCACACTGGTACCTAGGAAGTGCCATTTTTTGGAATGAATGTACCTTTTTTGTAAATGTTATAAAAAGTTGTGCTGTAATTTCTCGTTTTTTCCGCAGTACTGGGTACACTTTTATATAAAGAATTTAATACGTACAAAATAAAAAACACTACAGTACACTATATTTGGGAAATACAGTGTATTAATTTGTTTTGATATTTTTTACATAAATATATATAAATATCGGATTTTAAAAAAAACACAATTTAAACACTCTGGTGCCTCCTTGGTAGTTGCATGATACTCAGTCACATTTCAAAAAATATATTTAATTTTTCCCTACCTTTTACCACTTTAACTAAGTGGTAATAGGTAGGGAAAAATTATTAAAACTAATTCTTACCTATATATAAGCCCCTAACCCAGAACACAATAAAAAAGTGGCCTTAAAAACAACACAGCTGCATTTAGCTTTTGTAAAGGCAGTCAGTAGCCAATCACATAATGGCTTGTCATCGGTATGTACTGTGTAATAAAAGCAACCACATATATCAGTAGGTTAAAATACCAACCTGCTCACCTGTAGTACAAGGATAATCTATACACCATAATTTATTTTCCAGCCAAATTTCATTCAAATTCGTACGAGTGAGTACATGGTCAATGGAAAATACATTGATGCCAAAATGCGTTTTGGGATTCCCCGTTTTCTTTGATTCCCCTCTTGACAAATCTCCCAAAAACATTGCATACGCCATCAATGTAGAAAAATGAATGGGTCTGAAAATGTTTGTGGCGATTCATCAAACAGGCACAAAGTTATCAAATGTGAAAAATCTAAGGAATTCCTGTCCCTGGTAACCCTAACTGTAACTACAGAGGGACTAATGGCACTCTGTAATTTTGCATATGTGTGTGTGTGTGTGTGTGAACAGCAAAGATTAAACGTGCTTTGAACTGACCTCGCGGTGTTGGTGTCTGGTTTTTGAGCAGAGATTGGAGTTGGCGTTGATATATATATATATATATATATATATATATATATATGTTGGACTTGGCCCTGCTTGCGATGTCATCCCAAACTTTTTTACCTTTTCCCTAGCCCTTTTGCTGTGATGGAATTGGTGGGTTCAGTATGTTGGACACTTTGGCGCTGGTTAGCAGTGCAAAGTGTGTGTGCTTTTTATCTTACATAGGCTTACCCTAGGTACCCCACCATGGTAGAAAATGTAGAGACCATGTGTGGTGTGGAATGAAAATAATAAAAGCTGCGCAATGGTGTGCGTGAGTTCATTTTCACCATTGTAAGAAATGTCACTTTTAAAATGGATGCCATTGCTGTTTGCTTTGTGCCGCCTGCATGAGGTGGGTTGGCGGTCTAGTGTTTGAAGTGACAAGGTGCTCTACACCCCCCCCCCCCCCCCCCCACAGTGACAGGACAGTTGAGACTGAAACTGCCAGGGACCTTCTAGAAGCTTCTGGCTCTTTCTGGTAGGTGGGATGAGGGGTGTATATGAAGGGGAGCTGTGCCTCCATGTGCTCAGACTGAACATGGACTTGATTGAGAGGGGACACTCTGCCAGGAGGTACCGCCGCAAGGGCCTGTGTGCTGGCCCCTGAGCCCATCTGTACCCCTCTGCTGTCCACAGGGCCAGTGAGGCCTTTGCTGGAGTGAAGACTGCTATGTCAGGAGGAGTGCCACTTTATGGGAGATGACTGCTTCTAGGAGCTGTTGTCCTGTACTGATGAGTGCCCACTGTCTGCTGATCTTGCCCAGCCTTGCCTGCCTGCTCCACTGCCCTAGCGCCTTGTGAGCGCTATACTTTGACTGCCTGTACTCCCAGGAGGTGAGGAGTATGGGCACTACTTCCTTGTGTGGGACTCTGGATCCTCGCCCGCTCCCTAGCACCTGGGAGGCACTATTTTCCTGATTGCCAGAGGAGGAGCTGACGCCTGCAGCACGGTGCTGTCATAGCGGTATATCTCCATCCCCAAAAAGAGGAGGAGCGTGGATCCTGCAGCTGACGTCTGGTGAGGGAGTCCCCCTGCATGTTCCCCTACCACTTCGTGGGCGCTATATTTGGAGTGACTGGGCTCTTCCTGCTGCCTAGCGCCTTGTGAGGGCTGCAGTGCTATCCAAGCCCCTAAGAACCTTTCTGCCGTCTACCGCCTCATGAGCGCTATCTTCTGGTTGTCTGCACTCCAATGAGGTGAGGAGCGTGGGCGCTACTCCCTCGGGTGGGACCCTGGGACTGTGAGCCATCTAGCGCCTCGTGAGCGCTGCTTCCAGCCCCTGCCCAGGAGAAGAAGGTGCGTGGGTCCTGCAGCACTGTGCTGCCAGAGTGCTATATTCACATTGACTGTGCTCTGCTTGCTGTCTAGCGCCTCGTGAAGTGCTACAACTGTTTTCCAGCCTCCAGGACTCTTAGTCCTGCATCCCACGGACAGCGCTGCATTTATTTTCAACAACTGCCCCGCTGGACAGTGGGCAGCTGCCACGGTTGGGCATTCCTCCGCATCAGAGTCTCCGGAATGGGGGATCCAGTTTGTGCATTGTTGGGGTCACGTGGTGTGGCCTGCTGATTTCATGTGTATTGCTTCATGCTAATGATTTCATGCCCAGGTGTATGTACAGAAGGTGCCCTGCCAACGTTCTGGGAAGGGCCTTTGTACAAGTATAATCTAGTTTAGGCTGATGAGGTTGTCATGCCTACAGTTATGCCTGCAGTGTTGTTTATGCAATGGGACTTGTGCTAATAAGATGCCTACCAGCTCAAGTGATGTAACGCCCTGAACGTCTCAGGATCGTTTAACAGACACGACAATGAGGACGCAACCACTTGTGAAGGGTTTAGTTCTTTTAATGAAGGCAAATAAAATACAAAGAACAAACAAAAGTTATAGTCACTGGAATCCTCCAGGCTAAGTACGTTACCAGCCCACAGCACGGATGGTCCTAACCGTCCTCTGCATATACGCCGATCCCGGCGTATGCCAACAGAGGGCAGAAATGAAATGGCCGACAATGCCAATCGGTAGGCTGTGAGGGGCACGAAGAGTGTTGGGGAGAATCGAGGAGTCAGGGAAACACCCAGCCGGGGTCTCTACCTGAAGGGAGCAGCCGCTCAACCTCTTCCTCAGACTGCACCGGGACGCGGAGTCACCTCCTGGTGATGCGTCACCGATACCCCAATCACAAGCAAGAAGACTGAACCGAGAGCAGCCGCTCGATCGATCCTGTGGACTTCCGAGTCTGTAACGCGGCAAACACCTCCTGGTGTGCGTTACAGCTGGCAGTCCTTTTTACAGCTCTCCTGTTTACATAAGGGCGTGTTTCCCTTGAGTTATGTAACAGCTCTCCTGTTTACATAAGGGCGTGTTTCCCTTGAGTTATGTAACAGCTCTCCTGTTTACATAAGGGCGTGTTTCCCTTGTGTGACAGGAATTCTTGACAGTACATCCTCCCTCTCAGCGGCTCCCCACGGGTCCAGCGCTGGCAGGAAAACGCCGATGGAACAAGGAGACCAAGCGCGGAGCATGAACCCCTTCAGCCGGTTCCCATGAATGCTCCTCCGGGCCATAGCCTTTCCACGCAACCAGGTACCACAGCTTCCCCCTGCGCCATTTGGACGCCCGTATGCCCGACACTTCATACTCCACCTCCGACTCCACGCATACCGGCCTAGGTGTCCCAGACGGCTTGGAGGGTGCTGGTTTGAGCAATGATACATGAAAGACAGGGTGTATCCGCAATGACTGGGGCAAGCACACCTTCACGTTCACGGGACCCATACACTTGGTAATTCGATAGGGGCCCATGTACTTGGGATGGAACACACTGTTCTTTCGAAACCTCATGTTTCTTGTGGATATCCAGACGTAGTCTCCAGTGCGGTACAGTGGCCCGGGCCTTCTCTTCCTATCTGCCGCAGCCTTGTATCTTCTCTTGGCCTCTATTAGGACAGCCCTTGAGCGCATCAACGTGTCTTTTATGTGTGCCACCCTGTCCGCTGTGGCGGGAATCCTGTCCTCTCTGAACGGATGTAGAAATGGCAAGAACCTGGGATGTTGGCCATAGTTGCTATAGAACGGAGATGACTGTGTGGAGCTGTGAGTGGCGTTGTTATAGGCTATCTCTGCAACCCATAGCAAGTCGACCCATTCTTCCCTGCCCTGGTCCACAAAACATCGCAGATACTGTTTGAGCGTTTGGTTCAGGCGCTCGGTTTGGCCGTCCGTTTGAGGGTGGTAGCTGGTGGACAGGGCGGTCTTAACATGCAGCGCAGTGCACCAAGTCTTCCAGAATTGCGCAGTAAACTGCGACCCCCGGTCCGACACGATCACCCCAGGTAATCCATGCAGTCGTACCACATTCTTTAGGAGTAGTGACGCCAATTCCCCGGCCGTAGGGACTCTCTTGCAGGGGATGAAGTGCCCCATTTTCGTCAAGTAATCCACCACCACCAGTATTGCCGTCATCCCCTGGTCTACCGGTAGGCCCACCACGAAGTCCAGTGATATGCTATCCCATGGTCTATCCGGGGGTCGGAAGTGGATGTAAGAGCCCTTGGGTTCGGCCATGGTCGGCCTTCATGGTAGCACACGTAGGACACTCCTGTCCCCACCTCCTGACATCCACTCTCATGGTTGGCCACCAGAAATGCCGTCCCATGCTAGCCACCGTTTTTTCAAAGCCCAAATGACCTGCGCATGGAGAGTCATGGCACCAGATGAATGCTTGTTTCCTTAGCCAAGGCGTGGGTATCAATAGGCACCTGCCCTTCAGGGGTATCCCGTCCTTCAGCTGCCATTCTCTGTGACTGAGGAGCCACCTCCGCCATGCGAATGACCTGATCCCTCTCTTTATTCCCCTCAGGAAAGTATCCGGTTGGATAACCCCCAATACCATCCTCGGGGAAATGATGGAACGCTCGGTTGCAGGCAATGGTTCCTTAAATGCAGATTGACGGGACAGGGCGTCCGCCTTCCGGTTTTCTGTCCCCGGCCGATATGTGATGCGGAAGTTGAACCCCGCAAAGAAGATCATCCACCGCAGCTGCCTGGGAGAAAGGTGTCTAGTGGCCGTCATGAACTGTAGGTTCCGATGGTCCGTGTACACCGATACCACATGTCTTGCCCCCATCAACCAATGCCTCCATTCGGTGAAGGCGTCCTTGATTGCGAGAAGCTCCTTCTCCGCAATATGGTAGTTGCGTTCGGCGTCGTTGAGTTTGCGGGACATGTACGCAACGGGATGAAGCACCCCTGTGTCGTGGTTGCGTTGGGACAAGATAGCCCCCAGCGCCACATCCGACGCGTCCGCTTCCACCACGTAGGGGAGATCCGGATCGGGGTGAGCCAACACCGGCGCCTTACCAAAGGCGCTTTTCAGGGCCTCAAAGGCTTTGTTCGCTTCAGGGGACCAGACAAACTCCTTGGACTTCCTCAGTAGCTGTGTGATTGGGGCCACCACTCCTGAAAATCCATCTATAAACCGCCTGTAAAAGTTGGCGAAGCCAATGAAACTTTGGACGTCCTTCACGCTTTGGGGCACCGGCCATTCTTTCACCGCCTTGATCTTTCGTTCTGCCATCTCCTGTCCCTCTGGACTCAGCATCACTCCGAGGAATTCCACGGATGTGACGTGGAAGTCACACTTGCTGAGTTTACAAAACAGCATGTTTTCCCTCAGCTTTTGGAGCACAGCTTTGACGTGGTGTACGTGCTCCTCCACACGTAGATATCCAACTCCTCTCTGAATACCTCATTCAAAAAGTACTGAAAGGCTGCCGGGGCGTTGCACAGACCGAACGGCATGACGAGGTACTCAAAAAGGCCGAACCTGGTCTTAAAGGCGGTCTTCCACTCGTCTCCGTCCCTCATGCGCACCAGATGGTATGCCCCTTTCAAATCCAACTTGGTGTAGATACGAGCTTTCTTGACCTGTTCCAGAAGTACACTGATGAGAGGCAAGGGGTACCGATTTTTTATGGTTATCGCATTCAATGCCCTAAAGTCCACACAGGCTCTCAGCTCCCCATTAGCCTTCGGGATGAAGAAGAGTGGCGAGGCGGCCGGAGACTTGGACGGGCGGATGAATCCTAGCCTGAGGAGTTTATCCAGGTACCCCCGGAGATGCACGTTTTCAGGCTCCGTCAGGGCATACAGCCTGCCGCTGGGAACGCTGGCCCCTGGCACCAGGTCGATCTGGCAGTCAAACTGTCTATGTGGTGGTAGCACTTCCGCCTTCACCTCATCAAATACATCCTCAAAACTGTGATAAGCCTGGGGGAGAGCCACATCTTTTTCTGCCGCTGTAGCCACCGTCTGACTCCCGCTCTCATCTGCGTCAAGGGATTCCGTTCTTATTCCACAATGCAGGATGCAATACGGTGACGTCATTTCGATGCGATGTGTTGGCCAATCCACAAAGGGGTTGTGTTTCTGTAGCCACGGCAATCCCAATATGACGCCATATTGGGGCGCTCGGATGATGTTAAAATCGATTTGTTCCAAATGGTTCCTCCCATATCTCATCGGAAGGACCCCCGTGTGCTGTCCGATGGGCCCCGTCACCAATCGCCTTCCGTCTACCGCATAGACGTCTTCGGGTACTGCTTTGGGAAGAAGCACTAGCCCTAGCCTGCATGCCTCGTTGTGGTCCATAAACATGCCAGTGGCCCCTGAATCCACCATGGCCACAACGGGTATCCACTGGTCATGCACTCCCACGTGCACGGTGATAAACAGGTGTCGTTGTCCCTTAGTGACAGAGTTGGAAAGTGAAGGGATGGATGAGTGACTCCGAGATGCCCCTTCTCTGGTCTTGGAGTCCTCTAGTTTTCCGCCGGTATGTCCACCACGGCTGTTACCGACCGGTAGGCCCGATAACGTGACGTCTTCGGTTTGGCAGGGCATTCACGTACGTAGTGGCCTTTTTTGCCACAATATAGGCACAATCCTTGTTTACGGCGTGACTCTTTCTCCGTGGCTGTGAGGCTCGCTCGTATTGCGCTGATGTCCATGGGTTCTCCCTTGGATGCGGTGGAAGTTTCAGGACTTCCCACCGTCACATAGGATGGAAGGGATTTTCCTTTTCTCCCATGATCCCCCTTTCTTTCACTTAGCCTATGTTCCAGCCGTAATACCAGGTTGATAAGGCCCTCACATGTCTTGGGTTGAGGGTCAATATGAGCCACGGCGTCCTTGAGCTCATCGCACAGCCCTTGATGGAAGAGCGCCGTCTGTTTAGCAACAGGCCACTTGGTTTCCGCAACCAGCCTTCGGAACGCGTTGAGATACTGCACCAGGTCGTTGGATCCCTGTCTCAACTCAAGCATTTCACGGTCCGCCGTGTACGAGTCAGCCCTTCTGTCGAATACCTTCAGGAATTCCTCGCGAAAAGCACCCCAATCACATAAGAGGGGGTCGTCCCTGCTCACCAGAGGTACGGCCCATTGTGCCGCGTTTCCAGCCAAATAGGATATAAGGAAAGCCACACGAGCCTGACTCGTGGGGAACGCCTTTGGTTTGCACGATAAATGTAGCGCCACTTGTGTGAGGAATACCTGCACTGTGTTAGGATCCCCACTGTACCTCTCTGGTGTTGCCAAGGGGATGGTTACCGGCATTTCCACTACTACCGCAGTGGTCTGGTTCGTGAGGGAGGTGCTGGGCGTGAGCGGGTCCAATTGGATAGCATCCAGTCTGGCTTTTACATCGGCTGTTTCTTGCCTAGAGGCAGCCACTTCAACTTGCATGGCCACTAAAGCAGCCAGCACATCATCAAGTGTTGCCATGTCTGTTATCGACCGGGAGACAGTTAGTGTTATTAAGGTCGGATATTTTGTAACGTCCTGAACGTCTCAGGATCGTTTAACAGACACGACAATGAGGACGCAACCACTTGTGAAGGGTTTAGTTCTTTTAATGAAGGCAAATAAAATACAAAGAACAAACAAAAGTTATAGTCACTGGAATCCTCCAGGCTAAGTACGTTACCAGCCCACAGCACGGATGGTCCTAACCGTCCTCTGCATATACGCCGATCCCGGCGTATGCCAACAGAGGGCAGAAATGAAATGGCCGACAATGCCAATCGGTAGGCTGTGAGGGGCACGAAGAGTGTTGGGGAGAATCGAGGAGTCAGGGAAACACCCAGCCGGGGTCTCTACCTGAAGGGAGCAGCCGCTCAACCTCTTCCTCAGACTGCACCGGGACGCGGAGTCACCTCCTGGTGATGCGTCACCGATACCCCAATCACAAGCAAGAAGACTGAACCGAGAGCAGCCGCTCGATCGATCCTGTGGACTTCCGAGTCTGTAACGCGGCAAACACCTCCTGGTGTGCGTTACAGCTGGCAGTCCTTTTTACAGCTCTCCTGTTTACATAAGGGCGTGTTTCCCTTGAGTTATGTAACAGCTCTCCTGTTTACATAAGGGCGTGTTTCCCTTGAGTTATGTAACAGCTCTCCTGTTTACATAAGGGCGTGTTTCCCTTGTGTGACAGGAATTCTTGACAAGTGATTAGGCTCTATGCTGATGGTATGACGTAATACCAATGGTAATGTGATTAGCCCTAAGGTGTTGCCCATGCTTTATCCCAATGTTTTCATGCTAATGTGATTTATGCTCAAATGTTTTATGCCCCAGGCTCAGGATGTGTGCCTAATGTTATGTAGGAGCTGTTTTATACTTCATGCCTACTGCATTCATGCTAATGATATTGCATTGGCCCCCTAGATTCATGCCTGCTGTGGCCTAATACTAGTGTACTGATACCTGACAATGTGGCTTATGCCGAGCTACTATGAGTAGGCCTCATGTGATGCAGAAGAGATTTATATGTTGCACCTAATGGATTCAGGCCAACCAGATGCCACAGACTAATGTGTTTATATGCATAAAGGATTTGTTGAGGCCCTAATGTGCCTAATGTGCTAAGCCCCATGCATATGTTTAGGCCTAATCTGGTTGATATTAATGTGATTCATGCTCTTGATGCTTTCATTCCAGGCCTCCTGTTAATGTGGTGATCCTAGTGCATTTATGCTAATATGTCAATGCTAACACTTTTATGCTTATTGCATCGCTGCTAACGTTTATGCTGGTGTCCAATGCAGTGAGGCTGATCTATGCACATTGTGATTAATGCCTAGTGACAGTATTGTACCCATGCTAATTGTGTTTCATGCTTTCATACCTCATGTGAGATGCTGCATGCTAATGCCTTCACCCTAATGCAGGATGTGATATAGGCTCATGGTTTAGGGCAGGCCCCCGCTGAGTATGGTGATGCCTAATGCTATGCCTCATGCTGCTAATGAGGTTTATGCCTATTGGAAGTATTTCCTCTATGCTAAATGTGGACTCTACATTTATTGATTATACCTTGTGATGGTTCTGGCAGCGACCCGATTGACCCTGTCTTGTAAATAGTCCCCTATGAGTTGTTCCTTGGTGCCGGCTAGCACGGAAGATATGCACTGGTGTCCTGCATTCTAATGTGTTTTTATAATACACAAGTTATTTTCATGCAACCTGGTGTGGAGTCGCCTATTGTAGTGTGCCTAGTGTGTCGCCTGTGAGTGTGCTGCGCAGATGCTTTACACAATACCCTGGAGTTTGGCCTACCCGCTCCGCACTACGCTACCCCGTTTCTAACAATATATATATATATTCATTGAAAAAAACACAGGTTTCAGGGACGTTATAGTTAGTTGGCCATTTCACTCATACGAAACCATAGAAATTCGGCTGTTATAGTTTATTGATGAGCTATAACTCGCGCCCCTGCAATGCACTACTGATATCACATATTACATCACTCATGACATGATCAGTGACATCACTGATGACAGCACTGATGACATCTCAAATGACTTCACTGATGACATCGCTGATGACATCATCCAGTGACTGTGTGTTTCTGTAAAGTTTAAATATGATTTATATATATATGCCAAGGTGTATTGGAGAATGACTGCATGTATAGGAGTCTGAATGGATGATTTAGTAGGTGCGTGACTGACTGTATAAGTGAGTGATTAAACGTTTCTTACTGAATGCATGGGTTAGTGACTAAAGTATGTGAATATCTGTATCAGTCTGTCAGTTGGTGTGTAAGTGGCTGCATGGGTTGGTGAGAAGCTACATGAGTATCTATATGGGTTATTGATTGGTTATCTGAGTATCTGTATGGGTGCCTGAGTGTCTGTGTGGATGGGTGGGGGTGTGTAACTCTGTGCACAGATGTGTGAGTGGTTGATTCACTGAGTGTATGGGTTCAAGAGTAGATCTGGAAAAGGCTGTATTGTTTGGTGAGTGTGTGTATGGGTATAGTGGTGATTGAATGGATGTCTCAGTGGTACATGTCCGAGTAACTACATATGTAAAAGGCAGTGTATGTGAGAGTTGGAGTATACAAATGACTATATGTGAGAGTAGGTGATTGTAAGAATGGCTGTATGGATTAGTCTGTGCTATTTGAGTGATTGTATAAGAGAGTATGTGTTATTATCTGTATGAATAAGTGAGGTGGTGTGGGTATAACTGTATAGGTGGGTAAATGGGTAAGTCATTGATTATTTATGACTGACTAGGTGTGTAAGTAACTCTATGGATGAGTGGCAGTGTGTGAGTGTCTGTATAGGTGTATGAGTGCAAATGATAGTGCTGTATTGATGAGTGACTGCATGTATAAGTGAGTGTATGGGTGAATGAGTGGATGGGTATGTAGACCTAGGAATCAGTGGGCGGGTATGTAGTAACTGGTATTGGTGTGTGTATGGTTTCAAAAATGGTAGTCTGTATTTTAGAGTGGGTGTATCAAAGGTTATTTTAAGGTGTGAAGAGGTGCATCAGATTATGACATGCCTGATGGTGTCAGTGATGTCATCAGTGATCTTATTTGAGATGTCATCAGTGATGTCATGAGTGATGTCACTGACCATGTCATGAGTGATGTAATATGTGACGTCATCAGCGGCGTATTGGGGGGCGTGAGTTCGCAAGTTTGAGCTGGGAGATGGATATTTGCAACTGGTGTGACTACTGTATCAACGCCCCACAGTGCAGGCTCACGCGGGCAAGCTTATTTCTGACACAATCAGAGTCCGGCGGGGAACTTGGCAAGGGTGCCCGTTGTCTCCATTGCTCCTTTCTATTGCCATGGAGCCATTGGCAGCTCTCCTCCGAGAGAACGGCGTGGATTGGGGCGTTCCTCTGAATAATGGGCTTCATGCAGTGTCCATCTATGCGGATGATCTGTTGTTGTACATAAGGGACCTGCACGCAGTGCAACCAGCCATATCCGCATTATTCTGTAGATTTGAGGTAGTGTCGGGCCTTAAGGTCAACTGAGCTAAATCGGGCGCCTACTCTTTCTACGAAGATGTGGCTGAGACTGATATAATCATTAACAGGACTGCGCTTACCTGGTATCCGACCACATTCAGATACCTAGGCATCTACATCTATAGGTCCCCCGCGGACATATTGGAGGGTAACCTAGCGCACGCCATTTCCTCAGTCAAGGCGCAGATGCAGTTCTGGAAGAACCTACCTCTCAATGTGATGAGTCGCATCACTCTAACCAAAATGATAGTACTACTGCGGCTACTGTATTACTTTGCTAATCTTCCAGTGTATGTCCCGGGACGATTATTTCGGGAACTAGAAGGACTAATCTGAGGTCTGATCTGGAGTGCAGGGAGGCCCAGGGTAGCATTGAAAAAACGATATGTGCCACCTGAGCATGGAGGTTTGGCGGTTCCTAATCTGGAACTATATTACCTAGCTCTGCAGTTACAATGGTTTACAAAATGGCTCGGTGACAAGAGTCTGGCGGACACAGCGACCGAATCATCATCATGGACACATGCACAGATCTATAGTTTGTTTCACCCGCTAGCGAAACTCCCCCGCCCTACGCAGATACACATTGACCTAGCCCATAGATGTTACCGGAGAAGCCTGCAATTTACAAAAGATACGGCCCCTATGCACCAATACTGGCACTCATTGGAACTCTCAGAGGCAGGGACTGGGTGACGGATGTAGAGCTGACATCCTGGACTGAGGCGGGAGTGGAGACATTAGGTGACCTGTACGTGGACGGTGCTTTTCTCCCTTTTGCGATGGGTCAGTTCCTTCTTCATGCAGCCATCACACGGACGTTGACGCAAGCGTGGGGAGACTTGACGAATGAACTGCCGACACATCAGTTATTGCAGTATCTTTATGTAATGGGGAAGGGTCGCATGTGATTCACTGGCTAGTACAGGCAGGCCCTGCTCATCCACATAACGAAACCACTACAGGGACTCCGAGCACGTTGGGCTGACGATAGAGGCCGTCATTGGACTGACAAGGAAAGGGAACGCATCTTGGCCAGCGCCACACACATACCACGCAACTCACGATTTAAACTTATACAAATGTACGTATTACATAGAGCATACCTCTCCCCGGATAAGATAAATAAATATTTCAACATCAACACCTCTGATTGCCCACGATGCCGGCGATTAGGTGCTGACTTCCTACACATGCTGTGGTCTTGCCCCCTGCTCCTGCCCTACTGGCGCGTAATAACGGAGACACTCACTAACTGCACTAACACTGAGGTACCTAACACATGGCAGGTCTGTATCCTGGGGTTTTAAAAACGTACTAAAGCAAATAAAGTAAGCTCTAGATTTCGTGACCTAGGCCTCATTACTGCAAAAAGACTGATCACTAAGAGATGGAAACACAAAGATCCCCCGGAGGTGCTTAGCTGGATTAAATCCCTAGAAGTATGGGCACGGGCGGAAAGCACTATCCTCCACAGGGAAGAAACGGCAGGGCTGTGGAAATATCCCGTAGCACAACCCTGGGATGAAATCCTCAAAGCCCTTACACGATCAAATGCCACTTTGCCTACTCCATCTGTGCAACAGCCAGGAGACGGTGCTTAGCATGTTGCTCAGTAACTCAACCACCCTGCAACCCCCTGAGCCCCCGGTCACGACCACGGGGCTGGGAGACGACAGTAACTGCAAACTTACCGGCTTAACCACAACAAGAATTGAATGGCATTTTACATGACGGCTCTACATTACATGTGTTATCTGATATCTCTCTTTCATTTGATTTCCATTTGTTTTTATTAGTTATGGTTTCAATGTTGACTTTTAAAACCGAAAATATCTAGTACCCCGCAATAATGCACACATATTTGCCCACGAAACACCATGGGTGGATCTCACAGATGAGCTGAATATGTGCCAAGTGTCCCTACGCAAGTCGATGCATCTCCAGGTAAATGAACACGGTTGGGGCGATGCACACATGAATGTTCTGTTTTACTCTGCAATTGGAAATAACAATACGAGTAGGCAATCGCTGTTAACGACACATTACACGGACACACCAAATCCTGTGTACTAGAACCTGAACTTGCTATGACTGTATGATGGTAATACCCGGCTTTTTGTAAACGGCAACATAGCAATGGTATTTCTGCCATTAATGTTATTTGTAACACTACCTGCATTATATGTACTGGAAACGATAAAATGCAATAAAGATATTTAAAAAAAAAAGAAATTGGGGGGCGTGAGTTATAGTTAGTCAACTAACTATAACTGCCGAATTACTCTGGTTTTGTACGAGTGAAATTTCCAACTAACTATAACGTCCCTGAAACCTGTGTTTTTTTCAGTGAATTTCTACAGTTTTTTACATGCTAATTTCTAACAATAACGTCCCTGAAACCTATTGTTTTTTCAGTGAATTTCAAAGGTTTTTTAAATGCTAATTTCTAACTATAGCGTCCCTGAAACCTTTGTTTTTTTTCAGTGAATTTCAGAGGTTTTGTAAATGCTAATTTCTAACTATAATATCCCTGAAACCTATTTATTTTTTAGTGAATTTCAAAGGTTTTTTCAATGCTAATTTCTAACTATAACCTCTCTGAAACCTATATATATATATATATATGTATATATATATATATATATATATATATATATATATATAAAACAAAGATTAAGAATAATTTATACTTAGGAAAACTATTCATTGTTTCTTTTTTCTTAAAATTATTACAAAGGTTGTGCTGGGGTTGCGACTTCGGCGTAATTTCAAAAGAATGAAATATAATTAAAAAAATTAGCAATAAAAGTTTTGGTTAAAGTGTTTGCCTAATTTAATTTAGAAAACAATTTTATAAACTATTTTTTGAGAGTACTATTAACGATATGAAATTTCACGACTGAGCGACGTATGCACGTACGCTGTGCAAACCCTCCCTGCACGTATTTTTGGGGTCATGCCGGGATCGCACCGGGGTTGCGACTTCGGCGTATTTTCAAAGTTTGAAATATCACTATTGAAAGTTAGAATATTAATTTGGAATAAACACTTTCACTAATCCTTTTTAAAATATTGCATAAACATTTATTTATAGTTTATAATTATGTATACAATATTTTACGGGTGCTCAACGCTTAAGCGACGGGTGCGCACACCCTACGCGACTTCATGTCCGCAGAAAAAGAAAGAATCTGATTGGTTTAAATTATTTTCATTCTGTAAGAGGGAGGATCAATCCTTGTGATATTCCTCTTATTATTTGGCTATCTTGGTGACAAGACCTGCTGCTTGTTGCTCTATACTTTTTTTCCAATTTTGTGTGTTTTTGATTTTCTATCTACACTACAGTATGGCATCCAGTCATGCAGACATTGATCCCTTGGATGTGGAGGAGGAGGAGATTGTGGAACCTGTAAAAAAGAAGGAGAGTGTTGTGTGGGCCTTTTTTACGGTGCCAGAGGGCGAGAAGAAAGTCAATGCCTGAAGGTAACCTGCACGATCTGTAAATGGATTTTATCAAGGGGCTCAGACAAAAAATACTCATGCGGGACCAGAAGCATGAAGAAGCACCTTGAGACTCTCCACCCTGTTCACTTGGCTAGAGAAGAGAGGAGGAGACAATTCAACAAAGCGGCAGAGCAAGACCTGAATGCCTCTTCTACCTCTTCTCAGCAAGTTCCTCCAGCACCAAGGCCCCATATCATCCCTCAACTATTGGAAGTGGCCATAGTCTGCAAAAAGTGCAACACCAAACTGTGCATGGACGTTGTGACAAGTGCCATCAAAGTGCATAAATGTTAACTTTTTTATAATGTGCTTTTCATTTTGTTAGACAGCTCGTTTGCTGTTTTCAATTTTCTTTTCTTTAAAAAAAAATCAAAAACACACAAAAAAGAAAAAAAGGTAAAAAAAAATAAAAATTGTTCCAAAAAAATAAACAACGGTTCTTACAGAACCACATCTATTGGTTAAGAAAAGAAAAATTACCTGAGTGATTGCATAGAGCAAGGATACTGTGTGGGTGATTGGAGAAGTGCAAGGGTACTGCATGGTGATTTTATGAATGTTTGGTAGTGGCGGAGTGATTGGATGAGTGCATGGGTACTGGCTGGGTGATTGAAGGAGTGCATGGATACTGACTGGGTGATTGGGGGAGTGCATGGGTAGTGCTTGGGTTATTGCATGAGTGGATGAATAGTGCCTGAGTGGTTGGAGGAGTGCATGGTGTGAGAAATTGGCCTGGCATATGCTGGTCACTAGTTATAATGGCCACCTTGCACCAGTCCAATTCGACTCTTATGGTAGATAGGTTTAAGACAACCTTTTAAAGAAAGCTATCCTAATGGTAGCTGTGGAGTGCAGCCTTCAGGCTTAGTCTCAGAGGAATGTAAAGCCGCTTGTTTTACCTTATAATCTTTTGAATTACCAAATGAAAGGACACCACACAGGTATATATATCAAATATATATGTATTTATTTCTAGACACACGCTACTAATCTCTTTATGAGATTAGAAGTCAGGAACATATGCAAATATCAATGTTTCACAATAAGTTAAGCACAAATATGGCTGGGGCCCTAGGGGCGTACCAGACCATATACTAAAAAAGAGGTTTAGGAAAGTTGACTTGCAAGGGGACAAGGTCTAGGGCCTGAAGAATCGCTGGGGCTTCACTAATCCACCCAAGGCAGGTAAGTAAAAGACCCACGAGAGACGCGTGCAGTGTGAGCACAGCCACGGGTTCCCTATTGGTTTCAATGGAGCAATTCACGGTTGGATTTTTAAAGTTTTAGGGTACTTCTAGGAAGTCTACAAGCAAGTCACTTACAAGGTAAGTAGTTCGAGGGCCAACACCCACAGGAGCACCGGAGTGCACGAGTTGCCTCACCCAGGGAAGCCGGGTGCATAGGTGTCTGGTCGTGTCGTCGTTTTCTATGGAAGCCGAAGAAGTTTTGCTGCTTGTGAAGACTGAAGAAGTGTCCGGTGGAATCCAAGGCTGGATTCAAGATGAAGAAGACCTGAAAGCAGAAAGGACAGTGTTCATAGTCACTTGCCAGTGACCCGGGGCCAGGAAGATAGATGCACACGGAAGTCGGGTGATTTCAGGTGATCAAGGGTGTTTTGACTCTTCAGCCATGAGGTCCAGGTGGCGTCGATGACAGTCAGAAGCTGGATTCGGAGTGTACCACAAAGTCTGCAGCTTACTGAGGTGTCGGCAACCGGATTGGAGCCAACAAGCTTTGGCAACGGCAAGTCTCGTGAAAAGTGAATAAATTCAATGGTGCGGACCAGCAAGGTCTGAGGAACTCACCCAGAGAAGGTCAGTGAGGGCAGACCTGAAGTAACCAGGGGAGCCCTTTGGTTAGATAAGAAAGTCTTCAGGGGATCCACAAGCCAATGGGCAAGGGATCGCAAAGATGCCTCGAGAGGAAATGCTTTACAGCAGCCCACGGTCACTCGGGACGGGATAAGCCACTGATTTTTGGTGCAAGACCTGCTGGAGGCTTGAGCCACAAATGGTCCAATGCACAAGTTCGTACAACGTTGTTAAGGGTTTGCACTCGACAATAGTGCACGCTCCCCGGGTATTGCTGTTCCTCGTCACTCGTGGGGTCCACTCACCACAGCTCTGCTGGGGACTCACAATGGCTGTCAAGAAGTCAGGAAATCCACTTCTGGGGCAGCAGGGACTTCGAACTCCGGCGGGAGCTGGAAAGTTAGCAACCGTTTTGATTAAGGTTTTTGGTGCCTGCCAAGCAGGGGAGTCACTCCTTGACTCCAAGGGAGATTCTTCTGTCTTCCAAAGGTAGTGGAACGTCGAAGGGCCAGGATTCTTCTTTGTAGAGTGTCGTCCAGGGTTATCTGAATTGCAATGGCAATGCTTGCTATCTTATAGTGAAGATAGGGGAGGGACTAGCTCTATGACCACTCCTCCAGGAGGGTCAGGGGAGGGGGTGGTTACACCCACTTCCCTTTGTCCAGTTTCACGCCAGAGCAGGGGCAGGTAGCCCCTGAACCGGTTTGAGCTGGCATATGCACAGAGGAGCCTACAGCTCCCCCAGTGCAGGACTTCAAAGCACTCTAGGAGTGCACCCACCCAGCCCCAATACACTAAATCCTGTCTGGAAGGTGGTGACACCTCCCTGTTACAGGATGCCTATTGTTGGGCCTCCTCCACTGCGAGTTTCAGTCAGCAGCAGGAGGGCAGCCCAGTGTCTGTTGAAGGAGTAAATGAGTACTGTGTGGGTGATAAGAGGACTGCATCGGTAGTGCATGGGTGACTCGAGCAGTGCATGGTTAGTGCCTGGGTTTTTGGATGAGTAGTATCTGGGTGATTGCAGGAGTACATGGCTAGTGCCTGGATGATTTTGTAATTGCATGGGTATTGATTGGGTGATTGTGTATGTGCATGGGTAATGCCTGGGTAAGTACATGAGTTTATTGGTAATGCCTGGGTGATTGCATGAATGCATGGCTATTATCTTGGTGATTGCATACATGCATGGGTACTGTTTGGTTGTTTGGAGGAGTGTAAAGATAGTGTATGGTGATTTTATAATTGCACGAGTAGTGACTGGGTGATTGGAGGAGTGCATGGCTACTGGCTGGGTAATTGAAGGAGTAAATTAGTATTGTCTTGGTGATTGGAGTAGTGCATGGGTAGTATCTGGGTTATTCTGTGAGTGGATGAGTAGTGCCTGGGTGATTGGAAGAGTGCATCGGTACTGCCTGGATGATTTTGTTAATGAATAGGTATAGTGTGGATGATTTTGTTAGTGTAAAGGTAATGCCTGGGTGGTTACATGAGTGCAGGGTTACTGCTTGGGTGATTCCATCAGTGCAAGACTAATATGTAGACGATTGAAGGCGTGCATAGCTAATACTTTGGGGATTGCAAGTGTATGGGTAGTTCCAGACCGATTAAAAGTGTGGATTAGTGATGTCTGTGTGATTTTATAGGTACATAGGTTATGGTTCAGTGATTGAAGTAGTGCAAGAGTACTGCTGAAGTGATTTGAGAAATGAGATGATTGAGTTGGAAAAATTAATAACCACAATAAAAGTGATTGTAAACATTAATTCCTATTATTTTGTTTATTTCATTATTTCATCTTACCTTCTGTATTGAAGTACATATCAATCTCATTGAAACTATTTTACAGATGTTTCATTTTAAAGTGAATTTAAAATATTTTCAAAGTTTACTTTTACTTTCTGGAAAAGAGAAGAAAAAATACAATTATTGCAAATAATATTATAGGTTTAATAACACAATATAATTTTAGAATTACATAACATATTCAGGTTCTCTTTTGTGCTGTTTTCAGATTCTATAGAATTTCACGATACACAATGATTTCAAAGGTGATCATCATGTAACAGCGGGCAGAAAAATACAATTAATAAGATTATGACCAACCCTCCCTTCAGGATGATCCGGTTCGGTCCTCATTTCCCCTTTTAGATAAGTGGGAACTCATCTCTATGCCCGTCTTCCAGAAACTGCTGGCAGAGATCAAATCCGGCTCTCCCTTGGATCCCATGCCCCCGCAGATTCTCCGTTCCCTAGCCTCCGCCCCACTCGACTGTATCTTGGCTCTCCTGAATGCTTCCCTCACTGAGGCAACTGTCCCTAACGTCTGGAAGCATGCTATGGTTGTCCCGCTCCTGAAAAAAGCTAATGCTGATCCCAGCAACCCAGCCAATTTTCGACCCATCTCCTTACTTCCCGGCCTCTCGAAGGTGCTGGAGAAGCATGTTAATCGTCATCTAACCACTCGCATTGAGTCAGCGAACGTTCTTCACCCTTCCCAATCAGGTTTTCGGGCGGGCTTTTCTACTGAGTCCACCCTTTTGGGAGTCACGGAGACAATCAGACGTCAGGTAGATAGAGGAGAGACGGTGGCACTCATCCTTTTGGATTTGAGTGCCGCTTTTGACACCGTCTCTCATACCATCCTTCTTTCTGCCTTGAGGTCTGTTGGGATCTGTGGCTCCGCACTTGCTTGGATTTCCAATTTTCTTTCTGAGCGCACTTTTCAGGTTTTCTCCCCCTCTTCAGTGTCCACTGTTCATAACGCCCCGTACGGTGTCCCCCAGGGCTCTATTCTTAGTCCTTTGTTCTTTAACCTTTATGTCAGACCCCTCGCCTTTCTTGCTGAACAGTCTGGACTATCTATTTTTTCGTACGCAGATGACACTCAAATCATCTTCTCTCTCTCTTCTAATCAGCACTCCCCCTCTTCCTCTCTTCGTTCTGGGCTCACTGATATCGCCAATTGGATGCTGACTAACAAACTGAAGCTGAATGGCGACAAAACGGAGCTGATCCTGTTCGGGCCTGACTCCGCTCTCTGGGGCCCACAACATTGGCCTCAGCAAATAGGACCATTGCCGGTCCAAGCAACAACAGCACGCAACCTCGGGGTCCTCTTTGACAATCAGTTATCCATGAGGCAACATGTGGTTAAAGTCTCAGCCACCTGTACTACCATCATCAGGTGGCTGAGGAAGATCACATGGATGCTTCCCCTTGAAACCCAGAAGTCAGTGGTCCAGGCCTTAGTGACATCGCGGCTGGACTACGGTAATGTTCTACTCCTGGGTGCCTGCAAAGAGGTCTCCCGTAAGCTTCAAGTGGTCCAGAACATGGCTGCCCGCTTACTCTGCAATCTGCCCAGAACCACATCCGTTTCCTCCTCCCTGCGCAGCCTACATTGGCTACGCATAGAATCTAGATCTAAATTCAAAGCTTTATGCTTCATGCACCGCATCAGAGCTGGAAAATCCCCTCACTATTTATCCACCTTAGTTCACCAATACTGTCCTTCTCGCACTCTTAGATCCTCCTCTCAGTGCAGGTTCTCTGTCCCCCGTTTTAAGCGTACTAGAGTTGGTGGGCGCTCTTTTTCCTACTTGGCGCCCT
Source organism: Triturus cristatus (assembly GCF_964204655.1). NCBI lineage: Eukaryota > Metazoa > Chordata > Amphibia > Caudata > Salamandridae > Triturus > Triturus cristatus. The sequence continues at coordinate 720,915,283 of NC_140579.1, forward strand.
CGCTCTGGAACTCGCTTCCCATCCCTTTGCGGTCTGAAACATGCTATCTTAAGTTCCGCAAAGGAGTGAAAACCTGGCTGTTCTCTTTGTAATCTACTCTTTGTATCCATGCTTGCTTTTTACTTCTGTGCCTCCAGCGCCGGGAAACCCACGGGTAGCTGCGCGCTTAACAAATTTATATATAATAATAATAATAATAATTGTAAAAAACAAACAAATCTGTGTTCCAAGTATTTACAACAAAATCAACTATCTCTTTACATTTTCAAAAATAAACACTCATTTACATTGTATATAATACAAACATCAAATTTATGAACTGCTTCTTTCAAAAACAATTTTCTAAAGAACAAACGATAATTGAAACACTAATTGTTGACATCTTCCCAATAGGCCGAATGATGTTTTCGAAATTATTTGCATTGAACATATCCAAAATAAACTTGTTAATTCATGTTTACATCTTCACAATAGGCCGAATGATGTTCTTCAACCTTTGGCACCAAAAAAAGCAGATATGAATTTGGCAATTCGTAAGGCAACCAACATTTGAATTCCAAATGGGCATCATTACAATGTGTCCATCCTTTATTGCATCTTAAATACATAGAATAGTGTCCAGATGTTGTACTAGGTCCATCATGGAAAATAATAGCCACTGCTTTAAAAGTTCTTCCTAAAATTGACACTTGACTTCCCATCCCAAACATTTTTTTGGTTTCCAATTTTCTTCCAACTGCTCTACAACGTTGTAGCATTAAAATGACATATTGTCCAAATCTTTCTATAAATAATGTTGACAACATTTCAGATTTGCAGTGAGTACATTTCATATCTTGATTAGCCGATTTTACTAATTTGTTAAACACTTTTTGCAATCTGGTATTGTCAAATTTATAAATCGTTCAGTGTCTATTTCAGTGGTAGAAGAAAATGAACAGTCTTCACATTTATGATCCCATCTGTAAAGAAGTCCAAACAGATTTTCAGTTTGTATTCCTTCACCTTCCAATACTGCAAACATAAACATAACAAATGATTGAACATCTTGTTGTACATTAATTGTAAATTGTTAAGAACCATATATCCAAAAGATGCAGAATGCCAGAAGCAGTATGGAATTAGTTTTATCAGTTGTCAATTTTTCAAAAATATGATGCAACAAAGAACAAAATCTTTTTTCTCGATTTTCCATAATTTGATGATGAAGATTTTTTAGAAAAAACACGACATTTACAATTACATTAGCATAGCAGTTGATACCTGAACTATTTTCTAACTGGAATCCTACAATATCATCAACAGTGTCCATTTGTATTTTCTTTGCAGCCTCAACATTCTCTTGAATTGTTTTCTCCTTTCCAACCTCACTAGAGTGTTTCTCATATGTTCGTTTTGGACATAGTACACGTTTTTCATATATGGGATATTCACCTAAGTTATGAGCATACAGTCTTCTTAACCGATTATACTCTCTTACACAATTTGCATCTGCTCTAACCTTTTTCTCATCAAAATCAATCAAATATAATCCAGAGAATGTCTTACTCGAGACAATGCAACATATGCCATACCCTCTTTAAACACTGTACTTCCAATGTGTTTTCTATGAACATACAAGTCTTTAACAAGCAAAAAACAAACAGCACAATGTCCTATCTATTTTACCTCTACAATCTGATCAAATTTAATCTTCAAGAATTCAGTTCCATCCTTGTTTGGATAATTAACAAAATCAACAACTTTTCCCATTGCTCTATTTACTAAATCTTTTTCTACATCCAAATTACGCCGTAAAATTACCCGACAGTTTTCACATACATATAAATTCTTTACTAAACCAGCAGTCTTAGATATAGACTTTTCCAAAGAATCCAATTTTGATTTTAATTTTTCTGACAGAATAATAGTAATTCCTTTGTGTTCTATTTTATCAATGGCTTCCATTTTCTTTATTGGTTGTTTTTCCAGCTTCAAAATTTCTTGATTCAATGAAGAACACTCTTGCAGTGTTGGTATTAGGCAAATTATATACTTCTTTTCTCCAATTTTTTTGTACATTATTTCAGAACCAACATTTTCATTTGGAAACAAGTTTGTAAGTAGCCGACTCTGTAAAGCTTCTTTACCGTGATTTGTCAAAACACCAATTCTTACATCTTGAATTCTTCCATAATGTTCATAACTTGCTTGTCGCATATTCTTAATAAGTTCTTTATATTCAAAATGAGTCCAAATGTTGACAGTTCCAATACTTCCCAAAGATTTCCTTGTGTCTTCATGTACAAGTGTTTTAAAAACTGGTTGCCCTTTTACAGGAGTAAGTTGTAGTAAGTCGCCAAGTACAATTACATGTTTTCCTCCAAATAAAACAACATAATCTGTTTTAAAAATTTGCTGCATTCTTAAATGTACAAAGGCAAGCATTAAGTTTGAGACCATGCTAACCTCATCAATGATCAGAAGTTACATTTTCTTTAGTACTCTTGAAACTTCATAACAAGCTTCTCCAGATAGCTTGTGATATTCCAACTTATTTTCATGTTTAACTGGTAGCATCAGTAAACAATGTAATGTGATCCTTTTAATGTTGTGTGCTGCTAACCCAGTTGGAGCGGTTACAACACAAGATAAATGTGATTCAGTAGTTTTCTGTAGATAACTGGTTAAAACTTTAATTAAGAAATGTTTTCCTGTACCAGCTTGACCACTGATATACATTCGAATAGGTTTAAATGATGTGCAGTTACATTCTTTTTTTCATGAAGTAAATGGTCTATCTGTTGTGTAACTTGCTGACATATTTCTTTTTGTTCAATATTTAGTTGTTCTTCAAAGTTTCCCAACTCCACAATATCCTGTTGTGCTTGTTGCATTGCAGTTTCTACTTCACTCATGGCTATTGCTGCTTCATTTTCAAGAATTGGTTCTCCCAGTGGATCTTGACTCAGTGGAGCAGAACTTAGAGTATCTTGAGAACTGTCTCTAGAAATTTCTGCCACAATAGTAGTTTGTTGTTCAATCTCTTCATTCAACATTTGTAGATAATTTGGAAAACCTGTGCATTCAATGCTATCTTTACATGCATTAAAAGAATCTTCATAGCACTCAGTCTCCAAGTAATTCCATTTCAGTACGCCAAGGCTTAAAGAGTTGCAGAAGTGCTAAATAGAACAATTCCATTTAACTGCAGTATCACAACTGAGCTTCCTTTGATTAATAAGATTTCCTTTGGTATGTGTTACCAAACATCCATCACATCCAATTACTGCATATTTTTCTTCATTTATATTTTCTGTAATATTTCTCTTAAAGCTGTAATATTGCAGCACTTCATAGAGACATATGTTTTCCAGATGTTGACTTTTTTTTAGGATAGTATGTATCTAACATGTTTGTTTTAACAATATCTGTACTTTCCGGTTCATTTAATGCTAAGTATTCCATTTCTTGTGCAGATTTCAATACTCGATTTTGTGTTGCAGCAAGACCTAGACTTACCCAAATGATTCCTCTTGATTTTGAATATAGACTTGCAGATGTCAACCGATCCGAACATTCGTAGGATCCAATCTCTTAAAGGGAAAGCAACTTCAAACTAAAACTGAACAATTTGTCACTAAGAGTTTTCTCTTGTGAAATTTCTTCCCACTTTTCTTTCAGCTCCGTCTTTTCAGATGTTATGTATGATGTAACATAGCGAACAACAGCAATTGAATTGTCTGCAACATACTGGATATCCATATTTGCATTCCACATCGTCAAAATCACTGGATTGTAATCATTAATATACTTTGAATCTTCACTTCTTTTTATATTGTAAGTATTCTTTGGAGATTTTCGAGTTATAGTATGACTCACGGTTGACATGAAACTGTTGACTTTTCCTCTGGAAATTACTGAACGTGGGAATCCAAAACGAGATTTTGTATAAAAATGTTCCTTTGACTTGATTTCCGTCGACAATATTTCCCACATCGATGAGTTTGAAACCGTAAAACTTGTTGTCTTAAGGTATTTTCTTCTCCTGTTTTTGGAATACCACATGTAAAATAGTCTTCAATGAAAGATAAAACAGTCTCATGACAATCAGTTCCAAATTTAGGTGCATCCTTGATCCATAATAGCATATGTCTATGAGGAACACCTATGGCTGTGTACTCCTTTCTCCAAAAGAAATCAATAACTTCTCCAAGAGGTGGGTTATTTTATTGCAGAAAAAAGACATCATAGCTTGAAACCTCTGAATAAAATATCTGCACACATTTACAGGATCCAAGGAACACGGTTCTCCAGCTGTCTTGAATTCAATGTTTTTAATATTTGAATTTGCTTCTCGTAGAAATTCAAGTAAATCGTCCCATGCATTTTCAGCACAGCTTAGCTTAACAAACCATGTAGGGTTTCCTAAGTTCCTTAACATATATTTAAGTTCTCCGTGACGACGATACCAATACTCATTATTACCACGTTGACACGCCATTAAATTAATCAATTGAGATTCTAAATGATTGTCTCATTGTTGTACTTTGTCCATGAATTCCTTTGCAGAAACATGTTGAAGAAGAACTCCTGTTTTAATATGTGGTTCACTTCATATGAAAGTCCAGACAAGTCACTTTCAAACAAAAGATGAAATATAAATGGAATACATTGTCGAAATCCTGGATCTTCTGAGTACAATCTTGTTGTACAATATTCTGAAGCTGGAATCTGCACGGGTCGTTCATCATATCGTCCACCTTTTCTAGTGGGGAAGAGTTATGGAAAACAACAGGCTTCTAAACTTATTTCCCAAATACTCATAGGAGTTCCCTTTGCTTTCTTCATTTGGAATAATTCAATAGTATTTCTAATCACTTTCTTTGAATGTAAAGGATGTACACTATAATGTTCATATATTTCTGCACTCCTGCAGATGTCCACTTTTTTCGATTTGGCCAGTTGAAATTTCGCTATCATCTCCTAAAACTATTTCTTCTTCTTAGAGATATATATTTTTGTAATAAAGATTGTTTTTTATGAGATATAACGTAGCCTTTTGCACTTTGGTGACATCTACTAACTCTTGCCATATTTTCCGACCCTTTGTTGGAACACCATAAACTAGAATATCTACTGGTTCAGTTTCCTCTCTCTCTCTGCACCAACAGTTTCAATATTTTTCTTTAAATCTAATGGTAAATACACTACTCTTCCTTTTAATCCTCTTTGTAAATCTGATGTAGGCAGCTTACCTGTTTTAGGCTCCATACGAACAATAACCTGAAACGGGTGCACAGATTGAATCAGAATGGACTCATATGTATTTAAATCTACCAGTTCTGGAGGAATAGCTACCAACTCTAGGTTATTATGTACAGCTCTAGCAGGCATTTTGTTCTCTTCTTATTTGCTGTAACAATATATACAAATACGTTGATCACTACCCAACTCAAAAAGATTTTCCTTTTCACTTTTTAAATACAGATCAACATTGCTAGTTTGTTTTCTATAGTGAGTATGTTGACAACAAATACAAACATAGTTTGGTTTTTCAGAACAAATTATCTTAAACTTTGTAATTTCTTCTGCAAACTTCTCAGTAGTACTATCTTCCACCTCCTCTTCAACACCTACATTTATCAAACTCTCCCTTTCTCTACACTCTTCTTCAGTACTAAAGAAATGAAACTCTATATCATCACAAACTTGTTTTTACATCCAATACTGACCCATGCAAAAGAGCAGTGTTTATTTCACTTAAAATTAAAGTAGGACTTTTTACATAGTACAATCTTCTTACTAACTTCCGCATTACAGAGTGATGTAATGCTAACATTCTCAAATGATGAAAAAGACCTTGACACACTTTTCTAGAAAGACAAGCCAGAGAATGACCTTGCAAGCCAGTATTTTTTCTCACTTTACCAGGATCTAGGCCTAACATCTTAATCTTTTGTTTAATACTTTTTTTTAAGTATACTCTCGTAAGAAATTTCGTAAAATATCAATAGACTCCTGTCGTATACTAGAAATGCTACTACATTCCTACGTATACACTGGAGCTTGTGTACGTCTCCCTTGAACTTCTTCAGCTATCACTTCTTCTACATTTCTAGGAACCATCTTTTCTTTTTCAATTGCACAACCATTCTTAATTTCATAAGTACGACCACTGGTATCAACTGCGTGAACTAATGTATTGTTTTGAAAATAGCTCTCTTCATTAAAAAAAGGTTCTGAACTAGAACTGTGCTTACATTGACCCCCAAAAAAATTACAAAAGTTAGTTCTGTTAATTAATCTTTTCCTTTTCTCCTTCATAGAATGCATTGGTTTATCCAATGTTCGCATTCTTTTCAGAACTAATATAAACTATCTTCTTTTCAATTCAAAAGCCTTTTCGACTATACTTTCAATCTCTTGTTTCTTTTTATAAAATGCAGACTTTTTTTATATTTCTTGCAATCTTTCAATAAATTTTGAACTACTCTACTTTTATACATACGTTTTCTAATATCGTGATATTATGTCACACTTCTTTCAACACAGGTTGTTTTCTAATTTCCTGAATTTCCATTAATTTGTCCTTTTTTCATTTCATTCTTCTTCGTTCTACAAGTATTCTTTCAATTTTAAGCATTTTTAAAATCCTTTCCAGTCCTTCAAAGTCTTTTAATAAATTCTTTTGTTCTCTTACCACAAGACTTTTTCTTTTTTGCCACATGTTGTAGATCATCTAATTCCTGCTTTTGTCTCTTCTTTATATAGTACTGTTTTCTTTGTTCTTTTTTCTTTTGCCCTTTTTTGTCATGGTGAATATTTCTTAATAATAATGGAGAATATCAGAAAAAAGAATTTAATTTTAAAAAAAATATTAAAATAATTATATACAAATATTCTTATCTATTACTAAAGAAACACCTTCTATTTAAAAGCTACAAACATGCATATATGGTTTTCGGATTATGGTAACAATTACACCTGAGCTGCAAAATAAGTGAAGACAGGTGCAGAAACAGAAAAAAGAAATGCAGCAGTAATGTCTGAATATTTACAGCACTACATATCTAGTGCCTGCGTCATTGTAAGACTGCCTGGCGACTACTTGGGTATTTTTATAACTGCATGAGAGTTGAACTCAACTATAAGTCTCTCCATATTGTTACAAGCACAGATACATATCTCTATGTTTTCAAATCATCATAATATCTAAAACAGCTGCTTCAGTGAGTGCATAATTCTATGTGTGAATCAATGAGTGCAAAGGCAGTCACTGGGTAATTGCAATTGAAGATGAAAGAAGGAAGACAAGTGCAAAAAGAGACAACAAAAAAGAGACAACAAGGGTGCAAAAAAAAAAAGCAAGACCGGTGCAGGAAACTGCACAATGAAGCAACAGGGGTACAGAAAGAGACCAGAAGTGCTGAAAGAAGCAACAGACGTGCAGAAGGAGGCAAGAGAACTGCAGAAAGATGCAAGAGAGTTGCAGAAACAGGCAAAATAGGTACAGAAAGACAGCTAATTGCATGAGTGCAAACGTAGATGTTGAGTGCACGGATACGTGTATAAATACCACCTGAACGCATACATGAGTGTATAGGTACAGACTGCATGATTAAATAACTGCAGGGATAGTACATAACTACTGCTTGGGTGATTACATGACTACAGGGGTAATATGTTATGGATTACTGGAGTACATAGCATGCAAGTTGGGCCTAGCCAAATATAAAGCAGCAAACTATTACAGGGAACAGAAGTGCAGACGTAGGCAAGAGAAGTGCAGAAACACGTAAAAGGCATGCAGAAAGAGGCAAGAGGGGTGCAGGAAGTTTTAAGCGAGGTGCAGAAAGAAGAAGAGCAGTGCAAAAGAACCAACAGAGGTGCAAAAAGAGGCAAGTGAGGTACAGGAGGAGGCAACAGAACTGTAGAAAGTTGCAGAAACAGGCAAAAAAGGTATAGAAAGAGGGAACAGGTGGGCAGAGTAAGGCAAGAGAGGTGCAGAATGAGGGAAGAGGGGTGCAGAAAAAGGGAAGAGGGATGCAGAAATTAGGAACAGAGATGCAGGAAGAAGCCAGAGCAGTGCAGAAAGAACCAACATAGGTGCACAAAGAGGAAAGAAGGGTACAAAAAAAGGCAAGTAAAGTGCAGAACGAAGCAAAAGAGGTGCAGAAAGAACCAACAGAGGTGGAGAAGGAGGCAACAGGAGTGGAGAAAGGGATAGGAGAGGTGCAGAATGAGGCAAGAGGGTTAGCAGAAAGAGGAACAGAACTGCAGAAAGAAGCAACAGAGGTGATGAAAGAGGTACGAAGGGTGCAGCAACAGACAAGACAAGTGAAGAAAGAAGGAACAGAGGTACAGAAAGAGGCAAGAGAAGAGAGAAGAGTGGTGTAGAAAGAGGCAAGAGAGTTCCACAAAGAGGGAACAGGGGTGCAGAAACAAGCAAAATGGGTGCAGAAAGAAGCAAGTGAGGTACGGAAAGAGGCAAGAGAGGTGCAGAAAGAGGGATGTAAAGTGCAAAAGGAGACAAAAGAAATGCAGAAAGAGGCAATAGAGGTGCAGAAACAGGCCAGTGAGGTGCAGCAAGTAGAAGAGATTTGCAGAATGAAACAAGAGAAGTGCAGAAAAAGAAACAAAGGTGCACAAAGAAGCAATAGAAATACAGAAAGAGGCAAAAGAGTTGCAGAGGAAACCACAAGTGGCTTGCACACCATTAGTACCAATGTAACACCCACATTTAGCAATAAGTAACTGGTGACCATTCTAGGTTTGCAAAGGGCCTTCCACCATGCTGTAATACTTGTTGCTGCATTTTTGTTAACATTTGAAACGTTTGTGCTAGAAACAAGGCTTTTTTTGTTCAAATCTGCAGATTAGAATGCAGATGATGAATTATGTGGCTAATGCAAAAAATTTATAATTGTGCAAAGGTCAGTAGAACCAAACCGTCGCAGGATTCCAGTGGCCCTGCTCATACCTCTGACTAGGTTCAGAAGTGCTCCTCAGTGATTCACCCCATATTGTTAAAAGCACGCATGCATATATCGCTAAGTTTTCAAAACATCATGATATCTAAAACAAATATATGACTGCATAGGTACAGCCTGCATGATCGCATGACTGAAAGGGTAGTACATAACTACACCCTGAGTGATTCCTTGCCTGCAAGGGTAATATCTGGTGGATTACTGAAGTACATAGCAAGTGAGTGGGTGATTTTATAAGTTCATGAGTACTGCCTGGGTGATTACTGAACTACTAAGATACTGCCTGACTGATTACAGGAGAGAAAAGGTAGTGACTGGGTGATTTTAAAAGTACATGAGTAATGGCTGAATGATTACATAAGTACAAGAATAGTGCATATGTGATTGAAAGAATACAAGGGGATTGAAGGACTACATGGGTAACACCTCAGCGATTACATGACTTCAGGGATAATGTCTGGGGATTTACATGACTACATAGCAACTGACTGGGTGATTTTTAAAGTGCATGTGTACTTCTTGGGTGATTGCACGAGTACTGCGGGAGAGCCTGAGTAAATAAAAGAGTGCTAAAGTAGTGCCTGGGTGATTTGATAACAGCATGACTACTGGCTGAGTGATTACATGAGTAGAAAAGTAGTGCCTCCGTGATTGAAGGAGTGCAACAGTAGTGCCTGGGTGATTATATAACTACATGAGTTATACCTTAGTGATTGCATAACTCCATAGATAGTGCCTAAATGATTGCATCAGTGCAACAGTAATGCATGAGTGATTACAGCAGTACATATGTAGTGCCTGCATCATTGTAAGAGTGCATGACTAGTACTTGGGTGTTTTTATAAGTGCATGAGAGTTGGGCCTAGCCAAATATAAAGCAGCAGACTATTACATGACTCAATTATAAGACTGTTCATATTCCTAAAAGCATACATACATATGTCTTTACCTCTCCAAATCATCATGGTATCTAAAAGAAATATGCATACAATATTTCTTAAATATAGTTAAACTTAGAAACTGACACATGTACTAGATCTACCTGAGTGATTCCAAAACTCCATGGGTAGTGCTTGGGTGATTGTATGGGTGCAAGGGTAGTCACTGGATAATTGCAGGACAAGATGGATACTGACTAGCTCATTGCATGAGTGCAAACATACACATTGACTGCATGGATAAGTCTATACATCGCACCAGAAGGGATCAATGAGTCATTGAGTACTGCCTAGGTGAGTAAATGAATGCAACAGAAGGGCACGGATGATTCTACGACTGCAAGGGTAGCGTGTAGGTTATTACATGACTGCATAGGTACAGCCTGCATGATTGCATGACTGTAGGGAAAGTACATATCTTCGACCCTGAGTGATTCCATGCCTGCAAGGGTAATATCTGGTGGATTACCGAAGTACATAGCAAGTGAGTGGGTGATTTTATAAGTTCATGATTACCACCTGGGTGATCAAAGAACAAACTTACATTTTCAACAAGACATCTACAATTATGCTGCATCTTTCAACAATTCCTTTCAACAAACTAGAAAAAAGAAGTCTAATTATTAACACCTTATCTGAGCATCTTTCAAACAACTGCATCTTCACCAGTCTATCTAAAATTATGCAGCATCATTCAACTATACCTTTCTATTTAGAAAAAAAATCCTAATTAATAAGACCTTATATGAGCATCTTTCAAACCACACTTTTGTGCTGCATCTTCGCCTTTCTATCTAAAATTATACAGCATCATTCAACTATACCTTTGTAAAGACTAGAAAAAAGAAGCCTAATTGATAACACCTTATATGTACATCTTTGAAAACACACTTTTGTGCTGCATTTTCCCCTTTCTTTCTAAAATTATGCGGCATCATTCAACTATACCTTTCTACAGACTAGAAACAAGAAACCTAATTAATAACACCTTATATGAGCATCTTTGAAACCACACTTTTGTGCTTCATTTTCACTTTTCTATCTAAAATTATGCAGCATCATTCAACTATACCTTCGTACTGACTACGAAAAGAAGCCTAATTAATAACACCTTATATGAGCATCTTTGAAACCACACTTTTATGCTGCATCTTTACCATTCTCTCTAAAATTATGCTGCATCATTCAACTCTACCTTTTTACAGATTAGAAAAAAGAAGCCTAATTATTAACACCTTATTTGAGCATATTTGAAACCACATATTTGTGCTGCATCTTCACAATTCTGTCTAAAATTATGCGGCATCATTCAACTATACATTTCTACAGACTAGAAACAAGAAACCTAATTAATAACACCTTATATGAGCATCTTTGAAACCACACTTTTGTGCTTCATTTTCACTTTTCTATCTAAAATTATGCGGCATCATTCAACTATACCTTCGTACAGACTACAAAAAGAAGCCTAATTAATAACACCTTATATGAGCATCTTTGAAACCACACTTTTATGCTGCATCTTTACCACTCTCTCTAAAATTATGCTGCATTATTCAACTATACCTTTTTCCAGATTAGAAAAAAGAAGCCTAATTATTAACACCTTATATGAGCATATTTGAAACCACACATTTGTGCTGCATCTTCCCCTTTCATTCAACTATACCTTTCTACAGAGTAGAAGAAAGAAGCCTAATTAATAATACCTTATGTGAGCATCTTTCAAACCTCACTTTTGTACTGCATGTTCACCATTCTAGTACTCACAATTTTGAAACTACCACATAAAAAGCAACAACAGCTCTTTGGTATACATCATGCACCTTAAAATGTATAAGACATATGAAAATACATATACAAGAAGAAACATACTAGAGACAGAAGTCCATGCACACCTTAAAACTTGACAGACTCCACCTCCAAATTTAAACCAACAACTAAAATTATGCAGTATACTACAAATATACATAACCAGACAGTAAAACAAACTACCCTACTCAGTAATCCATCTTCCAAAATACACATATTACTATATAGAATCTTTTTTAAACAACATTTAACTACAACAATACAAACTACAATACACATCTCTACATTTAATAATATATTTTAAACAACACATTTTTTGAATTGTTTTAAAAGTTTAAAAATAAACCTCTCAAATTTATAACTCACCTTCCAAATAGATTTGTTGAATTTAAAATATCACAAACTCTTAAAGGATTTTCTTTTGCACACAATCAATATAATGCACCAGTCTCAGCAAGGTAAAACCAGTAATGGCAAATTTTCCCTTTCTCCACACAAATACATGTAAGTAACAAATCACATTGCTTCCTATATTATTTCAAATTGTAAAACACATTTCTATTGGTTATACATATTAACCCTTAGCAACTGACTTCTTAAAGTTCCCAAACTGTTTCTGCATTTTTTTGGGAAGTCGCTCCTCCATCGTGCACCATCGCGATGGAGCCACAAATTTATACGGGAGTTCAAAAAGATATTGCAAATAAATTTACCACTATTTTTTAATAACACACCACTTCTTAAGATAGTATTGACTTGGGAAATGTCACTGTAATAACATATTACTTATATATAAATTACAAATTCACATTTCAAGTCCACAGTTAAGTTTCAACCATACCCCCATTCTGCTTAATGCCAGTTGCCATAGTAACAGTTCATGGAACACTCAACTTAACTGACAGGTCACAAGTTCACCATATTTTCAAGTTCAGCACACAATGTTGCCAATGCAAACAGCAGATGTGGTTGACTTTGCAAAATATGACCTTATCCTTTCTAGTGTACCTTTCAAATATTTTTTAATTAACCAATAAGAAACATGCTTTTTTTTAATGCACCCTATTTTTTAATGTACAATGGTCTTAAACAGCTAATCAATTCTCTACTTTTTTTAAAACAACATCTTGTCCACCATTTTACATACCTCTCATTCTACCAACTGACTACCTCAGCTACAGACATCTTTTCATTAGTTCCAGACATACACATCCCTTCAAGATACTTACAGTGTGGATTGTTGGACACAGCTATGTTTTCTGGTGCAAAAGGTATGCTGAACGCAGAGGTATTGACAAAGACCTAGCTTTGCAAAATGTAGACATTAAATGGATTGCAAAAGGAGGATTAAAGTGGCACCAATTGATGCCTTTGGTTCAATCCTCTTTGCATCTCCAATCCACTGACCTCATGATTGTGCAATGTGGTGGCAATGACCTAGGCATATTGACTGAGGTAGGTCTGGAAATGCTAATGAAGGACACATTTGCACAATTGATGTTGCTTTTACCTCAAACTGTCTTTGTATACTTTAACATATACCAAAGACAGAAATGGAAGTGGTCAAATCAATTCTGTCCACAGATTGAGAAAGCTAGAAAAAATGTCAATAAAGCTGTTTCTGCTTTCCTCAGAGACCATAGGATGGGCTCCATATATAACAACAATCTACGTATTGATATGGATGGCGTCTACAGGAGTGATGGAGTACACTTCACAGATCAGGGAAACAGAGTCTTTCTCAACAACCTAAAGCTCTGCATCGGCACTTACATGTTGCTACAACAAACTCAGAATGAAAAAAGGGCTCTTTTTAGAGCCACCCTATAAATTAATACTGATTATAATTATTTTTTACACATACAATTTTTTTTAATTTGTTTTGGGATTCGCACATCCAGCGTGAATTCACAAAACAAAAGCACAAACTCAATGCACTACAACGCAACACACTTTTCAACTTTAACTATTGTTTTTTAATTGTAATCTTGTCATTAACTTAAATCACACTACCTTCTCCATGATATACTACTTAATTATTTATTTAAGGTATATTCACAACTCCATCGTGATTAAACGGGGGGCCGCCCACGCTGGAGTCGGGAGTAACCCTCGGCATAGTTCGCATAGTAGCGCTACTCGTAGCTACGCAAAGTGCACTTCGTAATACATGAGATACGCATAGCAATACGCGAACTGCGTAGTGCGCTGTTCGCGATGATTGCACAGTGCCGGATGCTTGTCAGCACTGTGCAATCATTGAAAAAGGCATCTTGCATAGTGCGAGCTGTCGTTTTCTGCCGTTCAAGTAGATTTTTACTCGAGCAGCAGCTTTCTCAACGCGGACTGGTAGTTTCTCATCGTGAGCGGTCGCGAGCATACGCGACCACTCACAATGAGAAACCTGACCTCCCGGCGTTGAGAATCTCGCCGGGAGGTTTATTTTCCACGCTCACGATTGGCAACTTGATGTTGCTGATCGTGAACGAGGGAAAAGTCTCGCCGGGATGTAATTTTGCTCGCTCGCGGTCGCCAACTTGACGTTGAGGACCGTGAGCAAGCAAAAAATGCCAACTACGCTACGCTACGCTACGCGTTTTTGCACTGTGCTACGTGCAATTCACATAGCGCGAAGTAGCACAATCTATGCAAACTTCGCGAGCATAGCGTAGTTGTTCGCCCAGGGTTAGTCGGGACTCCAAACTCGAAACAAAAAATACTTTCCCCTTTAATTATTTCGCATACGCCCCTGGGACCCCATCCCCCAGGTCCAGCCACCATTTTATCTGCTATAAAAAAAGAAGGGGGACCGCATGCCCGAGGACCCCATCCCCCGGGGCCTAGCCTCTTCTCTTTAAAAAATTAATTAGATGAGGGGGGCCTCATGCCTCCCTCCGGGGCCCCTTCTGGACCCGGGGACCCCATCCGCTGGGGCTGACCCTTACCGCTGGGGACGGTGGGGGGAGCCCCAATGCCCCCACGGTCCCGCCAGCTCCCAGCCTCCTGAGGGAGCTGGCATTGATTTTGAGCAAGGGGAGCTGCTGAAATGCAGCTCCCCTTACTCAAAAGCAATCCTGCTTTGCTTCATTGAAGCGAGAGCAGGATATCCTGCTCTCGCTTCAATGAAGCAAAGCAAGTTTGCTATGACAGGGAGGGAGGCGTGCTCCCGCCGTGCCATAATAAACAGCAATGTCCCGGGGTGGGCACCTTGGGACATTGCAGGAGCCGGCCCTTGGGGGTGGTGGTTTCCAGGGTATCCGGATTTGCGCACCCAGCGTGACGTCAGACTTTTAAAAAAAAAAAATGCATTTTTGGTCCTGGAGGTCCTTCTAGGACCCCTTGTGCAGACCTAGGGGGTCAGGGTGTTTCTACCCTGCCCCCTTTTCTAGTTTTTCAACCTTTTTTCCACTCTTTTATGATGGCTGCCAACACTTCCTGGTTTGGAGTGTTGGCAACCAATCAAAAGTCAGCTTGTGCTCGAGAGGTGTCACAACTCCTCGGTGCTCAGATATCGATATTTTTCATTTTTTTATTTCTCATAAACTACTGAACGGATTTACACTATTTAAAAAAAGGTCGCTTTCTGGACCAAGACCTACCTTTTTGCCACATTTTGTATAATTCCGTTCAGCTGTTTGGGCTGTAACCTGTTTCAAAATTCCTATAGAAATGAACATGGAGAAAACGTGTTTTGTGAACCCCCTTTTTTCTCAGCCCCCGCTTGATGAATCAACCCGAAACTCTCAAGACAGGAGCTGACTGGAGCGACCCATTCATTTTGAAACTTTCGCAAAGATTCATCAAACGGTGCCAAAGATATTGGCAAATCAAAAAATGATTTTAATATGGAAAATACATTCTAACTATAACTACCTACTGGCGTTCGCCAGTAGGTAATGTGTGTGTATGTATATATATATATATATATATATATATTACCTACTGGTGGTCGCCAGTAGGTAGTTATAGTTAGGACCTTGTTTATATTCAAAAAGCATTTTTTCTTTTCCCAATAACTTTGGCGCCGGTTGACGAATCTTCGCGAAATTTTCAAAGCGTTGGTCCCGCTCCGGTCAGCTCCTATCCTGAAAGTTTCGGGGTGATTCGCCAAGCGGGGGCCGATAAAAAAGGGGGTCCCAAAACGCTTTTTCACCATGTTATTTCCCATAGGAAACTTTAGACACCACTACAGCCTGAACTGCTGAACGGAATTACACCAAATGTGGCAAAAAGGTAGCCCGTGGTTCAGAAAGAGACCTTTTTTTTAAATGGTGTAAATCCGATCAGTAGTTCCTGAGAAATTCAAAAAATAGAGGTCAAAAAATCAATTTCCCATAGGAAACTTTAGACAGGGTTACAGCTGAAACTGCTGAACGGAATTACACCAAATTTGGCAAAAGGTAGTGCTTGGTTCATAAAGCGACCATTTTTTTAAATGGTGTAAATCCGTTCAGTAGTTTTTGAGATATTAAAAGAAAAAAATCTTTATTTATCTGGGCGGGACCTAACTACACAAGCACGAGCTTGGCTCTAATAGGCTGCCAACACTTCAATCCAGGAAGTGTTGGCAGCCATCTTGGTGCAATGCTTATTAGGTCTCGCCTAGCGACGCAGTGCATGCGCTGTCACTACACAAATAGAACTGCACTGCCCGAAACCCTAAAACACTATCCCAGCACGAGCCCCTAGACTGCACAAACACCACTGCACCGCCTTAAACCCTGAAACACTGCCCCCAGCACGACCCACTACACTGCCTGAACACCACTGCAATGCCCTAAACCCTGAAACATCACCCAAGCATGACCCCCTACACTGCCCGAACACAACTGCACTGCCCTAACCCCTGAAGCCTCACCTCCAGCAAGATCCCCTACACTGCCCGAACACCACTGCCCTAAACCATGAAACACCACCCCCAGCAAGACCCCCTACACTGCCAGAACACTACTGCTCTGCCCAAAACCCTGAAACACCACCTCCAGCACGACCCCCTACAATGCCCGAACACAACTGCACTGCCTTAAACCCTGAAGCACCAGCCCCAGCACGACCCCCTACACTGCCCAAACACCACTGCACTGCCCTAAACCCTGAAACACCAACCAGCACGACCCCATACACTGCCCAAACACCACTGCACAACTGCCCTAAACCCTGAAACACCACCCCCAGCAAGATCCCTACACTGCCCGAACACCACTGCCCTAAACCCTGAAACACCACCCCCAGCACGACCCCCTACACTATCCGAACACCACTGCACTGCCCTAAACCCTGAAACACCACTCCCAGAAAGACCCCCTACACAGCCCGAACACCACTGTCTTAAACCCTGAAACACCACCCCCAGCAAGACCCCCTACACTGCCCGAACACCACTGCCCTAAAACCTGAAACACCACCCCCAGCAAGACCCCCTACACCACCCGAACACCACTGCCCTAAACCCTGAAACACCACCCCCAGCAAGACCCCCTACACCGCCCGAACACCACTGCCCAAAACCCTGAAACTACACCCATAGCAAGACCCCCTACATTGCCCGAAAACAAATGCACTGCCCTAAAACCTGAAACACCACTCCCAGCAAGAACCCCTACACTGCCTGAAAACCACTGCCCTAAACCCTGAAACACCACCCCCAGCAAGACCCCCAACACTGTACGAACACCACTGCACTGCCCTAAACCCTAAAACACCACATCCTGCATGACCCCCTACACTGTCCGAACACCACTGAACTGCCCTAAACCCTGAAAAACCACCACGAGCATGACCTCCTACACTGCCTGAACACCACTGCGCTAAACCCTGAAACACCACCCCCAGCAAGACCCCCTACAGTGCCTGAAAACCTCTGCCCTAAACCCTGAAACACAACCCACAGCAAGACCACCTACTCTGCCCCAACACCACTGCCCTAAACCCTGAAACACCACGCATAGCAAGAACCCCTACATTGCCCAAACACAAATGCACTGCCCTAAACTCTGAAACACCACCCCCAGCAAGACCCCCTACACTGCCCAAATACCACTGCCCTAAACCCTGAAACACCACCCCAGAAAGTCCCCAACACTTCCCGAACACCACTGCACTGCCCTAAACCCTGAAACACCCCCCTGCCACAGCCCCCTAGACTGCCCGAACACCACTGCACTGCCCTAAACCATGAAACACCACCCACAGCACGACCCCCTACACTGTCCGAACACCACTGCATGACCCTAAACCCTGAAACACCACCCCAGAAAGACCCCCTACACTGCTTGAACACCACTGCCCTAAACACTGAAACACCTCCCCCAGAAAGACCCCCTACACTGCCCGAATACCACTGCCCTAAACCCTCAAACACCACCCCCTGCATGACCCCCTACTTTGCCTGTACACCACTGCACTGCCCTAAACCCTGAAACACCACCCCAGAAAGTCCCCAACACTTCCCGAACACCACTGCACTGCCCTAAACCCTGAAACACCCCCCTGCCACAGCCCCCTACACTGCCCGAACACCACTGCACTGCCCTAAACCATGAAACATCACCCAAGCATGACCCCCTACACTGCCTGAACACCACTGCACTGCCCTAAATGCTGAAACACCACCCACCGCATGACCACCTACACTGCCCGAACACCACTGCACTGCCCTAAACCATGAAACACTTTCCCCATCAAGACCCCTTACACTGCCCGAACACAACTGCACTGCCCTAACCCCTGAAGCCTTACCCCCAGCAAGACCCCCTACACTGCCAGAACACTACTGCTCTGCCCAAAACCCTGAAACACCACCTCCAGCACGACCCCCTACAATGCCCGAACACAACTGCACTGCCTTAAACCCTGAAGCACCAGCCCCAGCACAACCCCCTACACTGCCCAAACACCACTGCACTGCCCTAAACCCTGAAACACCACTCCCAGAAAGACCCCCTACACAGCCCGAACACCACTGTCTTAAACCCTGAAACACCACCCCCAGCAAGACCCCCTACACTGCCCGAACACCACTGCCCTAAAACCTGAAACACCACCCCCAGCAAGACCCCCTACACCACCCGAACACCACTGCCCTAAACCCTGAAACACCACCCCCAGCAAGACCCCCTACACCGCCCAAACACCACTGCCCAAAACCCTGAAACACCACCCCCAGCAAGACCCCCTACTCTGCCCAAACACCACTGCCCTAAACCCTGAAACTACACCCATAGCAAGACCCCCTACATTGCCCGAAAACAAATGCACTGCCCTAAAACCTGAAACACCACTCCCAGCAAGAACCCCTACACTGCCTGAAAACCACTGCCCTAAACCCTGAAACACCACCCCCAGCAAGACCCCCAACACTGTACGAACACCACTGCACTGCCCTAAACCCTAAAACACCACATCCTGCATGACCCCCTACACTGTCCGAACACCACTGAACTGCCCTAAACCCTGAAAAACCACCACGAGCATGACCTCCTACACTGCCTGAACACCACTGCGCTAAACCCTGAAACACCACCCCCAGCAAGACCCCCTACAGTGCCTGAAAACCTCGGCCCTAAACCCTGAAACACAACCCACAGCAAGACCCCCTACTCTGCCCCAACACCACTGCCCTAAACCCTGAAACACCACGCATAGCAAGAACCCCTACATTGCCCAAACACAAATGCACTGCCCTAAACCCTGAAACACCACCCCCAGCAAGACCCCCTACACTGCCCAAATACCACTGCCCTAAACCCTGAAACACCACCCCAGAAAGTCCCCAACACTTCCTGAACACCACTGCACTGCCCTAAACCCTGAAACACCCCCCTGCCACAGCCCCCTACACTGCCCGAACACCACTGCACTGCCCTAAACCATGAAACACCACCCACAGCACGACCCCCTACACTGTCCGAACACCACTGCATGACCCTAAACCCTGAAACACCACCCCAGAAAGACCCCCTACACTGCTTGAACACCACTGCCCTAAACACTGAAACACCTCCCCCAGAAAGACCCCCTACACTGCCCGAATACCACTGCCCTAAACCCTCAAACACCACCCCCTGCATGACCCCCTACATTGCCCGTACACCACTGCACTGCCCTAAACCCTGAAACACCTCCCACAGCCTGACCCCCTACACTGCCCGAACACCACTGCACTGCCCTAAACCCTGAAACACCACCCCCAGCAAGACCCCCTACACTGCCCGAACACCACTGCACTGCCCTAGACCCTGAAACACCACCCCCAGCACGACCCCAACACTGACCGAACACCACTGCACTGCCCTAAACCATGAAGCACCACCCCCTGCACAACACACTACACTGCACGAACACCACTGCACTGCCCTAAACCCTGAACTATCAGCCCCCGCACGACCCCTACACTGCCCAGAACCCTGAAACACCATCCCCAGCAGGAACCCCTACACTGCCCGAACACCACTGCACTGCCTTAAACCCTGAAACACCAGCCCCAGCACGACCCCCTACACTGCCCTAAACCCTGAAACACCAGCCAGCAAGACCCCCTACACTTCCAGAACACCACTGGCCTAAACCCTGAAACACCACCCCCAGCATGACCCCTTTCACTGTCCGAACACAACTGCACTGCCCTAAACCCTGAAACACCACTCCCAGAAAGACCCCCTACACAGCCCGAACACCACTGCCCTAAACCCTGAAACACCACCCCCAGCAGGACCCCCTACACTGCCCAAACACCACTGCCCTAAAACCTGAAACACCACCCCCAGCACGAACCCCTAGACCGCCCGAACACCACTGCCCTAAACCCTGAAACACCACCCCCAGCAAGACCCCCTACACCGCCCGAACACCACTGCCCAAAACCCTGAAACACCACCCCAAGTAAGACCCCCTACTCTGCCCGAACACCACTGCCCTAAACCCTGAAACACTACCCATAGCAAGACCCCCTACATTGCCCGAAAACAATTGCACTGCCCTAAACCCTGAAACATTACCCTCAGCAAGCCCCCCTACACTGCCTGAAAACCACTGCCCTAAACCCTGAAACCCCACCCCAGCAAGACCCCCAACACTGTACGAACACCACTGCACTGACCTAAACCCTAAAACACCACACCCTGCATGACCCCCTACATTGTCCGAACACCACTGAACTGCCCTAAACCCTGAAACACCACCCATAGCAAGACCCCCTACACTGCCAGAAAACGACTGCCCTAAACCCTGAAACACCACCCCCAGCAAGACCCCCTACAGTGCCCGAACACCTCTGCCCTAAACCCTGAAACACCACCCCCAGCAAGACCCCCTACTCTGCCTGAACACCACTGCCCTAAACTCTGAAACACCACGCATAGCAAGAACCCCTACACTGCCTAAACAAAAAATGCACTGCCCTAAACCATGAAACACCACTCCCAGCACGACCCCCTACAGTTCCCGAACACCTCTGCCCTAAACCATGAAACACCACCCCCAGCAAGACCCCCTACTCTGCCCGAACACCATTGCCCTAAACCCTGAAACACCATGCATAGCAAGAAACCTTACACTGCCCGAACACCACTACACTGCCCTAAACCCTGAAACACCCCCCTGCCACGGCCCCCTACACTACCCGAACACCACTGCACTGCCCTAAACCATGAAACACCACCCCCAGCACGACCCCCTACACCGCCCGAACACCACTGCCCAAAACCCTGAAACACCACATCCAGCAAGACCTCCTACTCTGCCCAAACACCACTGCCCTAAACCCTGAAACTACACCCATAGCAAGACACCCTACATTGCCCGAAAACAAATGCACTTCCCTAAACCCTGAAACACCACCCCCAGCAAGATCCCCTACAGTGCCCGAAAACCACTGCCCTAAACCCTGAAACACCACCCCCAGCAAGACCCCCAAAGTTCTACGAACACCACTGCACTGCCCTAAACCCTAAAACACCACACCCTGCATGACCCCCTACACTGTCTGAACACCACTGAACTGCCCTAAACCATGAAAAACCACCACCAGCACGACCTCCTACACTGCCTGAACACCACTGCGCTAAACCCTGAAACACAACCCCCAGCAAGACCCCCTACACTACCAGAACACCACTGCCTTAAACCCTGAAACACCACCCCCAGCAAGACCCCCTACAGTGCCCGAACACCTCTGCCCTAAACCCTGAAACACCGCCCCCAGCAAGACCCCCTACTGTGCCCGAACACCACTGCCCTAAACCCTGAAACACCAAGCATAGCAAGAACCCCTACACTGCCCAAACACAAATGCACTGCCTTAAACCCTGAAACACCACCCCCAGCAAGACCCCCAACATTGTACGAACACCACTGCACTGCCCTAAACCCTAAAACACCACACCCTGCATGACCCCCTACACTGTCCGAACACCACTGAACTGCCCTAAACCCTGAAAAACCACCACCAGCACGACCTCCTACACTGCCTGAACACCACTGCGCTAAACCCTGAAACACCACCCCCAGCAAGACCCCCTACACTACCAGAACACCACTGCCCTAAACCCTGAAACACCACCCCCAGCAAGACCCCTTACAGTGCCCGAACACCTCTGCCCTAAACCCTGAAACACCACCCCCAGCAAGACCCCCTACAGTGCCCGAACACCTCTGCCCTAAACCCTGAAACACCACCCCCAGCAAGACCTCCTACTGTGCCCGAACACCACTGCCCTAAACCCTGAAACACCACCACGAGCAAGACCCCCTACACTGCCCAAATGCCACTGCCCTAATCCCTGAAACACCACCCCAGAAAGTCCCCAACACTGCCCGAACACCACTCCACTGCCCTAAACCCTGAAACACCACCCCCAGCAAGACCCCCTACAGTGCCCGAACACCTCTGCCCTAAACCCTGAAACACCACCCCCAGCAAGACCCCCTACTGTGCCCGAACACCACTGCCCTAAACCCTGAAACACCAAGCATAGCAAGAACCCCTACACTGCCCAAACACAAATGCACTGCCCTAAACCCTGAAACACCACCACGAGCAAGACCCCCTACACTGCCCAAATACCACTGCCCTAAACCCTGAAACACCACCCCAGAAAGTCCCCTACACTGCCCGAACACCACTGCACTGCCCTAAACCATGAAACACCACCCCCAGCACGACCCCCTACACTGCCCGAACACCACTGCATGACCCTAAACCCTGAAACACCACCCCAGAAAGACCCCCTACACTGCTCGAACACCACTGCCCTAAACCCTGAAACACCACCCCCAGAAAGACCCCCTATACTGCCCGAATACCACTGCCCTAAACCCTGAAACACCACCCCCTGCAAGACCCCCTACGCTGCCCGAACACCACTGCACTGCCCTAAACGCTGAAACACTACCCACCGCATGACCCTCTACACTGCCCGAACACCACTGCACTGCCCTAAACCCTCAAACACCACCCCCTGCATGACCCCCTACATTGCCCAAACACCACTGCACTGCCCTAAACCCTGAAATACCTTCCACAGCATGACCCCCTACACTGCCCGAACACCACTGCACTGCCCTAAACCCTGAAACACCACCCCCAGCGAGACCCCCTACACTGCCTGAACACCACTGCACTGCCCTAAACCCTCAAACACCAGCCCCCGTATGACCCCCTACACTGCCCGAACACCACTGCACTGCCCAGAACCCTGAAACACCATCCCCAGCAGGAACCCCAACACTGCCCGAACACCACTGCACTGCCTTAAACCCTGAAACACCAGCCCCAGCACGACCCCCTACACTGCCCAAACACCACTGCACTGCCCTAAACCCTGAAACACCAGCCAGCACGACCCCTTACACTGCCCAAACACCACTGCACCACTGCCCTAAACCCTGAAACACCACCCCCAGCAAGACCCCCTACACTGCCCGAACACCACTGCCCTAAACCCTGAAACACCACCCCCAGCAGGACCCCCTACACTGCCCGAACACCACTGCCCTAAAACCTGAAACACCACCCCCAGCAAGAACCCCTAGACCGCCCGAACACCACTGTCCTAAACCCTGAAACACCACCCCCAGCAAGACCCCCCTACACCGCCCGAACACCACTGCCCACAACCCTGAAACACCACCCCAAGTAAGACCCCCTACTCTGCCCGAACACCACTGCCCTAAACCCTGAAACACTACCCATAGCAAGACCCCCTACATTGCCCGAAAACAATTGCACTGCCCTAAACCCTGAAACATTACCCTCAGCAAGCCCCCCTACACTGCCTGAAAACCACTGCCCTAAACCCTGAAACACCACCCCCAGCAAGACCCCCAACACTGTACGAACACCACTGCACTGACCTAAACCCTAAAACACCACACCCTGCATGACCCCCTACATTGTCCGAACACCACTGAACTGCCCTAAACCCTGAAACACCACCCATAGCAAGACCCCCTACATTGCCCGAAAACAATTGCACTGCCCTAAACCCTGAAACACCACCCTCAGCAAGACCCCCTACACTGCCAGAAAACGACTGCCCTAAACCCTGAAACACCACCCCCAGCAAGACCCCCTACAGTGCCCGAACACCTCTGCCCTAAACCCTGAAACACCACCCCCAGCAAGACCCCCTACTCTGCCTGAACACCACTGCCCTAAACTCTGAAACACCACGCATAGCAAGAACCCCTACACTGCCTAAACACAAATGCACTGCCCTAAACCCTGAAACACCACTCCCAGCACGACCCCCTACAGTTCCCGAACACCTCTGCCCTAAACCATGAAACACCACCCCCAGCAAGACCCCCTACTCTGCCCGAACACCACTGCCCTAAACCCTGAAACACCATGCATAGCAAGAAACCTTACACTGCCCAAACACAAATGCACTGCCCTAAACCCTGAAACACCACCCACAGCAAGACCCCTACACTGCCCAAAAACCGCTGCCCTTAACCCTGAAACACCAACCCCCGAAAGTCCCCAACACTGCCCGAACACCACTGCACTGCCCTAAACCATGAAACACCACCCCCAGCACGACCCCCTACACTGTCCGAACACCACTGCACTGCCCTAAACCCTGAAACACCACTCCCAGAAGGACCCCCTACACAGCCCGAACACCACTGTCTTAAACCCTGAAACACCACCCCCAGCAAGACCCCCTACACTGCCCGAACACCACTGCCCTAAAACCTGAAACACCACCCCCAGCAAGACCCCCTACACCGCCCAAACACCACTGCCCAAAACCCTGAAACACCACCCCCAGCAAGACCCCCTACTCTGCCCAAACACCACTGCCCTAAACCCTGAAACTACACCCATAGCAAGACCCCCTACATTGCCCGAAAACAAATGCACTGCCCTAAAACCTGAAACACCACTCCCAGCAAGAACCCCTACACTGCCTGAAAACCACTGCCCTAAACCCTGAAACACCACCCCCAGCAAGACCCCCAACACTGTACGAACACCACTGCACTGCCCTAAACCCTAAAACACCACATCCTGCATGACCCCCTACACTGTCCGAACACCACTGAACTGCCCTAAACCCTGAAAAACCACCACGAGCATGACCTCCTACACTGCCTGAACACCACTGCGCTAAACCCTGAAACACCACCCCCAGCAAGACCCCCTACAGTGCCTGAAAACCTCTGCCCTAAACCCTGAAACACAACCCACAGCAAGACCCCCTACTCTGCCCCAACACCACTGCCCTAAACCCTGAAACACCACGCATAGCAAGAACCCCTACATTGCCCAAACACAAATGCACTGCCCTAAACCCTGAAACACCACCCCCAGCAAGACCCCCTACACTGCCCAAATACCACTGCCCTAAACCCTGAAACACCACCCCAGAAAGTCCCCAACACTTCCCGAACACCACTGCACTGCCCTAAACCCTGAAACACCCCCCTGCCACAGCCCCCTACACTGCCCGAACACCACTGCACTGCCCTAAACCATGAAACACCACCCACAGCACGACCCCCTACACTGTCCGAACACCACTGCATGACCCTAAACCCTGAAACACCACCCCAGAAAGACCCCCTACACTGCTTGAACACCACTGCCCTAAACACTGAAACACCTCCCCCAGAAAGACCCCCTACACTGCCCGAATACCACTGCCCTAAACCCTCAAACACCACCCCCTGCATGACCCCCTACATTGCCCGTACACCACTGCACTGCCCTAAACCCTGAAACACCTCCCACAGCATGACACCCTACACTGCCCGAACACCACTGCACTGCCCTAAACCCTGAAACACCACCCCCAGCAAGACCCCCTACACTGCCCGAACACCACTGCACTGCCCTAGACCCTGAAACACCACCCCCAGCACGACCCCAACACTGACCGAACACCACTGCACTGCCCTAAACCATGAAGCACCACCCCCTGCACAACACACTACACTGCACGAACACCACTGCACTGCCCTAAACCCTGAACTATCAGCCCCCGCACGACCCCTACACTGCCCAGAACCCTGAAACACCATCCCCAGCAGGAACCCCTACACTGCCCGAACACCACTGCACTGCCTTAAACCCTGAAACACCAGCCCCAGCACGACCCCCTACACTGCCCTAAACCCTGAAACACCAGCCAGCAAGACCCCCTACACTTCCAGAACACCACTGGCCTAAACCCTGAAACACCACCCCCAGCATGACCCCCTTCACTGTCCGAACACAACTGCACTGCCCTAAACCCTGAAACACCACTCCCAGAAAGACCCCCTACACAGCCCGAACACCACTGCCCTAAACCCTGAAACACCACCCGCAGCAGGACCCCCTACACTGCCCAAACACCACTGCCCTAAAACCTGAAACACCACCCCCAGCACGAACCCCTAGACCGCCCGAACACCACTGCCCTAAACCCTGAAACACCACCCCCAGCAAGACCCCCTACACCGCCCGAACACCACTGCCCAAAACCCTGAAACACCACCCCAAGTAAGACCCCCTACTCTGCCCGAACACCACTGCCCTAAACCCTGAAACACTACCCATAGCAAGACCCCCTACATTGCCCGAAAACAATTGCACTGCCCTAAACCCTGAAACATTACCCTCAGCAAGCCCCCCTACACTGCCTGAAAACCACTGCCCTAAACCCTGGAACACCACCCCCAGCAAGACCCCCAACACTGTACGAACACCACTGCACTGACCTAAACCCTAAAACACCACACCCTGCATGACCCCCTACATTGTCCGAACACCACTGAACTGCCCTAAACCCTGAAACACCACCCATAGCAAGACCCCCTACACTGCCAGAAAACGACTGCCCTAAACCCTGAAACACCACCCCCAGCAAGACCCCCTACAGTGCCCGAACACCTCTGCCCTAAACCCTGAAACACCACCCCCAGCAAGACCCCCTACTCTGCCTGAACACCACTGCCCTAAACTCTGAAACACCACGCATAGCAAGAACCCCTACACTGCCTAAACAAAAAATGCACTGCCCTAAACCCTGAAACACCACTGCCAGCACGACCCCCTACAGTTCCCGAACACCTCTGCCCTAAACCATGAAACACCACCCCCAGCAAGACCCCCTACTCTGCCCGAACACCATTGCCCTAAACCCTGAAACACCATGCATAGCAAGAAACCTTACACTGCCCGAACACCACTACACTGCCCTAAACCCTGAAACACCCCCCTGCCACGGCCCCCTACACTACCCGAACACCACTGCACTGCCCTAAACCATGAAACACCACCCCCAGCACGACCCCCTACACCGCCCGAACACCACTGCCCAAAACCCTGAAACACCACATCCAGCAAGACCTCCTACTCTGCCCAAACACCACTGCCCTAAACCCTGAAACTACACCCATAGCAAGACACCCTACATTGCCCGAAAACAAATGCACTTCCCTAAACCCTGAAACACCACCCCCAGCAAGATCCCCTACAGTGCCCGAATACCACTGCCCTAAACCCTGAAACACCACCCCCAGCAAGACCCCCAAAGTTCTACGAACACCACTGCACTGCCCTAAACCCTAAAACACCACACCCTGCATGACCCCCTACACTGTCTGAACACCACTGAACTGCCCTAAACCATGAAAAACCACCACCAGCACGACCTCCTACACTGCCTGAACACCACTGCGCTAAACCCTGAAACACCACCCCCAGCAAGACCCCCTACACTACCAGAACACCACTGCCTTAAACCCTGAAACACCACCCCCAGCAAGACCCCCTACAGTGCCCGAACACCTCTGCCCTAAACCCTGAAACACCGCCCCCAGCAAGACCCCCTACTGTGCCCGAACACCACTGCCCTAAACCCTGAAACACCAAGCATAGCAAGAACCCCTACACTGCCCAAACACAAATGCACTGCCTTAAACCCTGAAACACCACCCCCAGCAAGACCCCCAACATTGTACGAACACCACTGCACTGCCCTAAACCCTTAAAACACCACACCCTGCATGACCCCCTACACTGTCCGAACACCACTGAACTGCCCTAAACCCTGAAAAACCACCACCAGCACAACCTCCTACACTGCCTGAACACCACTGCGCTAAACCCTGAAACACCACCCCCAGCAAGACCCCCTACACTACCAGAACACCACTGCCCTAAACCCTGAAACACCACCCCCAGCAAGACCCCCTACAGTGCCCGAACACCTCTGCCCTAAACCCTGAAACACCACCCCCAGCAAGACCCTCTACAGTGCCCGAACACCTCTGCCCTAAACCCTGAAACACCACCCCCAGCAAGACCCCCTACTGTGCCCAAACACCACTGCCCTAAACCCTGAAACACCACCACGAGCAAGACCCCCTACACTGCCCAAATGCCACTGCCCTAATCCCTGAAACACCACCCCAGAAAGACCCCAACACTGCCCGAACACCACTCCACTGCCCTAAACCCTGAAACACCACCCCCAGCAAGACCCCCTACAGTGCCCGAACACCTCTGCCCTAAACCCTGAAACACCACCCCCAGCAAGACCCCCTACTGTGCCCGAACACCACTGCCCTAAACCCTGAAACACCAAGCATAGCAAGAACCCCTACACTGCCCAAACACAAATGCACTGCCCTAAACCCTGAAACACCACCACGAGCAAGACCCCCTACACTGCCCAAATACCACTGCCCTAAACCCTGAAACACCACCCCAGAAAGTCCCCTACACTGCCCGAACACCACTGCACTGCCCTAAACCATGAAACACCACCCCCAGCACGACCCCCTACACTGCCCGAACACCGCTGCATGACCCTAAACCCTGAAACACCACCCCAGAAAGACCCCCTACACTGCTCGAACACCACTGCCCTAAACCCTGAAACACCACCCCCAGAAAGACCCCCTATACTGCCCGAATACCACTGCCCTAAACCCTGAAACACCACCCCCTGCAAGACCCCCTACGCTGCCCGAACACCACTGCACTGCCCTAAACGCTGAAACACTACCCACCGCATGACCCTCTACACTGCCCGAACACCACTGCACTGCCCTAAACCCTCAAACACCACCCCCTGCACGACCCCCTACATTGCCCAAACACCACTGCACTGCCCTAAACCCTGAAATACCTCCCACAGCATGACCCCCTACACTGCCCGAACACCACTGCACTGCCCTAAACCCTGAAACACCACCCCCAGCGAGACCCCCTACACTGCCTGAACACCACTGCACTGCCCTAAACCCTGAAACACCACCCCCAGCACGACCCCCAACACTGACCGAACACCACTGCACTGCCCTAAACCATGAAGCACAACCCCCTGCACAACCCACTACACTGCACGAACACCACTGCACTGCCCTAAACCCTCAAACACCAGCCCCTGTATGACCCCCTACACTGCCCGAACACCACTGCACTGCCCAGAACCCTGAAACACCATCCCCAGCAGGAACCCCAACACTGCCCGAACACGACTGCACTGCCTTAAACCCTGAAACACCAGCCCCAGCACGACCCCCTACACTGCCCAAACACCACTGCACTGCCCTAAACCCTGAAACACCAGCCAGCACGACCCCTTACACTGCCCAAACACCACTGCACCACTGCACCACTGCCCTAAACCCTGAAACACCACCCCCAGCAAGACCCCCTACACTGCCAGAACACCACTGCCCTAAACCCTGAAACACCACCCCCAGCATGACCCCCTACACTGTCCAAACACCACTGCACTGCCCTAAACCCTGAAACACCACTCCCAGAAAGACCCCCTACACTGCCCGAACACCACTGCCCTAAACCCTGAAACACCACCCCCAGCAGGACCCCCTACACTGCCCGAACACCACTGCCCTAAAACCTGAAACACCACCCCCAGCAAGAACCCCTAGACCGCCCGAACACCACTGTCCTAAACCCTGAAACACCACCCCCAGCAAGACCCCCCTACACCGCCCGAACACCACTGCCCAAAACCCTGAAACACCACCCCAAGTAAGACCCCCTACTCTGCCCGAACACCAGTGCCCTAAACCCTGAAACACTACCCATAGCAAGACCCCCTACATTGCCCGAAAACAATTGCACTGCCCTAAACCCTGAAACATTACCCTCAGCAAGCCCCCCTACACTGCCTGAAAACCACTGCCCTAAACCCTGAAACACCACCCCCAGCAAGACCCCCAACACTGTACGAACACCACTGCACTGACCTAAACCCTAAAACACCACACCCTGCATGACCCCCTACATTGTCCGAACACCACTGAACTGCCCTAAACCCTGAAACACCACCCATAGCAAGACCCCCTACATTGCCCGAAAACAATTGCACTGCCCTAAACCCTGAAACACCACCCTCAGCAAGACCCCCTACACTGCCAGAAAACGACTGCCCTAAACCCTGAAACACCACCCCCAGCAAGACCCCCTACAGTGCCCGAACACCTCTGCCCTAAACCATGAAACACCACCCCCAGCAAGACCCCCTACTCTGCCCAAACACCACTGCCCTAAACCCTGAAACACCATGCATAGCAAGAAACCTTACACTGCCCAAACACAAATGCACTGCCCTAAACCCTGAAACACCACCCACAGCAAGACCCCTACACTGCCCAAAAACCACTGCCCTTAACCCTGAAACACCAACCCCCGAAAGTCCCCAACACTGCCCGAACACCACTGCACTGCCCTAAACCATGAAACACCGCCCCCAGCACGACCCCCTACACCGCCCGAACACCACTGCCCAAAACCCTGAAACACCACCCCCAGCAAGACCTCCTACTCTGCCCAAACACCACTGCCCTAAACCCTGAAACTACACCCATAGCAAGACACCCTAAATTGCCCGAAAACAAATGCACTTCCCTAAACCCTGAAACACCACCCCCAGCAAGATCCCCTACAGTTCCCGAAAACCACTGCCCTAAACCCTGAAACACCACCCCCAGCAAGACCCCCAAAAGTTCTACGAACACCACTGCACTGCCCTAAACCCTAAAACACCACACCCTGCATGACCCCCTACACTGTCTGAACACCACTGAACTGCCCTAAACCCAGAAAAACCACCACCAGCACGACCTCCTACACTGCCTGAACACCACTGCGCTAAACCCTGAAACACCACCCCCAGCAAGACCCCCTACACTACCAGAACACCACTGCCCTAAACCCTGAAACACCACCCCCAGCAAGACCCCCTACAGTGCCCGAACACCTCTGCCCTAAAGCCTGAAACACTGCCCCCAGCAAGACCCCCTACTGTCCTCGAACACCACTGCCCTAAACCCTGAAACACCAAGCATAGCAAGAACCCCTACACTGCCCAAACACAAATGCACTGCCCTAAACCCTGAAACACCACCCCCAGCAAGACCCCCAACATTGTACGAACACCACTGCACTGCCCTAAACCCTAAAACACCACACCCTGCATGACCCCCTACACTGTCCGAACACCACTGAACTGCCCTAAACCCTGAAAAACCACCACCAGCACGACCTCCTACACTGCCTGAACACCACTGCGCTAAACCCTGAAACACCATCCCCAGCAAGACCCCCTACACTACCAGAACACCACTGCCCTAAACCCTGAAACACCACCCCCAGCAAGACCCCCTACAGTGCCCGAACACCTCTGCCCTAAACCCTGAAACACCACCCCCAGCAAGACCCCCTACAGTGCCCGAACACCTCTGCCCTAAACCCTGAAACACCACCCCCAGCAAGACCCCCTACTGTGCCCGAACACCACTGCCCTAAACCCTGAAACACCACCACGAGCAAGACCCCCTACACTGCCCAAATACCACTGCCCTAATCCCTGAAACACCACCCCAGAAAGTCCCCAACACTGCCCGAACACCACTCCACTGCCCTAAACCCTGAAACACCACCCCCAGCAAGACCCCCTACAGTGCCCGAACACCTCTGCCCTAAACCCTGAAACACCACCCCCAGCAAGACCCCCTACACTGCCCGAACACCACTGCACTGCCCTAGACCCTGAAACACCACCCCCAGCACGACCCCAACACTGACCGAACACCACTGCACTGCCCTAAACCATGAAGCACCACCCCCTGCACAACACACTACACTGCACGAACACCACTGCACTGCCCTAAACCCTGAACTATCAGCCCCCGCACGACCCCTACACTGCCCAGAACCCTGAAACACCATCCCCAGCAGGAACCCCTACACTGCCCGAACACCACTGCACTGCCTTAAACCCTGAAACACCAGCCCCAGCACGACCCCCTACACTGCCCTAAACCCTGAAACACCAGCCAGCAAGACCCCCTACACTTCCAGAACACCACTGGCCTAAACCCTGAAACACCACCCCCAGCATGACCCCCTTCACTGTCCAAACACAACTGCACTGCCCTAAACCCTGAAACACCACTCCCAGAAAGTCCCCCTACACAGCCCGAACACCACTGCCCTAAACCCTGAAACACCACCCGCAGCAGGACCCCCTACACTGCCCAAACACCACTGCCCTAAAACCTGAAACACCACCCCCAGCACGAACCCCTAGACCGCCCGAACACCACTGCCCTAAACCCTGAAACACCACCCCCAGCAAGACCCCCTACACCGCCCGAACACCACTGCCCAAAACCCTGAAACACCACCCCAAGTAAGACCCCTACTCTGCCCGAACACCACTGCCCTAAACCCTGAAACACTACCAATAGCAAGACCCCCTACATTGCCCGAAAACAATTGCACTGCCCTAAACCCTGAAACATTACCCTCAGCAAGCCCCCCTACACTGCCTGAAAACCACTGCCCTAAACCCTGGAACACCACTCCCAGCAAGACCCCCAACACTGTACGAACACCATTGCACTGACCTAAACCCTAAAACACCACACCCTGCATGACCCCCTACATTGTCCGAACACCACTGAACTGCCCTAAACCCTGAAACACCACCCATAGCAAGACCCCCTACACTGCCAGAAAACGACTGCCCTAAACCCTGAAACACCACCCCCAGCAAGACCCCCTACAGTGCCCGAACACCTCTGCCCTAAACCCTGAAACACCACCCCCAGCAAGACCCCCTACTCTGCCTGAACACCACTGCCCTAAACTCTGAAACACCACGCATAGCAAGAACCCCTACACTGCCTAAACAAAAAATGCACTGCCCTAAACCCTGAAACACCACTGCCAGCACGACCCCCTACAGTTCCCGAACACCTCTGCCCTAAACCATGAAACACCACCCCCAGCAAGACCCCCTACTCTGCCCGAACACCATTGCCCTAAACCCTGAAACACCATGCATAGCAAGAAACCTTACACTGCCCGAACACCACTACACTGCCCTAAACCCTGAAACACCCCCCTGCCACGGCCCCCTACACTACCCGAACACCACTGCACTGCCCTAAACCTTGAAACACCACCCCCAGCACGACCCCCTACACCGCCCGAACACCACTGCCCAAAACCCTGAAACACCACATCCAGCAAGACCTCCTACTCTGCCCAAACACCACTGCCCTAAACCCTGAAACTACACCCATAGCAAGACACCCTACATTGCCCGAAAACAAATGCACTTCCCTAAACCCTGAAACACCACCCCCAGCAAGATCCCCTACAGTGCCCGAATACCACTGCCCTAAACCCTGAAACACCACCCCCAGCAAGACCCCCAAAGTTCTACGAACACCACTGCACTGCCCTAAACCCTAAAACACCACACCCTGCATGACCCCCTACACTGTCTGAACACCACTGAACTGCCCTAAACCATGAAAAACCACCACCAGCACGACCTCCTACACTGCCTGAACACCACTGCGCTAAACCCTGAAACACCACCCCCAGCAAGACCCCCTACACTACCAGAACACCACTGCCTTAAACCCTGAAACACCACCCCCAGCAAGACCCCCTACAGTGCCCGAACACCTCTGCCCTAAACCCTGAAACACCGCCCCCAGCAAGACCCCCTACTGTGCCCGAACACCACTGCCCTAAACCCTGAAACACCAAGCATAGCAAGAACCCCTACACTGCCCAAACACAAATGCACTGCCTTAAACCCTGAAACACCACCCCCAGCAAGACCCCCAACATTGTACGAACACCACTGCACTGCCCTAAACCCTAAAACACCACACCCTGCATGACCCCCTACACTGTCCGAACACCACTGAACTGCCCTAAACCCTGAAAAACCACCACCAGCACAACCTCCTACACTGCCTGAACACCACTGCGCTAAACCCTGAAACACCACCCCCAGCAAGACCCCCTACACTACCAGAACACCACTGCCCTAAACCCTGAAACACCACCCCCAGCAAGACCCCCTACAGTGCCCGAACACCTCTGCCCTAAACCCTGAAACACCACCCCCAGCAAGACCCTCTACAGTGCCCGAACACCTCTGCCCTAAACCCTGAAACACCACCCCCAGCAAGACCCCCTACTGTGCCCAAACACCACTGCCCTAAACCCTGAAACACCACCACGAGCAAGACCCCCTACACTGCCCAAATGCCACTGCCCTAATCCCTGAAACACCACCCCAGAAAGACCCCAACACTGCCCGAACACCACTCCACTGCCCTAAACCCTGAAACACCACCCCCAGCAAGACCCCCTACAGTGCCCGAACACCTCTACCCTAAACCCTGAAACACCACCCCCAGCAAGACCCCCTACTGTGCCCGAACACCACTGCCCTAAACCCTGAAACACCAAGCATAGCAAGAACCCCTACACTGCCCAAACACAAATGCACTGCCCTAAACCCTGAAACACCACCACGAGCAAGACCCCCTACACTGCCCAAATACCACTGCCCTAAACCCTGAAACACCACCCCAGAAAGTCCCCTACACTGCCCGAACACCACTGCACTGCCCTAAACCATGAAACACCACCCCCAGCACGACCCCCTACACTGCCCGAACACCGCTGCATGACCCTAAACCCTGAAACACCACCCCAGAAAGACCCCCTACACTGCTCGAACACCACTGCCCTAAACCCTGAAACACCACCCCCAGAAAGACCCCCTATACTGCCCGAATACCACTGCCCTAAACCCTGAAACACCACCCCCTGCAAGACCCCCTACGCTGCCCGAACACCACTGCACTGCCCTAAACGCTGAAACACTACCCACCGCATGACCCTCTACACTGCCCGAACACCACTGCACTGCCCTAAACCCTCAAACACCACCCCCTGCACGACCCCCTACATTGCCCAAACACCACTGCACTGCCCTAAACCCTGAAATACCTCCCACAGCATGACCCCCTACACTGCCCGAACACCACTGCACTGCCCTAAACCCTGAAACACCACCCCCAGCGAGACCCCCTACACTGCCTGAACACCACTGCACTGCCCTAAACCCTGAAACACCACCCCCAGCACGACCCCCAACACTGACCGAACACCACTGCACTGCCCTAAACCATGAAGCACAACCCCCTGCACAACCCACTACACTGCACGAACACCACTGCACTGCCCTAAACCCTCAAACACCAGCCCCTGTATGACCCCCTACACTGCCCGAACACCACTGCACTGCCCAGAACCCTGAAACACCATCCCCAGCAGGAACCCCAACACTGCCCGAACACCACTGCACTGCCTTAAACCCTGAAACACCAGCCCCAGCACGACCCCCTACACTGCCCAAACACCACTGCACTGCCCTAAACCCTGAAACACCAGCCAGCACGACCCCTTACACTGCCCAAACACCACTGCACCACTGCACCACTGCCCTAAACCCTGAAACACCACCCCCAGCAAGACCCCCTACACTGCCAGAACACCACTGCCCTAAACCCTGAAACACCACCCCCAGCATGACCCCCTACACTGTCCAAACACCACTGCACTGCCCTAAACCCTGAAACACCACTCCCAGAAAGACCCCCTACACTGCCCGAACACCACTGCCCTAAACCCTGAAACACCACCCCCAGCAGGACCCCCTACACTGCCCGAACACCACTGCCCTAAAACCTGAAACACCACCCCCAGCAAGAACCCCTAGACCACCCGAACACCACTGTCCTAAACCCTGAAACACCACCCCCAGCAAGACCCCCCTACACCGCCCGAACACCACTGCCCAAAACCCTGAAACACCACCCCAAGTAAGACCCCCTACTCTGCCCGAACACCACTGCCCTAAACCCTGAAACACTACCCATAGCAAGACCCCCTACATTGCCCGAAAACAATTGCACTGCCCTAAACCCTGAAACATTACCCTCAGCAAGCCCCCCTACACTGCCTGAAAACCACTGCCCTAAACCCTGAAACACCACCCCCAGCAAGACCCCCAACACTGTACGAACACCACTGCACTGACCTAAACCCTAAAACACCACACCCTGCATGACCCCCTACATTGTCCGAACACCACTGAACTGCCCTAAACCCTGAAACACCACCCATAGCAAGACCCCCTACATTGCCCGAAAACAATTGCACTGCCCTAAACCCTGAAACACCACCCTCAGCAAGACCCCCTACACTGCCAGAAAACGACTGCCCTAAACCCTGAAACACCACCCCCAGCAAGACCCCCTACAGTGCCCGAACACCTCTGCCCTAAACCATGAAACACCACCCCCAGCAAGACCCCCTACTCTGCCCAAACACCACTGCCCTAAACCCTGAAACACCATGCATAGCAAGAAACCTTACACTGCCCAAACACAAATGCACTGCCCTAAACCCTGAAACACCACCCACAGCAAGACCCCTACACTGCCCAAAAACCACTGCCCTTAACCCTGAAACACCAACCCCCGAAAGTCCCCAACACTGCCCGAACACCACTGCACTGCCCTAAACCATGAAACACCGCCCCCAGCACGACCCCCTACACCGCCCGAACACCACTGCCCAAAACCCTGAAACACCACCCCCAGCAAGACCTCCTACTCTGCCCAAACACCACTGCCCTAAACCCTGAAACTACACCCATAGCAAGACACCCTAAATTGCCCGAAAACAAATGCACTTCCCTAAACCCTGAAACACCACCCCCAGCAAGATCCCCTACAGTTCCCGAAAACCACTGCCCTAAACCCTGAAACACCACCCCCAGCAAGACCCCCAAAAGTTCTACGAACACCACTGCACTGCCCTAAACCCTAAAACACCACACCCTGCATGACCCCCTACACTGTCTGAACACCACTGAACTGCCCTAAACCCAGAAAAACCACCACCAGCACGACCTCCTACACTGCCTGAACACCACTGCGCTAAACCCTGAAACACCACCCCCAGCAAGACCCCCTACACTACCAGAACACCACTGCCCTAAACCCTGAAACACCACCCCCAGCAAGACCCCCTACAGTGCCCGAACACCTCTGCCCTAAAGCCTGAAACACTGCCCCCAGCAAGACCCCCTACTGTCCTCGAACACCACTGCCCTAAACCCTGAAACACCAAGCATAGCAAGAACCCCTACACTGCCCAAACACAAATGCACTGCCCTAAACCCTGAAACACCACCCCCAGCAAGACCCCCAACATTGTACGAACACCACTGCACTGCCCTAAACCCTAAAACACCACACCCTGCATGACCCCCTACACTGTCCGAACACCACTGAACTGCCCTAAACCCTGAAAAACCACCACCAGCACGACCTCCTACACTGCCTGAACACCACTGCGCTAAACCCTGAAACACCATCCCCAGCAAGACCCCCTACACTACCAGAACACCACTGCCCTAAACCCTGAAACACCACCCCCAGCAAGACCCCCTACAGTGCCCGAACACCTCTGCCCTAAACCCTGAAACACCACCCCCAGCAAGACCCCCTACAGTGCCCGAACACCTCTGCCCTAAACCCTGAAACACCACCCCCAGCAAGACCCCCTACTGTGCCCGAACACCACTGCCCTAAACCCTGAAACACCACCACGAGCAAGACCCCCTACACTGCCCAAATACCACTGCCCTAATCCCTGAAACACCACCCCAGAAAGTCCCCAACACTGCCCGAACACCACTCCACTGCCCTAAACCCTGAAACACCACCCCCAGCAAGACCCCCTACAGTGCCCGAACACCTCTGCCCTAAACCCTGAAACACCACCCCCAGCAAGACCCCCCTACTGTGCCCGAACACCACTGCCCTAAACCCTGAAACACCAAGCATAGCAAGAACCCCTACACTGCCCAAACACAAATGCACTGCCCTAAACCCTAAAACACCACCACGAGCAAGACCCCCTACACTGCCCAAATACCACTGCCCTAAACCCTGAAACACCACCCCAGAAAGTCCCCTACACTGCCCGAACACCACTGCACTGCCCTAAACCATGAAACACCACCCCCAGCACGACCCCCTACACTGCCCGAACACCACTGCATGACCCTAAACCCTGAAACACCACCCCAGAAAGACCCCCTACACTGCTCGAACACCACTGCCCTAAACCCTGAAACACCACCCCAGAAAGACCCCCTATACTGCCCGAATACCACTGCCCTAAACCCTGAAACACCACCCCCTGCAAGACCCCCTACGCTGCCCGAACACCACTGCACTGCCCTAAACCATGAAACACCACCCCCAGCACGACCCCCTACACTGCCCGAACACCACTGCACGACCCTAAACCCTGAAACACCACCCCAGCAAGACCCCCTACACTGCCCGAACACCACTGCCCTAAACCCTGAAACACCACCCCCAGAAAGACCCCCTTCACTGCCCGAATACCACTGCCCTAAACCCTGAAACACCACCCCCAGCACGACCCCCTACACTGTCAGAACACCACTGCACTGCCCTAAACCCTGAAACACCACTCCCAGAAAGACCCCCTACACAGCCCGTACACCACTGTCTTAAACCCTGAAACACCACCCCCAGCAAGACCCCCTACACTGCCCGAACACCACTGCCCTAAAACCTGAAACACCACCCCCAGCAAGACCCCCTACACCACCCGAATACCACTGCCCTAAACCCTGAAACACCACCCCCTGCAAGACCCCCTACGCTGCCCGAACACCACTGCACTGCCCTAAACCATGAAACACCACCCCCAGCACGACCCCCTACACTGCCCGAACACCACTGCACGACCCTAAACCCTGAAACACCACCCCAGCAAGACCCCCTACACTGCCTGAACACCACTGCCCTAAACCCTGAAACACCACCCCCAGAAAGACCCCCTTCACTGCCCGAATACCACTGCCCTAAACCCTGAAACACCACCCCCAGCACGACCCCCTA
The DNA here is from genome assembly GCF_964204655.1 of Triturus cristatus. Classification (NCBI taxonomy): domain Eukaryota; kingdom Metazoa; phylum Chordata; class Amphibia; order Caudata; family Salamandridae; genus Triturus; species Triturus cristatus. The sequence continues at coordinate 720,954,803 of NC_140579.1, forward strand.
CACTGTCCGAACACCACTTCACTGCCCTAAACCCTGAAACACCACTCCCAGAAAGACCCCCTACACAGCCCGAACACCACTGTCTTAAACCCTGAAACACCACCCCCAGCAAGACCCCCTACACTGCCCGAACACCACTGCCCTAAAACCTGAAACACCACCCCCAGCAAGACCCCCTACACCACCCGAACACCACTGCCCTAAACCCTGAAACACCACCCCCAGCAAGACCCCCTACACCGCCCAAACACCACTGCCCAAAACCCTGAAACACCACCCCCAGCAAGACCCCCTACTCTGCCCAAACACCACTGCCCTAAACCCTGAAACTACACCCATAGCAAGACCCCCTACACTGCCCGAACACCACTGCCCTAAAACCTGAAACACCACCCCCAGCAAGACCCCCTACACCACCCGAACACCACTGCCCTAAAACCTGAAACACCACTCCCAGCAAGAACCCCTACACTGCCTGAAAACCACTGCCCTAAACCCTGAAACACCACCCCCAGCAAGACCCCCAACACTGTACGAACACCACTGCACTGCCCTAAACCCTAAAACACCACACCCTGCATGACCCCCTACACTGTCTGAACACCACTGAACTGCCCTAAACCCAGAAAAACCACCACCAGCACGACCTCCTACACTGCCTGAACACCACTGCGCTAAACCCTGAAACACCACCCCCAGCAAGACCCCCTACACTACCAGAACACCACTGCCCTAAACCCTGAAACACCACCCCCAGCAAGACCCCCTCCAGTGCCCGAACACCTCTGCCCTAAAGCCTGAAACACTGCCCCCAGCAAGACCCCCTACTGTCCTCGAACACCACTGCCCTAAACCCTGAAACACCAAGCATAGCAAGAACCCCTACACTGCCCAAACACAAATGCACTGCCCTAAACCCTGAAACACCACCCCCAGCAAGACCCCCAACATTGTACGAACACCACTGCACTGCCCTAAACCCTAAAACACCACACCCTGCATGACCCCCTACACTGTCCGAACACCACTGAACTGCCCTAAACCCTGAAAAACCACCACCAGCACGACCTCCTACACTGCCTGAACACCACTGCGCTAAACCCTGAAACACCATCCCCAGCAAGACCCCCTACACTACCAGAACACCACTGCCCTAAACCCTGAAACACCACCCCCAGCAAGACCCCCTACAGTGCCCGAACACCTCTGCGCTAAACCCTGAAACACCACCCCCAGCAAGACCCCCTACAGTGCCCGAACACCTCTGCCCTAAACCCTGAAACACCACCCCAGCAAGACCCCCTACTGTGCCCGAACACCACTGCCCTAAACCCTGAAACACCACCACGAGCAAGACCCCCTACACTGCCCAAATACCACTGCCCTAATCCCTGAAACACCACCCCAGAAAGTCCCCAACACTGCCCGAACACCACTCCACTGCCCTAAACCCTGAAACACCACCCCCAGCAAGACCCCCTACTGTGCCCGAACACCACTGCCCTAAACCCTGAAACACCAAGCATAGCAAGAACCCCTACACTGCCCAAACACAAATGCACTGCCCTAAACCCTAAAACGCCACCACGAGCAAGACCCCCTACACTGCCCAAATACCACTGCCCTAAACCCTGAAACACCACCCCAGAAAGTCCCCTACACTGCCCGAACACCACTGCACTGCCCTAAACCATGAAACACCACCCCCAGCACGACCCCCTACACTGCCCGAACACCACTGCATGACCCTAAACCCTGAAACACCACCCCAGAAAGACCCCCTACACTGCTCGAACACCACTGCCCTAAACCCTGAAACACCACCCCCAGAAAGACCCCCTATACTGCCCGAATACCACTGCCCTAAACCCTGAAACACCACCCCCTGCAAGACCCCCTACGCTGCCCGAACACCACTGCACTGCCCTAAACCATGAAACACCACCCCCAGCACGACCCCCTACACTGCCCGAACACCACTGCACGACCCTAAACCCTGAAACACCACCCCAGCAAGACCCCCTACACTGCCCGAACACCACTGCCCTAAACCCTGAAACACCACCCCCAGAAAGACCCCCTTCACTGCCCGAATACCACTGCCCTAAACCCTGAAACACCACCCCCAGCACGACCCCCTACACTGTCCGAACACCACTGCACTGCCCTAAACCCTGAAACACCACTCCCAGAAAGACCCCCTACACAGCCCGAACACCACTGTCTTAAACCCTGAAACACCACCCCCAGCAAGACCCCCTACACTGCCCGAACACCACTGCCCTAAAACCTGAAACACCACCCCCAGCAAGACCCCCTACACCACCCGAACACCACTGCCCTAAACCCTGAAACACCACCCCCAGCAAGACCCCCTACACCGCCCAAACACCACTGCCCAAAACCCTGAAACACCACCCCCAGCAAGACCCCCTACTCTGCCCAAACACCACTGCCCTAAACCCTGAAACTACACCCATAGCAAGACCCCCTACATTGCCCGAAAACAAATGCACTGCCCTAAAACCTGAAACACCACTCCCAGCAAGAACCCCTACACTGCCTGAAAACCACTGCCCTAAACCCTGAAACACCACCCCCAGCAAGACCCCCAACACTGTACGAACACCACTGCACTGCCCTAAACCCTAAAACACCACATCCTGCATGACCCCCTACACTGTCCAAACACCACTGAACTGCCCTAAACCTTGAAAAACCACCACCAGCACGACCTCCTACACTGCCTGAACACCACTGCCCTAAACCCTGAATCACCAAGCATAGCAAGAACCCCTACACTGCCCAAACACAAATGCACTGCCCTAAACCCTGAAACACCACCCCCAGCAAGACCCCCAACATTGTACGAACACCACTGCACTGCCCTAAACCCTAAAACACCACACCCTGCATGACCCCCTACACTGTCCGAACACCACTGAACTGCCCTAAACCCTGAAAAACCACCACCAGCACGACCTCCTACACTGCCTGAACACCACTGCGCTAAACCCTGAAACACCATCCCCAGCAAGACCCCCTACACTACCAGAACACCACTGCCCTAAACCCTGAAACACCACCCCCAGCAAGACCCCCTACAGTGCCCGAACACCTCTGCGCTAAACCCTGAAACACCACCCCCAGCAAGACCCCCTACAGTGCCCGAACACCTCTTCCCTAAACCCTGAAACACCACCCCCAGCAAGACCCCCTACTGTGCCCGAACACCACTGCCCTAAACCCTGAAACACCACCACGAGCAAGACCCCCTACACTGCCCAAATACCACTGCCCTAATCCCTGAAACACCACCCCAGAAAGTCCCCAACACTGCCCGAACACCACTCCACTGCCCTAAACCCTGAAACACCACCCCCAGCAAGACCCCCTACAGTGCCCGAACACCTCTGCCCTAAACCCTGAAACACCACCCCCAGCAAGACCCCCTACTGTGCCCGAACACCACTGCCCTAAACCCTGAAACACCAAGCATAGCAAGAACCCCGACACTGCCCAAACACAAATGCACTGCCCTAAACCCTAAAACACCACCACGAGCAAGACCCCCTACACTGCCCAAATACCACTGCCCTAAACCCTGAAACACCACCCCAGAAAGTCCCCTACACTGCCCGAACACCACTGCACTGCCCTAAACCATGAAACACCACCCCCAGCACGACCCCCTACACTGCCCGAACACCACTGCATGACCCTAAACCCTGAAACACCACCCCAGAAAGACCCCCTACACTGCTCGAACACCACTGCCCTAAACCCTGAAACACCACCCCCAGAAAGACCCCCTATACTGCCCGAATACCACTGCCCTAAACCCTGAAACACCACCCTCTGCAAGACCCCCTACGCTGCCCGAACACCACTGCACTGCCCTAAACCATGAAACACCACCCCCAGCACGACCCCCTACACTGCCCGAACACCACTGCACGACCCTAAACCCTGAAACACCACCCCAGCAAGACCCCCTACACTGCCCGAACACCACTGCCCTAAACCCTGAAACACCACCCCCAGAAAGACCCCCTTCACTGCCCGAATACCACTGCCCTAAACCCTGAAACACCACCCCCAGCACGACCCCCTACACTGTCCGAACACCACTGCACTGCCCTAAACCCTGAAACACCACTCCCAGAAAGACCCCCTACACAGCCCGAACACCACTGTCTTAAACCCTGAAACACCACCCCCAGCAAGACCCCCTACACTGCCCGAACACCACTGCCCTAAAACCTGAAACACCACCCCCAGCAAGACCCCCTACACCACCCGAACACCACTGCCCTAAACCCTAAAACACCACCCCCAGCAAGACCCCCTACACCGCCCAAACACCACTGCCCAAAACCCTGAAACACCACCCCCAGCAAGACCCCCTACTCTGCCCAAACACCACTGCCCTAAACCCTGAAACTACACCCATAGCAAGACCCCCTACATTGCCCGAAAACAAATGCACTGCCCTAAAACCTGAAACACCACTCCCAGCAAGAACCCCTACACTGCCTGAAAACCACTGCCCTAAACCCTGAAACACCACCCCCAGCAAGACCCCCAACACTGTCCGAACACCACTGCACTGCCCTAAACCCTGAAACACCACTCCCAGAAAGACCCCCTACACAGCCTGAACACCACTGTCTTAAACCCTGAAACACCACCCCCAGCAAGACCCCCTACACTGCCCGAACACCACTGCCCTAAAACCTGAAACACCACCCCCAGCAAGACCCCCTACACCACCCGAACACCACTGCCCTAAACCCTGAAACACCACCCCCAGCAAGACCCCCTACACCGCCCAAACACCACTGCCCAAAACCCTGAAACACCACCCCCAGCAAGAACCCCTACTCTGCCCAAACACCACTGCCCTAAACCCTGAAACTACACCCATAGCAAGACCCCCTACATTGCCTGAAAACCACTGCCCTAAACCCTGAAACACCACCCCCAGCAAGACCCCCAACACTGTACGAACACCACTGCACTGCCCTAAACCCTAAAACACCACATCCTGCATGACCCCCTACACTGTCCGAACACCACTGAACTGCCCTAAACCCTGAAAAACCACCACGAGCATGACCTCCTACACTGCCTGAACACCACTGCGCTAAACCCTGAAACACCACCCCCAGCATGACCCCCTACAGTGCCTGAAAACCTCTGCCCTAAACCCTGAAACACAACCCACAGCAAGACCCCCTACTCTGCCCCAACACCACTGCCCTAAACCCTGAAACACCACGCATAGCAAGAACCCCTACATTGCCCAAACACAAATGCACTGCCCTAAACCCTGAAACACCACCCCCAGCAAGACCCCCTACACTGCCCAAATACCACTGCCCTAAACCCTGAAACACCACCCCAGAAAGTCCCCAACACTTCCCGAACACCACTGCACTGCCCTAAACCCTGAAACACCACCCTGCCACAGCCCCCTACACTGCCCGAACACCACTGCACTGCCCTAAACCATGAAACACCACCCACAGCACGACCCCCTACACTGTCCGAACACCACTGCATGACCCTAAACCCTGAAACACCACCCCAGAAAGACCCCCTACATTGCTTGAACACCACTGCCCTAAACACTGAAACACCTCCCCCAGAAAGACACCCTACACTGCCCAAATACCACTGCCCTAAACCCTCAAACACCACCCCCTGCATGACCCCCTACATTGCCCATACACCACTGCACTGCCCTAAACCCTGAAACACCTCCCACAGCATAACCCCCTACACTGCCCGAACACCACTGCACTGCCCTAAACCCTGAAACACCACCCCCAGCAAGACCCCCTACACTGCCCGAACACCACTGCACTGCCCTAGACCCTGAAACACCACCCCCAACACGACCCCAACACTGACGGAACACCACTGCACTGCCCTAAACCATGAAGCACCACCCCCTGCACAACACACTACACTGCACGAACACCACTGCACTGCCCTAAACCCTGAACTATCAGCCCCCGCACGACCCCTACACTGCCCAGAACCCTGAAACACCATCCCCAGCAGGAACCCCTACACTGCCCGAACACCACTGCACTGCCTTAAACCCTGAAACACCAGCCCCAGCACGACCCCCTACACTGCCCTAAACCCTGAAACACCAGCCAGCAAGACCCCCTACACTTCCAGAACACCACTGGCCTAAACCCTGAAACACCACCCCCAGCATGACCCCCTTCACTGTCCGAACACAACTGCACTGCCCTAAACCCTGAAACACCACTCCCAGAAAGACCCCCTACACAGCCCGAACACCACTGCCCTAAATCCTGAAACACCACCCCCAGCAGGACCCCCTACACTGCCCAAACACCACTGCCCTAAAACCTGAAACACCACCCCCAGCACGAACCCCTAGACCGCCCGAACACCACTGCCCTAAACCCTGAAACACCACCCCCAGCAAGACCCCCCTACACCGCCCGAACACCACTGCCCAAAACCCTGAAACACCACCCCAAGTAAGACCCCCTACTCTGCCCGAACACCACTGCCCTAAACCCTGAAACACTACCCATAGCAAGACCCCCTACATTGCCCGAAAACAATTGCACTGCCCTAAACCCTGAAACATTACCCTCAGCAAGCCCCCCTACACTGCCTGAAAACCACTGCCCTAAACCCTGAAACACCACCCCCAGCAAGACCCCCAACACTGTACGAACACCACTGCACTGACCTAAACATTAAAACACCACACCCTGCATGACCCCCTACATTGTCCGAACACCACTGAACTGCCCTAAACCCTGAAACACCACCCATAGCAAGACCCCCTACATTGCCCGAAAACAATTGCACTGCCCTAAACCCTGAAACACCACTGTGAGAAGTTGGCCTGGTATATGCTGTTCACTAGTTCTAGTGACCACCTTGTACCATGCCAAGCAACCCTTATGGTGTGGTTGTAAGTCAACCTTTTTGGACTAGCTGCCCTAGTGGTAGCGTAGGCTAAGCAGTCTTTGAGGCTAAACTCGTGAAGCGTGTTAAGCAAGCTGTTTTACCAATAGTAACCCCCTTTTATACCAATGAAAGGACACCACACAGATATATATTCAAAATATATATGTATTTATTTCTCAAAGTAACCCCTAGTCTCTTTATGAGCACAGGAGCACAAATCGTCAAACAAGATTATCACATAATACACAGAAGTTGCACTTTATATGGATAGGCCCTGGTGGCCACTCGAACCATATACTAAAATAGTGGTATAAGTACCACGAACAGAAAAGGGAAAAGGCCTAGGGCCTCTAGAATCGCTGGGCCTACAAGGAGCTAACGTCAGTTAGTGACCAGGAGGTCCACGGGTGGCGTGTGCAGAGCAAATAGTCACACGCGTGCTCCCATAGGTTTCAATGGGTGCGTAAAAAGTACAAAGTTACTGCAAAAGGAATCTTCCGGATGACCTAGGAACTTAAGATTTGGAACACAGGCACTAGAGATGTAATACTACACTTGGGCACAGGTGTGCCAGCTTTACCTCACCCACAGGAAGCGGGTGCATAGGCCTCGAAGTGCGTCGGGTTTCTTCTATCTGTTCCGTGGGGCCTGTAGACAAAAGTGCTGCAGGCGGTCGGTCGGGAAGAGATGCAGTGGATCCAAGAGTGGATCGGAGATGTTGAAGACCTGTAAGCAGAGGGGACAGTGTTCACAGTCACTAGCCAGTGACCAGCGTGGCACCAGGTGGGTACCAGGCGATGTCGGGCGCAAACAGGTGATGAGGGGTAGCTTGTCTCCGCAGCCACGTGGTCCCTGAAGGTCGACGACGTCCAGGAGTCGGCTCACGAGCTGTCCCACGCAGGCTCTCGCTGTCGGCGGTGTCGGCGACTTGATCGAAGCAAACAAGCCTTGGCAAAAGCAATTGTAGAAGGATTCGGAAATCAGCTGTTGGTTCTGACCAGCAAGGTCAGAGGGATTGCTCCTTTGGAGGGGAGCAAGGGCCAGTCTGGAGCAACCAGACCAGCGGTGTTTGTCATAGATTTCGTCGCCAAGATGGCCACTAGCCAGCGGGCCAGCAACCGGTTAGGCGCGTCGAGTGGCAAAATGCAGAAGGGCCCCACGCAGATCGTGGAGATGCTGGAGGGCTCACCTTTGGTGCAGATGCTGCTCGAGGGTTGGGCTTCTCAGGACCCAAAGCACAACTTGGAGGGAGCCTCGGTTGTTGCACTTGTCAGCTTGTCGTAGTCGTTCCAAGATGGCTGGCTCCACGTGTCTCGGTGCCTCCACGGGTCTCCTCCTTTCAGGGACTGTGGATCGGGCGGTGAGAGGTCTGGAGGTCCAGGTCTTGTCAGTCTCTGGGCTCGGGCTCCGGCGGGAGGCGGCGGCAAAGCAGACGGTGATTCGCTGGATGGTGCTTGCGTTAGCAAGGTGGTCACTCCCTGACCACAGGGGAGATTTTCTTCAGTCTTCTGTGCAGCAGAATGTCGAAGTTCCCGTCTTCTTCTTAGTTTCAAGTTGATTCCAGGATGTCTGAAGTCTTAGGACACAGCTCCTACCTTTATTCGGATTCTAGGGGCCGGACTACCTGCTAGGTCCCTCCCTATGGGTGGGACCAGGAAGGGGGGTGGTTACACCCCCAATCCTTTGTCCAGCTCGCCCCAGGCCCGGGACTGGTGTGCCCCAGGACCGGTTTGAACTGGCATATGCACCGAGGCTCCTTGTGAGCCACAGGCATGTCTGGTTTCTTTCAAGCCCTACCTGACCAATACACAAAATCCTGTCTGGGGTGGTGCACGCACCTCCCCTGGCAGGAAACCCTTTGTCCACACCTCCCAAGCTGGAAGGACTCCCAGCAGCAGGAGGGCAGACTTGTGTCTGTGGTGGCAGCATCCATTTTGTGGAGCTGAGGCTATGTCTGATTTTACCCGGGTTTCAGGTACTGTACATGTCGTGTCCCTCTAGAAGGGTGGAATGCTAACCCCGTCGCCAGAATTGGCGAGGGGTTAGTATTCCAATTCGTATGACACCTTACTCGACATGTTTTGATAAAGCCAAACCAAAGATAGCATTTAACCGCGAGGTTCATAATGCACTTAAGAGTATATGGTATGACGATATCTGGAAACAGTAGAAGGAAGTTGTTCCGACCACTGCAGACAGGCTCAGCTCATGCCAGAGCACCATCTCACATGGAACCAAGCACTCTGCCTTCAGGATTGTTAAGGCCTGCCATAGGAGTGACTTATAGGTTACCAGGTGTCCCATTTAGGGTTAGGTATAGGTATACTACACCTAAGTAAGAGGTGATTACACCAACTTACCCCAGCTGAGTGATCAGCCAGTTGTGTCAGATTGTTAGGCCAAGCCTGGGGTGGCATAATACATGCTGCAGCCCCTGGCAGGCCTTGGGTACACCAATGCCCTGGGTACCTAGTGTACACTGGTACAGGGGCTGACAGGGTGATCCACTTCCAATTGGTTATGCACCTAGGGTGCATAGTTTTAATTTAGTAGAGAGAACAGCAGGCTGGGGGTCTGATTGGCAGGCCCACAGCCTCAATATGTCAAAAACCAGTGAAGCAAAAAGCAAAAATTTGGGGTGACCATAGGATAGCAGACCCTACTCTCCTACACAACCCCCCCCCAAACGCTGGGACATTAAACTAGCCTTGACCAGTCTCGTCTTCATGTCCTAAGTGGAAGTACCTGGAGAGACCATCTGCATTCCCATGGTCAGTACCTGGCCGGTGCTCCACTGTAAAGTCCATCCCCTGTAGGGAAATGGACCACCTAAGCAGTTTGGGGTTTTCACCCTTCATCTGATTTAGCCACAAGAGGGGCTTATGGTCGGTCTGAATCTTGAAGTGAGTGCCAAACAAGTATGGCCTCAGCTTCTTCAGGGCCCACACCACAGCAAAGGCCTCCCTCTCAATAGCTGACCAATTCTTCTCTCTGGGGGTCAACCTTCTGCTAATAAAAGCAATGGGTTGGTCTTGACCATCTACATTAAGTTGTGACAGCACAGCTCCCACACCCAACTCAGAAGCATCTGTTTGGACAATAAACTCTTTGGAGTAGTCAGGACTTTTCAGGATAGGTGCAGAGCACATGGCCTCCTTCAGGTCATCAAATGCCTTTTGACAGCTTACTGTCCACTGAACCTTTTTGGGCATCTTCTTGGATGTCAGATCATTAAGAGGAGTCACAATGGACCCATAGTTCTTAACAAACTTCCTGTAATACCCAGTCAAGCCCAAGAAAGCTCGAACTTGAGTCTGGGTGGTTGGAGGGGACCAATCCTTGATGGACTGTATCTTACTCTCCAGTGGTTGAACTTGGCCCCCACCTACAAGGTGGCCCAAATACACAACCTTACTCTGCCCTATCTGGCACTTAGTAGCCTTGATAGTGAGGCCTGCCCTTTGCAGAGCCTCAAGAGCCTTCTTCAGGTGGATCAGGTGATCCTCCCAGGTGGAACTAAAGACAGCAATGTCATCAAGATATGCTGCGCAAAAGTCATCCAACCCAGTAAGGACTTGGTTCACCAGCCTTTGGAAGGTGGCAGGTGCATTCTTCAGACCAAAGGGCATCACCACAAACTGATAATGCCCACCTGGGGTTGAGAATGCTGTTTTGGCCTTAGACTCCTCAGCTAACCTGATTTGCCAATAGCCAGCTGTCAAGTCAAATGTGCTCAAAAACTTTGCAGAAGCTAGTTTGTCTATGAGCTCATCTGCCCTTGGAATAGGGTGTGCATCTGTCCTGGTGACAGCATTGAGTCCTCTGTAGTCCACACAGAACCTCATCTCTCTCTTGCCATCTTTGGTGTGAGGTTTGGGGACCAGAACCACTGGGCTAGCCCAGGGGCTCTCTGAGGGTTCAATGACACCTAATTCCAGCATTTTATGTACCTCAGCCTTTATACAGTCCCTGACGTGGTCAGGTTGTCTGTAAAGTTTGTTCTTTACAGGCAGACTGTCACCAGTGTCCACAACATGGGTACACCAGTCAGTTTGACTAGGTATCAAGGAAAACATATGTGAAAATGATTGTAGAACCTGCCTACATTCAGTCTGCTGATGGGCAGTGAGGTTGCCTCCAAGGGTCACTCCTTCAACTGAGCCATCTTCAGGGTTCTGAGACAACAGGTCTGGGAGAGGGTCACTCTCTTCCTCCTGTCCCTCATCTGTAGCCATGAGCAAGCCCATGTCTGCCCTGTCAACATATGCTTTAAGCCTGTTAACATGGAGTACCCTGTGGGGACTCCTGGGAGTTCCTAGGTCCACCAAGTAGGTGACCTCTCCCTTCTTTTCCAGGATTGTATGGGGTCCAGACCATTTGTCTTGGAGTGCTGCTGGGGCCACTGGCTCCAACACCCATACCTTCTGTCCTGGCTGATACTCAACCAAGACAGCCTTTTGGTCATGCCAAGCTTTCTGTAAGGCCTGGCTTGCCTCAAGGTTTTTAGATGCCTTCTCCATATACTCAGCCATCCTGGAGCGGAGACCAAGTACATAGTCCACTATGTCTAGCTTAGGCTTTTTGAGAGGTAACTCCCATCCTTCCTTCACCAAACACAGTGGGCCTCTCACAGGGTGCCCAAACAACAATTCAAAGGGGCTGTAGCCAACTCCTTTTTGTGGGACCTCTCTGTAAGCAAACAGAAGGCAGGGTAGAAGGATATCCCATCTTCGCCTGAGCTTTTCAGGTAATCCTTTGATCATACCCTTTAGGGTCTTGTTGAATCTCTCAACAAGCCCATTGCATTGTGGGTGATAAGGGGTGGTGAACTTGTAGTTGACACCACATTCCTTCCACATAGCTGTCAAGTATCCTGACATAAAGTTGGTACCTCTGTCAGATACTACCTCCTTAGGAAACCCCACTCTGGAGAATACTCCCAGCAGGGCCCTGGCCACAACAGGTGCTGTAGTGGTCCTAAGGGGAATTGCCTCTGGATACCTGGTGGCATGATCCACTACCACCAGTATAAATCTGTGCCCAGATGCAGTGGGAGGATCCATGGGACCCACTATGTCTATTCCCACTCTTTCAAAGGGAACCCCCACCACAGGTAGTGGTATCAGGGGGGCCTTTGTTGTGCCACCTGATTTGCCACTGGCTTGGCAGGTAACACAGGAGCGACAAAACTCCTTTGTATCTTCATTCATATGGGGCCAGTGAAAGTGAGGGACAAGTCTGTCCCAGGTCTTGTTCTGGCCTAGGTGTCCTGCTAAAGGAATATCATGGGCCAAGGTAAGGAGGAAGCCCCTAAATTGCAGAGGTATAACCAACCTCCTGGTTGCACCAGGCTTGGGGTCTCTAGCCTCTGAATAAAGGAGCCCTTCATCCCAATACACTTTATGGGTACCTTGAGCATTCCCAGCAGCCTCAGCAGCAGCCAGCTGTCTGAGGGGTTCAAGAGAGGGACAGGATAACTGAGCCTGCCTCAAGTCAGCCCTTGAAGGTCCCCCTGTCCCCAGAAACTCAACCTGATCAGGTTCAAGCTCTTCAGGGACAGTTCCTTCAGGGTCCTCTAGATCAGCTTCCTGGGAAGGCTGATCATCACTCTGAGGCAGGGGGGAAGGCACAGCCTTGACCCTCCTGTTCTTCTTCTTGGTAGGTGCTTGGTCCATTGTTCCAGGATCCAAGACCTGTGGTTCAGTGAGGCACTTTTTGGCCTGTGACCTGGTCACAGCAAGGACATGTGATGATATACCTAACATCTCTGCATGAGTCCTGTACTCCACTTCTGACCATAGAGAACTCTCTAGGTCATTGCCCAACAAACATTCTACTGGGAGGTCTGCACTAACCACAACCCTTTTGAGGCCAGTTACCCCTCCCCATGAGAAGTTAACAACTGCCACACTGTGTGAAGTAGTGGCATTGCTGGCATTGGTCACCAGGTAGTTCTCACCTGGTATGTACTGTCCAGGGTCCACAAAGCCTGGTGTCACCATAGTGACACTGGCACATGTGTCCCTGTAGGCTTGAGCCACTTTGTCATTAATTAAAGGAGTCTGTCTGTACTTGCCCAGGTTACTGGGGCTCACAGTCAGGGACAAATCAATGTCGCCATCACAGATCAAGACTGCCTGTGTAAGGGTTCTGTCTAAGTCAGAATCTCCTTCAGTTCCCATAGTGATTCCCACTACACCCTTTGTCTGGGGACCAACACTGCTAACAGTAGTACTGGGAGCAGGTGCCTTAGGGGCAACAGTGTTGGGGGCTCCACCCTTTTTGCAATCACTAGTCCAGTGAGTTGTATTTTTACAATGATTGCACCAGGGTTTCTTTTGACCTTCTTTCTTCTTTTTGGACTGTTGGGACCCACCCTCCTTAGTAGTAGTTTGGGGCCCTGTTGAAGACTTCTGGTCTTTAGGTTTCTGATCTCCACCCTTTTGGTCTGTTTTCTTCTGATCACCCCCTTGGCCCTGGTTCTGGTTCTTTTGCTTAACCCTGGTTCTGACCCATTTGTCTGCCTTCTTTCCCAATTCTTGGGGAGAGGTCAGATCAGAGTCAACCAAGTGTTGATGCAGTTGCTGGTTTTGACAGTTATTTAAAATCTGTTCTCTCATCATCAAATTATACAATCCTGTAAAATCAGATACCTTACTTCCCAGCAACCAACCCTCCAAAGCCTTAGTGGCACATTCAATGTATTCAGACCAGTCCTGAGTCTGTGTCTTTTGGGTGTCTCTGAACATTAACCTGTACTGCTCAGTGGTTAAGCCTAACCCATCAACTAGAACACTCTTCAGGACTCTGTAGTTTCTGACATCCTCTTCTCTAACAGTGAGGAGTCTGTCTCTGCCTCTTCCTTCAAAGGAGAGCCAGAGGATTGCTGCCCACTGGTCTTCAGGAACCTGCTGTACTTTGCAGGCTCTCTCAAGAGCAGTTATCCATTTGTGGATGTCATCCCCACTTTTGTAGGGGGGCACAACCTTAGACAGGTTCCTATTGTCAAAGACCCTATCTTTGTCCTTAGGGACAATGCTGCCACCAGTGGGTATAGACCCACTCTCTTTATGCTGTCTAGCCTTGCTAAGTTTCTCTTCCATCAGGGCTACTTCTAGCTCCTGCTTCCTGATCCTCAGCTGGGCCTCTTGCATCTTGGCCTCATGTTCCCTCCTCTGAGGGGTGGTCATCCTTCTCCTGGAGTGACCTTGAGAGCCTCTAGAGCCATGGGAAGCATTGGAGTCACCTGAGCGATTCCTTTGCCTTCCCAGCCCTGTGTTAAGTCCACTGGGGAGATCCAGTGGGTTGAACCCACTGTCAGTCCCCAATAGCCTTGGTTTAGCTGGGCCAAGTATAACACTTGGCACTGGGCTAGTTCTCCCTTCATCCTCACTACTGTCAGTATCCTTTTCACTCTCATCCTCTGTGGTAGGCATCCCATCTAAGGGGTGACTATTGGGAAGGGGTACTTCAGTGGCATCTTTAGAAGGGGGGCCTCCTGTTCCTGTCCCTAAGGGGGCTAACTGGGAAGCTTTCTTGAGTGCTCTCTGATTCTCATCATTCTGTAAGAGCTCTCTGAGCTCAGCAGAGTTTGGGTTCTTGGGCTGTTTAAGGCCTCTAAGAGTTGCCAAATGCCTGAGCTCATTCTGATTAAGGGTAGCAAAGCTGGATGGTGCCCTCTGGGGGTCACTCTCAACAGAGATGGGTACAGTGGACCCCTCTGCCCCGGCCATTGCTCTTAAGTGTGGGTGGATGTGTTGCAATCTACCTACACTTGGGTTTACCTACTAAACCTATCTAGTAGTTGTAGTCAGGGTGTGCTACTCCCTTTGCTCTACAACAACTAAGTTCAGTAGAACTTATGTATATCTAATCTTGTTTTATATGTACCTACAGGTACCTATGTGATCTTTCAATTGGTAACCAAGAGATTACAATGGTAAAACACAGCAAGCTCAAATCCAACCGCTGCTCACCAATGTGAGAAGTTGGCCTGGTATATGCTGTTCACTAGTTCTAGTGACCACCTTGTACCATGCCAAGCAACCCTTATGGTGTGGTTGTAAGTCAACCTTTTTGGACTAGCTGCCCTAGTGGTAGCGTAGGCTAAGCAGTCTTTGAGGCTAAACTCGTGAAGCGTGTTAAGCAAGCTGTTTTACCAATAGTAACCCCCTTTTATACCAATGAAAGGACACCACACAGATATATATTCAAAATATATATGTATTTATTTCTCAAAGTAACCCCTAGTCTCTTTATGAGCACAGGAGCACAAATCGTCAAACAAGATTATCACATAATACACAGAAGTTGCACTTTATATGGATAGGCCCTGGTGGCCACTCGAACCATATACTAAAATAGTGGTATAAGTACCACGAACAGAAAAGGGAAAAGGCCTAGGGCCTCTAGAATCGCTGGGCCTACAAGGAGCTAACGTCAGTTAGTGACCAGGAGGTCCACGGGTGGCGTGTGCAGAGCAAATAGTCACACGCGTGCTCCCATAGGTTTCAATGGGTGCGTAAAAAGTACAAAGTTACTGCAAAAGGAATCTTCCGGATGACCTAGGAACTTAAGATTTGGAACACAGGCACTAGAGATGTAATACTACACTTGGGCACAGGTGTGCCAGCTTTACCTCACCCACAGGAAGCGGGTGCATAGGCCTCGAAGTGCGTCGGGTTTCTTCTATCTGTTCCGTGGGGCCTGTAGACAAAAGTGCTGCAGGCGGTCGGTCGGGAAGAGATGCAGTGGATCCAAGAGTGGATCGGAGATGTTGAAGACCTGTAAGCAGAGGGGACAGTGTTCACAGTCACTAGCCAGTGACCAGCGTGGCACCAGGTGGGTACCAGGCGATGTCGGGCGCAAACAGGTGATGAGGGGTAGCTTGTCTCCGCAGCCACGTGGTCCCTGAAGGTCGACGACGTCCAGGAGTCGGCTCACGAGCTGTCCCACGCAGGCTCTCGCTGTCGGCGGTGTCGGCGACTTGATCGAAGCAAACAAGCCTTGGCAAAAGCAATTGTAGAAGGATTCGGAAATCAGCTGTTGGTTCTGACCAGCAAGGTCAGAGGGATTGCTCCTTTGGAGGGGAGCAAGGGCCAGTCTGGAGCAACCAGACCAGCGGTGTTTGTCGTAGATTTCGTCGCCAAGATGGCCACTAGCCAGCGGGCCAGCAACCGGTTAGGCGCGTCGAGTGGCAAAATGCAGAAGGGCCCCACGCAGATCGTGGAGATGCTGGAGGGCTCACCTTTGGTGCAGATGCTGCTCGAGGGTTGGGCTTCTCAGGACCCAAAGCACAACTTGGAGGGAGCCTCGGTTGTTGCACTTGTCAGCTTGTCGTAGTCGTTCCAAGATGGCTGGCTCCACGTGTCTCGGTGCCTCCACGGGTCTCCTCCTTTCAGGGACTGTGGATCGGGCGGTGAGAGGTCTGGAGGTCCAGGTCTTGTCAGTCTCTGGGCTCGGGCTCCGGCGGGAGGCGGCGGCAAAGCAGACGGTGATTCGCTGGATGGTGCTTGCGTTAGCAAGGTGGTCACTCCCTGACCACAGGGGAGATTTTCTTCAGTCTTCTGTGCAGCAGAATGTCGAAGTTCCCGTCTTCTTCTTAGTTTCAAGTTGATTCCAGGATGTCTGAAGTCTTAGGACACAGCTCCTACCTTTATTCGGATTCTAGGGGCCGGACTACCTGCTAGGTCCCTCCCTATGGGTGGGACCAGGAAGGGGGGTGGTTACACCCCCAATCCTTTGTCCAGCTCGCCCCAGGCCCGGGACTGGTGTGCCCCAGGACCGGTTTGAACTGGCATATGCACCGAGGCTCCTTGTGAGCCACAGGCATGTCTGGTTTCTTTCAAGCCCTACCTGACCAATACACAAAATCCTGTCTGGGGTGGTGCACGCACCTCCCCTGGCAGGAAACCCTTTGTCCACACCTCCCAAGCTGGAAGGACTCCCAGCAGCAGGAGGGCAGACTTGTGTCTGTGGTGGCAGCATCCATTTTGTGGAGCTGAGGCTATGTCTGATTTTACCCGGGTTTCAGGTACTGTACATGTCGTGTCCCTCTAGAAGGGTGGAATGCTAACCCCGTCGCCAGAATTGGCGAGGGGTTAGTATTCCAATTCGTATGACACCTTACTCGACATGTTTTGATAAAGCCAAACCAAAGATAGCATTTAACCGCGAGGTTCATAATGCACTTAAGAGTATATGGTATGACGATATCTGGAAACAGTAGAAGGAAGTTGTTCCGACCACTGCAGACAGGCTCAGCTCATGCCAGAGCACCATCTCACATGGAACCAAGCACTCTGCCTTCAGGATTGTTAAGGCCTGCCATAGGAGTGACTTATAGGTTACCAGGTGTCCCATTTAGGGTTAGGTATAGGTATACTACACCTAAGTAAGAGGTGATTACACCAACTTACCCCAGCTGAGTGATCAGCCAGTTGTGTCAGATTGTTAGGCCAAGCCTGGGGTGGCATAATACATGCTGCAGCCCCTGGCAGGCCTTGGGTACACCAATGCCCTGGGTACCTAGTGTACACTGGTACAGGGGCTGACAGGGTGATCCACTTCCAATTGGTTATGCACCTAGGGTGCATAGTTTTAATTTAGTAGAGAGAACAGCAGGCTGGGGGTCTGATTGGCAGGCCCACAGCCTCAATATGTCAAAAACCAGTGAAGCAAAAAGCAAAAATTTGGGGTGACCATAGGATAGCAGACCCTACTCTCCTACAACCACCCTCAGCAAGACCCCCTACACTGCCAGAAAACGACTGCCCTAAATCCTGAAACACCACCCCCAGCAAGACCCCCTACAGTGCCCGAACACCTCTGCCCGAAACCCTGAAACACCACCCCCAGCAAGACCCCCTACTCTGCCTGAACACCACTGCCCTAAACTCTGAAACACCACGCATAGCAAGAACCCCTACACTGCCTAAACAAAAAATGCACTGCCCTAAACCCTGAAACACCACTCCCAGCACGACCCCCTACAGTTCCCGAACACCTCTGCCCTAAACCATGAAACACCACCCCCAGCAAGACCCCCTACTCTGCCCGAACACCATTGCCCTAAACCCTGAAACACCATGCATAGCAAGAAACCTTACACTGCCCGAACACCACTACACTGCCCTAAACCCTGAAACACCCCCCTGCCACGGCCCCCTACACTACCCGAACACCACTGCACTGCCCTAAACCATGAAACACCACCCCCAGCACGACCCCCTACACCGCCCGAACACCACTGCCCAAAACCCTGAAACACCACCCCCAGCAAGACCTCCTACTCTGCCCAAACACCACTGCCCTAAACCCTGAAACTACACCCATAGCAAGACACCCTACATTGCCCGAAAACAAATGCACTTCCCTAAACCCTGAAACACCACCCCCAGCAAGATCCCCTACAGTGCCCGAAAACCACTGCCCTAAACCCTGAAACACCACCCCCAGCAAGACCCCCAAAGTTCTACGAACACCACTGCACTGCCCTAAACCCTAAAACACCACACCCTGCATGACCCCCTACACTGAACTGCCCTAAACCCTGAAAAACCACCACCAGCACGACCTCCTACACTGCCTGAACACCACTGCGCTAAACCCTGAAACACCACCCCAGCAAGACCCCCTACACTACCAGAACACCACTGCCCTAAACCCTGAAACACCACCCCCAGCAAGACCCCCTACAGTGCCCGAACACCTCTGCCCTAAACCCTGAAACACCGCCCCCAGCAAGACCCCCTACTGTGCCCGAACACCACTGCCCTAAACCCTGAAACACCAAGCATAGCAAGAACCCCTACACTGCCCAAACACAAATGCACTGCCTTAAACCCTGAAACACCACCCCCAGCAAGACCCCCAACATTGTACGAACACCACTGCACTGCCCTAAACCCTAAAACACCACACCCTGCATGACCCCCTACACTGTCCGAACACCACTGAACTGCCCTAAACCCTGAAAAACCAACACCAGCACGACCTCCTACACTGCCTGAACACCACTGCGCTAAACCCTGAAACACCCCCCCCAGCAAGACCCCCTACACTACCAGAACACCACTGCCCTAAACCCTGAAACACCACCCCCAGCAAGACCCCCTACACTGCCCAAATACCACTGCCCTAAACCCTGAAACACCACCCCAGCAAGACCCCCTACAGTGCCCGAACACCTCTGCCCTAAACCCTGAAACACCACCCCCAGCAAGACCCCCTACAGTGCCCGAACACCTCTGCCCTAAACCCTGAAACACCACCCCCAGCAAGACCCCCTACTGTGCCCGAACACCACTGCCCTAAACCCTGAAACACCACCACGAGCAAGACCCCCTACACTGCCCAAATGCCACTGCCCTAATCCCTGAAACACCACCCCAGAAAGTCCCCAACACTGCCCGAACACCACTCCACTGCCCTAAACCCTGAAACACCACCCCCAGCAAGACCCCCCTACAGTGCCCGAGCACCTCTGCCCTAAACCCTGAAACACCACCCCCAGCAAGACCCCCTACTGTGCCCGAACACCACTGCCCTAAACCCTGAAACACCAAGCATAGCAAGAACCCCTACACTGCCCAAACACAAATGCACTGCCCTAAACCCTGAAACACCACCACGAGCAAGACCCCCTACACTGCCCAAATACCACTGCCCTAAACCCTGAAACACCACCCCAGAAAGTCCCCTACACTGCCTGAACACCACTGCACTGCCCTAAACCATGAAACACCACCCCCAGCACGAACCCCTACACTGCCCGAACACCACTGCATGACCCTAAACCCTGAAACACCACCCCAGAAAGACCCCCTACACTGCTCGAACACCACTGCCCTAAACCCTGAAACACCACCCCCAGAAAGACCCCCTATACTGCCCAAATACCACTGCCCTAAACCCTGAAACACCACCCCCTGCAAGACCCCCTATGCTGCCCGAACACCACTGCACTGCCCTAAACGCTGAAACACTACCCACCGCATGACCCTCTACACTGCCCGAACACCACTGCACTGCCCTAAACCCTCAAACACCACCCCCTGCACGACCCCCTACATTGCCCAAACACCACTGCACTGCCCTAAACCCTGAAACACCACTCCCAGAAAGACCCCCTACAATGCCCGAACACCACTGCCCTAAACCCTGAAACACCACCCCCTACACTGCCCAAACACCACTGCATTGCCCTAAACCCTGAAACACCAGCCAGCACGACCCCTTACACTGCCCAAACACCACTGCACCACTGCCCTAAACCCTGAAACACCACCCCCTGCAAGACCCCCTACGCTGCCCGAACACCACTGCACTGCCCTAAACGCTGAAACACTACCCACCGCATGACCCTCTACACTGCCCGAACACCACTGCACTGCCCTAAACCCTGAAATACCTCCCACAGCATGACCCCCTACACTGCCCGAACACCACTGCACTGCCCTAAACCCTGAAACACCACCCCCAGCGAGACCCCCTACACTGCCTGAACACCACTGCACTGCCCTAAACCCTGAAACACCACCCCCAGCACGACCCCCAACACTGACCGAACACCACTGCACTGCCCTAAACCATGAAGCACAACCCCCTGCACAACCCACTACACTGCACGAACACCACTGCACTGCCCTAAACCCTCAAACACCAGCCCCCGTATGACCCCCTACACTGCCCGAACACCACTGCACTGCCCAGAACCCTGAAACACCATCCCCAGCAGGAACCCCAACACTGCCCGAACACCACTGCACTGCCTTAAACCCTGAAACACCAGCCCCAGCACGACCCCCTACACTGCCCAAACACCACTGCACTGCCCTAAACCCTGAAACACCAGCCAGGACGACCCCTTACACTGCCCAAACACCACTGCACCACTGCCCTAAACCCTGAAACACCACCCCCAGCATGACCCCCTACACTGTCCAAACACCACTGCACTGCCCTAAACCCTGAAACACCACTCCCAGAAAGACCCCCTACACTGCCCGAACACCACTGCCCTAAACCCTGAAACACCACCCCCAGCAGGACCCCCTACACTGCCCGAACACCACTGCCCTAAAACCTGAAACACCACCCCCAGCAAGAACCCCTAGACCGCCCGAACACCACTGTCATAAACCCTGAAACACCACCCCCAGCAAGACCCCCCCTACACCGCCCGAACACCACTGCCCAAAACCCTGAAACACCACCCCAAGTAAGACCCCCTACTCTGCCCGAACACCACTGCCCTAAACCCTGAAACACTACCCATAGCAAGACCCCCTACATTGCCCAAAAACAAATGCACTGCCCTAAACCCTGAAACATTACCCTCAGCAAGCCCCCCTACACTGCCTGAAAACCACTGCCCTAAACCCTGAAACACCACCCCCAGCAAGACCCCTAACACTGTACGAACACCACTGCACTGACCTAAACCCTAAAACACCACACCCTGCATGACCCCCTACATTGTCCGAACACCACTGAACTGCCCTAAACCCTGAAACACCACCCTCAGCAAGACCCCCTACACTGCCAGAAAACGACTGCCCTAAACCCTGAAACACCACCCCCAGCAAGACCCCCTACAGTGCCCGAACACCTCTGCCCTAAACCCTGAAACACCACCCCCAGCAAGACCCCCTACTCTGCCTGAACACCACTGCCCTAAACTCTGAAACACCACGCATAGCAAGAACCCCTACACTGCCTAAACACAAATGCACTGCCCTAAACCCTGAAACACCACTCCCAGCACGACCCCCTACAGTTCCCGAACACCTCTGCCCTAAACCATGAAACACCACCCCCAGCAAGACTCCCTACTCTGCCCGAACACCACTGCCCTAAACCCTGAAACACCATGCATAGCAAGAAACCTTACACTGCCCAAACACAAATGCACTGCCCTAAACCCTGAAACACCACCCACAGCAAGACCCCTACACTGCCCAAAAACCACTGCCCTTAACCCTGAAACACCAACCCCCAAAAGTCCCCAACACTGCCCGAACACCACTACACTGCCCTAAACCCTGAAACACCCCCCTGCCACGGCCCCCTACACTACCCGAACACCACTGCACTGCCCTAAACCATGAAACACCACCCCCAGCACGACCCCCTACACCGCCCGAACAGCACTGCCCAAAACCCTGAAACACCACCCCCAGCAAGACCTCCTACTCTGCCCAAACACCACTGTCCTAAACCCTGAAACTACACCCATAGCAAGACACCCTACATTGCCCGAAAACAAATGCACTTCCCTAAACCCTGAAACACCACCCCCAGCAAGATCCCCTACAGTGCCCGAAAACCACTGCCCTAAACCCTGAAACACCACCCCCAGCAAGACCCCCAAAGTTCTACGAACACCACTGCACTGCCCTAAACCCTAAAACACCACACCCTGCATGACCCCCTACACTGTCTGAACACCACTGAACTGCCCTAAACCCAGAAAAACCACCACCAGCACGACCTCCTACACTGCCTGAACACCACTGCCCTAAACCCTGAAACACCACCCCAGAAAGACCCCCTACACTGCTCGAACACCACTGCCCTAAACCCTGAAACACCACCCCCAGAAAGACCCCCTATGCTGCCCGAATACCACTGCCCTAAACCCTGAAACACCACCCCCTGCAAGACCCCCTACGCTGCCCGAACACCACTGCACTGCCCTAAACGCTGAAACACTACCCACCGCATGACCCTCTACACTGCCCGAACACCACTGCACTGCCCTAAACCCTAAAACACCACACCCTGCATGACCCCCTACACTGTCTGAACACCACTGAACTGCCCTAAACCCTGAAAAACCACCACCAGCACGACCTCCTACACTGCCTGAACACCACTGCGTTAAACCCTGAAACACCACCCCCAGCAAGACTCCCTACACTACCAGAACACCACTGCCCTAAACCCTGAAACACCACCCCCAGCAAGACCCCCTACAGTGCCCGAACACCTCTGCCCTAAACCCTGAAACACCACCCCCAGCAAGACCCCCTACTGTGCCCGAACACCACTGCCCTAAACCCTGAAACACCAAGCATAGCAAGAACCCCTACACTGCCCAAACACAAATGCACTGCCTTAAACCCTGAACACCACCCCCAGCAAGACCCCCAACATTGTACGAACACCACTGCACTGCCCTAAACCCTAAAACACCACACCCTGCATGACCCCCTACACTGTCCGAACACCACTGAACTGCCCTAAACCCTGAAAAACCACCACCAGCACGACCTCCTACACTGCCTGAACACCACTGCGCTAAACCCTGAAACACCACCCCCAGCAAGACCCCCTACACTACCAGAACACCACTGCCCTAAACCCTGAAACACCACCCCCAGCAAGACCCCCTACAGTGCCCAAACACCTCTGCCCTAAACCCTGAAACACCACCCCCAGCAAGACCCCCTACAGTGCCCGAACACCTCTGCCCTAAACCCTGAAACACCACCCCCAGCAAGACCCCCTACTGTGCCCGAACACCACTGCCCTAAACCCTGAAACACCACCACGAGCAAGACCCCCTACACTGCCCAAATGCCACTGCCCTAATCCCTGAAACACCACCCCAGAAAGTCCCCAACACTGCCTGAACACCACTCCACTGCCCTAAACCCTGAAACACCACCCCCAGCAAGACCCCCTACAGTGCCCGAACACCTCTGCCCTAAACCCTGAAACACCACCCCCAGCAAGACCCCCTACTGTGCCCGAACACCACTGCCCTAAACCCTGAAACACCAAGCATAGCAAGAACCCCTACACTGCCCAAACACAAATGCACTGCCCTAAACCCTGAAACACCACCAGGAGCAAGACCCCCTACACTGCCCAAATACCACTGCCCTAAACCCTGAAACACCACCCCAGAAAGTCCCCTACACTGCCCGAACACCACTGCACTGCCCTAAACCATGAAACACCACCCCCAGCACGACCCCCTACACTGCCCGAACACCACTGCATGACCCTAAACCCTGAAACACCACCCCAGAAAGACCCCCTACACTGCTCGAACACCACTGCCCTAAACCCTGAAACACCACCCCCAGAAAGACCCCCTATACTGCCCGAATACCACTGCCCTAAACCCTGAAACACTACCCACCGCATGACCCTCTACACTGCCCGAACACCACTGCACTGCCCTAAACCCTCAAACACCACCCCCTGCAAGACCCCCTACATTGCCCAAACACCACTGCACTGCCCTAAACCCTGAAACACCTCCCACAGCATGACCCCCTACACTGCCCGAACACCACTGCACTGCCCTAAACCCTGAAACACCACCCCCAGCGAGACCCCCTACACTGCCTGAACACCACTGCACTGCCCTAAACCCTGAAACACCACCCCAGCACGACCCCCAACACTGACCGAACACCACTGCACTGCCCTAAACCATGAAGCACAACCCCCTGCACAACCCACTACACTGCACGAACACCACTGCACTGCCCTAAACCCTCAAACACCAGCCCCCGTATGACCACCTACACTGCCCGAACACCACTGCACTGCCCAGAACCCTGAAACACCATCCCCAGCAGGAACCCCAACACTTCCCGAACACCACTGCACTGCCTTAGACCCTGAAACACCAGCCCCAGCACGACCCCCTACACTGCCCAAACACCACTGCACTGCCCTAAACCCTGAAACACCAGCCAGCACGACCCCTTACACTGCCCAAACACCACTGCACCACTGCCCTAAACCCTGAAACACCACCCCCAGCAAGACCCCCTACACTGCCAGAACACCACTGCCCTAAACCCTGAAACACCACCCCCAGCATGACCCCCTACACTGCCAGAACACCACTGCCCTAAACCCTGAAACACCACCCCCAGCATGACCCCCTACACTGTCCAAACACCACTGCACTGCCCTAAACCCTGAAACACCACTCCCAGAAAGACCCCCTACACTGCCCGAACACCACTGCCCTAAACCCTGAAACACCACCCCCAGCAGGACCCCCTACACTGCCCGAACACCACTGCCCTAAAACCTGAAACACCACCCCCAGCAAGAACCCCTAGACCGCCCGAACACCACTGTCCTAAACCCTGAAACACCACCCCCAGCAAGACCCCCTACACTGCCTGAACACCACTGCCCTAAACCCTGAAACACTACCCCCAGCAAGACCCCCAACACTGTACGAACACCAATGCACTGCCCTAAACCCTAAAACACCACACCCTGCATGACCCCCTACACTGCCCGAACACCACTGAACTGCCCTAAACACTGAAACACCACCACCAGCACGACCTCCTACACTGCCTGAACACCACTGCGCTAAACCCTGAAACACCACCCCCAGCAAGACCCCCTACACTACCAGAACACCACTGCCCTAAACCCTGAAAATCCACCCCCAGCAAGACCCCCTACAGTGCCTGAACACCTCTGCCCTAAACCCTGAAACACCACCCCCAGCAAGACCCCCTACTCTTCCCGAACACCACTGCCCTAAACCCTGAAACAGCACACATTGCAAGAACCCCTAGACTGCCCAAACACAAATGCACTGCCCTAAACCCTGAAACACCACCCCTAGCAAGAACCCCTACACGGCCCAAACACCACAGCCCTAAACACTGAAACTCCAACCCAGAAAGTCCCCAACACTGCCCGAACACTACTGCACTGCCCTAAACCCTGAAACACCAGCCTGCCACGACCCCCTACACTGCCAGAACACCTCTGCATGACCCTAAACCCTGAAACACTACCCCAACAAGACCCCCTACACTGCCCGAACACCACTGCCCTAAACCCTGAAACACCACCCCCATAAAGACCCCTACACTGCCCTAAACCCTGAAACACCA
Organism: Triturus cristatus; assembly: GCF_964204655.1. Lineage (NCBI taxonomy): Eukaryota > Metazoa > Chordata > Amphibia > Caudata > Salamandridae > Triturus > Triturus cristatus. The sequence goes on from NC_140579.1 coordinate 720,980,659, forward strand.
CCCCCTGCAAGACCCCCTACGCTGCCCGAACACCACTGTACTGCCCTAAATGGTGAAACACAACCCGCTGCATGACCCTCTACACTGCCCGAACACCACTACACTGCCCTAAACCCTCAAACACCAGCCACCGCACGACCCCCTACACTGCCCGAACACCACTGTACTGCCCAGAACCCTGAAACACCATCCCCAGCAGGACCCCCTACGCTGCCCGAACACCACTGCACTGCCTTAAACCCTGAAACACCAGCCAGCACGACCCCATACACTGCCCAAACACCACTGCACCACTGCCCTAAACCATGAAACACCACCCCCAGCAAGACCCCCTACACTGCCCAAACACCACTGCCCTAAACCCTGAAATACCACCCCCAGCATGACCCCCTACACTGTCCAAACACCACTGCACTGCCCTAAACCCTAAAACACCACTCCCAGAAAGACCCCCTACACTGCCCGAACACCACTGTCCTAAACCCTGAAAAACCACCCCCAGCAGGACCCCCTACACTGCCCGAACACCTCTGCCCTAAACCCTTAAACACCACCCCCAGCAAGACCCCCTACTCTGCCCGAACACCACTGTCCTAAACCCTGAAATACCACCCCTATCATGACCCCCTACACTTTCCAGACACCACTGCACTGCCCTAAACCCTGAAACACCACTCCCAGAAAGACCCCCTACACTGCCCGAACACCACTGTCCTAAACCCTGAAACACCACCCCCAGCAGGACCCCCTACACTGCCCGAACACCTCTGCCCTAAACCCTGAAACACCACCCCCAGCATGACCCCCTACTCTACCCGAACACCACTGCCCTAAACCCTGAAACACCATGCATAGCAAGAAACCCTACACTGCCCAAACACAAATGCACTGCCCTAAACCCTGAAACACCACCCACAGCAAGAACCCTACACTGCCCAAAAACCACTGCACTAAACCCTGAAACACCACCCCAGAAAGTCCCCAACACTGCCCGAACCCCACTGCGCTGCCCTAAACCCTGAAACACCCCCCTGCCACGGCCCCCTACACTGCCCGAACACCACTGCACTGCCCTAAACCATTAAACACCACCCCGCACGACCCCCTACACCGCCCGAACACCACTGCCCAAAACACTGAAACACCACCCGCAGCAAGACTCCCTACTCTGCCCAAATACCACTGCCCTAAACCCTGAAACTACACCCATAGCAAGACCCCCTACATTGCCCGAAAACAAATGCACTGCCCTAAACCCTGAAACACCACCCCCAGCAAGAAACCCTACACTGCCCGAAAACCACTGCCCTAAACCCTGAAACACCACCCCCAGCAAGACCCCCAACATTATATGAACACCACTGCACTGCCCTAAACCCTAAAACACCACACCCTGCAAGACCCCCTACACTGTCCAAACACAACTGAACTGCCATAAACCCTGAAAAACCACCACCAGCACGACCTCCTACTCTGCCTGAACACCACTGCGCTAAACCCAGAAACACCACCCCCAGCAAGACCCCCTACACTACCAGAACACCACTTCCCTAAACCCTGAAACACCACCCCCAGCAAGACCCCCTACTCTGCCCAAACACCACTGCCCTAAACCCTGAAACACCACACATAGCAAGAACCCCTACACTGCCCAAACACAAATGCACTGCCCTAAACCCTGAAACACCACCACCAGCAAGACCCCCTACACTGCCCAAATACCACTGCCCTAAACCCTGAAACACCACCCCAGAAAGTCCCCAACACTGCCCGAACACCACTGCACTGCCCTAAACCCTGAAACACCCCCCTGCCACGGCCCCCTACACTGCCCGAACACCACTGCACTGCCCTAAACCATGAAACACCACCCCAGAAAGACCCCCTACACTGCTCGAACACCACTGCCCTAAACCCTGAAACACCACCCCCAGAAAGAGCCCCTACACTGCCCGAATACCACTGCCCTAAACCCTGAAACACCACCCCCTGCAAGACACCTACGCTGCCCGAACACCACTGCACTGCCCTAAACGCTGAAACACTACCCACAGCATGACCCCCTACACTGCCCAAACACCACTGCACTGCCCTAAACCCTGAAACACCACCCCCAGCGAGACCCCCTACACTGCCCGAACACCACTGCACTGCCCTAAACCCTGAAACACCACCCCCAGCACGACCCCCAACACTGACCGAACACCACTGCACTGCCCTAAACCATGAAGCACCACCCCCTGCACAACACACTACACTGCACGAACACCACTGCACTGCCCTAAACCCTGAAACACCAGCCCACGTACGACCCCCTACACTACCCGAACACCACTGCACTGCCCAGAACCCTGAAACACCACCCCCAGCAAGACACCCTACACTGCCCGAACACCACTGCCCTAAAACCTGAAACACCACCCCCAGCAAGACCCCCTAAACCACCCGAACACCACTGCCCTAAACCCTGAAACACCACCCCCAGCAAGACCCCCTACACCGCTCTAACACCACTGCCCAAAACCCTGAAACACCACCCCCAGCAAGACCCCCTACTCTGCCCAAACACCACTGCCCTAAACCCTGAAACAACAACCATAGCAAGACCCCCTACATTGCCCGAAAACAAATGCACTGCCCTAAACCCTGAAATACCACCCCCAGCAAGACCCCCTACGCTGCCCGAAAACCACTGCCCTAAACCCTGAAACACCACCCCCAGCAAGTGCCCCAACACTGTACAAACACCACTGCACTACCCTAAACCCTAAAACACCACACCCTGCATGACCCCCTACACTGTCCGAACACCACTGAACTGCCCTAAACTCTGAAAAACCACCACGAGCATGACCTCCTACACTGCCTGAACACCACTGCGCTAAACCCTGAAACACCACCCCCAGGAAGACCCCCACACTACCAGAACACCACTGCCCTAATCCCTGAAACACCACCCCAGCAAGACCCCCTACAGTGCCTGAACACCTCTGCCCTAAACCCTAAAACACCACCGCCAGCAAGATCCCCTACTCTGCCCGAACACCACTGCCCTAAACCCTGAAACACCACGCATAGCAAGAACCCCTACACTGCCCAAACACAAATGCACTGCCCTAAACCCTGAAACACCACCCCCAGCAAGACCCCCTACACTGCCCAAATACCACTCACCTAAACCCTGAAACACCACCCCAGAAAGTCCCCAACACTGCCCGAACACCACTGCACTGCCCTAAACCCTGAAACACCCCCATGCCACGGCCCCCTACACTGCCCGAAGACCACTGCACTGCCCTAAACCATGAAACACCACCCCCAGCACAACCCCCTAGACTGCCCGAACACCACTGCACGACCCTAAACCCTGAAACACCACCCCAGCAAGACCCCCTACAATGCCCGAACACCACTGTCCTAAACCCTGAAACACGATGCATTGCAAGAACCCCTACACTGCCCAAACACAAATGCACTGCCCTAAACCCTGAAACACCACCCACAGCAAGACCCCTACACTGCCCAAAAACCACTGCACTAAACCCCGAAACACCACCCCAGAAAGTCCCCAACACTGCCCGAACACCACTGCACTGCCCTAAACCATTAAACACCACCCCCGCACGACCCCCTACACCGCCCGAACACCACTGCCCAAAACCCTGAAACACCACCCCCAGCAAGACCCCCTACTCTGCCCAAATACCACTGCCCTAAACCCTGAAACTACACCCATAGCAAGACCCCCTACATTACCAGAAAACAAATGCACTGCCCTAAACCCTGAAACACCACCCCCAGCAAGACCCCTACACTGCCCGAAAACCACTGCCCTAAACCCTGAAACACCACCCCCATTAAGACACCCAACATTGTACGAACACCACTGCACTGTCCAAACACCACTGAACTGCCATAAACCCTGAAAAACCACCACTAGCACGACCTCCTACTCTGCCTGAACACCACTGCGCTAAACCCAGAAACACCACCCCCAGCAAGACCCCCTACACTACCAGAACACCACTTCCCTAGACCCTGAAACACCACCCCCAGCAAGACCCCCTACAGTGCCCGAACACCTCTGCCCTAAACCCTGAAACACCACCCCCAGCAAGACCCCCTACACTGCCCAAATACCACTGCCCTAAACCCTGAAACACCACCCCAGAAAGTCCCCAACACTGCCCGAACACCACTGCACTGCCCTAAACCTTGAAACACCCCCCTGCCACGGCCCCCTACACTGCCCGAAAACCACTGCACTGCCCTAAACCATGAAACACCACCCCAGAAAGACACCCTCCACTGCTCGAACACCACTGCCCTAAACCCTGAAACACCACCCCCAGCAAGTGCCCCAACACTGTACGAACACCACTGCACTGCCCTAAACCCTAAAACACCACACCCTGCATGACCCCCTACACCGCCCGAACACCACTGCCCAAAACCCTGAAACACCACCCCCAGCAAGACCCCCTACTCTGCCAAAACACCACTGCCCTAAACCCTGAAAGTACACCCATAGCAAGACACCCTACATTGCCCAAAAACAATTGCACTGCCTTAAACCCTGAAACACCATGCATAGCAAGAAACCCTACACCGCCCAAACACAAATGCACTGCCCTAAACCCTGAAACACCACCCACAGCAAGACCCCTACACTGCCCAAAAAACCACTGCCCTAAACCCTGAAACACCACCCCAGAAAGTTCCAACACTGCCCGAACACCACTGCACTGCCCTAAACCCTGAAACACCCCCGTGCCACAGCCCCCTACACTGCCCGAACACCACTGCACTGTCCTAAACCATGAAACACCACCCCCAGCACGACCCCCTACACCGCCCGAACACCACTGCCCAAAACCCTGAAACACCACCCCCAGCAAGACCCCCTACTCTGCCAAAACACCACTGCCCTAAACCCTGAAACTACACCCATAGCAAGACACCCTACATTGCCCGAAAACAAATGCACTACCCTAAACCCTGGGACACCACCCCCAGCAAGACCCCCTACACTGCCCAAAAACCACTACCCTAAACCCTGAAACACCACCCCCAGCAAGACCCCCAACATTGTACGAACACCACTGCACTGCCCTAAACCCTAAAACACCACACCCTGCATGACCCCCTACACTGTCCGAACACCACTGAACTGCCCTAAACCCTGAAACACCACCCCCAGGAAGACCCCCTACACTACCAGAACGCCACTGCCCTAAACCCTGAAACACCACCCCCAGCAAGACCCCCTACAGTGCCTGAACACCTCTGCCCTAAACCCTGAAACACCACCGCCAGCAAGATCCCCTACTCTGCCCGAACACCACTGCCCTAAACCCTGAAACACCACGCATAGAAAGAACCCCTACACTGCCCAAACACAAATGCACTGCCCTAAACCCTGAAACACCACCCCCAGCAAGACCCCCTACACTGCCCAAATACCACTGCCCTAAACCCTGAAACACCACCCCAGAAAGTCCCCAACACTGCACGAACACCACTGCACTGCCCTAAACCCTGAAACACCACCCCCAGCAAGACACCCTACATTGCCCGAAAACAATTGCACTGCCCTAAACCCTGAAACGCCATGCATAGCAAGAAACCCTACACCGCCCAAACACAAATGCACTGCCCTAAACCCTGAAATACCACCCACAGCAAGACCCCTACACTGCCCAAAAAACCACTGCCCTAAACCCTGAAACACCACCCCAGAAAGTCCCCAACACTGTCCGAACACCACTGCACTGCCCTAAACCCTGAAACACCCCCCTGCCACGGCCCCCTACACTGCCCGAACACCACTGCACTGCCCTAAACCATGAAACACCACCCCCAGCACGACCCCTAAACTGCCTGAACACCACTGCACGACCCTAAACCCTGAAACACCACCCCAGAAAGACCCCCTACACTGCTCGAACACCACTGCCCTAAACCCTGAAACACCACCCACAGCAAGACCCCTACACTGCCCAAAAAACCACTGCCCTAAACCCTGAAACACCACCCCAGAAAGTTCCAACACTGCCCGAACACCACTGCACTGCCCTAAACCCTGAAACACCCCCTGCCACGGCCCCCTACACTGCCCGAACACCACTGCACTGCCCTAAACCATGAAACACCACCCCCAGCACGACCCCCTACACCGCCGGAACACCACTGCCCAAAACCCTGAAACACCACCCCCAGCAAGACCCCCTACTGTGCCAAAACACCACTGCCCTAAACCCTGAAAGTACACCCATAGCAAGACACCCTACATTGCCCGAAAACAAATGCACTGCCCTAAACCCTGAAACGCCATGCATAGCAAGAAACCCTACCCCGCCCAAACACAAATGCACTGCCCTAAACCCTGAAACACCACCCACAGCAAGACCCTCTACATTGCCCGAAAACAATTGCACTGCCCTAAACCCTGAAACGCCATGCATAGCAAGAAACCCTACACCGCCCAAACACAAATGCACTGCCCTAAACCCTGAAACACCACCCCCAGCAAGACCCCCTACACTGCCCGAAAACCACTGCCCTAAACTCTGAAACACCACCCCCAGCAAGACCCCCAACATTGTACGAACACCACTGCACTGCCCTAAACCCTAAAACACCACACCCTGCATTACCCCCTACACTGTCCGAACACCACTGAACTGCCCTAAACCCTGAAAAACCACCACCAGCACGACCTCCTACACTGCCTGAACACCACTGCGCTAAACCCTGAAACACCACCCCCAGCAAGACCCCCTACACTACCAGAACACCACTGCCCTAAACCCTGAAACACCACCCCCAGCAAGACCCCCTAGATTGCCTGAAAACAATTGCACTGCCCTAAACCCTGAAACGCCATGCATAGCAAGAAACCCTACACCGCCCAAACACAAATGCACTGCCCTAAACCCTGAAACACCACCCACAGCAAGACCCCTACACTGCCCAAAAAACCACTGCCCTAAACCCTGAAACACCACCCCAGAAAGTTCCAACACTGCCCGAACACCACTGCACTGCCCTAAACCCTGAAACACCCCCCTGCCACGGCCCCCTACACTGCCCGAACACCACTGCACTAAACCATGAAACACCACCCCCAGCACGACCCCCTACACCGCCCGAACACCACTGCCCAAAACCCTGAAACACCATCCCTAGCAAGACCCCCTACTCTGCCAAAACACCACTGCCCTAAACCCTGAAACTACACCCATAGCAAGACACCCTACATTGCCTGAAAACAAATGCACTGCCCTAAACCCTGAAACACCACCCCCAGCAAGACCCCCTACACTGCCCGAAAACCACTGCCCTAAACCCTGAAACACCACCCCCAGCAAGACCCCCAACATTGTACGAACACCACTGCACTGCCCTAAACCCTAAAACACCACACCCTGCATGACCCCTACACTGTCCGAACACCACTGAACTGCCCTAAACCCTGAAAAACCACCACCAGCACGACCTCCTACACTGCCTGAACACCACTGCGCTAAAACCCTGAAACACCACCCCAGCTAGACCCCCTACACTACCAGAACACCACTGCCCTAAACCCTGAAACACCACCCCCAGCAAGACCCCCTACAGTGCCCGAACACCTCTGCCCTAAACCCTGAAACACCACCCCCAGCAAGACTCCATACTGTGCCCGAACGCCACTGCCCTAAACCCTGAAACACCATGCATAGCAAGAAACCCTACACTGCCCAAACACAAATGCACTGCCCTAAACCCTGAAACACCACCCACAGTAAGACCCCTACACTGCCCAAAAACCACTGCACTAAACCCTCAAACACCACCCCAGAAAGTCCCCAACACTGCCCGAACACCACTGCACTGCCCTAAACCATTAAACACCACCCCCGCACGACCCCCTACACCGCCCGAACACCACTGCCCAAAACCCTGAAACACCACCCCCAGCAAGACCCCCTACTCTGCCCAAATACCACTGCCCTAAACTCTGAAACTACACCCATAGCAAGACCCCCTACATTACCAGAAAACAAATGCACTGCCCTAAACCCTGAAACACCACCCCCAGCAAGACCCCCTACACTGCCCGAAAACCGCTGCCCTAAACCCTGAAACACCACCCCCAGCAAGACCCCCAACATTGTACGAACACCACTGCACTGTCCAAACACCACTGAACTGCCATAAACCCTGAAAAACCACCACTAGTACAACCTCCTACTCTGCCTGAACACCACTGCGCTAAACCCAGAAACACCACCCCCAGCAAGACCCCCTACACTACCAGAACACCACTTCCCTAGACCCTGAAACACCACCCCCAGCAAGACCCCCTACAGTGCCCGAACACCTCTGCCCTAAACCCTGAAACACCACCCCCAGCAAGACCCCCTACACTGCCCAAATACCACTGCCCTAAACCCTGAAACACCACCCCAGAAAGTCCCCAACACTGCCCGAACACCACTGCACTGCCCTAAACCTTGAAACACCCCCCTGCCACGGCCCCCTACGCTGCCCGAACACCACTGCACTGCCCTAAACCATGAAACACCACCCCAGAAAGACCCCCTCCACTGCTCGAACACCACTGCCCTAAACCCTGAAACACCACCCCCAGCAAGTGCCCCAACACTGTACGAACACCACTGCACTGCCCTAAACCCTAAAACACCACACCCTGCATGACCCCCTACACCGCCCGAACACCACTGCCCACAACCCTGAAACACCACCCCCAGCAAGACCCCCTACTCTGCCAAAACACCACTGCCCTAAACCCTGAAAGTACACCCATAGCAAGACACCCTACATTGCCCGAAAACAAATGCACTGCCCTAAACCCTGAAACACCACCCCCAGCAAGACCCCCAACATTGTACGAACACCACTGCACTGCACTGCCCTAAACCCTGAAACACCACCCACAGTAAGACCCCTACACTGCCCAAAAACCACTGCACTAAACCCTGAAACACCACCCCAGAAAGTCCCCAACACTGCCCGAACACCACTGCACTGCCCTAAACCATTAAACACCACCCCCGCACGACCCCCTACACCGCCCGAACACCACTGCCCAAAACCCTGAAATACCACCCCCAGCAAGACCCCCTACTCTGCCCAAATACCACTGCCCTAAACTCTGAAACTACACCCATAGCAAGACCCCCTACATTACCAGAAAACAAATGCACTGCCCTAAACCCTGAAACACCACCCCCAGCAAGACCCCCTACACTGCCCGAAAACCGCTGCCCTAAACCCTGAAACACCACCCCCAGCAAGACCCCCAACATTGTACGAACACCACTGCACTGTCCAAACACCTCTGTACTGCCATAAACCCTGAAAAACCACCACTAGCACAACCTCCTACTCTGCCTGAACACCACTGCGCTAAACCCAGAAACACCACCCCCAGCAAGACCCCCTACACTACCAGAACACCACTTCCCTAGACCCTGAAACACCACCCCCAGCAAGACCCCCTACAGTGCCCAAACACCTCTGCCCTAAACCCTGAAACACCACCCCCAGCAAGACCCCCTACACTGCCCAAATACCACTGCCCTAAACCCTGAAACACCACACCAGAAAGTCCCCAAAACTGCCCGAACACCACTGCACTGCCCTAAACCTTGAAACACCCCCCTGCCACGGCCCCCTACGCTGCCCGAACACCACTGCACTGCCCTAAACCATGAAACACCACCCCAGAAAGACCCCCTCCACTGCTCGAACACCACTGCCCTAAACCCTGAAACACCACCCCCAGCAAGTGCCCCAACACTGTACGAACACCACTGCACTGCCATAAACCCTAAAACACCACACTCTGCATGACCCCCTACACCGCCCGAACACCACTGCCCAAAACCCTGAAACACCACCCCCAGCAAGACCCCCTACTCTGCCAAAACACCACTGCCCTAAACCCTGAAAGTACACCCATAGCAAGACACCCTACATTGCCCGAAAACAAATGCACTGCCCTAAAGTCTGAAACACCACCCCCAGCAAGACCCCCAACATTGTACGAACACCACTGCAATGCACTGCCCTAAACCCTAAAACACCACACCCTGCATGACCCCCTACACTGTCTGAACACCACTGAACTGCCCTAAACCCTGAAAAACCACCACCAGCACGACCTCCTACACTGCCTAAACACCACTGCGCTAAACCCTGATACACCACTCCCAGCAAGACCCCCTACACTACCAGAACACCACTGCCCTAAACCCTGAAACACCACCCCCAGCAAGACACCCTACATTGCCCGAACACCTCTGCCCTAAACCCTGAAACACCACCCCCAGCAAGACCCCCAACATTGTACGAACACCACTGCACTAAACCCTAAAACACCACACCCTGCATGACCCCCTACACTGTCCGAACACCACTGCCCTAAACCCTGAAACACCACCCCCAGCAAGACCCCCAACATTGTACGAACACCACTGAACTGCCATAAACCCTAAAACACCACACCCTGCATGACCCCCTACACTGTCCGAACACCACTGAACTGCCCTAAACCCTGAAAAACCACCACCAGCACGACCTCCTACACTGCCTGAACACCACTGCGCTAAAACCCTGAAACACCACCCCAGCTAGACCCCCTACACTACCAGAACACCACTGCCCTAAACCCTGAAACACCACCCCCAGCAAGACCCCCTACAGTACCCGAACACCTCTGCCCTAAACCCTGAAACACCACCCCCAGCAAGACTCCATACTGTGCCCGAACGCCACTGCCCTAAACCCTGAAACACCATGCATAGCAAGAAACCCTACACCGCCCAAACACAAATGCACTGCCCTAAACCCTGAAACACCACCCACAGCAAGACCCCTACACTGCCCAAAAAACCACTGCCCTAAACCCTGAAACACCACCCCAGAAAGTTCCAACACTGCCCGAACACCACTGCACTGCCCTAAACCCTGAAACACCCCCCTGCCACAGCCCCCTACACTGCCCGAACACCACTGCACTGTCCTAAACCATGAAACACCACCCCCAGCACGACCCCCTACACCGCCCGAACACCACTGCCCAAAACCCTGAAACACCACCACCAGCAAGACCCCCTACTCTGCCAAAACACCACTGCCCTAAACCCTGAAACTACACCCATAGCAAGACACCCTACATTGCCCGAAAACAAATGCACTGCCCTAAACCCTGAGACACCACCCCCAGCAACACCACCTACACTGCCCGAAAACCACTACCCTAAACCCTGAAACACCACCCCCAGCAAGACCCCCTACACTGCCCGAAAACCACTGCCCTAAACCCTGAAACACCACCCCCAGCAAGACCCCCAACATTGTAAGAAACACCACTGCACTGCCCTAAACCCTAAAACACCACACCCTGCATGACCCCCTACACTGTCCGAACACCACTGAACTGCCCTAAACCCTGAAAAACCACCACCAGCACGACCTCCTACACTGCCTGAACACCACTGCGCTAAAACCCTGAAACACCACCCCAGCTAGACCCCCTACACTACCAGAACACCACTGCCCTAAACCCTGAAACACCACCCCCAGCAAGACCCCCTACAGTGCCCGAACACCTCTGCCCTAAACCCTGAAACACCACCCCCAGCAAGACTCCATACTGTGCCCGAACGCCACTGCCCTAAACCCTGAAACACCATGCATAGCAAGAAACCCTACACTGCCCAAACACAAATGCACTGCCCTAATCCCTGAAACACCACCCACAGTAAGACCCCTACACTGCCCAAAAACCACTGCACTAAACCCTGAAACACCACCCCAGAAAGTCCCCAACATTGCCCGAACACCACTGCACTGCCCTAAACCATTAAACACCACCCCCGCACGACCCCTACACCGCCCGAACACCACTGCCCAAAACCCTGAAACACCACCCCCAGCAAGACCCCCTACTCTGCCCAAATACCACTGCCCTAAACTCTGAAACTACACCCATAGCAAGACCCCCTACATTACCAGAAAACAAATGCACTGCCCTAAACCCTGAAACACCACCCCCAGCAAGACCCCCTACACTGCCCGAAAACCACTGCCCTAAACCCTGAAACACCACCCCCAGCAAGACCCCCAACATTGTACGAACACCACTGAACTGCCATAAACCCTGAAAAACCACCACTAGCACGACCTCCTACTCTGCCTGAACACCACTGCGCTAAACCCAGAAACACCACCCCCAGCAGGACCCCCTACACTACCAGAACACCACTTCCCTAGACCCTGAAACACCACCCCCAGCAAGACCCCCTACAGTGCCCGAACACCTCTGCCCTAAACCCTGAAACACCACCCCCAGCAAGACCCCCTACACTGCCCAAATACCACTGCCCTAAACCCTGAAACACCACCCCAGAAAGTCCCCAACACTGCCCGAACACCACTGCACTGCCCTAAACCTTGAAACACCCCCCTGCCACGGCCCCCTACACTTCCCGAACACCACTGCACTGCCCTAAACCATGAAACACCACCCCAGAAAGACCCCCTCCACTGCTCGAACACCACTGCCCTAAACCCAGAAAACACCACCCCCAGCAAGTGCCCCAACACTGTACAAACACCACTGCACTGCCCTAAACCCTAAAACACCACACCCTGCATGACCCCCTACACCGCCCGAACACCACTGCCCAAAACCCTGAAACACCACCCCCAGCAAGACCCCCTACTCTGCCAAAACACCACTGCCCTAAACCCTGAAAGTACACCCATAGCAAGACACCCTACATTGCCCGAAAACAAATGCACTGCCCTAAACCCTGAAACACCACCCCCAGCAAGACCCCCAACATTGTACGAACACCACTGCACTGCACTGCCCTAAACCCTAAAACACCACCACCAGCACGACCTCCTACACTGCCTGAACACCACTGCGCTAAACCCTGATACACCACCCCCAGCAAGACCCCCTACATTGCCCGAAAACAATTGCACTGCCTTAAACCCTGAAACACTATGCATAGCAAGAAACCCTACACCGCCCAAACACAAATGCACTGCCCTAAACCCTGAAACACCACCCACAGCAAGACCCCTACACTGCCCAAAAAGCCACTGCCCTAAACCCTGAAACACCACCCCAGAAAGTTCCAACACTGCCCGAACACCACTGCACTGCCCTAAACCCTGAAACACCCCCCTGCCACAGCCCCCTACACTGCCCGAACACCACTGCACTGTCCTAAACCATGAAACACCACCCCCAGCACGACCCCCTACACCGCCCGAACACCACTGCCCAAAACCCTGAAACACCACCACCAGCAAGACCCCCTACTCTGCCAAAACACCACTGCCCTAAACCCTGAAACTACACCCATAGCAAGACACCCTACATTGCCCGAAAACAAATGCACTGCCCTAAACCCTGAGACACCACCCCCAGCAAGACCACCTACACTGCCCGAAAACCACTACCCTAAACCCTGAAACACCACCCCCAGCAAGACCCCCAACATTGTACGAACACCACTGCACTGCCCTAAACCCTAAAACACCACACCCTGCATGACCCCCTACACTGTCCGAACACCACTGAACTACCCTAAACCCTGAAATACCACCCCCAGGAAGACCCCCTAAACTACCAGAACGCCACTGCCCTAAACCCTGAAACACCACCCCCAGCAAGACCCCCTACAGTGCCTGAACACCTCTGCCCTAAACCCTGAAACACCACCGCCAGCAAGATCCCCTACTCTGCCCGAACACCACTGCCCTAAACCCTGAAACACCACGCATAGCAAGAACCCCTACACTGCCCAAACACAAATGCACTGCCCTAAACCCTGAAACACCACCCCCAGCAAGACCCTCTACACTGCCCAAATACCACTGCCCTAAACCCTGAAACACCACCCCAGAAAGTCCCCAACACTGCACGAACACCACTGCACTGCCCTAAACCCTGAAACAACCCCCTGCCACAGCCCCCTACACTGCCCGGACACCACTGCACTGCCCTAAACCATGAAACACCACCCCCAGCATGACCCCCTAGACTGCCCGAACACCACTGCACGACCCTAAACCCTGAAACACCACCCCAGAAAGACCCCGTACACTGCTCGAACACCACTGCCCTAAACCCTGAAACACCACCCCCAGAAAGACCCCTACACTGCCCAAATACCACTGCCCTAAACGGTGAAACACCACCCCAGAAAGTCCCCAACACTGTCCGAACACCACTGCACTGCCCTAAACCCTGAAACACCCCCCTGCCACGGCCCCCTACACTGCCCGAACACCACTGCACTGCCCTAAACCATGAAACACCACCCCCAGCACGACCCCCTACACTGCCCGAACACCACTGCACGACCCTAAACCCTGAAACACCACCCCAGAAAGACCCCCTACACTGCTCGAACACCACTGCCCTAAACCCTGAAACACCACCCACAGCAAGACCCCTACACTGCCCAAAAAACCACTGCCCTAAACCCTGAAACACCACCCCTAGCAAGACACCCTACATTGCCCGAAAACAATTGCACTGCCCTAAACCCTGAAACGCCATGCATAGCAAGAAACCCTACACCGCCCAAACACAAATGCACTGCCCTAAACCCTGAAACACCACCACCAGCACGACCTCCTACACTGCCTGAACACCACTGCGCTAAACCCTGAAACACCACCCCCAGCAAGACCCCCTACACTACCAGAACACCACTGCCCTAAACCCTGAAACACCACCCCCAGCAAGACCCCCTAGATTGCCCGAAAACAATTGCACTGCCCTAAACCCTGAAACGCCATGCATAGCAAGAAACCCTACACCGCCCAAACACAAATGCACTGCCCTAAACCCTGAAACACCACCCACAGCAAGACCCCTACACTGCCCAAAAAACCACTGCCCTAAACCCTGAAACACCACCCCAGAAAGTTCCAACACTGCCCGAACACCACTGCACTGCCCTAAACCCTGAAACACCCCCCTGCCACTTCCCCCTACACTGCCCGAACACAACTGCACTAAACCATGAAACACCACCCCCAGCACGACCCCCTACACCGCCCGAACACCACTGCCCAAAACCCTGAAACACCATCCCCAGCAAGACCCCCTACTCTGCCAAAACACCACTGCCCTAAACCCTGAAACTACACCCATAGCAAGACACCCTACATTGCCTGAAAACAAATGCACTGCCCTAAACCCTGAAACACCACCCCCAGCAAGACCCCCTACACTGCCCGAAAACCACTGCCCTAAACCCTGAAACACCACCCCCAGCAAGACCCCCAACATTGTACGAACACCACTGCACTGCCCTAAACCCTAAAACACCACACCCTGCATGACCCCCTACACTGTCCGAACACCACTGAACTGCCCTAAACCCTGAAAAACCACCACCAGCACGACCTCCTACACTGCCTGAACACCACTGCGCTAAAACCCTGAAACACCACCCCAGCTAGACCCCCTACACTACCAGAACACCACTGCCCTAAACCCTGAAACACCACCCCCAGCAAGACCCCCTACAGTGCCCGAACACCTCTGCCCTAAACCCTGAAACACCACCCCCAGCAAGACTCCATACTGTGCCCGAACGCCACTGCCCTAAACCCTGAAACACCATGCATAGCAAGAAACCCTACACTGCCCAAACACAAATGCACTGCCCTAAACCCTGAAACACCACCCACAGTAAGACCCCTACACTGCCCAAAAACCACTGCACTAAACCCTGAAACACCACCCCAGAAAGTCCCCAACATTGCCCGAACACCACTGCACTGCCCTAAACCATTAAACACCACCCCCGCACGACCCCTACACCGCCCGAACACCACTGCCCAAAACCCTGAAACACCACCCCCAGCAAGACCCCCTACTCTGCCCAAATACCACTGCCCTAAACTCTGAAACTACACCCATAGCAAGACCCCCTACATTACCAGAAAACAAATGCACTGCCCTAAACCCTGAAACACCACCCCCAGCAAGACCCCCTACACTGCCCGAAAACTACTGCCCTAAACCCTGAAACACCACCCCCAGCAAGACCCCCAACATTGTACGAACACCACTGCACTGTCCAAACACCACTGAACTGCCATAAACCCTGAAAAACCACCACTAGCACAACCTCCTACTCTGCCTGAACACCACTGCGCTAAACCCAGAAACACCACCCCCAGCAAGACCCCCTACACTACCAGAACACCACTTCCCTAGACCCTGAAACACCACCCCCAGCAAGACCCCCTACACTGCCCAAATACCACTGCCCTAAACCCTGAAACACCACCCCAGAAAGTCCCCAACACTGCCCGAACACCACTGCACTGCCCTAAACCTTGAAACACCCCCCTGCCACGGCCCCCTACACTGCCCGAACACCACTGCACTGCCCTAAACCATGAAACACCACCCCAGAAAGACCCCCTCCACTGCTCGAACACCACTGCCCTAAACCCTGAAACACCACCCCCAGCAAGTGCCCCAACACTGTACAAACACCACTGCACTGCCCTAAACCCTAAAACACCACACCCTGCATGACCCCCTACACCGCCCGAACACCACTGCCCAAAACCCTGAAACACCACCCCCAGCAAGACCCCCTACTCTGCCAAAACACCACTGCCCTAAACCCTGAAAGTACACCCATAGCAAGACACCCTACATTGCCCGAAAACAAATGCACTGCCCTAAACCCTGAAACACCACCCCCAGCAAGACCCCCAACATTGTACGAACACCACTGCACTGCACTGCCCTAAACCCTAAAACACCACACCCTGCATGACCCCCTACACTGTCTGAACACTACTGAACTGCCCTAAACCCTGAAAAACCACCACCAGCATGACCTCCTACACTGCCTGAACACCACTGCGCTAAACCCTGATACACCACCCCCAGCAAGACCCCCTACACTACCAGAACACCACTGCCCTAAACCCTGAAACACCACCCCCAGCAAGACACCCTACATTGCCCGAAAACAATTGCACTGCCTTAAACCCTGAAACACCATGCATAGCAAGAAACCCTACACCGCCCAAACACAAATGCACTGCCCTAAACCCTGAAACACCACCCACAGCAAGACCCCTACACTGCCCAAAAAACCACTGCCCTAAACCCTGAAACACCACCCCAGAAAGTTCCAACACTGCCCGAACACCACTGCACTGCCCTAAACCCTGAAACACCCCCCTGCCACAGCCCCCTACACTGCCCGAACACCACTGCACTGTCCTAAACCATGAAACACCACCCCCAGCACGACCCCCTACTCTGCCAAAACACCACTGCCCAAAACCCTGAAACACCACCCCCAGCAAGACCCCCTACTCTGCCAAAACACCACTGCCCTAAACCCTGAAACACCACCGCCAGCAAGATCCCCTACTCTGCCCGAACACCACTGCCCTAAACCCTGAAACACCACGCATAGCAAGAACCCCTACACTGCCCAAACACAAATGCACTGCCCTAAACCCTGAAACACCACCCCCAGCAAGACCCCCTACACTGCCCAAATACCACTGCCCTAAACCCTGAAACACCACCCCAGAAAGTCCCCAACACTGCACGAACACCACTGCACTGCCCTAAACCCTGAAACAACCCCCTGCCACGGCCCCCTACACTGCCCGAACACCACTGCACTGCCCTAAGCCATGAAACACCACCCCCAGCATGACCCCCTAGACTGCCCGAACACCACTGCACGACCCTAAACCCTGAAACACCACCCCAGAAAGACCCCCTACACTGCTCGAACACCACTGCCCTAAACCCTGAAACACCACCCCCAGAAAGACCCCTACACTGCCCAAATACCACTGCCCTAAACGCTGAAACACCACCCCAGAAAGTCCCCAACACTGTCCGAACACCACTGCACTGCCCTAAACCCTGAAACACCCCCCTGCCATGGCCCCCTACACTGCCCGAACACCACTGCACTGCCCTAAACCATGAAACACCACCCCCAGCACGACCCCCTACACTGCCCGAACACCACTGCACGACCCTAAACCCTGAAACACCACCCCAGAAAGACCCCCTACACTGCTCGAACACCACTGCCCTAAACCCTGAAACACCACCCACAGCAAGACCCCTACACTGCCCAAAAAACCACTGCCCTAAACCCTGAAACACCACCCCTAGCAAGACACCCTACATTGCCCGAAAACAATTGCACTGCCCTAAACCCTGAAACGCCATGCATAGCAAGAAACCCTACACCGCCCAAACACAAATGCACTGCCCTAAACCCTGAAACACCACCACCAGCACGACCTCCTACACTGCCTGAACACCACTGCGCTAAACCCTGAAACACCACCCCCAGCAAGACCCCCTACACTACCAGAACACCACTGCCCTAAACCCTGAAACACCACCCCCAGCAAGACCCCCTAGATTGCCCGAAAACAATTGCACTGCCCTAAACCCTGAAACGCCATGCATAGCAAGAAACCCTACACCGCCCAAACACAAATGCACTGCCCTAAACCCTGAAACACCACCCACAGCAAGACCCCTACACTGCCCAAAAAAACACTGCCCTAAACCCTGAAACACCACCCCAGAAAGTTCCAACACTGCCCGAACACCACTGCACTGCCCTAAACCCTGAAACACCCCCCTGCCATGGCCCCCTACACTGCCCGAACACAACTGCACTAAACCATGAAACACCACCCCCAGCACGACCCCCTACACCGCCCGAACACCACTGCCCAAAACCCTGAAACACCATCCCCAGCAAGACCCCCTACTCTGCCAAAACACCACTGCCCTAAACCCTGAAACTACACCCATAGCAAGACACCCTACATTGCCTGAAAACAAATGCACTGCCCTAAACCCTGAAACACCACCCCCAGCAAGACCCCCTACACTGCCCGAAAACCACTGCCCTAAACCCTGAAACACCACCCCCAGCAAGACCCCCAACATTGTACGAACACCACTGCACTGCCCTAAACCCTAAAACACCACACCCTGCATGACCCCCTACACTGTCCGAACACCACTGAACTGCCCTAAACCCTGAAAAACCACCACCAGCACGACCTCCTACACTGCCTGAACACCACTGCGCTAAAACCCTGAAACACCACCCCAGCTAGACCCCCTACACTACCAGAACACCACTGCCCTAAACCCTGAAACACCAGCCCCAGCAAGACCCCCTACAGTGCCCGAACACCTCTGCCCTAAACCCTGAAACACCACCCCCAGCAAGACTCCATACTGTGCCCGAACGCCACTGCCCTAAACCCTGAAACACCATGCATAGCAAGAAACCCTACACTGCCCAAACATAAATGCACTGCCCTAAACCCTGAAACACCACCCACAGTAAGACCCCTACACTGCCCAAAAACCACTGCACTAAACCCTGAAACACCACCCCAGAAAGTCCCCAACATTGCCCGAACACCACTGCACTGCCCTAAACCATTAAACACCACCCCCGCACGACCCCTACACCGCCCGAACACCACTGCCCAAAACCCTGAAACACCACCCCCAGCAAGACCCCCTACTCTGCCCAAATACCACTGCCCTAAACTCTGAAACTACACCCATAGCAAGACCCCCTACATTACCAGAAAACAAATGCACTGCCCTAAACCCTGAAACACCACCCCCAGCAAGACCTCCTACACTGCCCGAAAACCACTGCCCTAAACCCTGAAACACCACCCCCAGCAAGACCCCCAACATTGTACGAACACCACTGCACTGTCCAAACACCACTGAACTGCCATAAACCCTGAAAAACCACCACTAGCACGACCTCCTACTCTGCCTGAACACCACTGCGCTAAACCCAGAAACACCACCCCCAGCAAGACCCCCTACACTACCAGAACACCACTTCCCTAGACCCTGAAACACCACCCCCAGCAAGACCCCCTACACTGCCCAAATACCACTGCCCTAAACCCTGAAACACCACCCCAGAAAGTCCCCAACACTGCCCGAACACCACTGCACTGCCCTAAACCTTGAAACACCCCCCTGCCACGGCCCCCTACACTGCCCGAACACCACTGCACTGCCCTAAACCATGAAACACCACCCCAGAAAGACCCCCTCCACTGCTCGAACACCACTGCCCTAAACCCTGAAACACCACCCCCAGCAAGTGCCCCAACACTGTACAAACACCACTGCACTGCCCTGAACCCTAAAACACCACACCCTGCATGACCCCCGACACCGCCCGAACACCACTGCCCAAAACCCTGAAACACCACCCCCAGCAAGACCCCCTACTCTGCCAAAACACCACTGCCCTAAACCCTGAAAGTACACCCATAGCAACACACCCTACATTGCCCGAAAACAAATGCACTGCCCTAAACCCTGAAACACCACCCCCAGCAAGACCCCCAACATTGTACGAACACCACTGCACTGCACTGCCCTAAACCCTAAAACACCACACCCTGCATGACCCCCTACACTGTCTGAACACCACTGAACTGCCCTAAACCCTGAAAAACCACCACCAGCATGACCTCCTACACTGCCTGAACACCACTGCGCTAAACCCTGATACACCACCCCCAGCAAGACCCCCTACACTACCAGAACACCACTGCCCTAAACCCTGAAACACCACCCCCAGCAAGACACCCTACATTGCCCGAAAACAATTGCACTGCCTTAAACCCTGAAACACCATGCATAGCAAGAAACCCTACACCGCCCAAACACAAATGCACTGCCCTAAACCCTGAAACACCACCCACAGCAAGACCCCTACACTGCCCAAAAAACCACTGCCCTAAACCCTGAAACACCACCCCAGAAAGTTCCAACACTGCCCGAACACCACTGCACTGCCCTAAACCTTGAAACACCCCCCTGCCACGGCCCCCTACACTGCCCGAACACCACTGCACTGCCCTAAACCATGAAACACCACCCCAGAAAGACCCCCTCCACTGCTCGAACACCACTGCCCTAAACCCTGAAACACCACCCCCAGCAAGACCCCCTACACTGCCCAAATACCACTGCCCTAAACCCTGAAACACCACCCCAGAAAGTCCCCAACACTGCCCGAACACCACTGCACTGCCCTAAACCTTGAAACACCCCCCTGCCACGGCCCCCTACACTGCCCGAACACCACTGCACTGCCCTAAACCATGAAACACCACCCCAGAAAGACCCCCTCCACTGCTCGAACACCACTGCCCTAAACCCTGAAACACCACCCCCAGCAAGTGCCCCAACACTGTACAAACACCACTGCACTGCCCTGAACCCTAAAACACCACACCCTGCATGACCCCCGACACCGCCCGAACACCACTGCCCAAAACCCTGAAACACCACCCCCAGCAAGACCCCCTACTCTGCCAAAACACCACTGCCCTAAACCCTGAAAGTACACCCATAGCAACACACCCTACATTGCCCGAAAACAAATGCACTGCCCTAAACCCTGAAACACCACCCCCAGCAAGACCCCCAACATTGTACGAACACCACTGCACTGCACTGCCCTAAACCCTAAAACACCACACCCTGCATGACCCCCTACACTGTCTGAACACCACTGAACTGCCCTAAACCCTGAAAAACCACCACCAGCATGACCTCCTACACTGCCTGAACACCACTGCGCTAAACCCTGATACACCACCCCCAGCAAGACCCCCTACACTACCAGAACACCACTGCCCTAAACCCTGAAACACCACCCCCAGCAAGACACCCTACATTGCCCGAAAACAATTGCACTGCCTTAAACCCTGAAACACCATGCATAGCAAGAAACCCTACACCGCCCAAACACAAATGCACTGCCCTAAACCCTGAAACACCACCCACAGCAAGACCCCTACACTGCCCAAAAAACCACTGCCCTAAACCCTGAAACACCACCCCAGAAAGTTCCAACACTGCCCGAACACCACTGCACTGCCCTAAACCCTGAAACACCCCCTGCCACAGCCCCCTACACTGCCCGAACACCACTGCACTGTCCTAAACCATGAAACACCACCCCCAGCACGACCCCCTACTCTGCCAAAACACCACTGCCCTAAACCCTGAAACTACACCCATAGCAAGACACCCTACATTGCCCGAAAACAAATGCACTGCCCTAAACCCTGAGACACCACCCCCAGCAAGACCCCCTACACTGCCCGAAAACCACTACCCTAAACCCTGAAACACCACCCCCAGCAAGACCCCCAACATTGTACGAACACCACTGCACTGCCCTAAACCCTAAAACACCACACCCTGCATGACCCCCTACACTGTCCGAACACCACTGAACTGCCCTAAACCCTGAAACACCACCCCCAGGAAGACCCCCTACACTACCAGAACGCCACTGCCCTAAACCCTGAAACACCACCCCCAGCAAGACCCCCTACAGTGCCTGAACACCTCTGCCCTAAACCCTGAAACACCACCGCCAGCAAGATCCCCTACTCTGCCCGAACACCACTGCCCTAAACCCTGAAACACCACACATAGCAAGATCCCCTACACTGCCCAAACACAAATGCACTGCCCTAAACCCTGAAACACCACCCCCAGCAAGACCCCCTACACTGCCCAAATACCACTGCCCTAAACCCTGAAACACCACCCCAGAAAGACCCCCTACACTGCCCAAATACCACTGCCCTAAACCCTGAAACACCACCCCAGAAAGTCCCCAACACTGTCCGAACACCACTGCACTGCCCTAAACCCTGAAACACCCCCCTGCCACGACCCCCTACACTGCCCGAACACCACTGCACTTCCCTAAACCATGAAACACCACCCCCAGCACGACCCCCTACACTGCCCGAACACCACTGCACGACCCTAAACCCTGAAACACCACCCCAGAAAGACCCCCTACACTGCTCGAACACCACTGCCCTAAACCCTGAAACACCACCCACAGCAAGACCCCTACACTGCCCAAAAAACCACTGCCCTAAACCCTGAAACACCACCCCCAGCAAGACACCCTACATTGCCCGAAAACAATTGCACTGCCCTAAACCCTGAAACGCCATGCATAGCAAGAAACCCTACACCGCCCAAACACAAATGCACTGCCCTAAACCCTGAAACACCACCCACGGCAAGACCCCTACACTGCCCAAAAAACCACTGCCCTAAACCCTGAAACACCACCCCAGAAAGTGCCCAACACTGCACGAACACCACTGCACTGCCCTAAACCCTGAAACATCCCCCTGCCACGGCCCCCTACACTGCCCAAACACCACTCCACTGCCCTAAACCATGAAACACCACCCCCAGCATGACCCCCTAGACTGCCCGAACACCACTGCACGACCCTAAACCCTGAAACACCACCCCAGAAAGACCCCCTACACTACCAGAACACCACTGCCCTAAACCCTGAAACACCACCACCAGCACGACCTCCTCCACTGCCTGAACACCACTGCGCTAAACCCTGAAACACCACCCCCAGCAAGACCCCCTACACTACCAGAACACCACTGCCCTAAACCCTGAAACACCACCCCCAGCAAGACACCCTACATTGCCCGAAAACAATTGCACTGCCCTAAACCCTGAAACGCCATGCATAGCAAGAAACCCTACACCGCCTAAACACAAATGCACTGCCCTAAACCCTGAAACACCACCCACAGCAAGACCCCTACACTGCCCAAAAAACCACTGCCCTAAACCCTGAAACACCACCCCAGAAAGTTCCAACACTGCCCGAACACCACTGCACTGCCCTAAACCCTGAAACACCCCCCTGCCACGGCCCCCTACACTGCCCGAACACCACTGCACTGCCCTAAACCATGAAACACCACCCCCTGCACGACCCCCTACACCGCCCGAACACCACGGCCCAAAACCCTGAAACACCACCCCCAGCAAGACCCCCTACTCTGCCAAAACACCACTGCCCTAAACCCTGAAACTACACCCATAGCAAGACACCCTACATTGCCCGAAAACAAATGCACTGCCCTAAACCCTGAGACACCACCCCCAGCAAGACCCCCTACACTGCCCGAAAACCACTGCCCTAAACCCTGAAACACCACCCCCAGCAAGACCCCCAACATTGTACGAACACCACTGCACTGCCCTAAACCCTAAAACACCACACCCTGCATGACCCCCTAGACTGTCCGAACACCACTGAACTGCCCTAAACCCTGAAACACCACCCCCAGGAAGACCCCCTACAGTGCCTGAACACTTCTGCCCTAAACCCTGAAACACCACCTCCAGCAAGATCCCCTACTCTGTCTGAACACCACTGCCCTAAACCCTGAAACACCACGCATAGCAAGAACCTCTACACTGCTCAAACACAAATGCACTGCCCTAAACCCTGAAACACCACCCCCAGCAAGACCCCCTACACTGCCCAAATACCACTGCCCTAAACCCTGAAACACCACCCCAGAAAGTCTCCAACACTGCCCGAACACCACTGCACTGCCCTAAACCCTGAAACACCCCCCTGCCACGGCCCGAACACCACTGCACTGCCCTAAACCCTGAAACACCAGCCAGCACGACCCCTACACTGCCCGAACACCACTGCACTGCCCAGAACCCTGAAACACCATCCCCAGCATGTCCGCTGGAGGCACATTGTTTATAGGCAGAAGGAGGAAGGGAGAGGGCGTGCCCAGCGCTCGTGGGTGTGTCCTGGAACTCCCCGGGAACTCCCCAGGACACACCCACGAGCGCTGGGCACGCCCTCTCCCTTCCTCCTTCTGCCTATAAACAATGTGCCTCCAGCGGACGCGCAGCGGACGAGCGCAGCGGGCGCGCCGATGGCGCGCCAAAGGCGCGCCTAAGGCAAGCCCGTCTGCGCCCGTCCGCGTCCGACTGGGGCTCGGGGCTAGTCACTCTGCCCTTCCTATCCTTGTAACTCAATATTCCTCTGCGGATATTCTCAAACTGCACGCCGCCTGGCCGCTGGCCCCCGCTACATGTTCACAGCTCAACCTCTTGGGGTTAGCTTGTACTCGTCGCTCCTTTCCCGAGTTAGCTGCTCGTTCACACGCCATCGTCCCTTCTATCTCTCCTCACCCTCCCTCCCGGCGTCCGCTTCGTAATCTGGAACTCAAAGTATGTTACCTCAATACTCGCTCATTAGCAAAGCATCAGATTGAAATTTTCCACCTTCTCGACACCGACAGCCCCGACATTTTATTTCTCACCGAAACCTGGTTGCATGACGGCTCCTCCCCTGACGTTCTGGCCGCCATCCCTCTTGGCTACTATATCATTCAAAGCAATCGGGCCTCCGGCAAACCTGGAGGTGGCGTAGCTGCCATCATTAAACATCCTCTCAGGTTTTCTGTCATTACCACCTCTTGCATCCCCCAGGTTGACTGTCTTGTCGTTAGACTAGATTCTTCTGCACCCCCCCTCATTTGCGTCTTAGTTTACCGTCCCCCACAACCTATGCCAGACTTTCCATCCCTGTTTGGAGATCTTCTCTCCCAGATAACTATTAATAACTCCAAAATTCTTGTCCTCGGGGACTTCAACTATTGGCCCCTGGACGAGAAGGAAAGCGCCTGTTCGGCAGCCTTCTCTGAGCTATTGCGCAGCCTTAATTGCTGCCAACATGTTAATGCTGCCACTCATACCAGTGGACATATCCTTGACCAGGTCTGGTCCTCCAATCTTGTGATATCGGCCCTTCTCATCTCGCCATGTGCCTGGTCCGACCATTTCTCTATTGTTTTTTCCCTCAAAATCCTTTCTCCCCCTAGTAATTCCCTTGATTCTAACCACTCAGCCCGTAACTGGAACAAAGCGGACATCGACCACTTCTTTCATTTACTTAGGACCTCCATCCCCTTGGAATCCGACTCTGTGGACACCCATGCTCAGAACCTAAACCTCTGGCTCGAGTCGGCCAGTGACGTGGTCGCTCCCCTCAAACGGATCAAACTTAGACGTCTCCACGACGCACAAAAATGGTTCTCTGAGGACCTAAAAGCCCTAAAACTCGGCCTTAGGCAAGCCGAGCGCCAGTGGCGTAAAAATTACTCCCCCGTAGCAAGGGCAGAGTTCTTGTCCCTTCTTAAAGGCTATAAAGCCGCCATTGCGTCCGCAAAAACTTCACACTTCTCCAATAAAATCATGGAGTCAGCCAATAAAGCTAAAAACATCTTTGCGATCGTCGAGGAACTATCCCATCCTGACAGAGTGTCCATTAAACCCTTCCCTTCCCAGACGCTCTGCGATTCCCTCAACCACTTCTTCATTGAGAAGGTTGCAAAAATTAAAAACGGTATCCAGGCACCGCCCATCCCGTTCCCCTGCCTGTCTCCAGCTCCCCCCTGTGTAGACCCCTCTCTTTCTCCGCACCTTTCACGGATCCCTGTCATCACGGAATTGGAGTTTCCTGCCCTCCTCAGCAAAGTCTCCTCTGGATCCCCCACTGACTGCTGCCCCCCCAAGATCTTATGCAAGGCCTTCTTGGCCTGCCCCGCTCCCCCTTTGGCTCTCCTGAATTCCTCCCTCACCTCTGGCCAAGTTCCCTGCATCTTCAAGAGAGCAGAAGTGGTACCTATTTTGAAAAAACCGACTGCGGACCCAACAGTTATGAGTAATTTTCGCCCCATCTCCCTCCTCCCCTATCTTGGAAAGGTTCTCGAGACCCACGTCACTAACATTCTGAGCTCCCATGTCGAGCGTTCCCATTTTCTTGACCCCCAACAAGCCGGATTTAGGCCTGCTCACTCCACCGAGATGGTCATACTCTCCGTTATGGAAGAACTACGAAGAGGAGCCGACTCTAACATCTGCCAGGCCCTGGTTCTCCTGGACTTGTCGGCCGCCTTTGACACGGTCGACCATGCGATCTTGGTCGACCGTGTCAGACAGGCCGGGATCGAGGGTACTGCCCTTGATTGGGTTCGCTCGTTTCTCTCCCGCCGCCAACAAGCGGTTCGTCTGTCACAGTTCTCCGCAGACAAGGTCGATTTGACCTGTGGTGTGCCTCAGGGATCCTCCTTGTCCCCTCTACTTTTCAATCTTTACCTCACTCCCCTGATCAGCTCTCTCCGAGACAAAAATGTATCTGCATTTAATTATGCAGACGACATTCAATTAGTTTTCAATATCGACTCCTCGGACCAGTCAATTACCGATTTTCAAACCACCCTCTGTCACATCAGAAACTGGATGGGGGCTAACCATTTGAAACTGAATCCCGACAAGACCGAACTGGTTCTTGTCGGAGGCCCTTCCAATCCTTGGAACTCTAACTTCTGGCCCATCAGTCTGGGTTCGCCTCCCCGTCCTTCCACCTCGGCAAAAAGTCTGGGAGTCATCATCAGTAATGACCTCTCAATGAAACCTCAGATTAACGCCACTGTCTCTGCCTGTTTTTTTCAGCTGCGTAAAATCCGCAAAATTGCTCGCTTTCTTACTACGGAAGCCCTCACTCTGGCCCTCTTAGCTCTAGTGATTTCCAGAATCGACTACGCCAATTCCCTATATGTAGGCATCCCTGACTATCAGCAAAAGCGCTTGCAACTCGTCCAGAATCAGGCAGCCCGCCTCATTTTCCATCAACCTAGGCACTGTCACACTCGCCCTTTGTTAAAATCCTTGCATTGGCTCCCTGTCTCAGAACGTTGCAAATTCAAGCTGGGGTGCCTCATCTTCAAATCCTTGGCTGGTCTCAGCCCTGTGTTTATTTCTTCTCTCATCCACCCCTATGTTCCTACTCGCAATCTGCGCTCGGCCCATCTGGCCCTCCTCAAAGTTCCCAGAATTAAGCGCAAGAAACGGGGCGGTCTTAGATTTTCGTTTCTCGCCCCGTCTTTTTGGAACATTCTCCCCTTGGATATAAGATTGGCCCCATCTTATCCCCACTTTAGATCTCTTCTCAAGACTCACTTCTTCCGTTTCGCTTATAACTAACTTCTCCCCCTTCTTTTTCTCCCACCCCTTCCTCCCCAGGTAGCTGCTTACCCTAGCGCCAAGAAACCGCATGGTGAACGTCGCGCTTTACAAGTTTCTTTTACATTACATTACATTACATTACAGCACGACACCCTACACTGCCCAAACACCACTGCACTGCCCTAAACCCTGAAACACCAGCCAGCACGACCCCTTACACTGCCCAAACACCACTGCACCACTGCCCTAAACCCTGAAACACCACCCCCAGCAAGTCCCCCTACACTGCCAGAACACCACTGCCCTAAACCCTGAGACAACACCCCCAGCATGACCCCTTAC
Organism: Triturus cristatus; assembly: GCF_964204655.1. Lineage (NCBI taxonomy): Eukaryota > Metazoa > Chordata > Amphibia > Caudata > Salamandridae > Triturus > Triturus cristatus. Next base: position 721,008,971 of record NC_140579.1, read on the forward strand.
ACTGTCCGAACACCACTGCACTGCCCTAAACCCTGAAACACCACTCCCAGAAAGACCCCCTACACTGCCCGAACACCACTCCCCTAAACCTTGAAACACCACCCGCAGCAGGACCTCCTACACTGCCCGAACACCACTGCCCTAAAACCTGAAACACCACGCCCAGCAAGAACCCCTAGACCGCCCGAACACCACTGCCCTAAACCCTGAAACACCACCCCCAGCAAGACCCCCTACACCACCCGAACACAACTGCCCAAAACCCTGAAACACCACCCCAGTAAGACCCCCCTACTCTGCCCGAACACCACTGCCCTAAACCTTGAAACACCACCCATAGCAAGACCCCCTACATTGCCCGAAAACAATTGCACTGCCCTAAACCCTGAAACGCCATGCATAGCAAGAAACCCTACATCGCCCAAACACAAATGCACTGCCCTAAACCCTGAAACACCACCCACAGCAAGACCCCTACACTGCCCAAAAAACCACTGCCCTAAACCCTGAAACATCACCCCAGAAAGTTCCAACACTGCCCGAACACCACTGCACTGCCCTAAACCCTGAAACACCCCCCTGCCACGGCCCCCTACACTGCCCGAACACCACTGCACTGCCCTAAACCATGAAACACCACCCCCAGCACGACGCCCTACACCGCCAAAACACCACTGCCCTAAACCCTGAAAGTACACCCATAGCAAGACACCCTACATTGCCCGAAAACAAATGCACTGCCCTAAACCCTGAAACGCCACCCACAGCAAGACCCCCTACATTGCCCGAAAACAATTGCACTGCCCTAAACCCTGAAACGCCATGCATAGCAAGAAACCCTACACCGCCCAAACACAAATGCACTGCCCTAAACCCTGAAACACCACCCCCAGCAAGACCCCCTACACTGCCCGAAAACCACTGCCCTAAACTCTGAAACACCACCCCCAGCAAGACCCCCAACATTGTACGAACACCACTGCACTGCCCTAAACCCTAAAACACCACACCCTGCATGACCCCCTACACTGTCCGAACACCACTGAACTGCCCTAAACCCTGAAAAACCACCACCAGCACGACCTCCTACACTACCTGAACACCACTGCGCTAAACCCTGAAACACCACCCCCAGCAAGACCCCCTACACTACCAGAACACCACTGCCCTAAACCCTGAAACACCACCCCCAGCAAGACACCCTACATTGCCCGAAAACAATTGCACTGCCTTAAACCCTGAAACACCATGCATAGCAAGAAACCCTACACCGCCCAAACACAAATGCACTGCCCTAAACCCTGAAACACCACCCACAGCAAGACCCCTACACTGCCCAAAAAACCACTGCCCTAAACCCTGAAACACCACCCCAGAAAGTTCCAACACTGCCTGAACACCACTGCACTGCCGTAAACCCTGAAACACCCCCCTGCCACGGCCCCCTACACTGCCCGAACACCACTGCACTAAACCATGAAACACCACCCCCAGCACGACCCCCTACACCGCCCGAACACCACTGCCCAAAACCCTGAAACACCACCCCCAGCAAGACCCCCTACTCTGCCAAAACACCACTGCCCTAAACCCTGAAACTACACCCATAGCAAGACACCCTACATTGCCTGAAAACAAATGCACTGCCCTAAACCCTGAAACACCACCCCCAGCAAGACCCCCTACACTGCCCGAAAACCACTGCCCTAAACCCTGAAACACCACCCCCAGCAAGACCCCCAACATTGTACGAACACCACTGCACTGCCCTAAACCCTAAAACACCACACCCTGCATGACCCCCTACACTGTCCGAACACCACTGAACTGCCCTAAACCCTGAAAAACCACCACCAGCACGACCTCCTACACTGCCTGAACACCACTGCGCTAAAACCCTGAAACACCACCCCCAGCTAGACCCCCTACACTACCAAAACACCACTGCCCTAAACCCTGAAACACCACCCCCAGCAAGTCCCCCTACAGTGCCCGAACACCTCTGCCCTAAACCCTGAAACACCACCCCCAGCAAGACTCCATACTGTGCCCGAACGCCACTGCCCTAAACCCTGAAACACCAGGCATAGCAAGAACCCCTACACTGCCCAAACACAAATGCACTGCCCTAATCCCTGAAACACCACCACCAGCAAGACCCCCTACACTGCTCAAATACCACTGCCCTAAACCCTGAAACACCACCCCAGAAAGTCCCCAACACTGCCCGAACGCCACTGCACTGCCCTAAACCATGAAACACCACCCCCAGCACGACCACCTACATTGCCCGAACACCACTGCACGACCCTAAACCCTGAAACACCACCCGCTGCATGACCCCCTACATTGCCCAAACACCACTGCTGCACTGCCCTAAACCCTGAAACACCACCCCCACCTACACTGCCAGAACACCACTGCCCTAAACCCTGAAACACCACCCACAGCATGACCCCCTACACTGCCCGAACACCACTGCACTGCCCTAAACCCTGAAAAACCACCCCCAGCACGACCCCCAACACTGACCGAACACCACTGCACTGCCCTAAACCATAAAGCACCACCCCCTGCACAACCCACAACACTGCACGAACACCACTGCACTGCCCTAAACCCTCAAACACCAGCCCCCGTACGACCCCCTACACTGCCCGAACACCACTGCACTGCCTTAAACCCTGAAACACCAGCCCCAGCACGACCCCCTACACTGCCCAAATACCAATGCACTGCCCTAAACCTTGAAACACAACCCAGCACGACCCCCTACACTGCCCGAACACCACTGCACTGCCCTAAACCCTGAAACACCACTCCCAGAAAGACCCCCTACAATGCCCGAACACCACTGCCCTAAACCCTGAAACACCACCCCCAGCAGGACCCCCTACACTGCCCGAACACCACTGCCCTAAACCCTGAAACACCACCCTCAGCAAGACCCCCTACACTGCCTGAAAACCACTGCCCTAAACCCTGAAACACCACCCCCAGCAAGACCCCCAACACTGTACGAACACCAATGCACTGCCCTAAACCCTAAAACACCACACCCTGCATGACCCCCTACACTGTCCGAACACCACTGAACTGCCCTAAACCCTGAAACACCACCACCAGCACGAACTCCTACACTGCCTGAACACCACTGCGCTAAACCCTGAAACACCACCCCCAGCAAGACCCCCTACACTACCAAAACACCACTGCCCAAACCCTGAAACACCACCCCCAGCAAGACCCCCTACAGTGCCCGAACACCTCTGCCCTAAACCCTGAAACACCACCCCCAGCAAGACCCCCTACTCTGCCCGAACACCACTGCCCTAAACCCTGAAACACCACGCATAGCAAGAACCCCTACACTGCCCAAACACAAATGCACTGCCCTAAACCCTGAAACAGCACCCCCAGCAAGACCTCATACACTGCCCAAATACCACTGCCCTAAACCCTGAAACACCACCCCAGAAAGTCCCCAACACTGCCCGAACACCACTGCACTGCCCTAAACCCTGAAACACCCCCCTGCCACGGCCCCCTACACTGCCTGAACACCACTGCGCTAAACCCTGAAACACCACCCCCAGCAAGACCCCCTACAGTGCCCGAACACCTGTGCCCCAAACCCTGAAACACCACCCCAGAAAGTCCCCAACACTGCCCGAACACCACTGCACTGCCCTAAACCCTGAAACACCCCCCTGCCACGGCTGCCTACACTGCCCGAACACCACTGCACTGCCCTAAACCATGAAACACCACCCCCAGCACGACCCTTACACTGCCCGAACACCACTGCACGACCCTAAACCCTGAAACATCACCCCAGAAAGACCCCCTACACTGCTCAAACACCACTGCCCTAAACCCTGAAACACCACCCCCAGAAAGACCCCCTACACTGCCCGAATACCACTTCCCTAAAACCTGAAACACCACCCCCTGCAAGACCCCCTACGCTGTCCGAACACCACTGTACTGCCCTAAACGGTGAAATACAACCCCCTGCATGAACCTCTACACTGCCCGAACACCACTGCACTGCCCTAAACCCTCAAACACCACCCCCTGCATGACCCCCTACATTGCCCGAACACCACTGCACTGCCCTAAACCCTGAAACACCTCCCACAGCATGACCCCCTACACTGCCCGAACACCACTGCACTGCCCTAAACCCTGAAACACCACCGCCAGCAAGACCCCCTACACTGCCCGAACACCACTGCACTGCCCTAAACCCTGAAATACCAGCCCCCGCACGACCCCCTACACTGCCCGAAAACCACTGTACTGCCCAGAACCCTGAAACACCATCCCCAGCAGGACCCCCTACACTGCCCGAACACCACTGCACTGCCTTAAACCCTGAAACACCAGACCCAGCATGACCCCCTACACTGCCCAAACACCACTGCACTGCCCTAAACCCTGAAACACCAGCCAGCACGACCCCATACACTGCCCGAACACCACTGCCCTAAACCCTGAAATACCACCCCCAGCATGACCCCCTACACTGTCCAAACACCACTGCACTGCCCTAAACCCTGAAACACCACTCCCAGAAAGACCCCCTACACTGCCCGAACACCACTGTCCTAAACCCTGAAACACCACCCCCAGCAGGACCCCCTACACTGCCCGAACACCTCTGCCCTAAACCCTGAAACACCACCCCCAGCAAGACCCCCTACTCTGCCTGAACACCACTGCCCTAAACCCTGAAACACCATCTATAGCAAGAAACCCTACACTGCCCAAACACAAATGCACTGCCCTAAACCCTGAAACACCACCCTCAGCAAGACCCCTACACTGCCCAAACACCACTGCACTAAACCCTGAAGCACCACCCCAGAAAGTCCCCAACACTGCCCGAAACCCACTGCACTGCCCTAAACCCTGAAACACCCCCCTGCCACGGCCCCCTACACTGCCCGAACACCACTGCACTGCCCTAAACCATGAAACACCACCCCCAGCATGACCCCCTACACCGCCCGAACACCACTGCCCAAAACCCTGAAACACCACCCCAGCAAGACCCCCTACTCTGCCCAAACACCACTGCCCTAAACCCTGAAACTACACCCATAGCAAGACCCCCTACATTGCCCCAAAACAAATGCACTGCCCTAAACCCTGAAACACCACCCCAGCAAGACCCCCTACACTGACCGAAAACCACTGCCCTAAACCCTAAAACACCACCCCCAGCAAGACCCCCAACATTGTACGAACACCACTGCACTGCCCTAAACCCTAAAATACCACACCCTGCATGACCCCCTACACTGTCCGAACACCACTGAACTGCCATAAACCCTGAAAAACCACCACCAGCACGACCTCCTAACTCTGCCTGAACACCACTGCGCTAAACCATGAAACACCACCCCCATCAAGACCCCCTACACTACCAGAACACCACTGCCCTAAACCCTGAAACACCACCCCCAGCAAGACCCCCTACAGTGCCCGAACACCTCTGCCCTAAACCCTGAAACACCACCTCCAGCAAGACCCCCTACTCTGCCCGAACACCACTGCCCTAAACCCTGAAACACCACGCATAGCAAGAACCCCTACACTGCCCAAACACAAATGCACTGCCCTAAACCCTGAAAAACCACCACCAGCACGACCTCCTACACTGCCTGAACACCACTGCGCTAAAACCCTGAAACACCACCCCCAGCTAGACCCCCTACACTACCAAAACACCACTGCCCTAAACCCTGAAACACCACCCCCAGCAAGTCCCCCTACAGTGCCCGAACACCTCTGCCCTAAACCCTGAAACACCACCCCCAGCAAGACTCCATACTGTGCCCGAACGCCACTGCCCTAAACCCTGAAACACCAGGCATAGCAAGAACCCCTACACTGCCCAAACACAAATGCACTGCCCTAATCCCTGAAACACCACCACCAGCAAGACCCCCTACACTGCTCAAATACCACTGCCCTAAACCCTGAAACACCACCCCAGAAAGTCCCCAACACTGCCCGAACGCCACTGCACTGCCCTAAACCATGAAACACCACCCCCAGCACGACCCCCTACATTGCCCGAACACCACTGCACGACCCTAAACCCTGAAACACCACCCGCTGCATGACCCCCTACATTGCCCAAACACCACTGCTGCACTGCCCTAAACCCTGAAACACCACCCCCACCTACACTGCCAGAACACCACTGCCCTAAACCCTGAAACACCACCCACAGCATGACCCCCTACACTGCCCGAACACCACTGCACTGCCCTAAACCCTGAAAAACCACCCCCAGCACGACCCCCAACACTGACCGAACACCACTGCACTGCCCTAAACCATAAAGCACCACCCCCTGCACAACCCACTACACTGCACGAACACCACTGCACTGCCCTAAACCCTCAAACACCAGCCCCCGTACGACCCCCTACACTGCCCGAACACCACTGCACTGCCTTAAACCCTGAAACACCAGCCCCAGCACGACCCCCTACACTGCCCAAATACCAATGCACTGCCCTAAACCTTGAAACACAACCCAGCACGACCCCCTACACTGCCCGAACACCACTGCACTGCACTAAACCCTGAAACACCACTCCCAGAAAGACCCCCTACAATGCCCGAACACCACTGCCCTAAACCCTGAAACACCACCCCCAGCAGGACCCCCTACACTGCCCGAACACCACTGCCCTAAACCCTGAAACACCACCCTCAGCAAGACCCCCTACACTGCCTGAAAACCACTGCCCTAAACCCTGAAACACCACCCCCAGCAAGACCCCCAACACTGTACGAACACCAATGCACTGCCCTAAACCCTAAAACACCACACCCTGCATGACCCCCTACACTGTCCGAACACCACTGAACTGCCCTAAACCCTGAAACACCACCACCAGCACGACCTCCTACACTGCCTGAACACCACTGCGCTAAACCCTGAAACACCACCCCCAGCAAGACCCCCTACACTACCAAAACACCACTGCCCAAACCCTGAAACACCACCCCCAGCAAGACCCCCTACAGTGCCCGAACACCTCTGCCCTAAACCCTGAAACACCACCCCCAGCAAGACCCCCTACTCTGCCCGAACACCACTGCCCTAAACCCTGAAACACCACGCATAGCAAGAACCCCTACACTGCCCAAACACAAATGCACTGCCCTAAACCCTGAAACAGCACCCCCAGCAAGACCTCATACACTGCCCAAATACCACTGCCCTAAACCCTGAAACACCACCCCAGAAAGTCCCCAACACTGCCCGAACACCACTGCACTGCCCTAAACCCTGAAACACCCCCCTGCCACGGCCCCCTACACTGCCCGAACACCACTGCACTGCCCGAAACCATGAAACACCACCCCCAGCACGACCCCTACACTGCCCGAACACAACTGCACGACCCTAAACCCTGAAACACCACCCCAGAAAGACCCCCTACACTGCTCGAACACCACTGCCCTAAACCCTGAAACACCACCCCCAGAAAGACCCCCTACACTGCTCGAACTCCACTGCCCTAAACTCTGAAACACCACCCTCAGCAAGACCCCCTACACTGTACAAACACCAATGCACTGCCCTAAACCCTAAAACACCACACCCTGCATGACCCCATACACTGTCCGAACACCACTGAACTGCCCTAAACCCTGAAACACCACCACCAGCACGACCTCCTACACTGCCTGAACACCACTGCGCTAAACCCTAAAACACCACCCCCAGCAAGACCCCCTACACTACCAAAACACCACTTCCCTAAACCCTGAAACACCACCCCCAGCAAGACCCCCTACAGTGCCCGAACACCTGTGCCCCAAACCCTGAAACACCACCCCAGAAAGTCCCCAACACTGCCCGAACACCACTGCACTGCCCTAAACCCTGAAACACCCCCCTGCCACGGCTGCCTACACTGCCCGAACACCACTGCACTGCCCTAAACCATGAAACACCACCCCCAGCACGACCCTTACACTGCCCGAACACCACTGCACGACCCTAAACCCTGAAACACCACCCCAGAAAGACCCCCTACACTGCTCAAACACCACTGCCCTAAACCCTGAAACACCACCCCCAGAAAGACCCCCTACACTGCCCGAATACCACTTCCCTAAAACCTGAAACACCACCCCCTGCAAGACCCCCTACGCTGTCCGAACACCACTGTACTGCCCTAAACGGTGAAATACAACCCCCTGCATGAACCTCTACACTGCCCGAACACCACTGCACTGCCCTAAACCCTCAAACACCACCCCCTGCATGACCCCCTACATTGCCCGAACACCACTGCACTGCCCTAAACCCTGAAACACCTCCCACAGCATGACCCCCTACACTGCCCGAACACCACTGCACTGCCCTAAACCCTGAAACACCACCGCCAGCAAGACCCCCTACACTGCCCGAACACCACTGCACTGCCCTAAACCCTGAAATACCAGCCCCCGCACGACCCCCTACACTGCCCGAAAACCACTGTACTGCCCAGAACCCTGAAACACCATCCCCAGCAGGACCCCCTACACTGCCCGAACACCACTGCACTGCCTTAAACCCTGAAACACCAGACCCAGCATGACCCCCTACACTGCCCAAACACCACTGCACTGCCCTAAACCCTGAAACACCAGCCAGCACGACCCCATACACTGCCCAAACACCACTGCACCACTGCCCTAAACCCTGAAACACCACCCCCAGCAAGACCCTCTACACTGCCCGAACACCACTGCCCTAAACCCTGAAATACCACCCCCAGCATGACCCCCTACACTGTCCAAACACCACTGCACTGCCCTAAACCCTGAAACACCACTCCCAGAAAGACCCCCTACACTGCCCGAACACCACTGTCCTAAACCCTGAAACACCACCCCCAGCAGGACCCCCTACACTGCCCGAACACCTCTGCCCTAAACCCTGAAACACCACCCCCAGCAAGACCCCCTACTCTGCCTGAACACCACTGCCCTAAACCCTGAAACACCATCTATAGCAAGAAACCCTACACTGCCCAAACACAAATGCACTGCCCTAAACCCTGAAACACCACCCTCAGCAAGACCCCTACACTGCCCAAACACCACTGCACTAAACCCTGAAACACCACCCCAGAAAGTCCCCAACACTGCCCGAAACCCACTGCACTGCCCTAAACCCTGAAACACCCCCCTGCCACGGCCCCCTACACTGCCCGAACACCACTGCACTGCCCTAAACCATGAAACACCACCCCCAGCATGACCCCCTACACCGCCCGAACACCACTGCCCAAAACCCTGAAACACCACCCCAGCAAGACCCCCTACTCTGCCCAAACACCACTGCCCTAAACCCTGAAACTACACCCATAGCAAGACCCCCTACATTGCCCCAAAACAAATGCACTGCCCTAAACCCTGAAACACCACCCCAGCAAGACCCCCTACACTGACCGAAAACCACTGCCCTAAACCCTAAAACACCACCCCCAGCAAGACCCCCAACATTGTACGAACACCACTGCACTGCCCTAAACCCTAAAATACCACACCCTGCATGACCCCCTACACTGTCCGAACACCACTGAACTGCCATAAACCCTGAAAAACCACCACCAGCACGACCTCCTAACTCTGCCTGAACACCACTGCGCTAAACCATGAAACACCACCCCCATCAAGACCCCCTACACTACCAGAACACCACTGCCCTAAACCCTGAAACACCACCCCCAGCAAGACCCCCTACAGTGCCCGAACACCTCTGCCCTAAACCCTGAAACACCACCTCCAGCAAGACCCCCTACTCTGCCCGAACACCACTGCCCTAAACCCTGAAACACCACGCATAGCAAGAACCCCTACACTGCCCAAACACAAATGCACTGCCCTAAACCCTGAAACACCACCACCAGCAAGACCCCCTACACTGCCCAAATACCACTGCCCTAAACCCTGAAACACCCCCCGGCCACGGCCCCCTACACTGCCCGAACACCACTGCACTGCCCTAAACCATGAAACACCACCCCCAGCATGACCCCCTACACTGCCCGAACTCCACTGCACGACCCTAAACGCTGAAACACCACCCCAGAAAGACCCCCTACACTGCTCAAACACCACTGCCCTAAACCCTGAAACACCACCCCCAGAAAGACCCCCCTACACTGCCTGAATACCACTGCCTTAAACCCTGAAACACCACCCCCTGCAAGACCCCCTACGCTGCCCGAACACCACTGCACTTCCCTAAACACTGAAACACTACCCACCGCATGACCCTCTACACTGCCCGAACACCACTACAATGCCCTAAACCCTCAAACACCACCCCCTGCATGACCGCCTACATTGCCCAAACAACACTGCACTGCCCTAAACCCTGAAACACCTCCCACAGCATGACCCCCTACACTGACCGAACACCACTGCACTGCCCTAAACCATGAAGCACCACCCCCTGCACAACCCACTACACTGCACGAACACCACTGCACTGCCTTAAACCCTGAAACACCAGCCCCCGTACGACCCCTTACACTGCACAAACACCACTGCACTCTCCAGAACCCTGAAACACCATCCCCAGCAAGAACCCCTACACTGCCCGACCACCACTGCACTGCCCTAAACCCTGAAACACCAGCCCCAGCACGACCCCCTACACTGCCCAAACACCACTGCACTGCCCTAAACCCTGAAACACCAGCCAACACGACCCCTTACACTGCCCAAACACCACTGCACCACTGCCCTAAACCCTGAAACACCACCCCCAGAAAGACCCCCTACACTGCCAGAACACAACTGCCCTAAACCCTGAAACACCACCCCCAGCATGACCCCCTACACTGCCCGAACACCACTGCCCTAAACCCTGATACACCACCCCCAGCAGGACCCCCTACACTGCCCGAACACCACTGCCCTAAAACCTGAAACACCACCCCCAGAAAGACCCCTACACTGCCCGAATACCACTGCCCTAAACCCTGAAACACCACCCCCTGCAAGACCCCCTACGCTGCCCGAACACCACTGTACTGCCCCAAACTGTGAAACACAACCCCCTGCATGACCCTCTACACTGCCCGAACACCACTGCCCTAAACCCTGAAACACCACCACCAGCACGACCTCCTCCACTGCCTGAACACCACTGCGCTAAACCCTGAAACACCACCCCCAGCAAGACCCCCTACACTACCAGAACACCACTGCCCTAAACCCTGAAACACCACCCCCAGCAAGACACCCTACATTGCCCGAAAACAATTGCACTGCCCTAAACCCTGAAACGCCATGCATAGCAAGAAACCCTACACCGCCTAAACACAAATGCACTGCCCTAAACCCTGAAACACCACCCACAGCAAGACCCCTACACTGCCCAAAAAACCACTGCCCTAAACCCTGAAACACCACCCCAGAAAGTTCCAACACTGCCCGAACACCACTGCACTGCCCTAAACCCTGAAACACCCCCCTGCCACGGCCCCCTACACTGCCCGAACACCACTGCACTGCCCTAAACCATGAAACACCACCCCCTGCACGACCCCCTACACCGCCCGAACACCACGGCCCAAAACCCTGAAACACCACCCCCAGCAAGACCCCCTACTCTGCCAAAACACCACTGCCCTAAACCCTGAAACTACACCCATAGCAAGACACCCTACATTGCCCGAAAACAAATGCACTGCCCTAAACCCTGAGACACCACCCCCAGCAAGACCCCCTACACTGCCCGAAAACCACTGCCCTAAACCCTGAAACACCACCCCCAGCAAGACCCCCAACATTGTACGAACACCACTGCACTGCCCTAAACCCTAAAACACCACACCCTGCATGACCCCCTAGACTGTCCGAACACCACTGAACTGCCCTAAACCCTGAAACACCACCCCCAGGAAGACCCCCTACAGTGCCTGAACACCTCTGCCCTAAACCCTGAAACACCACCTCCAGCAAGATCCCCTACTCTGTCTGAACACCACTGCCCTAAACCCTGAAACACCACGCATAGCAAGAACCTCTACACTGCTCAAACACAAATGCACTGCTCTAAACCCTGAAACACCACCCCCAGCAAGACCCCCTACACTGCCCAAATACCACTGCCCTAAACCCTGAAACACCACCCCAGAAAGTCTCCAACACTGCCCGAACACCACTGCACTGCCCTAAACCCTGAAACACCCCCCTGCCACGGCCCGAACACCACTGCACTGCCCTAAACCCTGAAACACCAGCCAGCACGACCCCTACACTGCCCGAACACCACTGCACTGCCCAGAACCCTGAAACACCATCCCCAGCACGACACCCTACACTGCCCAAACACCACTGCACTGCCCTAAACCCTGAAACACCAGCCAGCACGACCCCTTACACTGCCCAAACACCACTGCACCACTGCCCTAAACCCTGAAACACCACCCCCAGCAAGTCCCCCTACACTGCCAGAACACCACTGCCCTAAACCCTGAGACAACACCCCCAGCATGACCCCTTACACTGTCCGAACACCACTGCACTGCCCTAAACCCTGAAACACCACTCCCAGAAAGACCCCCTACACTGCCCAAACACCACTCCCCTAAACCTTGAAACACCACCCGCAGCAGGACCCCCTACACTGCCCGAACACCACTGCCCTAAAACCTGAAACACCACGCCCAGCAAGAACCCCTAGACCGCCCGAACACCACTGCCCTAAACCCTGAAACACCACCCCCAGCAAGACCCCCTACACCACCCGAACCCAACTGCCCAAAACCCTGAAACACCACCCCAGTAAGACCCCCCTACTCTGCCCGAACACCACTGCCCTAAACCTTGAAACACCACCCATAGCAAGACCCCCTACATTGCCCGAAAACAATTGCACTGCCCTAAACCCTGAAACGCCATGCATAGCAAGAAACCCTACATCGCCCAAACACAAATGCACTGCCCTAAACCCTGAAACACCACCCACAGCAAGACCCCTACACTGCCCAAAAAACCACTGCCCTAAACCCTGAAACATCACCCCAGAAAGTTCCAACACTGCCCGAACACCACTGCACTGCCCTAAACCCTGAAACACCCCCCTGCCACGGCCCCCTACACTGCCCGAACACCACTGCACTGCCCTAAACCATGAAACACCACCCCCAGCACGACGCCCTACACCGCCGGAACACCACTGCCCAAAACCCTGAAACACCACCCCCAGCAAGACCCCCTACTCTGCCAAAACACCACTGCCCTAAACCCTGAAAGTACACCCATAGCAAGACACCCTACATTGCCCGAAAACAAATGCACTGCCCTAAACCCTGAAACGCCACCCACAGCAAGACCCCCTACATTGCCCGAAAACAAATGCACTGCCCTAAACCCTGAAACGCCATGCATAGCAAGAAACCCTACACCGCCCAAACACAAATGCACTGCCCTAAACCCTGAAACACCACCCCCAGCAAGACCCCCTACACTGCCCGAAAACCACTGCCCTAAACTCTGAAACACCACCCCCAGCAAGACCCCCAACATTGTACGAACACCACTGCACTGCCCTAAACCCTAAAACACCACACCCTGCATGACCCCCTACACTGTCCGAACACCACTGAACTGCCCTAAACCCTGAAAAACCACCACCAGCACGACCTCCTACACTGCCTGAACACCACTGCGCTAAACCCTGAAACACCACCCCCAGCAAGACCCCCTACACTACCAGAACACCACTGCCCTAAACCCTGAAACACCACCCCCAGCAAGACACCCTACATTGCCCGAAAACAATTGCACTGCCTTAAACCCTGAAACACCATGCATAGCAAGAAACCCTACACCGCCCAAACACAAATGCACTGCCCTAAACCCTGAAACACCACCCACAGCAAGACCCCTACACTGCCCAAAAAACCACTGCCCTAAACCCTGAAACACCACCCCAGAAAGTTCCAACACTGCCTGAACACCACTGCACTGCCGTAAACCCTGAAACACCCCCCTGCCACGGCCCCCTACACTGCCCGAACACCACTGCACTAAACCATGAAACACCACCCCCAGCACGACCCCCTACACCGCCCGAACACCACTGCCCAAAACCCTGAAACACCACCCACAGCAAGACCCCCTACTCTGCCAAAACACCACTGCCCTAAACCCTGAAACTACACCCATAGCAAGACACCCTACATTGCCTGAAAACAAATGCACTGCCCTAAACCCTGAAACACCACCCCCAGCAAGACCCCCTACACTGCCCGAAAACCACTGCCCTAAACCCTGAAACACCACCCCCAGCAAGACCCCCAACATTGTACGAACACCACTGCACTGCCCTAAACCCTAAAACACCACACCCTGCATGACCCCCTACACTGTCCGAACACCACTGAACTGCCCTAAACCCTGAAAAACCACCACCAGCACGACCTCCTACACTGCCTGAACACCACTGCGCTAAAACCCTGAAACACCACCCCCAGCTAGACCCCCTACACTACCAAAACACCACTGCCCTAAACCCTGAAACACCACCCCCAGCAAGTCCCCCTACAGTGCCCGAACACCTCTGCCCTAAACCCTGAAACACCACCCCCAGCAAGACTCCATACTGTGCCCGAACGCCACTGCCCTAAACCCTGAAACACCAGGCATGGCAAGAACCCCTACACTGCCCAAACACAAATGCACTGCCCTAATCCCTGAAACACCACCACCAGCAAGACCCCCTACACTGCTCAAATACCACTGCCCTAAACCCTGAAACACCACCCCAGAAAGTCCCCAACACTGCCCGAACGCCACTGCACTGCCCTAAACCATGAAACACCACCCCCAGCACGACCCCCTACATTGCCCGAACACCACTGCACGACCCTAAACCCTGAAACACCACCCGCTGCATGACCCCCTACATTGCCCAAACACCACTGCTGCACTGCCCTAAACCCTGAAACACCACCCCCACCTACACTGCCAGAACACCACTGCCCTAAACCCTGAAACACCACCCACAGCATGACCCCCTACACTGCCCGAACACCACTGCACTGCCCTAAACCCTGAAAAACCACCCCCAGCACGACCCCCAACACTGACCGAACACCACTGCACTGCCCTAAACCATGAAGCACCACCCCCTGCACAACCCACTACACTGCACGAACACCACTGCACTGCCCTAAACCCTCAAACACCAGCCCCCGTACGACCCCCTACACTGCCCGATCACCACTGCACTGCCTTAAACCCTGAAACACCAGCCCCAGCACGACCCCCTACACTGCCCAAATACCAATGCACTGCCCTAAACCTTGAAACACAACCCAGCACGACCCCCTACACTGCCCGAACACCACTGCACTGCCCTAAACCCTGAAACACCACTCCCAGAAAGACCCCCTACAATGCCCGAACACCACTGCCCTAAACCCTGAAACACCACCCCCAGCAGGACCCCCTACACTGCCCGAACACCACTGCCCTAAACCCTGAAACACCACCCTCAGCAAGACC
The DNA here is from genome assembly GCF_964204655.1 of Triturus cristatus. Classification (NCBI taxonomy): domain Eukaryota; kingdom Metazoa; phylum Chordata; class Amphibia; order Caudata; family Salamandridae; genus Triturus; species Triturus cristatus. Next base: position 721,024,523 of record NC_140579.1, read on the forward strand.
CCCTACACTGCCTGAAAACCACTGCCCTAAACCCTGAAACACCACCCCCAGCAAGACCCCCAACACTGTACGAACACCAATGCACTGCCCTACACCCTAAAACACCACACCCTGCATGACCCCCTACACTGTCCGAACACCACTGAACTGCCCTAAACCCTGAAACACCACCACCAGCACGACCTCCTACACTGCCTGAACACCACTGCGCTAAACCCTGAAACACCACCCCCAGCAAGACCCCCTACACTACCAAAACACCACTGCCCAAACCCTGAAACACCACCCCCAGCAAGACCCCCTACAGTGCCCGAACACCTCTGCCCTAAACCCTGAAACACCACCCCCAGCAAGACCCCCTACTCTGCCCGAACACCACTGCCCTAAACCCTGAAACACCACGCATAGCAAGAACCCCTACACTGCCCAAACACAAATGCACTGCCCTAAACCCTGAAACAGCACCCCCAGCAAGACCTCATACACTGCCCAAATACCACTGCCCTAAACCCTGAAACACCACCCCAGAAAGTCCCCAACACTGCCCGAACACCACTGCACTGCCCTAAACCCTGAAACACCCCCCTGCCACGGCCCCCTACACTGCCCGAACACCACTGCACTGCCCGAAACCATGAAACACCACCCCCAGCACGACCCCTACACTGCCCGAACACCACTGCATGACCCTAAACCCTGAAACACCACCCCAGAAAGACCCCCTACGCTGCTCGAACACCACTGCCCTAAACCCTGAAACACCACCCCCAGAAAGACCCCCTACACTGCTCGAACACCACTGCCCTAAACTCTGAAACACCACCCTCAGCAAGACCCCCTACACTGTACAAACACCAATGCACTGCCCTAAACCCTAAAACACCACACCCTGCATGACCCCATACACTGTCCGAACACCACTGAACTGCCCTAAACCCTGAAACACCACCACCAGCACGACCTCCTACACTGCCTGAACACCACTGCGCTAAACCCTAAAACACCACCCCCAGCAAGACCCCCTACACTACCAAAACACCACTGCCCTAAACCCTGAAACACCACCCCCAGCAAGACCCCCTACAGTGCCCGAACACCTGTGCCCTAAACCCTGAAACACCACCCCAGAAAGTCCCCAACACTGCCCGAACACCACTGCACTGCCCTAAACCCTGAAACACCCCCCTGCCACGGCTGCCTACACTGCCCGAACACCACTGCACTGCCCTAAACCATGAAACACCACCCCCAGCACGACCCCTACACTGCCCGAACACCACTGCACGACCCTAAACCCTGAAACACCACCCCAGAAAGACCCCCTACACTGCTCAAACACCACTGCCCTAAACCCTGAAACACCACCCCCAGAAAGACCCCCTACACTGCCCGAATACCACTTCCCTAAAACCTGAAACACCACCCCCTGCAAGACCCCCTACGCTGTCCGAACACCACTGTACTGCCCTAAACGGTGAAATACAACCCCCTGCATGAACCTCTACACTGCCCGAACACCAGTGCACTGCCCTAAACCCTCAAACACCACCGCCAGCAAGACCCCCTACACTGCCCGAACACCACTGCACTGCCCTAAACCCTGAAATACCAGCCCCCGCACGACCCCCTACACTGCCCGAACACCACTGTACTGCCCAGAACCCTGAAACACCATCCCCAGCAGGACCCCCTACACTGCCCGAACACCACTGCACTGCCTTAAACCCTGAAACACCAGACCCAGCATGACCCCCTACACTGCCCAAACACCACTGCACTGCCCTAAACCCTGAAACACCAGCCAGCATGACCCCATACACTGCCCAAACACCACTGCACCACTGCGCTAAACCCTGAAACACCACCCCCAGCAAGACCCTCTACACTGCCCGAACACCACTGCCCTAAACCCTGAAATACCACCCCCAGCATGACCCCCTACACTGTCCAAACACCACTGCACTGCCCTAAACCCTGAAACACCACTCCCAGAAAGACCCCCTACACTGCCCGAACACCACTGTCCTAAACCCTGAAACACCACCCCCAGCAGGACCCCCTACACTGCCCGAACACCTCTGCCCTAAACCCTGAAACACCACCCCCAGCAAGACCCCCTACTCTGCCCGAACACCACTGCCCTAAACCCTGAAACACCATCTATAGCAAGAAACCCTACACTGCCCAAACACAAATGCACTGCCCTAAACCCTGAAACACCACCCTCAGCAAGACCCCTACACTGCCCAAACACCACTGCACTAAACCCTGAAACACCACCCCAGAAAGTCCCCAACACTGCCCGAAACCCACTGCACTGCCCTAAACCCTGAAACACCCCCCTGCCACGGCCCCCTACACTGCCCGAACACCACTGCACTGCCCTAAACCATGAAACACCACCTCCAGCATGACCCCCTACTCCGCCCGAACACCACTGCCCAAAACCCTGAAACACCACCCCAGCAAGACCCCCTACTCTGCCCAAACACCACTGCCCTAAACCCTGAAACTACACCCATAGCAAGACCCCCTACATTGCCCCAAAACAAATGCACTGCCCTAAACCCTGAAACACCACCCCAGCAAGACCCCCTACACTGACCGAAAACCACTGCCCTAAACCCTAAAACACCACCCCCAGCAAGACCCCCAACATTGTACGAACACCACTGCACTGCCCTAAACCCTAAAATACCACACCCTGCATGACCCCCTACACTGTCCGAACACCACTGAACTGCCATAAACCCTGAAAAACCACCACCAGCACGACCTCCTAACTCTGCCTGAACACCACTGCGCTAAACCATGAAACACCACCCCCATCAAGACCCCCTACACTACCAGAACACCACTGCCCTAAACCCTGAAACACCACCCCCAGCAAGACCCCCTACAGTGCCCGAACACCTCTGCCCTAAACCCTGAAACACCACCTCCAGCAAGACCCCCTACTCTGCCCGAACACCACTGCCCTAAACCCTGAAACACCACGCATAGCAAGAACCCCTACACTGCCCAAACACAAATGCACTGCCCTAAACCCTGAAACACCACCACCAGCAAGACCCCCTACACTGCCCAAATACCACTGCCCTAAACCCTGAAACACCCCCCGGCCACGGCCCCCTACACTGCCCGAACACCACTGCACTGCCCTAAACCATGAAACACCACCCCCAGCATGACCCCCTACACTGCCCGAACTCCACTGCACGACCCTAAACGCTGAAACACCACCCCAGAAAGACCCCCTACACTGCTCAAACATCACTGCCCTAAACCCTGAAACACCACCCCCAGAAAGACCCCCCTACACTGCCTGAATACCACTGCCTTAAACCCTGAAACACCACCCCCTGCAAGACCCCCTACGCTGCCCGAACACCACTGCACTTCCCTAAACACTGAAACACTACCCACCGCATGACCCTCTACACTGCCCGAACACCACTGCAATGCCCTAAACCCTCAAACACCACCCCCTGCATGACCGCCTACATTGCCCAAACAACACTGCACTGCCCTAAACCCAGAAACACCTCCCACAGCATGACCCCCTACACTGACTGAACACCACTGCACTGCCCTAAACCATGAAGCACCACCCCCTGCACAACCCACTACACTGCACGAACACCACTGCACTGCCTTAAACCCTGAAACACCAGCCCCCGTACGACCCCTTACACTGCACAAACACCACTGCACTCTCCAGAACCCTGAAACACCATCCCCAGCAAGAACCCCTACACTGCCCGACCACCACTGCACTGCCCTAAACCCTGAAACACCAGCCCCAGCACGACCCCCTACACTGCCCAAACACCACTGCACTGCCCTAAACCCTGAAACACCAGCCAACACGACCCCTTACACTGCCCAAACACCACTGCACCACTGCCCTAAACCCTGAAACACCACCCCCAGAAAGACCCCCTACACTGCCAGAACACAACTGCCCTAAACCCTGAAACACCACCCCCAGCATGACCCCCTACACTGCCCGAACACCACTGCCCTAAACCCTGATACACCACCCCCAGCAGGACCCCCTACACTGCCCGAACACCACTGCCCTAAAACCTGAAACACCACCCCCAGAAAGACCCCTACACTGCCCGAATACCACTGCCCTAAACCCTGAAACACCACCCCCTGCACGACCCCCTACATTGCCCGAACACCACTGCACTGCCCTAAACCCTGAAACACCTCCCACAGCATGACCCGCTACACTGCCCGAACACCACTGCACTGCCCCAAACCCTGAAACACCACCCCCAGCAAGACCCCCCACACTGCTCGAACACCACTGCACTGCCCTAAACCCTGAAACACCACCCCCAGCAAGACCCCCTACACGGCCCAAACACCACTGCCCTAAACACTGAAACTCCACCCCAGAAAGTCCCCAACACTGCACGAACACTACTGCACTGCCCTAAACCCTGAAACACCACCCTGCCACGGCCCCCTACATTGCCCGAACACCACTGGACTGCCCTAAACCATGAAACACCAGCCCCAGCAAGACCCCCTACACTGCCCGAACACCACTGCCCTAAACCCTGAAACACCACCCCCAGAAAGACCCCTACACTGCCCGAATACCACTGCCCTAAACACTGAAACACCACCCCCTGCAAGACCCCCTATGCTGCCCGAACACCACTGTACTGCCCTAAACGGTGAAACACAACCCCCTGCATGACCCTCTACACTGCCCGAACATCACTGCACTGCCCTAAACCCTCAAACACCACCCCCTGCACGACTCCCTACATTGCCCGAACACCACTGCACTGCCCTAAACCCTGAAACACCTCCCACAGCATGACCCCCTACACTGCCCGAACACCACTGCACTGCCCTAAACCCTGAAACACCACCCCCAGCAAGACCCCCTACACTGCTCGAACACCACTGCACTGCCCTAAACCCTGAAACACCAGCCCCCACACGACCCCCTACACTGCCCGAACACCACTGTACTGCCCAGAACCCTGAAACACCATCCCCAGCAGAACCCCCTACACTGCCCGAACACCACTGCACTGCCTTAAACCCTGAAACACCAGACCCAGCACGACCCACTACACTACCCAAACACCACTGTACTGCCCTAAACCCTGAAACACCAGCCAGCACGACCCCATACACTGCCCAAACACCACTGCACCACTGCCCTAAACCCTGAAACACCACCCCCAGCAAGACCCCCTACACTGCCCGAACACCACTGCCCTAAACCCTGAAACACCACCCCCAGCATGACCCCCTACACTGTCCGAACATCACTGCACTGCCCTAAACCCTGAAACACCACTTCCAGAAAGACCCCCTACACTGCCCGAACACCACTGTCCTAAACCCTGAAACACCACCCCCAGCAGGACCCCTACACTGCCTGAACACCACTGCCCTAAAACCTGAAACACCACCCTCAGAAAGAACCCCTAGACCGCCCGAACACCATTGCCCTAAACCCTGAAACACCACCCCCAGCAAGACCCCCTACACTGACCGAACACCACTGCCCTAAACCCTGAAACACCACCCCCAGCAAGACCCCCTACACTGCCTGAACACCACTGCCCTTAACCCTCGAAACATCACCCATAGCAACACCCCCTACATTGCCCGAAAACAATTGCACTGCCCTAAACCCTAAAACACCACCCTCAGCAAGACCCCCTACACTGCCTGAAAACCACTGCCCTAAACCCTGAAACACCATCCCCAGCAAGACCCCCAACACTGTACGAACACCACTGCACTGCCCTAAACCCTGAAACACCACACCCTGCATGACCCCCTACACTGTCCGAAAACCACTGAACTGCCCTAAACCCTGAAACACCACCACCAGCACGACCTCCTACACTGCCTGAACACCACTGCGCTAAACCCTGAAACACCACCCCCAGCAAGACCCCCTACACTACCAGAACACCACTGACCTAAACCCTGAAACACCACCCCCAGCAAGACCCCCTACAGTGCCCGAACACCTCTGCCCTAAACCCTGAAACACCACCCCCAGCAAGACCCCCTACTCTGCCCGAACTCCACTGCACGACCCTAAACGCTGAAACATCACCCCAGAAAGACCCCCTACACTGCTCGAACACCACTGCCCTAAACCCTGAAACACCACCCCCAGAAAGACCCCCTACACTGCCCGAATACCACAGCCCTAAACCCTGAAACACCACCCCCTGCAAGACCCCCTACGCTGCCCTAAACACTGAAACACTACCCACCGCATGACCCTCTACACTGCCCGAACACCACTGCACTGCCCTAAACCATGAAACACCACCCCCAGCATGACCCCCTACACTACCCGAACTCCACTGCACGACCCTAAACGCTGAAACACCACCCCAGAAAGACCCCCTACACTGCTCGAACACCACTGCCCTAAACCCTGAAACACCACCCCAGAAAGACCCCCTACACTACCCGAATACCACTGCCCTAAACCCTGAAACACCACCCCCTGCAAGACCACCTACGCTGCCCGAACACCACTGCACTGCCCTAAACACTGAAACACTACCCACCGCATGACCCTCTACACTGCCCGAACACCACTGCAATGCCCTAAACCCTCAAACACCACCCCCTGCATGACCGCCTACATTGCCCAAACAACACTGCACTGCCCTAAACCCTGAAACACCTCCCACAGCATGACCCCCTACACTGACCGAACACCACTGCACTGCCCTAAACCATGAAGCACCACCCCCTGCACAACCCACTACACTGCACGAACACCACTGCACTGCCTTAAACCCTGAAACACCAGCCCCCGTACGACACCTTACACTGCACAAACACCACTGCACTGCCCAGAACCCTGAAACACCATCCCCAGCAAGAACCCCTACACTGCCCGACCACCACTGCACTGCCCTAAACCCTGAAACACCAGCCCCAGCACGACCCCCTACACTGCCCAAACACCACTGCACTGCCATAAACCCTGAAACACCAGCCAACACGACCCCTTACACTGCCCAAACACCACTGCACCACTGCCCTAAACCCTGAAACACCACCCCCAGAAAGACCCCCTACACTGCCAGAACACAACTACCCTAAACCCTGAAACACCACCCCGAGCATGACCCCCTATACTGTCCAAACACCACTGCACTGCCCTAAACCCTGAAACACCTCTCCCAGAAAGACCCCCTACACTGCCCGAACACCACTGCCCTAAAACCTGAAACACCACCCCCAGCAAGAACCCCTAGACCATCCGAACACCACTGCCCTAAACCCTGAAACACCACCCCCAGCAAGACCCCTACACTGCCCAAACACCACTGCCCTGAAGCCTGAAACACCACCCCCAGCAAGACCCCCAACACTGTACGAACACCAATGCACTGCCCTAAACCCTAAAACACCACACCCTGCATGACCCCCTACACTGTCCGAACACCACTGAACTGCTCTAAACCCTGAAACACCACCACCAGCACGACATCCTACACTGCCTGAACACCACTGCGCTAAACCCTGAAACACCACCCCCAGCAAGACCCCCTACATGGCCCAAACACCACTGCCCTAAACACTGAAACTCCACCCCAGAAAGTCCCCAACACTGCCCGAACAATACTGCACTGCCCTAAACCCTGAAACACCACCCTGCCACGTCCCCCTACACTGCCCGAACACCACTGCACTGCCCTAAACCATGAAACACCACCCCCAGCACGACTCCCTACACTGCCCGAACACCACTGCACGACCCTAAACCCTGAAACACCACCCCAGCAAGACCCCCTACACTGCCCGAACACCACTGCCCTAAACCCTGAAACACCACCCCCAGAAAGGCCCCCTACACTGCCCGAATACCACTACCCTAAACCCTGAAACACCACCCCCTGCAAGACCCCCTACGCTGCCCGAACACCACTGTACTGCCCTAAACTGTGAAACACAACCCCCTGCATGACCCTCTACACTGCCCGAACACCACTGCACTGTCCTAAACCCTAAAACACCACCCCCTGCACAACCCCCTACATTGCCCGAACACCACTGCACTGCCCTAAACCCTGAAACACCTCCCACAGCATGACCCGCTACACTGCCCGAACACCACTGCACTTCCCCAAACCCTGAAACACCACCCCCAGCAAGACCCCCTACACGGCCCAAACACCACTGCCCTAAACACTGAAACTCCACCCCAGAAAGTCCCCAACACTGCCCGAACACTACTGCACTGCCCTAAACCCTGAAACACCACCCTGCCACGGCCCCCTACACTGCCCGAACACCACTGGACTGCCCTAATCATGAAACACCACCCCCAGCACGACCCCCTACACTGCCCGAACACCACTGCACGACCCTAAACCCTGAAACACCACCCCAGCAAGACCCCCTACACTGCCCGAACACCACTGCCCTAAAACCTGAAACACCACCCCCAGAAAGACCCCTACACTGCCCGAATACCTCTGCCCTAAACCCTGAAACACCACCCCCTGCAAGACCCCCTACGCTGCCCGAACACCACTGTACTGCCCTAAACTGTGAAACACAACCCCCTGCATGACCCTCTACAATGCCCGAACACCACTGCACTGTCCTAAACCCTAAAACACCACCCCCTGCACGACCCCCTACATTGCCCGAACACCACTGCACTGCCCTAAACCCTGAAACACCTCCCACAGCATGACCCGCTACACTGCCCGAACACCACTGCACTGCCCCAAACCCTGAAACACCACCCCCAGCAAGACCCCCTACACTGCTCGAACACCACTGCACTGCCCTAAACCCTGAAACACCACCCCCAGCAAGACCCCCTACACGGCCCAAACACCATGTCAAGAATTCCTGTCATGCGAGGGGAGGAAAACGGTAACCAGCGAAAACGGACTACATCTCCCAGGATGCTTAGCGGTTGAGAGGTTATGTAAACAGGAGAGCTGTTACATAACTCAAGGAAAACACGCCCTTATGTAAACAAGAGAGCTGTTACATAACTCAAGGAAAACACGCCCTTATGTAAACAGGAGAGCTGTTACATAACTCAAGGAAAACACGCCCTATAAAGGGAGGAACCGGGAGGTACAACGCTGTCGGATATTGTGTTTACACCGACGTACCTGCTTAGTGAAGAGCAGTGTTCCGGAGTGGTGCTCCAGTAAGGCAAGAACGGAGGTAGGTCGAGTCGTTACTCCCTGGGCCGTGTCTTGCCCCATCGTCACCTGTGAAGGACCCGGAAGCTCTACCGGATAACCATAGCTTCGCTTTTTGACTCGGCTGAGTCAAAGCGCAGTGGCGCTTTTGCTGGTTGGAGTCGTAACTCCCCGCCCGACCAGAGATACAGGGACTGCCAGCTGTAACGCACACCAGGAGGTGTTTGCCGCGTTACAGACTCGGAAGTCCACAGGATCGATCGAGCGGCTGCTCTCGGTTCAGTCTTCTTTGCTTGTGATTGGGGTATCGGTGACGCATCACCAGGAGGTGACTCCGCGTCCCGGTGCAGTCTGAGGAAGAGGTTGAGCGGCTGCTCCCTTCAGGTAGAGACCCCGGCTGGGTGTTTCCCTGGCTCCTCGATTCTCCCCAACACTCTTCGTGCCCCTCACAGCCTACCGATTGGCATTGTCGGCCATTTCATTTCTGCCCTCTGTTGGCATACGCCGGGATCGGCGTATATGCAGAGGACGGCTAGGACCATCCGTGCTGTGGGCTGGTAACGTACTTAGCCTGGAGGATTCCAGTGACTATAACCTTTGTTTATTCCTTGTATTATTTTTGCCTTCATTAAAATAACTAAACCTTCACAAGTGGTTGCGTTCTCATTATCGTGTCTGTTAAACGATCCTGAGACGTTCAGGGCGTTACACACCACTACCCTAAACCCTGAAACACCATCCCCAGCAAGACCCCCAACACTGTACGAACACCACTGCACTGCCCTAAACCCTGAAACACCACACCCTGCATGACCCCCTACACTGTCCGAACACCACTGAACTGCCATAAACCCTGAAACACCACCACCAGCACGACCTCCTACACTGCCTGAACACCACTGCGCTAAACCCTGAAACACCACCCCCAGCAAGACCCCCTACACTACCAGAACACCACTGACCTAAACCCTGAAACACCACCCCCAGCAAGACCCCCTACAGTGCCCGAACACCTCTGCCCTAAACCCTGAAACACCACCCCCAGCAAGACCCCCTACTCTGCCCGAACACCACTGCCCTAAACCCTGAAACACCATGCATAGCAAGAACCCCTACACTGCCCAAACACAAATGCACTGCCCTAAACCCTGAAACACCACCCACAGCAAGACCCCTACACTGCCCGAACTCCACTGACCGACCCTAAATGCTGAAACACCACCCCAGAAAGACCCCCTACACTGCTCGAACACCACTGCCCTAAACCCTGAAACACCACCCCCAGAAAGACCCCCTACACTGCCCGAATACCACTGCCCTAAACCCTGAAACACCACCCCCTGCAAGACCCCCTACGCTGCCTGAACACCACTGCACTGCCCTAAACCCTGAAACACTACCCACCGCATGACCCTCTACACTGCCAGAACACCACTGCAATGCCCTAAACCATGAAGCTCTACCCCCTGCACAACCCACTACACTGCACGAACACCACTGCACTGCCTTAAACCCTGAAACACCAGCCCCCGTACGACCCCTTACACTGCACAAACACCACTGCACTGCCCAGAACCCTGAAACACCATCCCCAGCAAGAACCCCTACACTGCCCGACCACCACTGCACTGCCTTAAACCCTGAAACACCAGCCCCAGCACGACCCCCTACACTGCCCAAACACCACTGCACTGCCATAAACCCTGAAACACCAGCCAACACAACCCCTTACACTGCCCAAACACCACTGCACCACTGCCCTAAACCCTGAAACACCACCCCCAGAAAGACCCCCTACACTGCCAGAACACAACTGCCCTAAACCCTGAAACACCACCCCGAGCATGACCCCCTATACTGTCCAAACACCACTGCACTGCCCTAAACCCTGAAACACCTCTCCCAGAAAGACCCCCTACACTTCCCGAACACCACTGCCCTAAACCCTGATACACCACCCCCAGCAGGACCCCCTACACTGCCCGAACACCACTGCCCTAAAACCTGAAACACCACCCCCAGCAAGAACCCCTAGACCACCCGAACACCACTGCCCTAAACCCTGAAACACCACCCCCAGCAAGACCCCCTACACTGCCCGAACACCACTGCCCTGAAGCCTGAAACACCACCCCCAGCAAGACCCCCAACACTGTACGAACACCAATGCACTGCCCTAAACCCTAAAACACCACACCCTGCATGACCCCCTACACTGTCCGAACACCACTGAACTGCTCTAAACCCTGAAACACCACCACCAGCAGGACATCCTATACTGCCTGAACACCACTGCGCTAAACCCTGAACACCACCCCCAGCAAGACCCCCTACATGGCCCAAACACCACTGCCCTAAACACTGAAACTCCACCCCAGAAAGTCCCCAACACTGCCCGAACAATACTGCACTGCCCTAAACCCTGAAACACCACCCTGCCACGGCCCCCTACACTGCCCGAACACCACTGCACTGCCCTAAACCATGAAACACCACCCCCAGCACGACTCCCTACACTGCCCGAACACCACTGCACGACCCTAAACCCTGAAACACCACCCCAGCAAGACCCCCTACACTGCCCGAACACCACTGCCCTAAACCCTGAAACACCACCCCCAGAAAGGCCCCCTACACTGCCCGAATACCACTACCCTAAACCCTGAAACACCACTCCCTGCAAGACCCCCTACGCTGCCCGAACACCACTGTACTGCCCTAAACTGTGAAACACAACCCCCTGCATGACCCTCTACACTGCCCGAACACCACTGCACTGTCCTAAACCCTAAAACACCACCCCCTACACGACCCCCTACATTGCCACGAACACCACTGCACTGCCCTAAACCCTGAAACACCTCCCACAGCATGACCCGCTACACTGCCCGAACACCACTGCACTGCCCCAAACCCTGAAACACCACCCCCAGCAAGACCCCCTACACTGCTCGAGCACTACTGCACTGCCCTAAACCCTGAAACACCACCCCCAGCAAGACCCCCTACACGGCCCAAACACCACTGCCCTAAACACTGAAACTCCACCCCAGAAAGTCCCCAACACTGCCCGAACACTACTGCACTGCCCTAAACCCTGAAACACCACCCTGCCACGGCCCCCTACACTGCCCGAACACCACTGTACTGCCCTAAACTGTGAAACACAACCCCCTGCATGACCCTCTACACTGCCCGAACACCACTGTACTGTCCTAAACCCTAAAACACCACCCCCTGCACGACCCCCTACATTGCCCGAACACCACTGCACTGCCCTAAACCCTGAAACACCTCCCACAGCATGACCCGCTACACTGCCCGAACACCACTGCACTGCCCCAAACCCTGAAACACCACCCCCAGCAAGACCCCCTACACTGCTCGAACACCACTGCACTGCCCTAAACCCTGAAACACCACCCCCAGCAAGACCCCCTACACGGCCCAAACACCACTGCCCTAAACACTGAAACTCCACCCCAGAAAGTCCCCAACACTGCCCGAACACTACTGCACTGCCCTAAACCCTGAAACACCACCCTGCCCCGGCCCCCTACACTGCCCGAACTCCACTGGACTGCCCTAAACCATGAAACACCACCCCCAGCACGACCCCCTACACTGCCCGAACACCACTGCACGACCCTAAACCCTGAAACACCACCCCAGCAAGACCCCCTACACTGCCCGAACACCACTGCCCTAAACCCTGAAACACCACCCCCAGAAAGACCCCTACACTGCCCGAATACCACTGCCCTAAACCCTGAAACACCACCCCCTGCAAGACCCCCTACGCTGCCTGAACACCACTGCACTGCCCTAAACACTGAAACACTACCCACCGCATGACCCCCTACACTGCCCGAACACCACTGCACTGCCCTAAACCCTAAAACACCACCCCCTGCATGACCGCCTACATTGCCCAAGCAACACTGCACTGCCCTAAACCCTGAAACACCTCCCACAGCATGACCCCCTACACTGACCGAACACCACTGCACTGCCCTAAACCATGAAGCACTACCCCCTGCACAACCCACTACACTGCACGAACACCACTGCACTGCCTTAAACCCTGAAACACCAGCCCCCGTACGACCCCTTACACTGCACAAACACCACTGCACTGCCCAGAACCCTGAAACACCATCCCCAGCAAGAACCCCTACACTGCCCGACCACCACTGCACTGCCTTAAACCCTGAAACACCAGCCCCAGCACGACCCCCTACACTGCCCAAACACCACTGCACTGCCATAAACCCTGAAACACCAGCCAACACAACCCCTTACACTGCCCAAACACCACTGCACCACTGCCCTAAACCCTGAAACACCACCCCCAGAAAGACCCCCTACACTGCCAGAACACAACTGCCCTAAACCCTGAAACACCACCCCGAGCATGACCCCCTATACTGTCCAAACACCACTGCACTGCCCTAAACCCTGAAACACCTCTCCCAGAAAGACCCCCTACACTTCCCGAGCACCACTGCCCTAAACCCTGATACACCACCCCCAGCAGGACCCCCTACACTGCCCGAACACCACTGCCCTAAAACCTGAAACACCACCCCCAGCAAGAACCCCTAGACCACCCGAACACCACTGCCCTAAACCCTGAAACACCACCCCCAGCAAGACCCCCTACACTGCCCGAACACCACTGCCCTGAAGCCTGAAACACCACCCCCAGCAAGACCCCCAACACTGTACGAACACCAATGCACTGCCCTAAACCCTAAAACACCACACCCTGCATGACCCCCTACACTGTCCGAACACCACTGCACTGCCCCAAACCCTGAAACACCACCCCCAGCAAGACCCCCTACGCTGCTCGAACACCACTGCACTGCCCCAAACCCTGAAACACCACCCCCAGCAAGACCCCCTACGCTGCTCGAACACCACTGCACTGCCCTAAACCCTGAAACACCACCCCCAGCAAGACCCCCTACACGGCCCAAACACCACTGCCCTAAACACTGAAACTCCACCCCAGAAAGTCCCCAACACTGCCCGAACACTACTGCACTGCCCTAAACCCTGAAACACCACCCTGCCACGGCCCCCTACACTGCTCGAACACCACTGGACTGCCCTAAACCATGAAACACCACCCCCAGCATGACCCCCTAAAACTGCCCGAACACCACTGCACGACCCTAAACCCTGAAACACCACCCCAGCAAGACCCCCTACACTGCCCGAACACCACTGCCCTAAACCCTGAAACACCACCCCCAGAACGACCCCCTACACTGCCCGAATACCACTGCCCTAAACACTGAAACACCACCCCCTGCAAGACCCCCTATGCTGCCCGACCACCACTGTACTGCCCTAAACGGTGAAACACAACCCCCTGCATGACCCTCTACACTGCCCGAACACCACTGCACTGCCCTAAACCCTCAAACACTATCCCCTGCACGACCCCCTACATTGCCCGAACACCACTGCACTGCCCTAAACCCTGAAACACCTCCCACAGCATGACCCCCTACACTGCCCGAACACCACTGCACTGCCCTAAACCCTGAAACACCACCCCCAGCAAGACCCCCTACACTGCTCGAACACCACTGCACTGCCCTAAACCCTGAAACACCAGCCCCCGCACGACCCCCTACACTGCCCGAACACCACTGCACTGCCCTAAACCCTGAAACACCACCCTGCCACGGCCCCCTACACTGCTCGAACACCACTGCACTGCCCTAAACCCTGAAACACCAGCCAGCACGACCCCATACACTGCCCAAACACCACTGCACCACTGCCCTAAACCCTGAAACACCACCCCCAGCAAGACCCCGTACACTGCCCGAACACCACTGCCCTAAACCCTGAAACACCACCCCCAGCAAGACCCCCTACACTGCCCGAACACCACTGCCCTAAACCCTGAAACACCACCCCCAGCATGACCCCCTACACTGTCCGAACATCACTGCACTGCCCTAAACCTTGAAACACCACCCCCAGCAGGACCCCCTACACTGCCCGATCACCACTGCCCTAAAACCTGAAACACCACCCTCAGAAAGAACCCCTAGACCGCCCGAACACCATTGCCCTAAACCCTGAAACACCACCCCCAGCAAGACCCCCTACACTGACCGAACACCACTGCCCAAAACCCTGAAACACCACCCCCAGCAAGACCCACTACATTGCCCGAAAACAATTGCACTGCCCTAAACCCTGAAACACCACCCCCAGCAAGACCCCCTACACTGCCCGAACACCACTGCCCTTAACCCTCGAAACACCACCCATAGCAACACCCCCTACATTGCCCAAAAACAATTGCACTGCCCTAAACCCTAAAACACCACCCTCAGCAAGACCCCCTACACTGCCTGAAAACCACTGCCCTAAACCCTGAAACACCACCCCCAGCAAGACCCCCAACACTGTACGAACACCACTGCACTGCCCTAAACCCTGAAACACCACACCCTGCATGACCCCCTACACTGTCCGAACACCACTGAACTGCCCTAAACCCTGAAACACCACCACCAGCACGACCTCCTACACTGCCTGAACACCACTGCGCTAAACCCTGAAACACCACCCCCAGCAAGACCCCCTACACTACCAGAACACCACTGACCTAAACCCTGAAACACCACCCCCAGCAAGACCCCCTACAGTGCCCGAACACCTCTGCCCTAAACCCTGAAACACCACCCCCAGCAAGACCCCCTACTCTGCCCGAACTCCACTGCACAACCCTAAACGCTGAAACACCACCCCAGAAAGACCCCCTACACTGCTCGAACACCACTGCCCTAAACCCTGAAACACCACCCCCAGAAAGACCCCCTACACTGCCCAAATACCACTGCCCTAAACCCTGAAACACCACCCCCTTTAAGACCCCCTACGCTGCCCTAAACACTGAAACACTACCCACCGCATGACCCTCTACACTGCCCGAACACCACTGCACTGCCCTAAACCATGAAACACCACCCCCAGCATGACCCCCTACACTGCCCGAACTCCACTGCACGACCCTAAACGCTGAAACACCACCCCAGAAAGACCCCCTACACTGTTCGAACACCACTGCCCTAAACCCTGAAACACCACCCCCAGAAAGACCCCCTACACTGCCCGAATACCACTGCCCTAAACCCTGAAACACCACCCCCTGCAAGACCCCCTACGCTGCCCGAACACCACTGCACTGCCCTAAACACTATAACACTACCCACCGCATGACCCTCTACACTGCCCGAACACCACTGCAATGCCCTAAACCCTCAAACACCACCCCCTGCATGACCGCCTACATTGCCCAAACAACACTGCACTGCCCTAAACCCTGAAACACCTCCCACAGCATGACCCCCTACACTGACCGAACACCACTGCACTGCCCTAAACCATGAAGCACCACCCCCTGCACAACCCACTACACTGCACGAACACCACTGCACTGCCTTAAACCCTGAAACACCAGCCCCCGTACGACCCCTTACACTGCACAAACACCACTGCACTGCCCAGAACCCTGAAACACCATCCCCAGCAAGAACCCCTACACTGCCCGACCACCACTGCACTGCCTTAAACCCCGAAACACCAGCCCCAGCACGACCCCCTACACTGCCCAAACACCACTGCACTGCCATAAACCCTGAAACACCAGCCAACACGACCCCTTACATTGCCCAAACACCACTGCACCACTGCCCTAAACCCTGAAACACCACCCCCAGAAAGACCCCTACACTGCCAGAACACAACTACCCTAAACCCTGAAACACCACCCCGAGCATGACCCCCTATACTGTCCAAACACCACTGCCCTAAACCCTGAAACACCACCCCCAGCAAGACCCCTACACTGCCCGAACACCACTGCCCTGAAGCCTGAAACACCACCCCCAGCAAGAACCCCAACACTGTACGAACACCAATGCACTGCCCTAAACCCTAAAACACCACACCCTGCATGACCCCCTACACTGTCCGAACACCACTGAACTGCTCTAAACCCTGAAACACCACCACCAGCACGACATCCTACACTGCCTGAACACCACTGCGCTAAACCCTAAAACACCACCCCCAGCAAGACCCCCTACATGGCCCAAACACCACTGCCCTAAACACTGAAACTCCACCCCAGAAAGTCCCCAACACTGCCCGAACACCACTGCACTGCCCTAAACCATGAAACACCACCCCCAGCACGACTCCCTACACTGCCCGAACACCACTGCACGACCCTAAACCCTGAAACACCACCCCAGCAAGACCCCCTACACTGCCCGAACACCACTGTCCTAAACCCTAAAACACCACCCCCTGCACGACCCCCTACATTGCCCGAACACCACTGCACTGCCCTAAACCCTGAAACACCTCCCACAGCATGACCCGCTACACTGCCCAAACACCACTGCACTGCCCCAAACCCTGAAACACCACCCCCAGCAAGACCCCCTACACTGCTCGAACACCACTGCACTGCCCTAAACCCTGAAACACCACCCCCAGCAAGACCCCCTACACGGCCCAAACACCACTGCCCTAAACCCTAAAACACCATCCCCAGCAAGACCCCCAACACTATACGAACACCACTGCACTGCCCTAAACCCTGAAACAACACACCCTGCATGACCCCCTACACTGTCCTAACACCACTGAACTGCCCTAAACCCTGAAACACCACCACCAGCACGACCTCCTACACTGCCTGAACACCACTGCGCTAAACCCTAAAACACCACCCCCAGCAAGACCCCCTACACTACCAGAACACCACTGACCTAAACCCTGAAACACCACCCCCAGCAAGACCCCCTACAGTGCCCGAACACCTCTGCCCTAAACCCTGAAACACCATGCATAGCAAGAACCCCTACACTGCCCAAACACAAATGCACTGCCCTAAACCCTGAAACACCACCCACAGCAAGACCCCTACACTGCCCGAACTCCACTGACCGACCCTAAATGCTGAAACACCACCCCAGAAAGACCCCCTACACTGCTCGAACACCACTGCCCTAAACCCTGAAACACCACCCCCAGAAAGACCCCCTACACTGCCCGAATACCACTGCCCTAAACCCTGAAACACCACCCCCTGCAAGACCCCCTACGCTGCCTGAACACCACTGCACTGCCCTAAACACTGAAACACTACCCACCGCATGACCCTCTACACTGCCAGAACACCACTGCAATGCCCTAAACCCTCAAACACCACCCCCTGCATGACCGCCTACATTGCCAAGCAACACTGCACTGCCCTAAACCCTGAAACACCTACCACAGCATGACCCCCTACACTGACCGAACACCACTGCACTGCCCTAAACCATGAAGCACCACCCCCTGCACAACCCACTACACTGCACAAACACCACTGCACTGCCTTAAACCCTGAAACACCAGCCCCCGTACGACCCCTTACACTGCACAAACACCACTGCACTGCCCAGAACCCTGAAACACCATCCCCAGCAAGAACCCCTACACTGCCCGACCACCACTGCACTGCCTTAAACCCCGAAACACCAGCCCCAGCACGACCCCCTACACTGCCCAAACACCACTGCACTGCCATAAACCCTGAAACACCAGCCAACACGACCCCTTACACTGCCCAAACACCACTGCACCACTGCCCTAAACCCTGAAACACCACCCCCAGAAAGACCCCCTACACTGCCAGAACACAACTGCCCTAAACCCTGAAACACCACCCCGAGCATGACCCCCTATACTGTCCAAACACCACTGCACTGCCCTAAACCCTGAAACACCTCTCCCAGAAAGACCCCCTACACTTCCCGAACACCACTGCCCTAAACCCTGATACACCACCCCCAGCAGGACCCCCTACACTGCCCGAACACCACTGCCCTAAAACCTGAAACACCACCCCCAGCAAGAACCCCTAGACCACCCGAACACCACTGCCCTAAACCCTGAAACACCACCCCCAGCAAGACCCCTACACTGCCCGAACACCACTGCCCTGAAGCCTGAAACACCACCCCAGCAAGACCCCCAACACTGTACGAACACCAATGCACTGCCCTAAACCCTAAAACACCACACCCTGCATGACCCCCTACACTGTCCGAACACCACTGAACTGCTCTAAACCCTGAAACACCACCACCAGCAGGACATCCTACACTGCCTGAACACCACTGCGCTAAACCCTGAACACCACCCCCAGCAAGACCCCCTACACTGCCCGAATACCACTGCCCTAAACCCTGAAACACCACCCCCAGAAAGACCCCCTACACTGCCCGAATACCACTGCCCTAAACCCTGAAACACCACCCCCTGCAAGACCCCCTACGCTGCCTGAACACCACTGCACTGCCCTAAACACTGAAACACTACCCACCGCATGACCCTCTACACTGCCAGAACACCACTGCAATGCCCTAAACCCTCAAACACCACCCCCTGCATGACCGCCTACATTGCCAAGCAACACTGCACTGCCCTAAACCCTGAAACACCTACCACAGCATGGCCCCCTACACTGACCGAACACCACTGCACTGCCCTAAACCATGAAGCACCACCCCCTGCACAACCCACTACACTGCACAAACACCACTGCACTGCCTTAAACCCTGAAACACCAGCCCCCGTACGACCCCTTACACTGCACAAACACCACTGCACTGCCCAGAACCCTGAAACACCATCCCCAGCAAGAACCCCTACACTGCCCGACCACCACTGCACTGCCTTAAACCCTGAAACACCAGCCCCAGCACGACCCCCTACACTGCCCAAACACCACTGCACTGCCATAAACCCTGAAACACCAGCCAACACGACTCCTTACACTGCCCAAACACCACTGCACCACTGCCCTAAACCCTGAAACACCACCCCCAGAAAGACCCCCTACACTGCCAGAACACAACTGCCCTAAACCCTGAAACACCACCCCGAGCATGACCCCCTATACTGTCCAAACACCACTGCACTGCCCTAAACCCTGAAACACCTCTCCCAGAAAGACCCCCTACACTTCCCGAACACCACTGCCCTAAACCCTGATACACCACCCCCAGCAGGACCCCCTACACTGCCCGAACACCACTGCCCTAAAACCTGAAACACCACCCCCAGCAAGAACCCCTAGACCACCCGAACACCACTGCCCTAAACCCTGAAACACCACCCCCAGCAAGACCCCTACACTGCCCGAACACCACTGCCCTGAAGCCTGAAACACCACCCCAGCAAGACCCCCAACACTGTACGAACACCAATGCACTGCCCTAAACCCTAAAACACCACACCCTGCATGACCCCCTACACTGTCCGAACACCACTGAACTGCTCTAAACCCTGAAACACCACCACCAGCAGGACATCCTACACTGCCTGAACACCACTGCGCTAAACCCTGAACACCACCCCCAGCAAGACCCCCTACATGGCCCAAACACCACTGCCCTAAACACTGAAACTCCACCCCAGAAAGTCCCCAACACTGCCCGAACAATACTGCACTGCCCTAAACCCTGAAACACCACCCTGCCACGGCCCCCTACACTGCCCGAACACCACTGCACTGCCCTAAACCATGAAACACCACCCCCAGCACGACTCCCTACACTGCCCGAACACCACTGCACGACCCTAAACCCTGAAACACCACCCCAGCAAGACCCCCTACACTGCCCGAACACCACTGCCCTAAACCCTGAAACACCACCCCCAGAAAGGCCCCCTACACTGCCCGAATACCACTACCCTAAACCCTGAAACACCACTCCCTGCAAGACCCCCTACGCTGCCCGAACACCACTGTACTGCCCTAAACTGTGAAACACAACCCCCTGCATGACCCTCTACACTGCCCGAACACCACTGCACTGTCCTAAACCCTAAAACACCACCCCCTGCACGACCCCCTACATTGCCCGACACCACTGCACTGCCCTAAACCCTGAAACACCTCCCACAGCATGACCCGCTACACTGCCCGAACACCACTGCACTGCCCCAAACCCTGAAACACCACCCCCAGCAAGACCCTCTACACTGCTCGAACACCACTGCACTGCCCTAAACCCTGAAACACCACCCCCAGCAAGACCCCCTACACGGCCCAAACACCACTGCCCTAAACACTGAAACTCCACCCCAGAAAGTCCCCAACACTGCCCGAACACTACTGCACTGCCCTAAACCCTGAAACACCACCCTGCCACGGCCCCCTACACTGCCCGAACACCACTGTACTGCCCTAAACTGTGAAACACAACCCCCTGCATGACCCTCTACACTGCCCGAACACCACTGTACTGTCCTAAACCCTAAAACACCACCCCCTGCACGACCCCCTACATCGCCCGAACACCACTGCACTGCCCTACACCCTGAAACACCTGCCACAGCATGACCCGCTACACTGCCCGAACACCACTGCACTGCCCCAAACCCTGAAACACCACCCCCAGCAAGACCCCCTACACTGCTCGAACACCACTGCACTGCCCTAAACCCTGAAACACCACCCCCAGCAAGACCCCCTACACGGCCCAAACACCACTGCCCTAAACACTGAAACTCCACCCCAGAAAGTCCCCAACACTGCCCGAACACTACTGCACTGCCCTAAACCCTGAAACACCACCCTGCCACGGCCCCCTACACTGCCCGAACACCACTGGACTGCCCTAAACCATGAAACACCACCCCCAGCACGACCCCCTACACTGCCCGACCACCACTGCACGACCCTAAACCCTGAAACACCACCCCAGCAAGACCCCCTACACTGCCCGAACACCACTGCCCTAAACCCTGAAACACCACCCCCAGAAAGACCCCTACACTGCCCGAATACCACTGCCCTAAACCCTGAAACACCACCCCCTGCAAGACCCCCTACGCTGCCCGAACACCACTGTACTGCCCTAAACTGTGAAACACAACCCCCTGCATGACCCTCTACACTGCCCGAACACCACTGCACTGTCCTAAACCCTAAAACACCTGCCCCTGCACGACTCCCTTCATTGCCCGAACACCACTGCACTGCCCTAAACCCTGAAACACCTCCCAAAGCATGACCCGCTACACTGCCCGAACACCACTGCACTGCCCCAAACCCTGAAACACCACCCCCAGCAAGACCCCCTACACTGCTCGAACACCACTGCACTGCCCTAAACCCTGAAACACCACCCCCAGCAAGACCCCCTACACGGCCCAAACACCACTGCCCTAAACACTGAAACTCCACCCCAGAAAGTCCCCAACACTGCCCGAACACTACTGCACTGCCCTAAACCCTGAAACACCACCCTGCCACGGCCCCCTACACTGCTCGAACACCACTGGACTGCCCTAAACCATGAAACACCACCCCCAGCACGACTCCCTACACTGCCCGAACACCACTGCACGACCCTAAACCCTGAAACACCACCCCAGCAAGACCCCCTACACTGCCCGAACACCACTGCCCTAAACCCTGAAACACCACCCCCAGAAAGGCCCCCTACACTGCCCGAATACCACTACCCTAAACCCTGAAACACCACTCCCTGCAAGACCCCCTACGCTGCCCGAACACCACTGTACTGCCCTAAACTGTGAAACACAACCCCCTGCATGACCCTCTACACTGCCCGAACACCACTGCACTGTCCTAAACCCTAAAACACCACCCCCTGCACGACCCCCTACATTGCCCGAACACCACTGCACTGCCCTAAACCCTGAAACACCTCCCACAGCATGACCCGCTACACTGCCCGAACACCACTGCACTGCCCCAAACCCTGAAACACCACCCCCAGCAAGACCCTCTACACTGCTCGAACACCACTGCACTGCCCTAAACCCTGAAACACCACCCCCAGCAAGACCCCCTACACGGCCCAAACACCACTGCCCTAAACACTGAAACTCCACCCCAGAAAGTCCCCAACACTGCCCGAACACTACTGCACTGCCCTAAACCCTGAAACACCACTCTGCCACGGCCCCCTACACTGCCCGAACACCACTGTACTGCCCTAAACTGTGAAACACAACCCCCTGCATGACCCTCTACACTGCCCGAACACCACTGCACTGTCCTAAACCCTAAAACACCACCCCCTGCACGACCCCCTACATTGCCCGAAAACCACTGCACTGCCCTACACCCTGAAACACCTCCCACAGCATGACCCGCTACACTGCCCGAACACCACTGCACTGCCCCAAACCCTGAAACACCACCCCCAGCAAGACCCCCTACACTGCTCGAACACCACTGCACTGCCCTAAACCCTGAAACACCACCCCCAGCAAGACCCCCTACACGGCCCAAACACCACTGCCCTAAACACTGAAACTCCACCCCAGAAAGTCCCCAACACTGCCCGAACACTACTGCACTGCCCTAAACCCTGAAACACCACCCTGCCACGGCCCCCTACACTACCCGAACACCACTGGACTGCCCTAAACCATGAAACACCACCCCCAGCACGACCCCCTACACTGCCCGACCACCACTGCACGACCCTAAACCCTGAAACACCACCCCAGCAAGACCCCCTACACTGCCCGAACACCACTGCCCTAAACCCTGAAACACCACCCCCAGAAAGACCCCTACACTGCCCGAATACCACTGCCCTAAACCCTGAAACACCACCCCCTGCAAGACCCCCTACGCTGCCCGAACACCACTGTACTGCCCTAAACTGTGAAACACAACCCCCTGCATGACCCTCTACACTGCCCGAACACCACTGCACTGTCCTAAACCCTAAAACACCTGCCCCTGCACGACCCCCTTCATTGCCCGAACACCACTGCACTGCCCTAAACCCTGAAACACCTCCCACAGCATGACCCGCTACACTGCCCGAACACCACTGCACTGCCCCAAACCCTGAAACACCACCCCCAGCAAAACCCCCTACACTGCTCGAACACCACTGCACTGCCCTAAACCCTGAAACACCACCCCCAGCAAGACCCCCTACACGGCCCAAACACCATTGCCCTAAACACTGAAACTCCACCCCAGAAAGTCCCCAACACTGCCCGAACACTACTGCACTGCCCTAAACCCTGAAACACCACCCTGCCACGGCCCCCTACACTGCTCGAACACCACTGGACTGCCCTAAACCATGAAACACCACCCCCAGCACGTCCCCCTACACTGCCCGAACACCACTGCACGAACCTAAACCCTGAAACACCATCCCCAGCAGAACCCCCTACACTGCCCGAACACCACTGCACTGCCTTAAACCCTGAAACACCAGACCCAGCACGACCCCCTACACTACCCAAACACCACTGCACTGCCCTAAACCCTGAAACACCAGCCAGCACGACCCCATACACTGCCTAAACACCACTGCACCACTGCCCTAAACCCTGAAACACCACCCCCAGAATGACCCCCTACACTGTCCGAACATCACTGCACTGCCCTAAACCCTGAAACACCACCCCCAGCAGGACCCCCTACACTGCCCGATCACCACTGCCCTAAAACCTGAAACACCACCCTCAGAAAGAACCCCTAGACCGCCCGAACACCATTGCCCTAAACCCTGAAACACCACCCCCAGCAAGACCCCCTACACTGACCGAACACCACTGCCCAAAACCCTGAAACACCACCCCCAGCAAGACCCCCTACTCTGCCCGAACAGCACTGTTCTAAACCCTGAAACACCACCCATAGCAAGACCCACTACATTGCCCGAAAACAATTGCACTGCCCTAAACCCTGAAACACCACCCCCAGCAAGACCCCCTACACTGCCCGAACACCACCGCCCTTAACCCTCGAAACACCACCCATAGCAACACCCCCTACATTGCCCGAAAACAATTGCACTGCCCTAAACCCTAAAACACCACCCTCAGCAAGACCCCCTACACTGCCTGAAAACCACTGCCCTAAACCCTGAAACACCACCCCCAGCAAGACCCCCAACACTGTACGAACACCACTGCACTGCCCTAAACCCTGAAACACCACACCCTGCATGACCCCCTACACTGTCCGAACACCACTGAACTGCCCTAAACCCTGAAACACCACCACCAGCACGACCTCCTACACTGCCTGAACACCACTGCGCTAAACCCTGAAACACCACCCCCAGCAAGACCCCCTACACTACCAGAACACCACTGACCTAAACCCTGAAACACCACCCCCAGCAAGACCCCCTACAGTGCCCGAACACCTCTGCCCTAAACCCTGAAACACCACCCCCAGCAAGACCCCCTACTCTGCCCGAACTCCACTGCACGACCCTAAACGCTGAAGCACCACCCCAGAAAGACCCCCTACACTGCTCGAACACCACTGCCCTAAACCCTGAAACACCACCCCCAGAAAGACCCCCTACACTGCCCGAATACCACTGCCCTAAACCCTGAAACACCACCCCCTGCAAGACCCCCTACGCTGCCCTAAACACTGAAACACTACCCACCGCATGACCCTCTACACTGCCCGAACACCACTGCACTGCCCTAAACCATGAAACACCACCCCCAGCATGACCCCCTACACTTATCGAACTCCACTGCACGACCCTAAACGCTGAAACACCACCCCAGAAAGACCCCCTACACTGTTCGAACACCACTGCCCTAAACCATGAAACACCACCCCCAGAAAGACCCCCTACACTGCCCGAATACCACTGCCCTAAACCCTGAAACACCACCCCCTGCAAGACCCCCTATGCTGCCCTAAACACTGAAACTCTACCCACCACATGACCCTCTACACTGCCCGAACACTACTGCACTGCCCTAAACCATGAAACACCACCCCCAGCATGACCCCCTACACTACCCGAACTCCACTGCACGACCCTAAACACTGAAACACCACCCCAGAAAGACCCCCTACACTGCTCGAACACCACTGCCCTAAACCCTGAAACACCACCCCCAGAAAGACCCCCTACACTGCCCGAATACCACTGCCCTAAACCCTGAAACACCACCCCCTGCAAGACCCCCTACGCTGCCCGAACACCACTGCACTGCCCTAAACACTGAAACACCACCCCCTGCATGACCGCCTACATTGCCCAAACAACACTGCACTGCCCTAAACCCTGAAACACCTCCCACAGCATGACCCCCTACACTGACCGAACACCACTGCACTGCCCTAAACCATAAAGCACCACCCCCTGCACAACCCACTACACTGCACGAACACCACTGCACTGCCTTAAACCCTGAAACACCAGCCCCCGTACGACGCCTTACACTGCACAAACACCACTGCACTGCCCAGAACCCTGAAACACCATCCCCAGCAAGAACCCCTACACTGCCCGACCACCACTGCACTGCCTTAAACCCTGAAACACCAGCCCCAGCACGACCCCCTACACTGCCCAAACACCACTGCACTGCCATAAACCCTGAAACACCAGCCAACACAACCCCTTACACTGCCCAAACACCACTGCACCACTGCCCTAAACCCTGAAACACCACCCCCAGAAAGACCCCCTACACTGCCAGAACACAACTACCCTAAACCCTGAAACACCATCCCGAGCATGACCCCCTATACTGTCCAAAAACCACTGCACTGCCCTAAACCCTGAAACACCTCTCCCAGAAAGACCCCCTACACTGCCCGAACACCACTGCCCTAAAACCTGAAACACCACCCCCAGCAAGAACCCCTAGACCACCCGAACACCACTGCCCTAAACCCTGAAACACCACCCCCAGCAAGACCCCTACACTGCCCAAACACCACTGCCCTGAAGCCTGAAACACCACCCCCAGCAAGACCCCCAACACTGTACGAACACCAATGCACTGCCCTAAACCCTAAAACACCACACCCTGCATTACCCCCTACATTGTCCGAACACCACTGAACTGCTCTAAACCCTGAAACACCACCACCAGCACGACATCCTACACTGCCTGAAAACCACTGCGCTAAAACCTTAAAACACCTGCTACAGCATGACCCGCTACACTGCCCGAACACCACTGCACTGCCCCAAACCCTGAAACACCACCACCAGCAAGACCCCCTACACTGCTCGAACACCACTGCACTGCCCTAAACCCTGAAACACCACCCCCAGCAAGACCCCCTACACGGCCCAAACACCACTGCACTAAACACTGAAACTCCACCCCAGAAAGTCCCCAACACTACCCGAACACTACTGCACTGCCCTAAACCCTGAAACACCACCCTGCCTCGGCCCCCTACACTGCCCGAACACCACTGGACTGCCCTAAACCATGAAACACCACCCCCAGCACGACCCCCTACACTGCCCGAACACCACTGCACGACCCTAAACCCTGAAACACCACCCCAGCAAGACCCCCTACACTGCCCGAACACGACTGCCCTAAAACCTGAAACACCACCCCCAGAAAGACCCCTACACTGCCCGAATACCACTGCCCTAAACCCTGAAACACCACCCCCTGCAAGACCCCCTACGCTGCCCGAACACCACTGTACTGCCCTAAACTGTGAAACACAACCCCCTGCATGACCCTCTACACTGCCCGAACACCACTGCACTGTCCTAAACCCTAAAACACCACCCCCTGCACGACCCCCCACATTGCCCGAACACCACTGCACTGCCCTAAACCCTGAAACACCTCCCACAGCATGACCCGCTACACTGTCCGAACACCTCTGCACTGCCCCAAACCCTGAAACACCACCCCCAGCAAGACCCCCTACACGGCCCAAACACCACTGCCCTAAACACTGAAACTCCACCCCATAAAGTCCCCAACACTGCCCGAACACTACTGCGCTGCCCTAAACCCTGAAACACCACCCTGCCACGGCCCCCTACACTGCCCGAACACCACTGCACTGCCCTAAACCCTGAAACACCACCCCCAGCAAGACCCCCTACACGGCCCAAACACCACTGCCCTAAACACTGAAACTCCACCCCAGAAAGTCCCCAACACTACCCGAACACTACTGCACTGCCCTAAACCCTGAAACACCACCCTGCCACGGCCCCCTACACTGCCCGAACACCACTGGACTGCCCTAAACCATGAAACACCACCCCCAGCATGACCCCCAAAACTGCCCGAACACCACTGCACGACCCTAAACCCTGAAACACCACCCCAGCAAGACCCCCTACACTGCCCGAACACCACTGCCCTAAAACCTGAAACACCACCCCCAGAAAGACCCCTACACTGCCCGAATACCACTGCCCTAAACCCTGAAACACCACCCCCTGCAAGACCCCCTACGCTGCCCGAACACCACTGTACTGCCCTAAACTGTGAAACACAACCCCCTGCATGACCCTCTACACTGCCCGAACACCACTGCACTGTCCTAAACCCTAAAACACCACCCCCTGCACGACCCCCTACATTGCCCGAACACCACTGCACTGCCCTAAACCCTGAAACACCTCCCACAGCATGACCCGCTACACTGCCCGAACACCACTGCACTGCCCCAAACCCTGAAACACCACCCCCAGCAAGACCCCCTACACTGCTCGAACACCACTGCACTGCCCTAAACCCTGAAACACCACCCCCAGCAAGATCCCCTACACGGCCCAAACACCACTGCCCTAAACACTGAAACTCCACCCCATAAAGTCCCCAACACTGCCCGAACACTACTGCGCTGCCCTAAACCCTGAAACACCACCCTGCCACGGCCCCCTACACTGCCCGAACACCACTGGACTGCCCTAAACCATGAAACACCACCCCCAGCACGACCCCCTACACTGCCCGAACACCACTGCACGACCCTAAACCCTGAAACACCACCCCAGCAAGACCCCCTACACTGCCCGAACACCACTGCCCTAAACCCTGAAACACCACCCCCAGAAAGACCCCCTACACTACCCGAATACCACTGCCCTAAACACTGAAACACCACCCCCCGCAAGACCCCCTATGCTGCCCGAACACCACTGTACTGCCCTAAATGGTGAAACACAACCCCCTGCATGACCTTCTACACTGCCCAAACACCACTGCACTGCCCTAAACCCTCAAACACCACCCCCTGCACGACCCCCTACATTGCCCGAACACCACTGCACTGCCCTAAACCCTGAAACACCAGCCCCCGCACGACCCCCTACACTGCCCGAACACCACTGCCCTAAACCCTGAAACACCACCCCCAGAAAGACCCCTACACTGCCCGAATACCACTGCCCTAAACCCTGAAACACGACCCCCTGCAAGACCCCCTACGCTGCCCGAACACCATTGTACTGCCCTAAACTGTGAAACACAACCCCCTGCATGACCCTCTACACTGCCCGAACACCACTGCACTGTCCTAAACCCTAAAACACCTGCCCCTGCACGACCCCCTTCATTGCCCGAACACCACTGCACTGCCCTAAACCCTGAAACACCTCCCACAGCATGACCCGCTACACTGCCCGAACACCACTGCACTGCCCGAAACCCTGAAACACCACCCCCAGCAGAACCCCCTACACTGCCCGAACACCACTGCACTGCCTTAAACCCTGAAACACTAGACCCAGCACAACCCCCTACACTATCCAAACACCACTGCACTGCCCTAAACCCTGAAACACCAGCCAGCACGACCCCATACACTGCCCAAACACCACTGCACCACTGCCATAAACCCTGAAACACCACCCCCAGCAAGACCCCCTACACTGCCCAAACACCACTGCCCTAAACCCTGAAACACCACCCCCAGCATGACCCCCTACACTGTCCGAACATGACTGCACTGCCCTAAACCCTGAAACACCACTCCCAGAAAGACCCTCTACACTGCCCGAACACCACTGTCCTAAACCCTGAAACACCACCCCCAGCAGGACCCCCTACACTGCCCGAACACCACTGCCCTAAAACCTGAAACGCCACCCTCAGAAAGAACCCCTAGACCGCCCGAACACCATTGCCCTAAACCCTGAAACACCACCCATAGCAAGATCCACTACATTGCCCGAAAACAATTGCACTGCCCTAAACCCTGAAACGCCACCCCAGCAAGACCCCCTACACTGCCCGAACACCACTGCCCTTAACCCTCGAAAAGCCACCCATAGCAACACCCCCTACATTGCCCGAAAACAATTGCACTGCCCTAAACCCTAAAACACCACCCCCAGCAAGACCCCCAACACTGTACGAACACCACTGCACTGCCCTAAACCCTGAAACACCACACCCTGCATGACCCCCTACACTGTCCGAACACCACTGAACTGCCCTAAACCCTGAAACACCACCACCAGCACGACCTCCTACACTGCCTGAACACCACTGCGCTAAACCATGAAACACCACCCCCAGCAAGACCCCCTACACTACCAGAACACCACTGACCTAAACCCTGAAACACCACAACCAGCAAGACCCCCTACTCTGCCCGAACACCACTGCCCTAAACCCTGAAACACCATGCATAGCAAGAACCCCTACACTGCCCAAACACAAATGCACTGCCCTAAACCCTGAAACACCACCCACAGCAAGACCCCTACACTGCCCGAACTCCACTGCACGACCCTAAACGCTGAAACACCACCCCAGAAAGACCCCCTACACTGCTCGAACACCACTGCCCTAAACCCTGAAACACCACCCCCAGAAAGACCCCCTACGCTGCCCTAAACACTGAAACACTACCCACCGCATGACCCTCTACACTGCCCGAACACCACTGCACTGCCCTAAACCATGAAACACCACCCCCAGCATGACCCCTACACTGCCCGAACTCCACTGCATGACCCTAAACGCTGAAACACCACCCCAGAAAGACCCCCTACACTGCTCGAACACCACTGCCCTAAACCCTGAAACACCACCCCCAGAAAGACCCCCTACACTGCCCAAATACCACTGCCCTAAACCCTGAAACACCACCCCCTGCAAGACCCCCTACGCTGCCCGAACACCACTGCACTGCCCTAAAAACTGAAACACTACCCACCGCATGACCCTCTACACTGCCCGAACACCACTGCAATGCCCTAAACCCTCAAACACCACCCCCTGCATGACCGCCTACATTGCCCAAACAACACTGCACTGCCCTAAACCCTGAAACACCTCCCACAGCATGACCCCCTACACTGACCGAACACCACTGCACTGCCCTAAACCATGAAGCACCACCCCCTGCACAACCCACTACACTGCACGAACACCACTGCACTGCCTTAAACCCTGAAACACCAGCCCCCGTACGACCCCTTACACTGCACAAATACCACTGCACTGCCCAGAACCCTGAAACACCATCCCCAGCAAGAACACCTACACTGCCTGACCACCACTGCACTGCCTTAAACCCTGAAACACCAGCCCCAGCACGACCCCCTACACTGCCCAAACACCACTGCACTGCCATAAACCCTGAAACACCAGCCAACACTACCCCTTACACTGCCCAAACACCACTGCCCTAAGCCCTGAAACACCACCCCCAGAAAGACCCCCTACACTGCCAGAACACAACTGCCCTACACCCTGAAACACCACCCCGAGCATGACCCCCTATACTGTCCAAACACCACTGCACTGCCCTAAACCCTGAAACACCTCTACCAGAAAGACCCCCTACACTTGCCGAACACCACTGCCCTAAACCCTGATACACCACCCCCAGCAGGACCCCCTACACTGCCCGAACACCACTGCCCTAAAACCTGAAACACCACCCCTAGCAAGAACCCCTAGACCACCCGAACACCACTGCCCTAAACCCTGAAACACCACCCCCAGCAAGACCCCCTACACTGCCCGAACACCACTGCCCTGAAGCCTGAAACACCACCCCCAGCAAGACCCCCAACACTGTACGAACACCAATGCACTGCCCTAAACCCTAAAACACCACACCCTGCATTACCCCCTACACTGTCCGAACACCACTGAACTGCTCTAAACCCTGAAACACCACCACCAGCACGACATCCTACACTGCCTGAACACCACTGCGCTAAACCCTGAAACACCACCCCCAGCAAGACCCCCAACACTGCCCGAACAATACTGCACTGCCCTAAACCCTGAAACACCACCCTGCCACGGCCCTAAACCATGAAACACCACCCCCAGCACGACTCCCTACACTGCCCGAACACCACTGCACGACCCTAAACCCTGAAACACCACCCCAGCAAGACCCCCTACACTGCCCGAACACCACTGCCCTAAACCCTGAAACACCACCCCCAGAAAGGCCCCCTACACTGCCCGAATACCACTACCCTAAACCCTGAAACACCACCCCCTGCAAGACCCCCTATGCTGCCCGAACACCACTGTACTGCCCTAAACTGTGAAACACAACCCCCTGCATGACCCTCTACACTGCCCGAACACCACTGCACTATCCTAAACCCTAAAACACCACCCCCTGCACGACCCCCTACATTGCCCGAACACCACTGCACTGCCCTAAACCCTGAAACACCTCCCACAGCATGACCCGCTACACTGCCCGAACACCACTGCACTGCCCCAAACCCTGAAACACCACCCCCAGCAAGACCCCCTACACTGCTCGAACACCACTGCACTGCCCTAAACCCTGAAACACCACCCCCAGCAAGACCCCCTACACGGGCCAAACGCCACTGCCCTAAACACTGACACTCCACCCCAGAAAGTCACCAACACTGCCCGAACACTACTGCACTGCCCTAAACCCTGAAACACCACCCTGCCACGGCCCCCTACACTGCCCGAACACCACTGGACTGCCCTAAACCATGAAACACCACCCCAGCACGACCCCCTACACTGCCCGAACATCACTGCACGACCCTAAACCCTGAAACACCACCCCAGCAAGACCCCCTACACTGCCCGAACAACACTGCCCTAAACCCTGAAACACCACCCCCAGAAAGACCCCCTACACTGCCCGAATACCACTGCCCTAAACACTGAAACACCACCCCCTGCAAGACCCCTATGCTGCCAGAACACCACTGTACTGCCCTAAACGGTGAAACACAACCCCCTGCATGACCCTCTACATTGCCCGAACACCACTGCACTGCCCTAAACCCTCAAACACCACCCCCTGCACGACCCCCTACATTGCCCGAACACCACTGCACTGCCCTAAACCCTGAAACACCTCCCACAGCATGACCCCCTACACTGCCCGAACACCACTGCACTGCCCTAAACCCTGAAACACCACCCCCAGCAAGACCCCCTACACTGCCCGAACACCACTGCACTGCCCTAAACCCTGAAACACCAGCCCCCGCACGACCCCCTACACTGCCCGAACACCACTGTACTGCCCAGAACCCTGAAACACCATCCCCAGCAGAACCCCCTACACTGCCCGAACACCACTGCACTGCCTTAAACCCTGAAACACCAGACCCAGCACGACCCCCTACACTACCCAAACACCACTGCACTGCCCTAAACCCTGAAACACCAGCCAGCACGACCCCATACACTGCCCAAACACCACTGCACCACTGCCCTAAACCCTGAAACACCACCCCCAGTGAGACCCCCTACACTGCCCGAACACCACTGCCCTAAACCCTGAAACACCACCCCCAGCATGACCCCCTACACTGTCCGAACATCACTGCACTGCCCTAAACCCTGAAACACCACTCCCAGAAAGAACCCCTAGACCGCCCGAACACCATTGCCCTAAACCCTGAAACACCACCCCCAGCAAGACCCCCTACACTGCTCGAACACCACTGCACTGCCCTAAACCCTGAAACACCACCCCCAGCAAGACCCCCTACACGGCCCAAACACCACTGCCCTAAACACTGAAACTCCACCCCATAAAGTCCTCAACACTGCCCGAACACTACTGCGCTGCCCTAAACCCTGAAACACCACCCTGCCACGGCCCCCTACACTGCCCGAACACCACTGGACTGCCCTAAACCATGAAACACCACCCCCAGCACGACCCCCTACACTGCCCGAACACCACTGCACGACCCTAAACCCTGAAACACCACCCCAGCAAGACCCCCTACACTGCCCGAACACCACTGCCCTAAACCCTGAAACACCACCCCCAGAAAGACCCCCTACACTACCCGAATACCACTGCCCTAAACACTGAAACACCACCCCCTGCAAGACCCCCTATGCTGCCCGAACACCACTGTACTGCCCTAAACGGTGAAACACAACCCCCTGCATGACCTTCTACACTGCCCAAACACCACTGCACTGCCCTAAACCCTCAAACACCACCCCCTGCACGACCCCCTACATTGCCCGAACACCACTGCACTGCCCTAAACCCTGAAACACCAGCCCCCGCACGACCCCCTACACTGCCCGAACACCACTGCCCTAAACCCTGAAACACCACCCCCAGAAAGACCCCTACACTGCCCGAATACCACTGCCCTAAACCCTGAAACACCACCCCCTGCAAGACCCCCTACGCTGCCCGAACACCACTGTACTGCCCTAAACTGTGAAACACAACCCCCTGCATGACCCTCTACACTGCCCGAACACCACTGCACTGTCCTAAACCCTAAAACACCTGCCCCTGCACGACCCCCTTCATTGCCCGAACACCACTGCACTGCCCTAAACCCTGAAACACCTCCCACAGCATGACCCGCTACACTGCCCGAACACCACTGCACTGCCCGAAACCCTGAAACACCACCCCCAGCAGAACCCCCTACACTGCCCGAACACCACTGCACTGCCTTAAACCCTGAAACACCAGACCCAGCACGACCCCCTACACTATCCAAACACCACTGCACTGCCCTAAACCCTGAAACACCAGCCAGCACGACCCCATACACTGCCCAAACACCACTGCACCACTGCCATAAACCCTGAAACACCACCCCCAGCAAGACCCCCTACACTGCCCAAACACCACTGCCCTAAACCCTGAAACACCACCCCCAGCATGACCCCCTACACTGTCCGAACATGACTGCACTGCCCTAAACCCTGAAACACCACTCCCAGAAAGACCCTCTACACTGCCCGAACACCACTGTCCTAAACCCTGAAACACCACCCCCAGCAGGACCCCCTACACTGCCTGAACACCACTGCCCTAAAACCTGAAACGCCACCCTCAGAAAGAACCCCTAGACCGCCCGAACACCATTGCCCTAAACCCTGAAACACCACCCCCAGCAAGACCCCCTACACTGACCGAACACCACTGCCCAAAACCCTGAAACACCACCCCAGCAAGACCCCCTACTCTGCCCGAACACCACTGTTCTAAACCCTGAAACACCACCCATAGCAAGATCCACTACATTGCCCGAAAACAATTGCACTGCCCTAAACCCTGAAACGCCACCCCCAGCAAGACCCCCTACACTGCCCGAACACCACTGCCCTTAACCCTCGAAAAGCCACCCATAGCAACACCCCCTACATTGCCCGAAAACAATTGCACTGCCCTAAACCCTAAAACACCACCCTCCGCAAGACCCCCTACACTGCCTGAAAACCACTGGCCTAAACCCTGAAACACCACCCCCAGCAAGACCCCCAACACTGTACGAACACCACTGCACTGCCCTAAACCCTGAAACACCACACCCTGCATGACCCCCTACACTGTCCGAACACCACTGAACTGCCCTAAACCCTGAAACACCACCACCAGCACGACCTCCTACACTGCCTGAACACCACTGCGCTAAACCATGAAACACCACCCCCAGCAAGACCCCCTACACTACCAGAACACCACTGACCTAAACCCTGAAACACCACACCCAGCAAGACCCCCTACTCTGCCCGAACACCACTGCCCTAAACCCTGAAACACCATGCATAGCAAGAACCCCTACACTGCCCAAACACAAATGCACTGCCCTAAACCCTGAAACACCACCCACAGCAAGACCCCTACACTGCCCGAACTCCACTGCACGACCCTAAACGCTGAAACACCACCCCAGAAAGACCCCCTACACTGCTCGAACACCACTGCCCTAAACCCTGAAACACCACCCCCAGAAAGACCCCCTACGCTGCCCTAAACACTGAAACACTACCCACCGCATGACCCTCTACACTGCCCGAACACCACTGCACTGCCCTAAACCATGAAACACCACCCCCAGCATGACCCCTACACTGCCCGAACTCCACTGCATGACCCTAAACGCTGAAACACCACCCCAGAAAGACCCCCTACACTGCTCGAACACCACTGCCCTAAACCCTGAAACACCACCCCCAGAAAGACCCCCTACACTGCCCAAATACCACTGCCCTAAACCCTGAAACACCACCCCCTGCAAGACCCCCTACGCTGCCCGAACACCACTGCACTGCCCTAAAAACTGAAACACTACCCACCGCATGACCCTCTACACTGCCCGAACACCACTGCAATGCCCTAAACCCTCAAACACCACCCCCTGCATGACCGCCTACATTGCCCAAACAACACTGCACTGCCCTAAACCCTGAAACACCTCCCACAGCATGACCCCCTACACTGACCGAACACCACTGCACTGCCCTAAACCATGAAGCACCACCCCCTGCACAACCCACTACACTGCACGAACACCACTGCACTGCCTTAAACCCTGAAACACCAGCCCCCGTACGACCCCTTACACTGCACAAATACCACTGCACTGCCCAGAACCCTGAAACACCATCCCCAGCAAGAACACCTACACTGCCCGACCACCACTGCACTGCCTTAAACCCTGAAACACCAGCCCCAGCACGACCCCCTACACTGCCCAAACACCACTGCACTGCCATAAACCCTGAAACACCACCCAACACGACCCCTTACACTGCCCAAACACCACTGCCCTAAGCCCTGAAACACCACCCCCAGAAAGACCCCCTACACTGCCAGAACACAACTGCCCTACACCCTGAAACACCACCCCGAGCATGACCCCCTATACTGTCCAAACACCACTGCACTGCCCTAAACCCTGAAACACCTCTCCCAGAAAGACCCCCTACACTTGCCGAACACCACTGCCCTAAACCCTGATACACCACCCCCAGCAGGACCCCCTACACTGCCCGAACACCACTGCCCTAAAACCTGAAACACCACCCCTAGCAAGAACCCCTAGACCACCCGAACACCACTGCCCTAAACCCTGAAACACCACCCCCAGCAAGATCCCCTACACTGCCCGAACACCACTGCCCTGAAGCCTGAAACACCACCCCCAGCAAGACCCCCAACACTGTACGAACACCAATGCACTGCCCTAAACCCTAAAACACCACACCCTGCATTACCCCCTACACTGTCCGAACACCACTGAACTGCTCTAACCCTGAAACACCACCACCAGCACGACATCCTACACTGCCTGAACACCACTGCGCTAAACCCTGAAACACCACCCCCAGCAAGACCCCCAACACTGCCCGAACAATACTGCACTGCCCTAAACCCTGAAACACCACCCTGCCACGGCCCTAAACCATGAAACACCACCCCCAGCACGACTCCCTACACTGCCCGAACACCACTGCACGACCCTAAACCCTGAAACACCACCCCAGCAAGACCCCCTACACTGCCCGAACACCACTGCCCTAAACCCTGAAACACCACCCCCAGAAAGGCCCCCTACACTGCCCGAATACCACTACCCTAAACCCTGAAACACCACCCCCTGCAAGACCCCCTATGCTGCCCGAACACCACTGTACTGCCCTAAACTGTGAAACACAACCCCCTGCATGACCCTCTACACTGCCCGAACACCACTGCACTGTCCTAAACCCTAAAACACCACCCCCTGCACGACCCCCTACATTGCCCGAACACCACTGCACTGCCCTAAACCCTGAAACACCTCCCACAGCATGACCCGCTACACTGCCCGAACACCACTGCACTGCCCCAAACCCTGAAACACCACCCCCAGCAAGACCCCCTACACTGCTCGAACACCACTGCACTGCCCTAAACCCTGAAACACCACCCCCAGCAAGACCCCCTACACGGGCCAAACGCCACTGCCCTAAACACTGACACTCCACCCCAGAAAGTCCCCAACACTGCCCGAACACTACTGCACTGCCCTAAACCCTGAAACACCACCCTGCCACGGCCCCCTACACTGCCCGAACACCACTGGACTGCCCTAAACCATGAAACACCACCCCAGCACGACCCCCTACACTGCCCGAACACCACTGCACGACCCTAAACCCTGAAACACCACCCCAGCAAGACCCCCTACACTGCCCGAACAACACTGCCCTAAACCCTGAAACACCACCCCCAGAAAGACCCCCTACACTGCCCGAATACCACTGCCCTAAACACTGAAACACCACCCCCTGCAAGACCCCTATGCTGCCAGAACACCACTGTACTGCCCTAAACGGTGAAACACAACCCCCTGCATGACCCTCTACACTGCCCGAACACCACTACACTGCCCTAAACCCTCAAACACCACCCCCTGCACGACCCCCTACATTGCCCGAACACCACTGCACTGCCCTAAACCCTGAAACACCTCCCACAGCATGACCCCCTACACTGCCCGAACACCACTGCACTGCCCTAAACCCTGAAACACCACCCCCAGCAAGACCCCCTACACTGCTCGAACACCACTGCACTGCCCTAAACCCTGAAACACCAGCCCCCGCACGACCCCCTACACTGCCCGAACACCACTGTACTGCCCAGAACCCTGAAACACCATCCCCAGCAGAACCCCCTACACTGCCCGAACACCACTGCACTGCCTTAAACCCTGAAACACCAGACCCAGCACGACCCCCTACACTACCCAAACACCACTGCACTGCCCTAAACCCTGAAACACCAGCCAGCACGACCCCATACACTGCCCAAACACCACTGCACCACTGCCCTAAACCCTGAAACACCACCCCCAGCAAGACCCCCTACTCTGCCCGAACACCACTGTTCTAAACCCTGAAACACCACCCATAGCAAGATCCACTACATTGCCCGAAAACAATTGCACTGCCCTAAACCCTGAAACGCCACCCCCAGCAAGACCCCCTACACTGCCCGAACACCACTGCCCTTAACCCTCGAAAAGCCACCCATAGCAACACCCCCTACATTGCCCGAAAACAATTGCACTGCCCTAAACCCTGAAACGCCACCCCCAGCAAGACCCCCTACACTGCCCGAACACCACTGCCCTTAACCCTCGAAAAGCCACCCATAGCAACACCCCCTACATTGCCCGAAAACAATTGCACTGCCCTAAACCCTAAAACACCACCCCCAGCAAGACCCCCAACACTGTACGAACACCACTGCACTGCCCTAAACCCTGAAACACCACACCCTGCATGACCCCCTACACTGTCCGAACACCACTGAACTGCCCTAAACCCTGAAACACCACCACCAGCACGACCTCCTACACTGCCTGAACACCACTGCGCTAAACCATGAAACACCACCCCCAGCAAGACCCCCTACACTACCAGAACACCACTGACCTAAACCCTGAAACACCACAACCAGCAAGACCCCCTACTCTGCCCGAACACCACTGCCCTAAACCCTGAAACACCATGCATAGCAAGAACCCCTACACTGCCCAAACACAAATGCACTGCCCTAAACCCTGAAACACCACCCACAGCAAGACCCCTACACTGCCCGAACTCCACTGCACGACCCTAAACGCTGAAACACCACCCCAGAAAGACCCCCTACACTGCTCGAACACCACTGCCCTAAACCCTGAAACACCACCCCCAGAAAGACCCCCTACGCTGCCCTAAACACTGAAACACTACCCACCGCATGACCCTCTACACTGCCCGAACACCACTGCACTGCCCTAAACCATGAAACACCACCCCCAGCATGACCCCTACACTGCCCGAACTCCACTGCATGACCCTAAACGCTGAAACACCACCCCAGAAAGACCCCCTACACTGCTCGAACACCACTGCCCTAAACCCTGAAACACCACCCCCAGAAAGACCCCCTACACTGCCCAAATACCACTGCCCTAAACCCTGAAACACCACCCCCTGCAAGACCCCCTACGCTGCCCGAACACCACTGCACTGCCCTAAAAACTGAAACACTACCCACCGCATGACCCTCTACACTGCCCGAACACCACTGCAATGCCCTAAACCCTCAAACACCACCCCCTGCATGACCGCCTACATTGCCCAAACAACACTGCACTGCCCTAAACCCTGAAACACCTCCCACAGCATGACCCCCTACACTGACCGAACACCACTGCACTGCCCTAAACCATGAAGCACCACCCCCTGCACAACCCACTACACTGCACGAACACCACTGCACTGCCTTAAACCCTGAAACACCAGCCCCCGTACGACCCCTTACACTGCACAAATACCACTGCACTGCCCAGAACCCTGAAACACCATCCCCAGCAAGAACACCTACACTGCCTGACCACCACTGCACTGCCTTAAACCCTGAAACACCAGCCCCAGCACGACCCCCTACACTGCCCAAACACCACTGCACTGCCATAAACCCTGAAACACCAGCCAACACGACCCCTTACACTGCCCAAACACCACTGCCCTAAGCCCTGAAACACCACCCCCAGAAAGACCCCCTACACTGCCAGAACACAACTGCCCTACACCCTGAAACACCACCCCGAGCATGACCCCTATACTGTCCAAACACCACTGCACTGCCCTAAACCCTGAAACACCTCTACCAGA
This sequence comes from Triturus cristatus, assembly GCF_964204655.1. Lineage (NCBI taxonomy): Eukaryota > Metazoa > Chordata > Amphibia > Caudata > Salamandridae > Triturus > Triturus cristatus. The sequence continues at coordinate 721,065,457 of NC_140579.1, forward strand.
AAGACCCCCTACACTTGCCGAACACCACTGCCCTAAACCCTGATACACCACCCCCAGCAGGACCCCCTACACTGCCCGAACACCACTGCCCTAAAACCTGAAACACCACCCCTAGCAAGAACCCCTAGACCACCCGAACACCACTGCCCTAAACCCTGAAACACCACCCCCAGCAAGACCCCCTACACTGCCCGAACACCACTGCCCTGAAGCCTGAAACACCACCCCCAGCAAGACCCCCAACACTGTACGAACACCAATGCACTGCCCTAAACCCTAAAACACCACACCCTGCATTACCCCCTACACTGTCCGAACACCACTGAACTGCTCTAAACCCTGAAACACCACCACCAGCACGACATCCTACACTGCCTGAACACCACTGCGCTAAACCCTGAAACACCACCCCCAGCAAGACCCCCAACACTGCCCGAACAATACTGCACTGCCCTAAACCCTGAAACACCACCCTGCCACGGCCCTAAACCATGAAACACCACCCCCAGCACGACTCCCTACACTGCCCGAACACCACTGCACGACCCTAAACCCTGAAACACCACCCCAGCAAGACCCCCTACACTGCCCGAACACCACTGCCCTAAACCCTGAAACACCACCCCCAGAAAGGCCCCCTACACTGCCCGAATACCACTACCCTAAACCCTGAAACACCACCCCCTGCAAGACCCCCTATGCTGCCCGAACACCACTGTACTGCCCTAAACTGTGAAACACAACCCCCTGCATGACCCTCTACACTGCCCGAACACCACTGCACTATCCTAAACCCTAAAACACCACCCCCTGCACGACCCCCTACATTGCCCGAACACCACTGCACTGCCCTAAACCCTGAAACACCTCCCACAGCATGACCCGCTACACTGCCCGAACACCACTGCACTGCCCCAAACCCTGAAACACCACCCCCAGCAAGACCCCCTACACTGCTCGAACACCACTGCACTGCCCTAAACCCTGAAACACCACCCCCAGCAAGACCCCCTACACGGGCCAAACGCCACTGCCCTAAACACTGACACTCCACCCCAGAAAGTCCCCAACACTGCCCGAACACTACTGCACTGCCCTAAACCCTGAAACACCACCCTGCCACGGCCCCCTACACTGCCCGAACACCACTGGACTGCCCTAAACCATGAAACACCACCCCAGCACGACCCCCTACACTGCCCGAACACCACTGCACGACCCTAAACCCTGAAACACCACCCCAGCAAGACCCCCTACACTGCCCGAACAACACTGCCCTAAACCCTGAAACACCACCCCCAGAAAGACCCCCTACACTGCCCGAATACCACTGCCCTAAACACTGAAACACCACCCCCTGCAAGACCCCTATGCTGCCAGAACACCACTGTACTGCCCTAAACGGTGAAACACAACCCCCTGCATGACCCTCTACATTGCCCGAACACCACTGCACTGCCCTAAACCCTCAAACACCACCCCCTGCACGACCCCCTACATTGCCCGAACACCACTGCACTGCCCTAAACCCTGAAACACCTCCCACAGCATGACCCCCTACACTGCCCGAACACCACTGCACTGCCCTAAACCCTGAAACACCACCCCCAGCAAGACCCCCTACACTGCCCGAACACCACTGCACTGCCCTAAACCCTGAAACACCAGCCCCCGCACGACCCCCTACACTGCCCGAACACCACTGTACTGCCCAGAACCCTGAAACACCATCCCCAGCAGAACCCCCTACACTGCCCGAACACCACTGCACTGCCTTAAACCCTGAAACACCAGACCCAGCACGACCCCCTACACTACCCAAACACCACTGCACTGCCCTAAACCCTGAAACACCAGCCAGCACGACCCCATACACTGCCCAAACACCACTGCACCACTGCCCTAAACCCTGAAACACCACCCCCAGCAAGACCCCCTACACTGCCCGAACACCACTGCCCTAAACCCTGAAACACCACCCCCAGCATGACCCCCTACACTGTCCGAACATCACTGCACTGCCCTAAACCCTGAAACACCACTCCCAGAAAGAACCCCTAGACCGCCCGAACACCATTGCCCTAAACCCTGAAACACCACCCCCAGCAAGACCCCCTACACTGCTCGAACACCACTGCACTGCCCTAAACCCTGAAACACCACCCCCAGCAAGACCCCCTACACGGCCCAAACACCACTGCCCTAAACACTGAAACTCCACCCCATAAAGTCCCCAACACTGCCCGAACACTACTGCGCTGCCCTAAACCCTGAAACACCACCCTGCCACGGCCCCCTACACTGCCCGAACACCACTGGACTGCCCTAAACCATGAAACACCACCCCCAGCACGACCCCCTACACTGCCCGAACACCACTGCACGACCCTAAACCCTGAAACACCACCCCAGCAAGACCCCCTACACTGCCCGAACACCACTGCCCTAAACCCTGAAACACCACCCCCAGAAAGACCCCCTACACTACCCGAATACCACTGCCCTAAACACTGAAACACCACCCCCTGCAAGACCCCCTATGCTGCCCGAACACCACTGTACTGCCCTAAACGGTGAAACACAACCCCCTGCATGACCTTCTACACTGCCCAAACACCACTGCACTGCCCTAAACCCTCAAACACCACCCCCTGCACGACCCCCTACATTGCCCGAACACCACTGCACTGCCCTAAACCCTGAAACACCAGCCCCCGCACGACCCCCTACACTGCCCGAACACCACTGCCCTAAACCCTGAAACACCACCCCCAGAAAGACCCCTACACTGCCCGAATACCACTGCCCTAAACCCTGAAACACCACCCCCTGCAAGACCCCCTACGCTGCCCGAACACCACTGTACTGCCCTAAACTGTGAAACACAACCCCCTGCATGACCCTCTACACTGCCCGAACACCACTGCACTGTCCTAAACCCTAAAACACCTGCCCCTGCACGACCCCCTTCATTGCCCGAACACCACTGCACTGCCCTAAACCCTGAAACACCTCCCACAGCATGACCCGCTACACTGCCCGAACACCACTGCACTGCCCGAAACCCTGAAACACCACCCCCAGCAGAACCCCCTACACTGCCCGAACACCACTGCACTGCCTTAAACCCTGAAACACCAGACCCAGCACGACCCCCTACACTATCCAAACACCACTGCACTGCCCTAAACCCTGAAACACCAGCCAGCACGACCCCATACACTGCCCAAACACCACTGCACCACTGCCATAAACCCTGAAACACCACCCCCAGCAAGACCCCCTACACTGCCCAAACACCACTGCCCTAAACCCTGAAACACCACCCCCAGCATGACCCCCTACACTGTCCGAACATGACTGCACTGCCCTAAACCCTGAAACACCACTCCCAGAAAGACCCTCTACACTGCCCGAACACCACTGTCCTAAACCCTGAAACACCACACCCTGCATGACCCCCTACACTGTCCGAACACCACTGAACTGCCCTAAACCCTGAAACACCACCACCAGCACGACCTCCTACACTGCCTGAACACCACTGCGCTAAACCATGAAACACCACCCCCAGCAAGACCCCCTACACTACCAGAACACCACTGACCTAAACCCTGAAACACCACCCCCAGCAGGACCCCCTACACTGCCTGAACACCACTGCCCTAAAACCTGAAACGCCACCCTCAGAAAGAACCCCTAGACCGCCCGAACACCATTGCCCTAAACCCTGAAACACCACCCCCAGCAAGACCCCCTACACTGACCGAACACCACTGCCCAAAACCCTGAAACACCACCCCAGCAAGACCCCCTACTCTGCCCGAACACCACTGTTCTAAACCCTGAAACACCACCCATAGCAAGATCCACTACATTGCCCGAAAACAATTGCACTGCCCTAAACCCTGAAACGCCACCCCCAGCAAGACCCCCTACACTGCCCGAACACCACTGCCCTTAACCCTCGAAAAGCCACCCATAGCAACACCCCCTACATTGCCCGAAAACAATTGCACTGCCCTAAACCCTAAAACACCACCCTCAGCAAGACCCCCTACACTGCCTGAAAACCACTGGCCTAAACCCTGAAACACCACCCCCAGCAAGACCCCCAACACTGTACGAACACCACTGCACTGCCCTAAACCCTGAAACACCACACCCTGCATGACCCCCTACACTGTCCGAACACCACTGAACTGCCCTAAACCCTGAAACACCACCACCAGCACGACCTCCTACACTGCCTGAACACCACTGCGCTAAACCATGAAACACCACCCCCAGCAAGACCCCCTACACTACCAGAACACCACTGACCTAAACCCTGAAACACCACACCCAGCAAGACCCCCTACTCTGCCCGAACACCACTGCCCTAAACCCTGAAACACCATGCATAGCAAGAACCCCTACACTGCCCAAACACAAATGCACTGCCCTAAACCCTGAAACACCACCCACAGCAAGACCCCTACACTGCCCGAACTCCACTGCACGACCCTAAACGCTGAAACACCACCCCAGAAAGACCCCCTACACTGCTCGAACACCACTGCCCTAAACCCTGAAACACCACCCCCAGAAAGACCCCCTACGCTGCCCTAAACACTGAAACACTACCCACCGCATGACCCTCTACACTGCCCGAACACCACTGCACTGCCCTAAACCATGAAACACCACCCCCAGCATGACCCCTACACTGCCCGAACTCCACTGCATGACCCTAAACTCTGAAACACCACCCCAGAAAGACCCCCTACACTGCCCGAACACCACTGCCCTAAACCCTGAAACACCACCCCCAGCAAGACCCCCTACACTGCCCGAACACCACTGCCCTAAACCCTGAAACACCACCCCCAGCATGACCCCCTACACTGTCCGAACATCACTGCACTGCCCTAAACCCTGAAACACCACTCCCAGAAAGAACCCCTAGACCGCCCGAACACCATTGCCCTAAACCCTGAAACACCACCCCCAGCAAGACCCCCTACACTGACCGAACACCACTGCCCAAAACCCTGAAACACCACCCCCAGCAAGACCCCCTACTCTGCCCGAACACATCTGTTCTAAACCCTGAAACACCACCCATAGCAAGACCCACTACATTGCCCGAAAACAATTGCACTGCCCTAAACCCTAAAACACCACCCTCAGCAAGACCCCCTACACTGCCTGAAAACTACTGCCCTAAACCCTGAAACACCACCCCCAGCAAGACCCCCAACACTGTACGAACACCACTGCACTGCCCTAAACCCTGAAACACCACACCCTGCATGACCCCCTACAATGTCGGAACACCACTGAACTGCCCTAAACCCTGAAACACCACCACCAGCACGACCTCCTACACTGCCTGAACACCACTGCGCTAAACCCTGAAACACCACCCCCAGCAAGACCCCCTACACTACCAGAACACCACTGACCTAAACCCTGAAACACCACCCCCAGCAAGACCCCCTACAGTGCCCGAACACCTCTGCCCTAAACACTGAAACACCACCCCCAGCAAGACCCCCTACTCTGCCCGAACACCACTGCCCTAAACCCTGAAACACCATGCATAGCAAGAACCCCTACACTGCCCAAACACAAATGCACTGCCCTAAACCCTGAAACACCACCCACAGCAAGACCCCTACACTGCCCAAAAACCACTGCCCTAAACCCTGAAACACCACCCCAGAAAGTCCCCAACACTGCCCGAACACCACTGCACTGCCCTAAACCCTGAAACACCCCCCTGCCACGGCCCCCCAACGCTGCCCGAACACCACTGCACTGCCCTAAACCCTGAAACACCACCCCTGCAAGACCCACTCCACTGCCCGAACTCCACTGCACTAAACCCTGAAACACCAACCCCAGAAAGAGCCCCTACACTGCCTGAATACCACTGCCCTAAACCCTGAAACACCACCCCCTGCAAGACCCCCTACGCTGCCCGAACCACACTGCACTGCCCTAAACGCTGACACACAACCCCCTGCATAACCCTCTACACTGCCCGAACGCCACTGCACTGCCCTAAACCCTGAAACACGTCCCACAGCATGACCCCCTACACTGCCCAAACACCACTGCACTGCCCTAAACCCTGAAACACCACCCCCAGCAAGACCCCCTACACTGCCCGAACACCACTGCACTGCCATAAACCCTGAAACACCACCCCTGCAAGACCCACTCCACTGCCCAAACTCCACTGCCCTAAACCCTGAAACACCAACCCCAGAAAGACCCCCTACACTGCCCGAATACCACTGCCCTAAACCCTGAAACACCACCCCCTGCAAGACCCCTTACGCTGCCCGAACCACACTGCACTGCCCTAAACGCTGACACACAACCCCCTGCATAACCCTCTACACTGCCCGAATGCCACTGCACTGCCCTAAACCCTGAAACACCTCCCACAGCATGACCCCCTACACTGCCCAAACACCACTGCACTGCCCTAAACCCTGAAACACCACCCCCAGCAAGACCCCCTACACTGCCCGAACACCACTGCACTGCCATAAACCATGAAACACCACCCCCAGCATGACCCCCTACACTGCCCGAACACCACTGCACTGACCTTAAACCAGAAACACCAGCCCCCGCACGACCCCCTACACTGCCCGAACACCACTGCACTGCCATAAACCCTGAAACACCACCCCCAGCATGACCCCCTACACTGCCCGAACACCACTGCACTGACATTAAACCAGAAACACCAGCCCCCTCACGGCCCCCTACACTGCCCGAACACCACTGCACTGCCCTAAACCATGAAACACCACCCCCAGCACGACTCCCTACACTGCCCGAACACCACTGCATGACCCTAAACCCTGAAACACCACCCCAGCAAGACCCCCTACACTGCCCGAACACCACTGCCCTAAACCCTGAAACACCACCCCCAGAAAGACCCCCTACACTGCCCGAATACCACTGCCCTAAACCCTGAAACACCACCCCCTGCAAGACCCCCTACGCTGCCCGAACACCACTGTACTGCCCTAAACTGTGAAACACAACCCCCTGCATGACCCTCTACACTGCTCGAACACCACTGCACTGTCCTAAACCCTGAAACACCACCCCCTGCACGACCCCCTACATTGCCCGAACACCACTGCACTGCCCTAAACCCTGAAACACCTCCCACAGCATGACCCCCTACACTGCCCGAACACCACTGCACTGCCCCAAACCCTGAAACACCACCCCCAGCAAGACCCCCTACACTGCTCAAACACCACTGCACTGCCCTAAACCCTGAAACACCACCCCCAGCAAGACCCCCTACACGGCCCAAACACCACTGCCCTAAACACTGAAACTCCACCCCAGAAAGTCCCCAACACTGCCCGAACACTACTGCACTGCCCTAAACCCTGAAACACCACCCTGCCACGGCCCCCTACACTGCCCGAACACCACTGGACTGCCCTAAACCATGAAACACCACCCCCAGCACGACCCCCTACACTGCCCGAACACCACTGCACGACCCTAAACCCTGAAACACCACCCCAGCAAGACCCCCTACACTGCCCGAACACCACTGCCCTAAATGCTGAAACACCACCCCCAGAAAGACCCCCTACACTGCCCGAATACCACTGCCCTAAACACTGAAACACCACCCCCTGCAAGACCCTCTACGCTGCCCGAACACCACTGTACTGCCCTAAACGGTGAAACACAACCCCCTCCATGACCCTCTACACTGCCCAAACACCACTGCACTGCCCTAAACCCTGAAACACCTCCCACAGCATGACCCCCTACACTGCCTGAACACCACTGCACTGCCCTAAACCCTGAAACACCACCCCCAGCAAGACCCCCTACACTGCTCGAACACCACTGCACTGCCCTAAACCCTGTGTAACGCCCTGAACGTCTCAGGATCGTTTAACAGACACGACAATGAGGACGCAACCACTTGTGAAGGGTTAGTTCTTTTAATGAAGGCAAATAAAATACAAAGAACAAACAAAAGTTATAGTCACTGGAATCCTCCAGGCTAAGTACGTTACCAGCCCACAGCCCGGATGGTCCTAACCGTCCTCTGCATATACGCCGATCCCGGCGTATGCCAACAGAGGGCAGAAATGAAATGGCCGACAATGCCAATCGGTAGGCTGTGAGGGGCACGAAGAGTGTTGGGGAGAATCGAGGAGTCAGGGAAACACCCAGCCGGGGTCTCTACCTGAAGGGAGCAGCCGCTCAACCTCTTCCTCAGACTGCACCGGGACGCGGAGTCACCTCCTGGTGATGCGTCACCGATACCCCAATCACAAGCAAGAAGACTGAACCGAGAGCAGCCGCTCGATCGATCCTGTGGACTTCCGAGTCTGTAACGCGGCAAACACCTCCTGGTGTGCGTTACAGCTGGCAGTCCCTGTGTCTCTGGTCGGGCTGGGAGTTACGACTCCAACCAGCAAAAGCGCCACTGCGCTTGGACTCAGCCGAGTCAAAAAGCGAAGCTCAATGGTTGACCGGTAGAGCTTCCGGGTCCTTCACAGGTGACGATGGGGCAAGACACGGCCCAGGGAGTAACGACTCGACCTACCTCCGTTCTTGCCTTACTGGAGCACCACTCCGGAACACTGCTCTTCACGAAGCAGGTACGTCGGTGTAAACACAATATCCGACCGCCTTGTACCTCCCGGTTCCTCCCTTTATAGGGCGTGTTTTCCTTGAGTTATGTAACAGCTCTCCTGTTTACATAAGGGCGTGTTTCCCTTGAGTTATGTAACAGCTCTCCTGTTTACATAAGGGCGTGTTTCCCTTGAGTTATGTAACAGCTCTCCTGTTTACATAACTTCTCAACCGCTAAGCATCCTGGGAGATGTAGTCCGTTTTCGCTGGTTACCGTTTTCCTCCCCTCGTATGACAGGAATTCTTGACAGTACATCCTCCCTCTCAGCGGCTCCCCACGGGTCCAGCGCTGGCAGGAAAACGCCGATGGAACAAGGAGACCAAGCGCGGAACATGAACCCCTTCAGCCGGTTCCCATGAATGCTCCTCCGGGCCATAGCCTTTCCACGCAACCAGGTACCACAGCTTCCCCCTGCGCCATTTGGACGCCCGTATGCCCGACACTTCATACTCCACCTCCGACTCCACGCATACCGGCCTAGGTGTCCCAGACGGCTTGGAGGGTGCTGGTTTGAGCAATGATACATGAAAGACAGGGTGTATCCGCAATGACTGGGGCAAGCACACCTTCACGTTCACGGGACCCATACACTTGGTAATTCGATAGGGGTCCATGTACTTGGGATGGAACACACTGTTCTTTCGAAACCTCATGTTTCTTGTGGATATCCAGACGTAGTCTCCAGTGCGGTACAGTGGCCCGGGCCTTCTCTTCCTATCTGCCGCAGCCTTGTATCTTCTCTTGGCCTCTATTAGGACAGCCCTTGAGCGCATCAACGTGTCTTTTATGTGTGCCACCCTGTCCGCTGTGGCGGGAATCCTGTCCTCTCTGAACGGATGTAGAAATGGCAAGAACCTGGGATGTTGGCCATAGTTGCTATAGAACGGAGATGACTGTGTGGAGCTGTGAGTGGCGTTGTTATAGGCTATCTCTGCAACCCATAGCAAGTCGACCCATTCTTCCCTGCCCTGGTCCACAAAACATCACAGATACTGTTTGAGCGTTTGGTTCAGGCGCTCGGTTTGGCCGTCCGTTTGAGGGTGGTAGCTGGTGGACAGGGCGGTCTTAACATGCAGCGCAGTGCACCAAGTCTTCCAGAATTGCGCAGTAAACTGCGACCCCCGGTCCGACACGATCACCCCAGGTAATCCATGCAGTCGTACCACATTCTTTAGGAGTAGTGACGCCAATTCCCCGGCCGTAGGGACTCTCTTGCAGGGGATGAAGTGCCCCATTTTCGTCAAGTAATCCACCACCACCAGTATTGCCGTCATCCCCTGGTCTACCGGTAGGCCCACCACGAAGTCCAGTGATATGGTATCCCATGGTCTATCCGGGGTCGGAAGTGGATGTAAGAGCCCTTGGGTTCGGCCATGGTCGGCCTTCATGGTAGCACACGTAGGACACTCCTGTCCCCACCTCCTGACATCCACTCTCATGGTTGGCCACCAGAAATGCCGTCCCATGCTAGCCACCGTTTTTTCAAAGCCCAAATGACCTGCGCATGGAGAGTCATGGCACCAGATGAATGCTTGTTTCCTTAGCCTAGGCGTGGGTATCAATAGGCACCTGCCCTTCAGGGGTATCCCGTCCTTCAGCTGCCATTCTCTGTGACTGAGGAGCCACCTCCGCCATGCGAATGACCTGATCCCTCTCTTTATTCCCCTCAGGAAAGTATCCGGTTGGATAACCCCCAATACCATCCTCGGGGAAATGATGGAACGCTCGGTCGCAGGCAATGGTTCCTTAACTGCAGATTGACGGGACAGGGCGTCCGCCTTCCGGTTTTCCGTCCCCGGCCGATATGTGATGCGGAAGTTGAACCCCGCAAAGAAGATCATCCACCGCAGCTGCCTGGGAGAAAGGTGTCTAGTGGCCGTCATGAACTGTAGGTTCCGATGGTCCGTGTACACCGATACCACATGTCTTGCCCCCATCAACCAATGCCTCCATTCGGTGAAGGCGTCCTTGATTGCGAGAAGCTCCTTCTCCGCAATATGGTAGTTGCGTTCGGCGTCGTTGAGTTTGCGGGACATGTACGCAACGGGATGAAGCACCCCTGTGTCGTGGTTGCGTTGGGACAAGATAGCCCCCAGCGCCACATCCGACGCGTCCGCTTCCACCACGTAGGGGAGATCCGGATCGGGGTGAGCCAACACCGGCGCCTTACCAAAGGCGCTTTTCAGGGCCTCAAAGGCTTTGTTCGCTTCAGGGGACCAGACAAACTCCTTGGACTTCCTCAGTAGCTGTGTGATTGGGGCCACCACTCCTGAAAATCCATCTATAAACCGCCTGTAAAAGTTGGCGAAGCCAATGAAACTTTGGACGTCCTTCACGCTTTGGGGCACCGGCCATTCTTTCACCGCCTTGATCTTTCGTTCTGCCATCTCCTGTCCCTCTGGACTCAGCATCACTCCGAGGAATTCCACGGATGTGACGTGGAAGTCACACTTGCTGAGTTTACAAAACAGCATGTTTTCCCTCAGTTTTTGGAGCACAGCTTTGACGTGGTGTACGTGCTCCTCCACACTGGACGAATAGATGAGGATGTCGTCGATATATACGACCACGTAGATATCCAACTCCTCTCTGAATACCTCATTCAAAAAGTACTGAAAGGCTGCCGGGGCGTTGCACAGACCGAACGGCATGACGAGGTACTCAAAAAGGCCGAACCTGGTCTTAAAGGCGGTCTTCCACTCGTCTCCGTCCCTCATGCGCACCAGATGGTATGCCCCTTTCAAATCCAACTTGGTGTAGATACGAGCTTTCTTGACCTGTTCCAGAAGTACACTGATGAGAGGCAAGGGGTACCGATTTTTTATGGTTATCGCATTCAATGCCCTAAAGTCCACACAGGCTCTCAGCTCCCCATTAGCCTTCGGGATGAAGAAGAGTGGCGAGGCGGCCGGAGACTTGGACGGGCGGATGAATCCTAGCTTGAGGAGTTTATCCAGGTACCCCCGGAGATGCACGTTTTCAGGCTCCGTCAGGGCATACAGCCTGCCGCTGGGAACGCTGGCCCCTGGCACCAGGTCGATCTGGCAGTCAAACTGTCTATGTGGTGGTAGCACTTCCGCCTTCACCTCATCAAATACATCCTCAAAACTGTGATAAGCCTGGGGGAGAGCCACATCTTTTTCTGCCGCTGTAGCCACCGTCTGACTCCCGCTCTCATCTGCGTCAAGGGATTCCGTTCTTATTCCACAATGCAGGATGCAATACGGTGACGTCATTTCGATGCGATGTGTGGGCCAATCCACAAAGGGGTTGTGTTTCTGTAGCCACGGCAATCCCAATATGACGCCATATTGGGGCGCTCGGATGATGTTAAAATCGATTTGTTCCAAATGGTTCCTCCCATATCTCATCGGAAGGACCCCCGTGTGCTGTCCGATGGGCCCCGTCACCAATCGCCTTCCGTCTACCGCATAGACGTCTTCGGGTACTGCTTTGGGAAGAAGCACTAGCCCTAGCCTGCATGCCTCGTTGTGGTCCATAAACATGCCAGTGGCCCCTGAATCCACCATGGCCACAACGGGTATCCACTGGTCATGCACTCCCACGTGCACCGTGATAAACAGGTGTCGTTGTCCCTTAGTGACCGAGTTGGAAAGTGAAGGGATGGATGAGTGACTCCGAGATGCCCCTTCTCTGGTCTTGGAGTCCTCTAGTTTTCCGCCGGTATGTCCACCACGGCTGTTACCGACCGGTTGGCCCGATAACGTGACGTCTTCGGTTTGGCAGGGCATTCACGTACGTAGTGGCCTTTTTTGCCACAATATAGGCACAATCCTTGTTTACGGCGTGACTCTTTCTCCGTGGCTGTGAGGCTCGCTCGTATTGCGCCGATGTCCATGGGTTCTCCCTTGGATGCGGTGGAAGTTTCAGGACTTCCCACCGTCACATAGGATGGAAGGGATTTTCCTTTTCTCCCATGATCCCCCTTTCTTTCACTAAGCCTATGTTCCAGCCGTAATACCAGGTTGATAAGGCCCTCACATGTCTTGGGTTGAGGGTCAATATGAGCCACGGCGTCCTTGAGCTCATCGCACAGCCCTTGATGGAAGAGCGCCGTCTGTTTAGCAACAGGCCACTTGGTTTCCGCAACCAGCCTTCGGAACGCGTTGAGATACTGCACCAGGTCGTTGGATCCCTGTCTCAACTCAAGCATTTCACGGTCCGCCGTGTACGAGTCAGCCCTTCTGTCGAATACCTTCAGGAATTCCTCGCGAAAAGCACCCCAATCACATAAGAGGGGGTCGTCCCTGCTCACCAGAGGTACGGCCCATTGTGCCGCGTTTCCAGCCAAATAGGATATAAGGAAAGCCACACGAGCCTGACTCGTGGGGAACGCCTTTGGTTTGCACGATAAATGTAGCGCCACTTGTGTGAGGAATACCTGCACTGTGTTAGGATCCCCACTGTACCTCTCTGGTGTTGCCAAGGGGATGGCTACCGGCATTTCCACTACTACCGCAGGGGTCTGGTTCGTGAGGGAGGTGCCGGGCGTGAGCGGGTCCAATTGGATAGCATCCAGTCTGGCTTTTACATCGGCTGTTTCTTGCCTAGAGGCAGCCACTTCAACTTGCATGGCCGCTAAAGCAGCCAGCACATCATCAAGTGTTGCCATGTCTGTTATCGACCGGGAGACAGTTAGTGTTATTAAGGTCGGATATTTTGTAACGCCCTGAACGTCTCAGGATCGTTTAACAGACACGACAATGAGGACGCAACCACTTGTGAAGGGTTAGTTCTTTTAATGAAGGCAAATAAAATACAAAGAACAAACAAAAGTTATAGTCACTGGAATCCTCCAGGCTAAGTACGTTACCAGCCCACAGCCCGGATGGTCCTAACCGTCCTCTGCATATACGCCGATCCCGGCGTATGCCAACAGAGGGCAGAAATGAAATGGCCGACAATGCCAATCGGTAGGCTGTGAGGGGCACGAAGAGTGTTGGGGAGAATCGAGGAGTCAGGGAAACACCCAGCCGGGGTCTCTACCTGAAGGGAGCAGCCGCTCAACCTCTTCCTCAGACTGCACCGGGACGCGGAGTCACCTCCTGGTGATGCGTCACCGATACCCCAATCACAAGCAAGAAGACTGAACCGAGAGCAGCCGCTCGATCGATCCTGTGGACTTCCGAGTCTGTAACGCGGCAAACACCTCCTGGTGTGCGTTACAGCTGGCAGTCCCTGTGTCTCTGGTCGGGCTGGGAGTTACGACTCCAACCAGCAAAAGCGCCACTGCGCTTGGACTCAGCCGAGTCAAAAAGCGAAGCTCAATGGTTGACCGGTAGAGCTTCCGGGTCCTTCACAGGTGACGATGGGGCAAGACACGGCCCAGGGAGTAACGACTCGACCTACCTCCGTTCTTGCCTTACTGGAGCACCACTCCGGAACACTGCTCTTCACGAAGCAGGTACGTCGGTGTAAACACAATATCCGACCGCCTTGTACCTCCCGGTTCCTCCCTTTATAGGGCGTGTTTTCCTTGAGTTATGTAACAGCTCTCCTGTTTACATAAGGGCGTGTTTCCCTTGAGTTATGTAACAGCTCTCCTGTTTACATAAGGGCGTGTTTCCCTTGAGTTATGTAACAGCTCTCCTGTTTACATAAGGGCGTGTTTCCCTTGAGTTATGTAACAGCTCTCCTGTTTACATAAGGGCGTGTTTCCCTTGAGTTATGTAACAGCTCTCCTGTTTACATAACTTCTCAACCGCTAAGCATCCTGGGAGATGTAGTCCGTTTTCGCTGGTTACCGTTTTCCTCCCCTCGTATGACAGGAATTCTTGACACCCTGAAACACCAGTCCCCGCACGACCCCCTACACTGCCCGAACACCACTGTACTGCCCAGAACCCTGAAACACCATCCCCAGCATGACCCCCTACACTGCCCGAACACCACTGCACTGCCTTAAACTCTGAAACACCAGACCCAGCACGACCCCCTACACTACCCAAACACCACTGCACTGCCCTAAACCCTGAAACACCAGCCAGCACGACCCCATACACTGCCCAAACACCACTGCACCACTGCCCTAAACCCTGAAACACCACCCCCAGCAAGACCCCCTACACTGCCCGAACACCACTGCCCTAAACCCTGAAACACCACCCCCAGCATGACCCCCTACACTGTCCGAACACCACTGCACTGCCCTAAACCCTGAAACACCAGTCCCAGAAAGACCCCCTACACTGCCCGAACACCACTGTCCTAAACCCTGAAACACCACCCCCAGCAGGACCCCCTACACTGCCCGAACACCACTGCCCTAAAACCTGAAACACCACCCCCAGAAAGAACCCCTAGACCGCCCGAACACCATTGCCCTAAACCCTGAAACACCACCCCCAGCAAGACCCCCTACACTGACCGAACACCACTGCCCAAAACCCTGAAACACCACCCCCAGCAAGACCCCCTACTCTGCCCGAACACCACTGTTCTAAACCCTGAAACACCACCCATAGCAAGACCCACTAAATTGCCCGAAAACAATTGCACTGCCCTAAACCCTAAAACACCACCCTCAGCAAGACCCCCTACACTGCCTGAAAACCACTGCCCTAAACCCTGAAACACCACCCCCAGCAAGACCCCCAACACTGTACGAACACTACTGCACTGCCCTAAACCCTGAAACACCACACCCTGCATGACCCCCTACACTGTCCGAACATCACTGAACTGCCCTAAACCCTGAAACACCACCACCAGCACGACCTCCTACACTGCCTGAACACCACTGCGCTAAACCCTGAAACACCACCCCCAGCAAGACCCCCTACACTACCAGAACACCACTGCCCTAAACCCTGAAACACCACCCCCAGCAAGACCCCCTACAGTGCCCGAACACCTCTGCCCTAAACCCTGAAACACCATGCATAGCAAGAACCCCTACACTGCCCAAACACAAATGCACTGCCCTAAACCCTGAAACACCACCCACAGCAAGACCCCTACACTGCCCAAAAACCACTGACCTAAACCCTGAAACACCACCCCAGAAAGTCCCCAACACAGCCCGAACACCACTGCACTGCCCTAAACCCTGAAACACCCCCCTGCCACGGCCCCCTACGCTGCCCGAACACCACTGCACTGCCCTAAACCATGAAACACCACCCCCAGCACGACCCCCTACACTGCCCGAACACCACTGCATGACCCTAAACCCTGAAACACCAGCCCCCGCACAACACCCTACACTGCCTGAACATGACTGCACTGCCCTGAAGCCTGAAACACCAGCCCCCACATGACCCCCTACACTGCCCGAACACCACTGCAGTGCCCTGAACCCTGAAACACCACCCCCAGCACGACCCCCTACACTGTCCAAACACAACTGAACTGCCCTAAATCATGAAACACCACCCCCAGCATGACCCCCTACACTGACCAAACACCACTGCACTCCACTTAACCATAAGAAACCACCCCCAGAAAGACCCCCTACACTGCCTGAACATCACTGCCCTAAACCCTGAAACACCACCCCCAGCAAGACACCCTACACTGCCCGAATACCACTGCCCTAAACCCTGAAACACTGCCCCCTGCAAGACCCCCTACAATGCCCAAATACCACTGCACTGCCCTAAACCCTGAAACACCACCCCCAGCACGCCCCCCTTCACTCCCCGAACACCATTGCACTGCCTTAAACCCTGAAACACCACCCCCTGCATGACCCCCTACATTGCCCAAACACCACTGCACTGCCTTAAACCCTGAAACACCAGCCCCAGCACGACCCCCTACACTGCCCGAACACCATTGCCCTAAACCCTGAAACACCACCACCAGCATGATATCCTACACTGCCTGAACACCACTGCGCTAAACCCTGAAACACCACCCCCAGCAAGACCCCCTACATGGCCCAAACACCACTGCCCTAAACACTGAAACTCCACCCCAGAAAGTCCCCAACACTGCCTGAACAATACTGCACTGCCCCAAACCCTGAAGCACCACCCTGCCACAGCCCCCTACACTGCCCGAACACCACTGCACTGCCCTAAACCATGAAACACCACTGCCAGCAAGACCTCCTACACTGCCCGAACACCACTGCCCTAAACCCTGAAACACCACCCCCAGAAAGACCCCCTACACTGTCCGAATACCACTGCCCTAAACACTGAAACACCACCCCCTGCAAGACCCCCTACACGGCCCAAACACCACTGCCCTAAACACTGAAACTCCACCCCAGAAAGTCCTCAACACTGCCCGAACACTACTGCACTGCCCTAAACCCTGAAACACCACCCTGCCACGGCCCCCTACACTGCTCGAACACCACTGGACTGCCCTAAACCATGAAACACCACCCCCAGCACGACCCCCTACACTGCCCGCACACCACTGCACGACCCTAAACCCTGAAACACCACCCCAGCAAGACCCCCTACACTGCCCGAACACCACTGCCCTAAACCCTGAAACACCACCCCCAGAAAGACCCCCTACACTGCCCGAATACCACTGCCCTAAACACTGAAACACCACCCCCTGCAAGACCCCCTACGCTGCCCGAACACCACTGTACTGCCCTAAACTGTGAAATACAACCCCCTGCATGACCCTCTACACTGCCCGAACACCACTGCACTGCCCTAAACCCTGAAACACCACCCCCAGCAAGACCCCCTACACGCCCCAAACACCACTGCCCTAAACACTGAAACTCCACCCCAGAAAGTCCCCAACACTGCCCGAACACTACTGCACTGCCCTAAACCCTGAAACACCACCCTGCCATGGCCCCCTACACTGCCCGAACACCACTGCACTGCGCTAAACCATGAAACACCACCCCCAGCAAGACCCCCTACACTGCCCGAACACCACTGCACTGCCATAAACCCTGAAACACCACCCCTGCAAGACCCACTCCACTGCCCAAACTCCACTGCCCTAAACCCTGAAACACCACCCCCAGAAAGACCCCTACACTGCCCGAATACCACTGCCCTAAACACTGAAACACCACCTCCTGCAAGACCCCCTACACTGCCCGAACACCACTGTACTGCCCTAAACGGTGAAACACAACCCCCTGCATGACCCTCTACACTGCCCGAACACCACTGCACTGCCCTAAACCCTGAAACACCTCCCACAGCATGACCCCCTACACTACGCGAACACCACTGCACTGCCCTAAACCCTGAAACACCACCCCCAGCAAGACCCCCTACACTGCTCGAACACCACTGCACTGCCCTAAACCCTGAAACACCAGCCCCCGCACGACCCCCTACACTGCACGAACACCACTGTACTGCCCAGAACCCTGAAACACCATCCCCAGCAGGACCCCCTACACTGCCCGAGCACCACTGCACTGCCTTAAACCCTGAAACACCAGACCCAGCACGACCCCCTACACTACCCAAACACCACTGCACTGCCCTAAACCCTGAAACACCAGCCAGCACGACCCCTACACTGCCCAAACACCACTGCACCACTGCCCTAAACCCTGAAACACCACCCCCAGCAAGACCCCCTACACTGCCCGAACACCACTGCCCTAAACCCTGACACAACACCCCCAGCATGACCCCCTACACTGTCCGAACACCACTGCACTGCCCTAAACCCTGAAACACCACTCCCAGAAAGACCCCCTACACTGCCCGAACACCACTGTCCTAAACCTTGAAACACCACCCCCAGCAGGACCCCCTACACTGCCCGAACACCACTGCCCTAAACCCTGAAACACCACCCTCAGCAAGAACCCCTACACTGCCTGAAAACCACTGCCCTAAACCCTAAAACACCACCCCAGCAAGACCCCCAACACTGTACGGACACCACTGCACTGCCCTAAACCCTGAAACACCACACCCTGCATGACCCCCTACACTGTCCGAACACCACTGAACTGCCCTAAACCCTGAAACACCACCACCAGCACGACCTCCTACACTGCCTGAACACCACTGCGCTAAACCCTGAAACACCACCCCCAGCAAGACCCCCTACATTACCAGAACACCACTGCCCTAAACCCTGAAACACCACCCCCAGCAAGACCCCCTACAGTGCCCGAACACCTCTGCCCTAAACCCTGAAACACCACCCCCAGCAAGACCCCCTACTCTGCCCGAACACCACTGCCCTAAACCCTGAAACACCATGCATAGCAAGAAACCCTACACTGCCCAAACACAAATGCACTGCCCTAAACCCTGAAACACCACCCACAGCAAGACCCCTACACTGCCCAAAAACCACTGCCCTAAACCCTGAAACACCACCCCAGAAAGTCCCCAACACTGCCCGAACACCACTGCACTGCCCTAAACCATGAAACACCACCCCCAGCACGACCCCTACACTGCCCGAACACCTCTGCATGACCCTAAACCCTGAAACACCACCCCTGCAAGACCCACTCCACTGCCCGAACTCCACTGCAACCCCAGAAAGACCCCCTACACTGCCCGAATACCACTGCCCTAAACCCTGAAACACCACCCCCTGCAAGACCCTCTACGCTGCCTGAACCACACTGCTCTGCCCTAAACGCTAAAACACAACCCCCTGCATAACCCTCTACACTGCCCGAACGCCACTGCACTGCCCTAAACCCTGAAACACCTCCCACAGCATGACCCCTACACTGCCCAAACACCACTGCACTGCCCTAAACCCTGAAACAACACCCCCAGCAAGACCCCCTACACTGCCCGAACACCACTGCACTACCATAAACCCTGAAACACCACACCCAGCATGACCCCTACACTGCCCGAACACCACTGCACTGACCTTAAACCAGAAACACCAGCCCCCGCACGACCCCCTACACTGCCTGAACACGACTGCACTGCCCTGAAGCCTGAAACACCAGCCCCCACATGACCCCCTACACTGCCCGAACACCACTGCAGTGCACTGAACCCTGAAACACCACCCCCAGCACGACCCCCTACACTGTCCGAACACAACTGCACTGCCCTAAACCCTGAAACACCACCCCCAGCATGACCCCCTACACTGACCAAACACCACTGCACTCCACTTAACCATAAGAAACCACCCCCAGAAAGACCCCCTACACTGCCCAAATACCACTGCCCTAAACCCTGAAACACCACCCCCAGCAAGACACCCTACACTGCCCAAATACCACTGCCCTAAACCCTGAAACCCTGCCCCCTGCAAGACCCCCTACAATGCCCAAACACCACTGCACTGCCCTAAACCCTGAAACACCACCCCCAGCAAGACCCCCTACACTGCCCAAACACCACTGCACCACTGCCCTAAACCCTGAAACACCACCCCCAGCAAGAACCCCTACATTGCCCAAAAACCACTGCCCTAAGCCCTGAAGCACCACCCCCAGCACGACCCCCTACACTGCCCGAACACCACTGCACTGCCCTAAACCCTTAAACACCAGACCCAGCACGCCCCCCTACAGTCCCCGAACACCATTGCACTGCCTTAAACCCTGAAACACCACCCCCTGCAAGACCCCCTACATTGCCCAAACACCACTGCACTGCCTTAAACCCTGAAACACCAGCCCCAGCACGACCCCCTATACTGCCCGAACACCACTGCCCTAATCCCTGAATCACTACCCACAGCACGGCCCCCTACACTCCCCGAACACCACTGCACTGCCTTAAACCCTGAAACACCAGCCCCAGCACGACCCCCTACACTCCCCGAACACCATTGCACTGCCTTAAACCCTGAAACACCACCCCCTGCATGACCCCCTACATTGCCCAAACACCACTGCACTGCTTTAAACCCTGAAACACCAGCCCCAGAAAGACCCCCTACAATGCCCGAACACCACTGCCCTAAACCCTGAAACACCACCCCCAGCAGGACCCCCTACACTGCCCGAACACCACTGCCCTAAAACCTGAAACACCACCCCCAGCAAGAATCCCTAGACCGCCCGAACACCATTGCCCCAAACCCTGAAACACCACCCATAGCAAGACCCACTACATTGCCCGAAAACAATTGCACTGCCCTAAAATCTGAAACACCACCCTCAGCAAGACCCCCTACACTGCCTGAAAATCACTGCCCTAAACCCTGAAACACCACCCCAGCAAGACCCCCAACACTGTACGAACACCACTGCACTGCCCTAAACCCTGAAACACCACACCCTGCATGACCCCCTACACTGTCCGAACACCACTGAACTGCCCTAAACCCTGAAACACCACCACCAGCACGACCTCCTACACTGCCTGAACACCGCTGCGCTAAACGCTGAAACACCACCCCCAGCAAGACCCCCTACACTACCAGAACACCACTGCCCTAAACCCTAAAACACCACCCCCAGCAAGACCCCCTACAGTGCCCGAACACCTCTGCCCTAAACCCTGAAACACCACCCCCAGCAAGACCCCCTACTCTGCCTGAACACCACTGCCCTAAACCCTGAAACACCATGCACAGCAAGAACCCCTACACTGCCCAAACACAAATGCACTGCCCTAAACCCTGAAACACCACCCACAGCAAGACCCCTACACTGCCCAAAAACCACTGCCCTAAACCCTGAAACACCACCGCCAGCAAGACCCCCTACTCTGCCCGAACACCACTGCCCTAAACCCTGAAACACCACCCCAGAAAGTCCCTAACACTGCCCTAACACCACTGCACTGCCCTAAACCATGAAACACCCCCATGCCAGGCCCCCTATGCTGCCTGAACACCACTGCACTGCCCTAAACCATGAAACACCACCCCCAGCACGACCCCCTACACTGCCCGAACACCACTGCATGACCCTAAACCCTGAAACACCACCCCTGCAAGACCCCCTACACTGCCCGAACTCCACTGCCCTAAACCCTGAAACACCAACCCCAGAAAGACCCCCTACACTACCCGAATACCACTGCCCTAAACCCTGAAACACCACCCCCTGCAAGACTCCCTACGCTGCCCGAACCACACTGCACTGCCCTAAACGCTGAAACACAACCCCCTGCATAACCCTC
Organism: Triturus cristatus; assembly: GCF_964204655.1. Lineage (NCBI taxonomy): Eukaryota > Metazoa > Chordata > Amphibia > Caudata > Salamandridae > Triturus > Triturus cristatus. The sequence goes on from NC_140579.1 coordinate 721,087,171, forward strand.
TACACTGCCCGAATGCCACTGCACTGCCCTAAACCCTGAAACACCTCCCACAGCATGACCCCCTACACTGCCCAAACACCACTGCACTGCCCTTAACCCTGAAACACCACCCCCAGCAAGACCCCCTACACTGCCCGAACACCACTGCACTGCCATAAACCCCGAAACACCACCCCCAGGACGACCCCCTACACTGCCCGAACACCACTGCACTGACCTTAAACCAGAAACACCAGCCCCCGCAGGACCCCCTACACTCCCCGAACACCACTGCACTGCCTTAAACCCTGAAACACCAGCCCCAGCACGACCCCCTACACTCCCCGAACACCATTGCACTGCCTTAAACCCTGAAACACCACCCCCTGCATGACCCCCTACATTGCCCAAACACCACTGCACTGCTTTAAACCCTGAAACACCAGCCCCAGAAAGACCCCCTACACTGCCCGAACTCCACTGCCCTAAAACCTGAAACACCACCCCCAGCAAGAATCCCTAGACCACCCGAACACCATTTCCCTAAACCCTGAAACACCACCCTCAGCAAGAGCCCCTAAACTGACCGAACACCACTGCCCAAAACCCTGAAACACCACCCCCAGCAAGACCCCCTACTCTGCCGGAACACTACTGCTCTAAACCCTGAAACACCACCCATAGCAAGACCCACTACATTGCCCGAAAACAATTGCACTGCCCTAAACTCTGAAACACCACCCTCAGCAAGACCCCCTACACTGCCTGAAAATCACTGCCCTAAACCCTGAAACACCACCCCAGCAAGACCCCCTACACTGCCCGAACACCACTGCACTGCCCTAAACCATGAAACACCACCCCCAGCACGACTCCCTACACTGCCCGAACACCACTGCACGACCCTAAACCCTGAAACACCACCCCAGCAAGACCCCCTACACTGCCCGAATACCACTGCCCTAAACCCTGAAACACCTCCCCCTGCAAGACCCCCTACGCTGCCCGAACACCACTGTACTGCCCTAAACTGTGAAACACAACCCACTGCATGACCCTCTACACTGCCCGAACACCACTGCACTGTCCTAAACCCTCAAACACCACCCCCTGCACGACCCCCTACATTGCCTGAACACCACTGCACTGCCCTAAACCCTGAAACACCTCCCACAGCATGACCCCCTACACTGCCCGAACACCACTGCACTGCCCCAAACCCTGAAACACCACCCCCAGCAAGACCCCCTACACTGCTCGAACACCACTGCACTGCCCTAAACCCTGAAACACCACCCCCAGCAAGACCCACTACACGGCCCAAACACCACTGCCCTAAACACTGAAACTCCACCCCAGAAAGTCCCCAACACTGCCCGAACACAACTGCACTGCCCTAAACCCTGAAACACCACCCTGCCACGGCCCCCTACACTGCCCGAACACCACTGCACTGCCCTAAACCATGAAACACCACCCCCAGCACGACCCCCTACACTGCCCGAACACCACTGCACGACCCTAAACCCTGAAACACCACCCCAGCCAGACCCCCTACACTGCCCGAACACCACTGCCCTAAACCCTGAAACACCACCCCCAGAAAGACCCCCGTCACTGCCCGAATACCACTGCCCTAAACACTGAAACACCACCCCCTGCAAGACCCCCTACGCTGCCCGAACACCACTGTACTGCCCTAAACGGTGAAACACAACCCCCTGCATGACCCTCTACACTGCCCGAGCACCACTGCACTGCCCTAAACCCTGAAACACCACCCCCAGCAAGACCCCCTACACGCCCCAAACACCACTGCCCTAAACACTGAAACTCCACCCCAGAAAGTCCCCAACACTGCCCGAACACTACTGCACTGCCCTAAACCCTGAAACACCACCCTGCCATGGGCCCCTACACTGCCCGAACACCACTGCACTGCCCTAAACCATGAAACACCACCCCCAGCACGACCCCCTACACTGCCCGAACACTACTGCACGACCCTAAACCCTGAAACACCACCCCAGAAAGACCCCCTACACTGCCCGAATACCACTGTCCTAAACACTGAAACACCACCCCCTGCAAGACCCCCTACGCTGCCCGAACACCACTGTACTGCCCTAAACGGTGAAACACAACCCCCTGCATGACCCTCTACACTGCCCGAACACCACTGCACTGCCCTAAACCCTCAAACACCACCCCCTGCACGACCCCCTACATTGCCCGAACACCACAGCACTGCCCTAAACCCTGAAACACCTCCCACAGCATGACCCCCTACACTACCCGAACACCACTGCACTGCCCTAAACCCTGAAACACCACCCCCAGCAAGACCCCCTACACTGCTCGAACACCACTGCACTGCCCTAAACCCTGAAACACCAGCCCCCGCACGACCCCCTACACTGCACGAACACCACTGTACTGCCCAGAACCCTGAAACACCATCCCCAGCAGGACCCCCTACACTGCCCGAGCACCACTGCACTGCCTTAAACCCTGAAACACCAGACCCAGCACGACCCCCTACACTACCCAAACACCACTGCACTGCCCTAAACCCTGAAACACCAGTCAGCACGACCCCATACACTGCCCAAACACCACCGCACCACTGCCCTAAACCCTGAAACACCACCCCCAGCAAGACCCCCTACACTGCCCGAACACCACTGCCCTAAACCCTGAAACACCACCCCCAGCATGACCCCCTACACTGTCCGAACACCACTGCACTGCCCTAAACCCTGAAACACCACTCCCAGAAAGACCCCCTACACTGCCCGAACACCACTGTCCTAAACCTTGAAACACCACCCCCAGCAGGACCCCCTACACTGCCCGAACACCACTGCCCTAAACCCTGAAACACCACCCTCAGCAAGAACCCCTACACTGCCTGAAAACCACTGCCCTAAACCCTAAAACACCACCCCAGCAAGACCCCCAACACTGTACGAACACCACTGCACTGCCTTAAACCCTGAAACACCACACCCTGCATGACCCCCTACACTGTCCGAACACCACTGAACTGCCCTAAACCCTGAAACACCACCACCAGCACGACCTCCTACACTGCCTGAACACCACTGCGCTAAACCCTGAAACACCACCCCCAGCAAGACCCCCTACATTACCAGAACACCACTGCCCTAAACCCTGAAACACCACCCCCAGCAAGACCCCCTACAGTGCCCGAACACCTCTGCCCTAAACCCTGAAACACCACCCCCAGCAAGACCCCCTACTCTGCCCGAACACCACTGCTCTAAACCCTGAAACACCATGCATAGCAAGAAACCCTACACTGCCCAAACACAAATGCACTGCCCTAAACCCTGAAACACCACCCACAGCAAGACCCCTACACTGCCCAAAAACCACTGCCCTAAACCCTGAAACACCCCCCTGCCACGGCCCTCTACGCTGCCCGAACACCACTGCACTGCCCTAAACCATGAAACACCACCCCCAGCACAACCCCTACACTGCCCGAACTCCACTGCAACCCCAGAAAGACCCCCTACACTGCCCGAATACCCCTGCCCTAAACCCTGAAACACCACCCCCTGCAAGACCCTCTACGCTGCCCGAACCACACTGCTCTGCCCTAAACGCTAAAACACAACCCCCTGCATAACCCTCTACACTGCCCGAACGCCACTGCACTGCCCTAAACCCTGAAACACCTCACACAGCATGACCCCTACACTGCCCAAACACCACTGCACTGCCCTAAACCCTGAAACAACACCCCCAGCAAGACCCCCTACACTGCCCGAACACCACTGCACTACCATAAACCCTGAAACACCACACCCAGCATGACCCCCTACACTGCCCCAACACCACTGCACTGACCTTAAACCAGAAACACCAGCCCCGGCACGACCCCCTACACTGCCCGAACACCACTGCACTGTCCTAAACCCTGAAACACCAGCCCCCGCACAACACCCTACACTGCCTGAACACGACTGCACTGCCCTGAAGCCTGAAACACCAGCGCCCACATGACCCCCTACACTGCCCGAACACCACTGCAGTGCACTGAACCCTGAAACACCACCCCCAGCACGACCCCCTACACTGTCCGAACACAACTGCACTGCCCTAAACCCTGAAACACCACCCCCAGCATGACCCCCTACACTGACCAAACACCACTGCACTCCACTTAACCATAAGAAACCACCCCCAGAAAGACCCCCTACACTGCCTGAACACCACTGCCCTAAACCCTGAAACACCACCCCCAGCAAGACACCCTACACTGCCCGAATACCACTGCCCTAAACCCTGAAACCCTGCCCCCTGCAAGACCCCCTACAACGCCCAAACACCACTGCACTGCCCTAAACCCTGAAACACCACCCCCAGCAAGACCCCCTACACTGCCCAAACACCACTGCACCACTGCCCTAAACCCTGAAACACCACCCCCAGCAAGAACCCCTACATTGCCCAAAAACCACTGCCCTAAGCCCTGAAGCACCACCCCCAGCACGACCCCCTACACTGCCCGAACACCACTGCACTGCCCTAAACCCTTAAACACCAGACCCAGCACGCCCCCCTACAGTCCCCGAACACCATTGCACTGCCTTAAACCCTGAAACACCACCCCCTGCATGACCCCCTACATTGCCCAAACACCACTGCACTGCCTTAAACCCTGAAACACCAGCCCCAGCACGACCCCCTACACTGCCCGAACACCACTGCCCTAATCCCTGAAACACTACCCACAGCACGGCCCCCTACACTCCCCAAACACCACTGCACTGCCTTAAACCCTGAAACACCAGCCCCAGCACGACCCCCTACACTCCCCGAACACCATTGCACTGCCTTAAACCCTGAAACACCACCCCCTGCATGACCCCCTACATTGCCCAAACACCACTGCACTGCTTTAAACCCTGAAACACCAGCCCCAGAAAGACCCCCTACAATGCCCGAACACCACTGCCCTAAACCCTGAAACACCACCCCCAGCAGGACCCCCTACACTGCCCGAACACCACTGCCCTAAAACCTGAAACATCACCCCCAGCAAGAATCCCTAGACCGCCCGAACACCATTGCCCCAAACCCTGAAACACCACCCCCAGCAAGACCCCACACACTGACCGAACACCACTGCCCAAAACCCTGAAACACCACCCCCAGCAAGACCCCCTACTCTGCCGGAACACCACTGCTCTAAACCCTGAAACACCACCCATAGCAAGACCCACTACATTGCCCGAAAACAATTGCACTGCCCTAAAATCTGAAACACCACCCTCAGCAAGACCCCCTACACTACCTGAAAATCACTGCCCTAAACCCTGAAACACCACCCCAGCAAGACCCCCAACACTGTACGAACACCACTGCACTGCCCTAAACCCTGAAACACCACACCCTGCATGACCCCCTACACTGTCCGAACACCACTGAACTGCCCTAAACCCTGAAACACCACCACCAGCCCGACCTCCTACACTGCCTGAACACCGCTGCGCTAAACGCTGAAACACCACCCCCAGCAAGACCCCCTACACTACCAGAACACCACTGCCCTAAACCCTAAAACACCACCCCCAGCAAGACCCCCTACAGTGCCCGAACACCTCTGCCCTAAACCCTGAAACACCACCCCCAGCAAGACCCCCTACTCTGCCCGAACACCACTGCCCTAAACCCTGAAACACCATGCACAGCAAGAACCCCTACACTGCCCAAACACAAATGCACTGCCCTAAACCCTGAAACACCACCCACAGCAAGACCCCTACACTGCCCAAAAACCTCTGCCCTAAACCCTGAAACACCACCGCCAGCAAGACCCCCTACTCTGCCCGAACACCACTGCCCTAAACCCTGAAACACCACCCCAGAAAGTCCCTAACACTGCCCTAACACCACTGCCCTGCCCTAAACCCTGAAACACCCCCATACACGACCCCCTACACTGCCCGAACACCACTGCATGACCCTAAACCCTGAAACACCACCCCTGCAAGACCCCCTACACTGCCCGAACTCCACTGCCCTAAACCCTGAAACACCAACCCCAGAAAGACCCCCTACACTACCCGAATACCACTGCCCTAAACACTGAAACACCACCCCCTGCAAGACTCCCTACGCTGCCCGAACCACACTGCACTGCCCTAAACGCTGAAACACAACCCCCTGCATAACCCTCTACACTGCCCGAATGCCACTGCACTGCCCTAAACCCTGAAACACCTCCCACAGCATGACCCCCTACACTGCCCAAACACCACTGCACTGCCCTTAACCCTGAAACACCACCCCCAGCAAGACCCCCTACACTGCCCGAACACCACTGCACTGCCATAAACCCCAAAACACCACCCCCAGGATGACCCCCTACACTGCCCGAACACCACTGCACTGCCTTAAACCCTGAAACACCAGCCCCAGCACGACCCCCTACACTCCCCGAACACCATTGCACTGCCTTAAACCCTGAAACACCACCCCCTGCATGACCCCCTACATTGCCCAAACACCACTGCACTGCTTTAAACCCTGAAACACCAGCCCCAGAAAGACCCCCTACACTGCCCGAACTCCACTGCCCTAAAACCTAAAACACCACCCCCAGCAAGAATCCCTAGACCACCCGAACACCATTTCCCTAAACCCTGAAACACCACCCTCAGCAAGAGCCCCTAAACTGACCGAACACCACTGCCCAAAACCCTGAAACACCACCCCCAGCAAGACCCCCTACTCTGCCGGAACACTACTGCTCTAAACCCTGAAACACCACCCATAGCAAGACCCACTACATTGCCCGAAAACAATTGCACTGCCCTAAACTCTGAAACACCACCCTCAGCAAGACCCCCTACACTGCCTGAAAACCACTGCCCTACACCCTGAAACACCACCCGAGCAAGACCCCCTACACTGCCCGAACACCACTGCACTGCCCTAAACCATGAAACACCACCCCCAGCACGACTCCCTACACTGCCCGAACACCACTGCACGACCCTAAACCCTGAAACACCACCCCAGCAAGACCCCCTACACTGCCCGAATACCACTGCCCTAAACCCTGAAACACCTCCCCCTGCAAGACCCCCTACGCTGCCCGAACACCACTGTACTGCCCTAAACTGTGAAACACAACCCCCTGCATGACCCTCTATACTGCCCGAACACCACTGCACTGTCCTAAACCCTCAAACACCACCCCCTGCATGACCCCCTACATTGCCCAAACACCACTGCACTGCTTTAAACCCTGAAACACCAGCCCCAGAAAGACCCCCTACACTGCCCGAACTCCACTGCCCTAAAACCTGAAACACCACCCCCAGCAAGAATCCCTAGACCACCCGAACACCATTTCCCTAAACCCTGAAACACCACCCTCAGCAAGAGCCCCTAAACTGACCGAACACCACTGCCCAAAACCCTGAAACACCACCCCCAGCAAGACCCCCTACTCTGCCGGAACACTACTGCTCTAAACCCTGAAACACCACCCATAGCAAGACCCACTACATTGCCCGAAAACAATTGCACTGCCCTAAACTCTGAAACACCACCCTCAGCAAGACCCCCTACACTGCCTGAAAACCACTGCCCTAAACCCTGAAACACCACCCCAGCAAGACCCCCTACACTGCCCGAACACCACTGCACTGCCCTAAACCATGAAACACCACCCCCAGCACGACTCCCTACACTGCCCGAACACCACTGCACGACCCTAAACCCTGAAACACCACCCCAGCAAGACCCCCTACACTGCCCGAATACCACTGCCCTAAACCCTGAAACACCTCCCCCTGCAAGACCCCCTACGCTGCCCGAACACCACTGTACTGCCCTAAACTGTGAAACACAACCCACTGCATGACCCTCTACACTGCCCGAACACCACTTCCCTAAACCCTGAAACACCACCGCCAGCAAGACCCCCTACTCTGCCCGAACACCACTGCCCTAAACCCTGAAACACCACCCCAGAAAGTCCCTAACACTGCCCTAACACCACTGCACTGCCCTAAACCCTGAAACACCCCCATGCCAGGCCCCCTATGCTGCCTGAACACCACTGCACTGCCCTAAACCATGAAACACCACCCCCAGCACGACCCCCTACACTGCCCGAACACCACTGCATGACCCTAAACCCTGAAACACCACCCCTGCAAGACCCCCTACACTGCCCGAACTCCACTGCCCTAAACCCTGAAACACCAACCCCAGAAAGACCCCCTACACTACCCGAATACCACTGCCCTAAACCCTGAAACACCACCCCCTGCAAGACTCCCTACGCTGCCCGAACCACACTGCACTGCCCTAAACGCTGAAACACAACCCCCTGCATAACCCTCTACACTGCCCGAATGCCACTGCACTGCCCTAAACCCTGAAACACCTCCCACAGCATGACCCCCTACACTGCCCAAACACCACTGCACTGCCCTTAACCCTGAAACACCACCCCCAGCAAGACCCCCTACACTGCCCGAACACCACTGCACTGCCATAAACCCCGAAACACCACCCCCAGGACGACCCCCTACACTGCCCGAACACCACTGCACTGACCTTAAACCAGAAACACCAGCCCCCGCAGGACCCCCTACACTCCCCGAACACCACTGCACTGCCTTAAACCCTGAAACACCAGCCCCAGCACGACCCCCTACACTCCCCGAACACCATTGCACTGCCTTAAACCCTGAAACACCACCCCCTGCATGACCCCCTACATTGCCCAAACACCACTGCACTGCTTTAAACCCTGAAACACCAGCCCCAGAAAGACCCCCTACACTGCCCGAACTCCACTGCCCTAAAACCTGAAACACCACCCCCAGCAAGAATCCCTAGACCACCCGAACACCATTTCCCTAAACCCTGAAGCACCACCCTCAGCAAGAGCCCCTAAACTGACCGAACACCACTGCCCAAAACCCTGAAACACCACCCCCAGCAAGACCCCCTACTCTGCCGGAACACTACTGCTCTAAACCCTGAAACACCACCCATAGCAAGACCCACTACATTGCCCGAAAACAATTGCACTGCCCTAAACTCTGAAACACCACCCTCAGCAAGACCCCCTACACTGCCTGAAAACCACTGCCCTAAACCCTGAAACACCACCCCAGCAAGACCCCCTACACTGCCCGAACACCACTGCACTGCCCTAAACCATGAAACACCACCCCCAGCACGACTCCCTACACTGCCCGAACACCACTGCACGACCCTAAACCCTGAAACACCACCCCAGCAAGACCCCCTACACTGCCCGAATACCACTGCCCTAAACCCTGAAACACCTCCCCCTGCAAGACCCCCTACGCTGCCCGAACACCACTGTACTGCCCTAAACTGTGAAACACAACCCACTGCATGACCCTCTACACTGCCCAAACACCACTGCACTGTCCTAAACCCTCAAACACCACCCCCTGCACGACCCCCTACATTGCCTGAACACCACTGCACTGCCCTAAACCCTGAAACACCTCCCACAGCATGACCCCCTACACTGCCCGAACACCACTGCACTGCCCCAAACCCTGAAACACCACCCCCAGCAAGACCCCCTACACTGCTCGAACACCACTGCACTGCCCTAAACCCTGAAACACCACCCCCAGCAAGACCCACTACACGGCCCAAACACCACTGCCCTAAACACTGAAACTCCACCCCAGAAAGTCCCCAACACTGCCCGAACACAACTGCACTGCCCTAAACCCTGAAACACCACCCTGCCACGGCCCCCTACACTGCCCGAACACCACTGCACTGCCCTAAACCATGAAACACCACCCCCAGCACGACCCCCTACACTGCCCGAACACCACTGCACGACCCTAAACCCTGAAACACCACCCCAGCAAGACCCCCTACACTGCCCGAACACCACTGCCCTAAACCCTGAAACACCACCCCCAGAAAGACCCCCGTCACTGCCCGAATACCACTGCCCTAAACACTGAAACACCACCCCCTGCAAGACCCCCTACGCTGCCCGAACACCACTGTACTGCCCTAAACGGTGAAACACAACCCCCTGCATGACCCTCTACACTGCCCGAGCACCACTGCACTGCCCTAAACCCTGAAACACCACCCCCAGCAAGACCCCCTACACGCCCCAAACACCACTGCCCTAAACACTGAAACTCCACCCCAGAAAGTCCCCAACACTGCCCGAACACTACTGCACTGCCCTAAACCCTGAAACACCACCCTGCCATGGGCCCCTACACTGCCCGAACACCACTGCACTGCCCTAAACCATGAAACACCACCCCCAGCACGACCCCCTACACTGCCCGAACACTACTGCACGACCCTAAACCCTGAAACACCACCCCAGAAAGACCCCCTACACTGCCCGAATACCACTGTCCTAAACACTGAAACACCACCCCCTGCAAGACCCCCTACGCTGCCCGAACACCACTGTACTGCCCTAAACGGTGAAACACAACCCCCTGCATGACCCTCTACACTGCCCGAACACCACTGCACTGCCCTAAACCCTCAAACACCACCCCCTGCACGACCCCCTACATTGCCCGAACACCACAGCACTGCCCTAAACCCTGAAACACCTCCCACAGCATGACCCCCTACACTACCCGAACACCACTGTACTGCCCTAAACCCTGAAACACCACCCCCAGCAAGACCCCCTACACTGCTCGAACACCACTGCACTGCCCTAAACCCTGAAACACCAGCCCCCGCACGACCCCCTACACTGCACGAACACCACTGTACTGCCCAGAACCCTGAAACACCATCCCCAGCAGGACCCCCTACACTGCCCGAGCACCACTGCACTGCCTTAAACCCTGAAACACCAGACCCAGCACGACCCCCTACACTACCCAAACACCACTGCACTGCCCTAAACCCTGAAACACCAGTCAGCACGACCCCATACACTGCCCAAACACCACCGCACCACTGCCCTAAACCCTGAAACACCACCCTCAGCAAGAACCCCTACACTGCCTGAAAACCACTGCCCTAAACCCTAAAACACCACCCCAGCAAGACCCCCAACACTGTACGAACACCACTGCACTGCCCTAAACCCTGAAACACCACACCCTGCATGACCCCCTACACTGTCCGAACACCACTGAACTGCCCTAAACCCTGAAACACCACCACCAGCACGACCTCCTACACTGCCTGAACACCACTGCGCTAAACCCTGAAACACCACCCCCAGCAAGACCCCCTACATTACCAGAACACCACTGCCCTAAACCCTGAAACACCACCCCCAGCAAGACCCCCTACAGTGCCCGAACACCTCTGCCCTAAACCCTGAAACACCACCCCCAGCAAGACCCCCTACTCTGCCCGAACACCACTGCTCTAAACCCTGAAACACCATGCATAGCTAGAAACCCTACACTGCCCAAACACAAATGCACTGCCCTAAACCCTGAAACACCACCCACAGCAAGACCCCTACACTGGCCAAAAACCACTGCCCTAAACCCTGAAACACCCCCCTGCCACGGCCCTCTACGCTGCCCGAACACCACTGCACTGCCCTAAACCATGAAACACCACCCCCAGCACAACCCCTACACTGCCCGAACTCCACTGCAACCCCAGAAAGACCCCCTACACTGCCCGAATACCCCTGCCCTAAACCCTGAAACACCACCCCCTGCAAGACCCTCTACGCTGCCCGAACCACACTGCTCTGCCCTAAACGCTAAAACACAACCCCCTGCATAACCCTCTACACTGCCCGAACGCCACTGCACTGCCCTAAACCCTGAAACACCTCCCACAGCATGACCCCTACACTGCCCAAACACCACTGCACTGCCCTAAACCCTGAAACAACACCCCCAGCAAGACCCCCTACACTGCCCGAACACCACTGCACTACCATAAACCCTGAAACACCACACCCAGCATGACCCCCTACACTGCCCGAACACCACTGCACTGACCTTAAACCAGAAACACCAGCCCCGGCACGACCCCCTACACTGCCCGAACACCACTGCACTGTCCTAAACCCTGTAACACCAGCCCCCGCACAACACCCTACACTGCCTGAACACGACTGCACTGCCCTGAAGCCTGAAACACCAGCGCACACATGACCCCCTACACTGCCCGAACACCACTGCAGTGCACTGAACCCTGAAACACCACCCCCAGCACGACCCCCTACACTGTCCGAACACAACTGCACTGCCCTAAACCCTGAAACACCACCCCCAGCATGACCCCCTACACTGACCAAACACCACTGCACTCCACTTAACCATAAGAAACCACCCCCAGAAAGACCCCCTACACTGCCTGAACACCACTGCCCTAAACCCTGAAACACCACCCCCAGCAAGACACCCTACACTGCCCGAATACCACTGCCCTAAACCCTGAAACCCTGCCCCCTGCAAGACCCCCTACAATGCCCAAACACCACTGCACTGCCCTAAACCCTGAAACACCACCCCCAGCAAGACCCCCTACACTGCCCAAACACCACTGCACCACTGCCCTAAACCCTGAAACACCACCCCCAGCAAGAACCCCTACATTTCCCAAAAACCACTGCCCTAAGCCCTGAAGCACCACCCCCAGCACGACCCCCTACACTGCCCGAACACCACTGCACTGCCCTAAACCCTTAAACACCAGACCCAGCACGCCCCCCTACAGTCCCCGAACACCATTGCACTGCCTTAAACCCTGAAACACCACCCCCTGCATGACCCCCTACATTGCCCAAACACCACTGCACTGCCTTAAACCCTGAAACACCAGCCCCAGCACGACCCCCTACACTGCCCGAACACCACTGCCCTAATCCCTGAAACACTACCCACAGCACGGCCCCCTACACTCCCCAAACACCACTGCACTGCCTTAAACCCTGAAACACCAGCCCCAGCACGACCCCCTACACTCCCCGAACACCATTGCACTGCCTTAAACCCTGAAACACCACCCCCTGCATGACCCCCTACATTGCCCAAACACCACTGCACTGCTTTAAACCCTGAAACACCAGCCCCAGAAAGACCCCCTACAATGCCCGAACACCACTGCCCTAAACCCTGAAACACCACCCCCAGCAGGACCCCCTACACTGCCCGAACACCACTGCCCTAAAACCTGAAACACCACCCCCAGCAAGAATCCCTAGACCGCCCGAACACCATTGCCCCAAACCCTGAAACACCACCCCCAGCAAGACCCCACACACTGACCGAACACCACTGCCCAAAACCCTGAAACACCACCCCCAGCAAGACCCCCTACTCTGCCGGAACACCACTGCTCTAAACCCTGAAACACCACCCATAGCAAGACCCACTACATTGCCCGAAAACAATTGCACTGCCCTAAAATCTGAAACACCACCCTCAGCAAGACCCCCTACACTACCTGAAAATCACTGCCCTAAACCCTGAAACACCACCCCAGCAAGACCCCCAACACTGTACGAACACCACTGCACTGCCCTAAACCCTGAAACACCACACCCTGCATGACCCCCTACACTGTCCGAACACCACTGAACTGCCCTAAACCCTGAAACACCACCACCAGCCCGACCTCCTACACTGCCTGAACACCGCTGCGCTAAACGCTGAAACACCACCCCCAGCAAGACCCCCTACACTACCAGAACACCACTGCCCTAAACCCTAAAACACCACCCCCAGCAAGACCCCCTACAGTGCCCGAACACCTCTGCCCTAAACCCTGAAACACCACCCCCAGCAAGACCCCCTACTCTGCCCGAACACCACTGCCCTAAACCCTGAAACACCATGCACAGCAAGAACCCCTACACTGCCCAAACACAAATGCACTGCCCTAAACCCTGAAACACCACCCACAGCAAGACCCCTACACTGCCCAAAAACCACTGCCCTAAACCCTGAAACACCACCGCCAGCAAGACCCCCTACTCTGCCCGAACACCACTGCCCTAAACCCTGAAACACCACCCCAGAAAATCCCTAACACTGCCCTAACACCACTGCACTGCCCTAAACCCTGAAACACCCCCATGCACGACCCCCTACACTGCCCGAACACCACTGCATGACCCTAAACCCTGAAACACCACCCCTGCAAGACCCCCTACACTGCCCGAACTCCACTGCCCTAAACCCTGAAACACCAACCCCAGAAAGACCCCCTACACTACCCGAATACCACTGCCCTAAACCCTGAAACACCACCCCCTGCAAGACTCCCTACGCTGCCCGAACCACACTGCACTGCCCTAAACGCTGAAACACAACCCCCTGCATAACCCTCTACACTGCCCGAATGCCACTGCACTGCCCTAAACCCTGAAACACCTCCCACAGCATGACCCCCTACACTGCCCAAACACCACTGCACTGCCCTTAACCCTGAAACACCACCCCCAGCAAGACCCCCTACACTGCCCGAACACCACTGCACTGCCATAAACCCCAAAACACCACCCCCAGGATGACCCCTACACTGCCCGAACACCACTGCACTGCCTTAAACCCTGAAACACCAGCCCCAGCACGACCCCCTACACTCCCCGAACACCATTGCACTGCCTTAAACCCTGAAACACCACCCCCTGCATGACCCCCTACATTGCCCAAACACCACTGCACTGCTTTAAACCCTGAAACACCAGCCCCAGAAAGACCCCCTACACTGCCCGAACTCCACTGCCCTAAAACCTGAAACACCACCCCCAGCAAGAATCCCTAGACCACCCGAACACCATTTCCCTAAACCCTGAAACACCACCCTCAGCAAGAGCCCCTAAACTGACCGAACACCACTGCCCAAAACCCTGAAACACCACCCCCAGCAAGACCCCCTACTCTGCCGGAACACTACTGCTCTAAACCCTGAAACACCACCCATAGCAAGACCCACTACATTGCCCGAAAACAATTGCACTGCCCTAAACTCTGAAACACCACCCTCAGCAAGACCCCCTACACTGCCTGAAAACCACTGCCCTACACCCTGAAACACCACCCGAGCAAGACCCCCTACACTGCCCGAACACCACTGCACTGCCCTAAACCATGAAACACCACCCCCAGCACGACTCCCTACACTGCCCGAACACCACTGCACGACCCTAAACCCTGAAACACCACCCCAGCAAGACCCCCTACACTGCCCGAATACCACTGCCCTAAACCCTGAAACACCTCCCCCTGCAAGACCCCCTACGCTGCCCGAACACCACTGTACTGCCCTAAACTGTGAAACACAACCCCCTGCATGACCCTCTACACTGCCCGAACACCACTGCACTGTCCTAAACCCTCAAACACCACCCCCTGCACGACCCCCTACATTGCCTGAACACCACTGCACTGCCCTAAACCATGAAACACCACCCCCAGCACGACCCCCTACACTGCCCGAACACCACTGCACGACCCTAAACCCTGAAACACCACCCCAGCAAGACCCCCTACACTGCCCGAACACCACTGCCCTAAACCCTGAAACACCACCCCCAGAAAGACCCCCTTCACTGCCCGAATACCACTGCCCTAAACACTGAAACACCACCCCCTGCAAGACCCCCTACGCTGCCCGAACACCACTGTACTGCCCTAAACGGTGAAACACCACCCCCTGCAAGACCCCCTACACTGCCCGAACACCACTGCCCTAAACCCTGAAACACCACCCCCAGAAAGACCCCCTTCACTGCCCGAATACCACTGCCCTAAACCCTGAAACACCTGCGCCAGCACGACTCCCTACACTGCCCGAACACCACTGCACTGCCTTAACCCCTGAAACACCACCCCAAGCAAGGCCCCCTACACTGCCCGAATACCTCGGCCCTAAACCCTGAAACACCACCCCCTGGAAAACCCCCTACACTGCCTGAACACCACTGCAGTGCCCTAAACCCTAAAACACCACCCCCAGCAAGACCGCCTACACTGCCCGAACACCACTGCACCACTGCCCTACACCCTGAAACAGCACACCAGCAAGACCCCCTACACTGCCCGAACACCACTGCCCTAAACCCTGAAGCACCACCCCCAGCAAGACCCCAACACTGCCCGAATAACACTGCACTGCCCTAAATCCTGATACACCACCCCCTGCATGAACCCCCACACTGCCGGAACACCACTGCACTGCCCTAAACCATGGAGCACCATCCCCTGCATAACCCCCTACACTGCCCGAACACCACTGCACTGCCCTAAACCCTGAAACACCAGCCCCAGCACGACAGCCTACTCTCCTCAAACACCAGTGCACTACCCTAAACCCTGAAACACCAGCCCCAGCACGACTCCCTACACTGCTCGAACACCACTGCACTGCCCAAAACCCTGAAACACCACCCCCAGCATGACCCCCTACACTGCCTGAACACCACGGCACTGCCCTAAACCCTGAAACACCAGCCCCAGCATGAACCCCTACACTTCCAGAACACTACTGCACTACCCTAAATCCTGAAACATTAACCCCTGCACGACCCCCACACTGCCTGAAGACCACTGCACTGCCCTAAACCCTGAAACACCACCCCCAGCAAGACCCCCTACACTGCCCGAACACCACTGCCCTAAAACCTGAAACACGAGCCCACGCACGACCCCTAACCCTGCTCGATCACCACTACATTACCCTAAAACCTGAAACACCATGCCCAGCAAGACACCCTATACTTCGTGAACATCACTGCACTGCCCTACACCATGAAATACCAGCCCCCGCACATCCCCCTACACTGCCCGAACACCACTGCTCTGCCTTAAACCCTAAAACATCAACCCGAGCACGACCCCCTACACTGCCCAAACACCACTGCTCTGCGCTATACCCTGAAACACCAGCCCCAGCACGACCCCCTACACTGCCTGAACACCACTGCACTGCCCTAAACCCTGAAACACCAGGCCCAGCATGACCCCCTACACTGCCAGAACACCACTGCACTTCCCTAAACCCTGAAACACCAGCCGCAGCATGACCCCCCACACTGCCCGAACACCACTGCCCTGCCCTAAACACCAGCCGCAGCACAACCCCCCACACTGCCTGAACGCCAATGCAATGCCCTAAACCCTGAAACACGACCACCAGCACGACCCCTTACACTGCCTGAACACCACTGCACTGCCCTAAACACTGAAACTCCACCCCCAGCAAGACACTCTACTCTGCTAGAACACCACTGCCCTAAACCCTGAAACGCCACCCTGAGGAAGACCCCCTACACTGCCCGAACACCACTTCACTGCCCTAAACCCTTAAACACCAGCCCCCGCCACCCCCCTATAATGCCCGAACACCACTGCACTGCCCTAAACCCTGAAACACCAGCCCCCACACGACCCCCCACACTGCTCAAACACCACTGCACTGCCCTAAACCCTGAAACACCACCCCCATCAAGACCCCCTACACTGCCTGAACATCACGGCCCTAAAGCCTGAAACACCACCCACTGGAAGACCCCCTACACTGCCTGAACACCACTGCACTGCCCTAAACCCTGAAACACCACCCCCAACAAGACCGCCTATACTGCCCGAACACAACTGCACAACTACACCACTGCCCTAAACACAAACACCATCCCAGCAAGACCCCCTACACTGCCCGAACACCACAGCACTCCCCTAAACCCTGAAACACCACCCCCTGCATGAAACCCAACACTGCCTGAACACCACTGCACTGCCCTAAACCATGAAGCACCATCCCCTGTATGAGCCCCTACACTGCCCGAACACCACTGCACTGCCCTAAACTCTGAAACACGACCCCCAGCACGACCCCCTGCAATGCTCGAACACCACTGCTCTGCCCTAAATCCTAAAACACCACCCCGCACATCCCCCTACACTGCCCAAACACCACTGCTCTGCCCTAAACCCTGAAACACCAGCGCCAGCACGACTTCCTACACTGCCCGAACACCACTGCACTGCCTTAACCTCTGAAACACCACCCCAAGCAAGACCCCCTACACTGCCCGAATACCTCGGCCCTAAACCCTGAAACACCACCCCCTGGAAAACCCCCTACACTGCCTGAACACCACTGCAGTGCCCTAGACCCTGAAACACCACCCTCAGCAAGACCGCCTACACTGCCCAAACACCACTGCACCACTGCCCTACACCCTGAAACAGCACACCAGCAAGACCCCCTACACTGCCCGAACACCACTGCCCTAAACCCTGAAGCACCACCCCCAGCAAGATCCCAACACTGCCCGAAGAACACTGCACTGCCCTAAATCCTGATACACCACCCCCTGCATGAACCCCAACAATGCCGGAACACCACTGCCCTGCCCTAAACCATGGAGCACCATCCCCTGCATAACCCCCTACACTGCCCGAACACCACTGCACTGCCCTAAACCCTGAAACACCAGCCCCAGCACGACAGCCTACTCTCCTCAAACACCAGTGCACTACCCTAAACCCTGAAACACCAGCCCCAGCACGACTCCCTACACTGCTCGAACACCACTGCACTGCCCAAAACCCTGAAACACCACCCCCAGCATGACCATCTACACTGCCCGAAAGCTACTGCACTGCCCTAAACCCTGAAACAGCAGCCCCAGCATGACACCCTACACTGCCCGAACACCACTGCCCTAAACTCTGAAACCCCCCCAGCAAGACCCCAACACTGCCCGAACAACACAGCACTGCCCTAAACCCTGAAACACCGTCCCCTGCACCACCCCCAACACTGCCCAAACACCACTACACTGCCCGAATACCACTGCCCTAAACCCTGAAACACCACCCCCTGGAAGACCCCCTACACTGCCCGAGCACCACTGCACCACTGCCCTAAACTCTGAAACAGCACACCAGCAAGACCCCCGACACTGCCCGAACACCACTGCACTGCCCTAAATCCTGAAACACCACCCCTTGCATGAACCCCAACACTGCCTGAACATCACTGCACTGCCATTAATCCTGAAACACCACCCCCTGCATGAACCCGAACACTGCCTGAACACCCCTGCACTGCCCTAAACCATGAAGCACCATCCTCTGCATAACCCCCTACACTGCCCGAACACCACTGCACTGCCCTAAACTCTGAAACATCACCCCCGGTACAACCCCCTGCAATGCTCGAACACCACTGCTCTGCCCTAAATCCTAAATCACCACCATCGCACAACCCCCGCCACTGCCCAAACACCACTGCACTGCCTTAAACCCCGAAACACCAGCCCAGCACGACTCCCTACACTGCCCAAACACCACTGCAATGCCCTAACTCCTGAAACACCACTCTCATCAAGACCCCCTACACTGCCCGAACACCACTGCACTGCCCTAAACCCTGTAACTTCAGCCCCAGCACGACCCCCTACACTGCCCGAACACCACTGCACTGCCCTAATCCCTGAAGCACTACCCCATACACGACCCCCTTCACTGCCCGTACACCACTGCACTGCCCTAAACCCTGAAACACCACCCCCAGCACGACCCCCTACAATTCTCAAACACCACTGCTCTTCCCTAAACTCTAAAACACCACCCCCGTATATCCCCCTACACTGCCCAAACACTACTGCACTGCCCTAAACCCTGAAACACCAGCCCCAGCATGACTCCCTACACTGCCCGAACACCACTGCTCTGCCCTAAACCCTAAAACTCTACCACCCGCATATCCCCCTACACTGCCCGAACACCACTGCACTGTCCTAAACCCTGAAATACCAGCCCCAGCACGACACCCTACACTGCCCGAACACCACTGCACTGCCCTAAACCCTGAAATACCAGCCCCAGTACGACCCCCCCACTCTGCCAAAACACCACCGCACTGCCCTAAACCCTGAAACACCACCCTCAGCACGATCCCCTACAATGCCCGAACACCACTGCACTGCCCTAAACCATGAAACACCACCCCCAGTATGACCCCCTACTTTCCCCGAAAACCACTGCATTGCCCTAAACCCTGAAACACCATTCCCAGCACGACCCCCTACACTGCCTGAACACCACTGCACTGCATTAAACACTGAAAAACCAGCCCCAGCACGGCCCCCTACACTACGCGAACACCACTGCACTGCCCTAAACCCTGAAACACCACCCCCAGCATGACCCCCTACACTGCCCGAACACCACTGCCCTAAATCCTGAAATTCCACCCCCAGCAAGACCCTCTACTCTGCCGAAACACCACTGCCCTAAACCCTAAAACACCACGCCCAGCAAGACCCCCTCCACTGCCCGAACACCAATGCACTGCCCTAAACCCTGAAAAACCACCACCAGCAAGACCCTCTACACTGCTCAAACACCACTGCACTGCCCTAAACCCTGAAACACCAGCCCCAGCACGACCGATTACACTCCCCAAACACCAGTGCACTGCCCTAAACCCTGAAACACCAGCCCCAGCAAGACTCCCTACACTGCTCGAACACCACTGCGCTGCCCTAAACCCTGAAACACCACCCCCAGCACGACTGCCTACACTGCCCGAACACTACTGCACTGCCCTAAACCCTGAACCAGCAGCCCCAGCATGACACCCTACACTGCCCGAACACCACTGCCCTAAACCCTGAAACACCACCGCAGCAAGACCCCCTACACAGCCCGAACACCACTGCCCTCAACCCTGAAACACCACCCCCAGCATGACCCCCTACACTCCCCGAACACCACTGCACTGCCCTAAACCCTGAAACACCAGCCCCATCACGACACCCTACACTCCCTGAACACCACTGCCCTAAACCCTGAAACACCAGCCCCAGCATGACCCCCTACACTGCCTGAACACCACGGCACTGCCCTAAACCCTGAAACACCAGCCGCAGCATGACCCCCTACACTGCCTGAACACCACTGCACTGTCCATAAACCCTGGAACACCACGCCCAGCACAACCCCCACACTACCCAAACACCATTGCACTGCCCTAAACCCTGAAAAACCACCCCCAGCACGACCCCCCACACTGCACGAACACCACTGCACTGCCCTATACCCTGAAACACCACCCCCAGCATGAGCCCCTACACTGCCTGAACACCACTGCACTGCATTAAACCATGAAACATCACCCCTCTGCACGACACACTACATTGCCCAAACACCACTGCACTGCCCTAACCCCTGAAACACCACTCCCAGCAAGACCCCCTACACTGCCCGCACACCACTGCCCTAAACTCTGAAACACCACCCCCAGCAAGACCCCAACACTGCCAGAACACCACAGCACTGCCCTGAACCATGACACACCACCCCCAACACTGCCCGAACACCACTGCACTGCCCTAAACACTGAAACACCAGCCCCATCACGACCCCCTACACTGCCCAAACACCACTGCACTGTCCATAAACCCTGTAACACCACGCCCAGCACAACCCCCACACTGTCCGAAAACCATTGCACTGCCCTAAACCTTGAAAAACCACCCCCAGCACGACCCCACACACTGCGCGAACACCACTGCACTGCCCTAAACCCTGAAACACCACCCCCAGCATGAGCCCCTACACTGCCCAAACACCACTGCACTGCCCTAACCCCTGAAACACCACTCCCAGCAAGACCCCCTACACTGCCCGAACATCACACACTGCCCTGAACCCTGATACAACGCCCCCTGCACCACCCCCAACACTGCCCGAACACCACTGCACTGCCCTAAACCCTGAAACACCACCCCCAGCATGACCCCCTATACTCCCCGAAAACCACTGCATTGCCCTAAACCCTGAATCACCAGCCCCAGCACGACCCCTATACTGCCCGAACACCACTGCACTGCCCCAGCATGACCCCCCACTCTGCCAAAACACCACCGCACTGCCCTAAACCCTGAAACACCACCCTCGGCACGATCCCCTACACTGCCCGAACACCACTGCACTGCCCTAAACCCTGAAACACCAGCCCCAGCATGACCCCCTACACTGCCCGAACACCACTGCACTGCCCTAAACCCTGAAACACCAGCTGCAATACGACCCCCAACACTGCCCAAACACCACTACAATGCCCTAAACCCTGAAACACCAGCCGCAGCATGACCCCCCACACTGCCCGAACACCACTGCCCTGCCCTAAACACCAGCCGCAGCACAACTCCCCACACTGCGCGAACACCACTGCACTGCCCTAAACACCAGCCGCAGCACAACCCCCCACACTGCCCGAATGCCACTGCAATGCCCTAAACCATGAAACACTACCCCCTGCAGGACCCCTTACGCTGCCCGAACACCACTGCACTGCGCTAAACCCTGAAATACCACCCCCAGCAAGACCCCCTACACTACCCAAACACCACTCTACAGCCCTAAACCCTAAAACTCCACCCCCAGCAAGACCCTCTACTCTGCTATTACACCACTGACCTAAACCCTGAAATGCCACCCCGAGCAAGACCCCCTACACTGCCTGAACACCACTGCACTGCCCTAAACCCTGAAACACCACCCCCAGCACGACCCCCTTTACTGCCCGAACACCACTCTACTGCCCTAAACCCTGAAACACCAGCCCCCGCACAACCCCCTATAATGTCCGAACACCACTGCATTGCCCTAAACCCTGAAACACCAGCCCCACACGACCCCCCACACTGCCCAAACACCAATGCACTGCCCTAAACCCTGAAACACCACCACCATCAAGACTGCCTACACTGCCCGAACACCACTGCCCTAAACCATGAAACACCACCCCAAGCAAGACCTCCTACACTGCCTGAATACCATTGCCCTAAACCCTGAAACACCACCCACTGGAAGACCCCCTACAGTGCCCGAACACCACTGCACTGCCCTAAACCCTGAAACACCACCCCCAACAAGACCGCCTACACTGCCCGAACACCACTGCACCACTGCCCTAAACACTGAAACACCATCCCAGCAAGACCCCCTACACTGCCCGAACACCACTGACCTAAACCCTGAAGCACCACGCCAAGCAAGACCCCCAACACTCCCCGAACACCACAGCACTGCCCTAAACCCTGAAACACCACCCCCTGCATGAACCCCAACACTGCCTAAACACCACTGCACTGGCCTAAACCATGAAGCACCATCCCCTGCATGACCCCCTACACTGCCCGAACACCACTGCACTGCCCTAAACTCTGAAACACCACCCCCAGCACGACCACCTGCAATGCTCGAACACCACTGCTCTGCCCTAAATCCTGAAACACCCCCCCGCACATCCCCCTACACTGCCCAAACACCACTGCATTGCCCTAAACCCTGAAACACCAGCCCCAGCATGACTCCCTGCACTGCCCGAACACCATTGCACTGCCTTAACCCCAGAAATACCACCCCAAGCAAGACCCCCTACACTGCCCGAATACCACGGCCCTAAACTCTAAAACACCACCCCTTGGAAAACACCCTACACTGCCCGAACACCACTGCAGTGCCCTAAACCCTGAAACACCACCCCCAGCAAGACCGCCTACACTGCCCGAACACCACTGCACCACTGCCCTACACCCTGAAACAGCACACCAGCAAGACGCCCTACACTGCCCGAACACCACTGCCCTAAACCCTGAAGCACCACCCCCAGCAAGACCCCCAACACTGCCCGAACACCACTGCACCGCCCTAAATCCTGATATACCACCCCCTGCATGAACCCCAACACTGCCGGAACACCACTGCACTGCCCTAAACCATGAAGCACCATCACCTGCATAACCCCCTACACTGCCCAAACACCACTGCACTGCCGTAAACTTTGAAACACCACCCCAAGCACGACCCCCTGCAATGCTCGAACACCACTGCTCTGCCCTATATCCTAAAACACCACCACCGCACATCCCCCTACACTGCCCAAACACCCCTGCACTGCCCTGACCCCTGAAACACCACTCCCAGCAAGACCCTCCACATTGCCCGAACACCACTGCACTGCCCTAAACCCTGACGCTCCAGCCCCAGCACGACCCCCTACAATGCCCGAACACCACTGCACTGCCCAAATCCCTGAAGCACTACCCCATACACAACCCCCTTCACTGCCCGTACACCACTGCACTGCCCTAAACCCTGAAACACCAGCCCCAGCACAACTCCCTACACAGCCAGAACACCACTGCACTGCCCTAAACCCTGAAACACCAGCCCCGGCATGACCCCCACGCTGCGCGAACACCACTGCACTGCCCTAAACCCTGAAACACAACCCCCAGCACGATCCCCTACACTGCCCAAACATCACTGCACTGCCCTAAACCCTGAAACACCACCCCCAGCATGACACCCTACACTCCCTGAAAACCACTGCATTGCCCTAAACCCTGAAACACTAGCCCCAGCATGACCCCCTATACTGCCCGAACACCACTGCACCGCCCTAAACCCTGAAACACCAGCCACAGAACGACCCCCCAACACTGCCCAAACACCACTACACTGCCCTAAACCCTGAAACACCAGCCGCAGCATGACCCCTCACACTGCCCGAACACCACTGCACTGCGCTAAACCCTGAAACACTAGCTGCAGCACAACCCCCCACACTGCCCAAACACCACTACACTGCCCTAAACCCTAAAACACCACCCCCAGCAAGTCACCATACACTGCCCGAACACCACTGCACTGCCCTAAACCCTGAAACACCACCCTCAGCACGACTCCTTACAGTGCCCGAACACCACTGCACTGCCCTAAACCCTAAAACACCACCCCCAGTAAGAGCCCCTACACTGCCTAAACACCACTGTACTGCCCTAAATCCTGAAACACCACCCCCAGCAATACCCTCTACTCTGCTAGAACACCACTGCCTTAAACCCTGAAACACCACCCCGAGCAAGACCCCCTACACTGCCCGAACACCTCCGCACTGCCCTAACCCCTGAAACACCACCCCCAGCACGACCCCCTCTACTGCCCGAACACCACTGCACTGCCCTAAACCCTGAAACACCAGCCCCCGCACTACCCCCTATAATGCCTGAACACCACTGCACTGCCCTAAACCCTGAAACACCAGCCCCCACACGACCCCACACACTGCCCAAACACCACTGCACTGCCCTAAACCCTGAAACACCACCCCCATCAAGACCCCCTACACTGCTTGAACACCACTGCCCTAAACCATGAAACACCACCCCAAGCAAGTCCCCCTACACTGCCCGAATACCACGGCCCTAAACCCTGAAACACCACCCCCTGGAAGACCCCCTACACTGCCTGAACACCACTGCAGTGCCCTGAACCCTGAAACAGCACACCAGCAAGACCCCCTACACTGCCCGAACACCACTGCCCTAAACCCTGAAGCACCACCCCCAGCAAGACCCCCAACACTGCCCGAACACCACTGCACTGCCCTAAATCCTGAAACACCACCCCCTGCATGAACCCCAACACTGCCTGAACACCACTGCACTGCCCTAAACCATGAAGCACCATCCCCTGAATAACCCCCTACACTGGCCGAACACCACTGCACTGCCCTAAACTCTGAAACACCACCCCCAGCACAACCTCCTGCAATGCTCGAACACCACTGCTCTGCCCTAAATCTTAAAACACCACCACCGCATATCCCCCTACACTGCCCAAACACCACTGCACTGCCCTAAACCCTAAAACACCACCCCCAGCAAGTCCCCATACACTGCCCGAACACCACTGCACTGCCCTAAACCCTGAAACACCACCCTCAGCACGACTCCTTACAGTGCCCGAACACCACTGCACTGCCCTAAACCCTGAAACACCACCCCCAGTAAGAGCCCCTACACTGCCTAAACACCACTGTACTGCCCTAAACCCTGAAACACCACCCCCAGCAATACCCTCTACTCTGCTAGAACACCACTGCCTTAAACCCTGAAACACCACCCCGAGCAAGACCCCCAACACTGCCCGAACACCACTGCACTGCCCTAAATCCTGAAACACCACCCCCTGCATGAACCCCAACACTGCCTGAACACCACTGCACTGCCCTAAACCATGAAGCACCATCCCCTGAATAATCCCCTACACTGCCCAAACACCACTGAACTGCCCTAAACCCCGAAACACCAGCCCAGCACGACTCCCTACACTGCCCGAACACCACTGCACTGCCCTAAACCCTGAAACTCCAGCCCCAGCACGACCCCCTACACTGCCCGAACACCACTGCACTGCCCTAATCCCTGAAGCACTACCCCATACACGACCCCCTTCACTGCCCATACACGACTGCTCTGCCCTAAATCCTAAAACACCACCACCGCATATCCCCCTACACTGCCCTAACACCACTGCACTGCCCTAAACCCCGAAACACCAGCCCAGCACGACTCCCTACACTGCCCAAACACCACTGCACTGCCCTAAACCCTGAAACTCCAGCCCCAGCACGACCCCCTACATTGCCCGAACATCACTGCACTGCCCTAATCCCTGAAGCACTACCCCATACACAACCCCCTTCACTGCCCATACACCACTGCTCTGCCCTAAACTCTAAAACACCACCCCCGTATATCCCCCTACACTGCCAAAACACCACTGCACTGCCCTAAACCCTGAAACACCAGCCCCAGCACGACTACCTACACTGCCCGAACACCACTGCTCTGCCCTAAATCCTAAAACTCTACCCCCCGCACATCCCCCTACACTGCCCGAACACCACTGCACTGACCTAAACCCTGAAACACCAGCCCCAGCACGACACCCTACACTGCCCGAACACCACTGCACTGCCCTAAACCCTGAAACACCAGCCCCAGCACGACCCCCCACTCTGCCAAAACACCACCGCACTGCCCTAAGCCCTGAAACACCAGCCCCAGCACGACCCCTACACTGCCTGAACACCACTGCATTAAACACTGAAAAACCAGCCCCAGAACAACCCCCTACACTACCCGAACACCACTGCACTGCCCTAAACCCGGAAATACCACCCCCAGCATGACCCCCTACACTGCCCGAACACCACTGCACTGCCCTAAATCCTGAAAAACCACACCCAGCAAGACCCTGTACTCTGCCTGAACACCACTGCCCTAAACCCTAAAACAAAACCCCCAGCAAGACCCCCTCCACTGCCCGAACACCAATGCACTGCCCTAAACCCTGAAACACCACCACCAGCAAGACCCTCTACACTGTCCAAACAGCACTGCACTGCCCTAAACCCCGAAACACCACCCCCAGCATGACACCCTACACTGCCCATACACCACTGCCCTAAACCCTGAAACACCACCCCAGCAAGAGCCCCTACACAGTCCGAACACCACTGCCCTAAACCCTGAAACACCACCCCCAGCATGACCCCCTACGCTCCCCGAACACCACTGCACTGCCCTAAACCCTGAAACACCAGCCCTAGCACGACTTCCTACACTGCCCGAACACCACTGCTCTGCCCTAAATCCTAAAACTCTACCCCCGCACATCCCCCTACACTGCCCGAACACCACTGCACTAACCTAAACCCTGAAACACCACCCCCAGCACGACCCCCTACAATGCCCGAACACCACTGCTCAGCCCTAAACTCTAAAACACCATCCCCGTATATCCCCCTACACTGCCCAAACACCACTGCACTGCCCTAAACCCTGTAACAACAGCCCCAGCACGAATCCCTACACTGCCCGAACACCACTGCACTGCCCTAAACCCTGAAACACCAGCCCCGGCACAACCCCCCACTCTGCCAAAACACCACCGCACTGCCCTAAACCCTGAAACACCACCCTCAGCACGATCCCCTACACTGCCTGAACACCACTGCACTGCATTAAACACTGAAAAAACAGCCCCAGCACGACCCCCTACACTGCCCGAACACCACTGTACTGCCCTGAACCCTGAAAAACCACCCCCAGCAAGACCCCTCCACAGCCCGAACACCAATGCACTGCCCTAAACCCTGAAACACCACCAACAGCAAGACCCTCTACACTGCCCAAACAGCACTGCACTGCCCTAAACCCTGAAACACCACCCCCTGCATGAACCCCAACACTGCCTGAACACCACTGCACTGCCCTAAACCATGAAGCACCATCCCCTGAATAATCTCCTACACTGGCCGAACACCACTGCACTGCCCTAAACTCTAAAACACCACCCCCAGCACAACCTCCTGCAATGCTCGAACACCACTGCTCTGCCCTAAATCCTAAAACACCACCACCGCATATCCCCCGACACTGCCCAAACACCACTGAACTGCCCTAAACCCCGAAACACCAGCCCAGCACGACTCCCTACACTGCCCGAACACCACTGCACTGCCCTAAACCCTGAAACTCCAGCCCCAGCACGACCCCCTACACTGCCCGAACACCACTGCACTGCCCTAATCCGTGAAGCACTACCCCATACACGACCCCCTTCACTGCCCATACACCACTGCACTGCCTTAAACCCTGAAACACCACCCCCAGCACGACCCCCTACAATGCTTGAACACCACTGCACTGCCCTAATCCCTGAAGCACTACCCCATACACGACCCCCTTCACTGCCCATACACCACTGCTCTGCCCTAAATCCTAAAACACCACCACCGCATATCCCCCTACACTGCCCTAACACCACTGCACTGACCTAAACCCTGAAACACCAGCCCCAGCACGACACCCTACACTGCCCGAACACCACTGCACTGCCCTAAACCCTGAAACACCAGCCCCAGCACGACCCCCCACTCTGCCAAAACACCACCGCACTTCCCTAAGCCCTGAAACACCAACCCCAGCATGACCCCCTACTTTCCCCGAAAACCACTGCATTGCCCTAAACCCTGAAACACCAGCCCCAGCACGACCCCTACACTGCCTGAACACCACTGCATTAAACACTGAGAAACCAGCCCCAGAACAACCCCCTACACTACCCGAACACCACTGCACTGCCCTAAACCCGGAAATACCACCCCCAGCATGACCCCCTACACTGCCCGAACACCACTGCACTGCCCTAAATCCTGAAAAACCACACCCAGCAAGACCCTGTACTCTGCCTGAACACCACTGCCCTAAACCCTAAAACAAACCCCCCAGCAAGACCCCCTCCACTGCCCGAACACCAATGCACTGCCCTAAACCCTGAAACACCACCACCAGCAAGACCCTCTACACTGCCCAAACAGCACTGCACTGCCCTAAACCCTGAAACACCACCCCCAGCATGACACCCTACACTGCCCATACACCAATGCCCTAAACCCTGAAACACCACCCCAGCAAGACCCCCTACACAGTCCGAACACCACTGCCCTAAACCCTGAAACACCACCCCCAGCATGACCCCCTACGCTCCCCGAACACCACTGCACTGCCCTAAACCCTGAAACACCAGCCCTAGCACGACTTCCTACACTGCCCGAACACCACTGCTCTGCCCTAAACCCTGAAACACCACCCCCAGCATGACCCCCTACAATGCCCGAACACCACTGCTCAGCCCTAAACTCTAAAACACCACCCCGTATATCCCCTACACTGCCCAAACACCACTGCACTGCCCTAAACCCTGAAACAACAGCTCCAGCACGAATCCCTACGCTCCCCGAACACCACTGCTCTGCCCTAAATCCTAAAACTCTACCCCCCGCACATCCCCCTACACTGCCCGAACACCACTGCACTGTCCTAAACCCTGAAACACCACCCCCAGCACGACCCCCTATACTGCCCGAACACCACTGCACTGCCCTAAACCCTGAAACACCAGCCCCCGCACAACCCCATATAATGTCCGAACACCACTGCACTGCCCTCAACCCTGAAACACCAGCCCCCACACGACCCCTACACTGCCTGAACACCACTGCATTAAACACTGAGAAACCAGCCCCAGAACAACCCCCTACACTACCCGAACACCACTGCACTGCCCTAAACCCGGAAATACCACCCCCAGCATGACCCCCTACACTGCCAGAACACCACTGCACTGCCCTAAATCCTGAAACACCACACCCAGCAAGACCCTGTACTCTGCCTGAACACCACTGCCCTAAACCCTAAAACAAACCCCCCAGCAAGACCCCCTCCACTGCCCGAACACCAATGCACTGCCCTAAACCCTGAAACAACACCACCAGCAAGACCCTCTACACTGCCCAAACAGCACTGCACTGCCCTAAACCCTGAAACACCACCCCCAGCATGACACCCTACACTGCCCATACACCACTGCCCTAAACCCTGAAACACCACCCCAGCAAGACCCCCTACACAGTCCGAACACCACTGCCCTAAACCCTGAAACACCACCCCCAGCATGACCCCCTACGCTCCCCGAACACCACTGCACTGCCCTAAACCCTGAAACACCAGCCCTAGCACGACTTCCTACACTGCCCGAACACCACTGCTCTGCCCTAAATCCTAAAACTCTACCCCCGCACATCCCCCTACACTGCCCGAACACCACTGCACTGCCCTAAACCCTGAAACACCACCCCCAGCACGACCCCCTACAATGCCCGAACACCACTGCTCAGCCCTAAACTCTAAAACACCACCCCGTATATCCCCCTACACTGCCCAAACACCACTGCACTGCCCTAAACCCTGAAACAACAGCCCCAGCACGAATCCCTACACTGCCCGAACACCACTGCTCTGCCCTAAATCCTAAAACTACCCCCCGCACATCCCCCTACACTGCCCGAACACCACTACACTGTCCTAAACCCTGAAACACCAGTCCCGGCACGACACCCTACACTGCCCGAACACCACTGCACTGCCCTAAACCCTGAAACACCAGCCCCGGCACAACCCCCCACTCTGCCAAAACACCACCGCACTGCCCTAAACCCTGAAACACCACCCTCAGCACGATCCCCTACACTGCCTGAACACCACTGCACTGCATTAAACACTGAAAAAACAGCCCCAGCACGACCCCCTACACTGCCCGAACACCACTGTACTGCCCTGAACCCTGAAAAACCACCCCCAGCAAGACTCTCTACTCTGCCCGAACACCACTGCCCAAAACCCTAAAACACCACCCCCAGCAAGACCCCCTCCACAGCCCGAACACCAATGCACTGCCCTAAACCCTGAAACACCACCAACAGCAAGACCCTCTACACTGCCCAAACAGCACTGCACTGCCCTAAACACTGAAACACCACCCCCAGCATGACCCCCTATTCTCCCCGAACACCACTGCACTGCCCTAAACCCTGAAACACCAGCCCCAGCACGACCGACTACACTCCTCAAACACCAGTGCACTGCCCTAAACCCTGAAACACCAGCCCCAGCAAGACTCCCTACACTGCTCGAACACCACTGCACTGCCCTAAACCCTGAAACACCATCCCCAGCACGACCGCCTACACTGCCCGAACACTACTGCACTGACCTAAACCCTGAACCAGCAGCCCCAGCATGACACCCTACACTGCCCGAACACCACTGCCCTAAACCATGAAACACCACCCCAGCAAGACCCCCTACACAGTCCGAACACCACTACCCAAAAACCCTGAAACACCACCCCCAGCATGACCCCCTACTCTCCCCGAACACCACTGCACTGCCCTAAACCCTGAAACACCAGCCCCATCACGACCCCCTACACTCCCCGAACACCACTGCACTACCCTAAACCCTGAAACACCAGCCCCAGCATGACCCCCTACACTGCCTGGACACCATGGCACTGCCCTAAACCCTGAAACACCAGCCCCAGCACAACCCCCTACACTGCCTGAACACCGCTGCACTGTCCATAAAAACTGGAACACCACGCCCAGCACAACCCCCACACTGCCCGAACACCATTGCACTGCCCTAAACCCTGAAAAACCACCCCCAGCACAACCCCCCACACTGCGCGAACACCACTGCACTGCCCTAAATCCTGAAACACCACCCCCTGCATGAACCCCAACACTGCCTGAACACCACTGCACTGCCCTAAACCATGAAGCACCATCCCCTGAATAACCGCCTACACTGCCCGAACACCACTGCACTGCCCTAAACTCTGAAACACCACTCCCAGCACAACCTCCTGCAATGCTCGAACACCACTGCTCTGCCCTAAATCCTAAAACACCACCCCCGCATATCCCCCTACACTGCCCAAACACCACTGCACTGCCCTAAACCCCAAAACACCAGCCCAGCACGACTCCCTACACTGCCCAAACACCGCTGCAATGGCCTAACCCCTGAAACACCACTCCCAGCAAGACCCCTACATTGCCCGAACACCACTGCACTGGCCTAAACCCTGAAACTCCAGCCCTAGCACGACCCTCTACACTGCCAGAACACCACTGCACTGCCTTAATCCCTGAAGCACTACCCCCTTCACTGCCCGTACACCACTGCACTGCCCTAAACCCTGAAACACCACCCCCAGCACGACCCCCTACAATGCTCGAACACCACTGCTCTGCCCTAAACTCTAAAACACCACCCCCGTATATCCCCCTACACTGCCCAAACACCACTGCACTGCCCTAAACCCTGAAACACCAGCCCCAGCACGAATCCGTACACTGCCCGAACACCACTGCTCTGCCCTAAATCCTAAAACTCTACCCTCCGCACATCCCCCTACACTGCCCGAACACCACTGCACTGTCCTAAACCCTGAAACACCACCCCCAGCACGACCCCCTATACTGCCCGAACACCACTGCACTGCCCTAAACCCTGAAACACCAGCCCCCGCACAACCCCCTATAATGTCCGAACACCACTGCACTGCCCTAAACCCTGAAACACCAGCCCCCACACGACCCCCCACACTGCCCAAACACCACTGCACTGCCCTAAACCCTGAAACACCACCACCATCAAGACTGCCTACACTGCCCGAACACCACTGCCCTAAACCATGAAACACCACCCCAAGCAAGACCCCCTACACTGCCTGAATACCGATGCCCTAAACCCTGAAACACCACCCACTGGAAGACCCCCTACACTGCCCGAACACCACTGCACTGCCCTAAACCCTGAAACACCACCCCCAACAAGACCGCCTACACTGCCCGAACACCACTGCACCACAGCCCTAAACACTGAAACACCATCCCAGCAAGACCCCCTACACTGCGCGAACACCACTGACCTAAACCCTGAAGCACCACGCCAAGCAAGACCCCCAACACTCCCCGAACAACACAGCACTGCCCTAAACCATGAAACACCACCCCCTGCATGAACCCCAACACTGCCTGAAAACCACTGCACTGCCCTAAACCATGAAGCACCATCCCCTGCATGAACCCCTACACTGCCCGAACACCACTGCACTGCCCTAAACTCTGAAACACCAGCCCCAGCACGACTCCCTACACTGCCCGAACACCACTCAACTGCCTTAACCCCAGAAATACCACCCCAAGCAAGACCCCCTACACTGCCCGAATACCACGGCCCTAAACCCTGAAACACCACCCCTTGGAAAACACCCTACACTGCCCGAACACCACTGCAGTGCCCTAAACCCTGAAACACCACCCCCAGCAAGACCGCCTACACTGCCCGAACACCACTGCCCTAAACCCTAAAGCACCACCCCCAGCAAGACCCCCAACACTGCCTGAACACCACTGCACCGCCCTAAATCCTGATATACCACCCCCTGCATGAACCCCAACACTGCCGGAACACCACTGCACTGCCCTAAACCATGAAGCACCATCCCCTGCATAACCCCCTACACTGCCCAAACACCACTGCACTGCCCTAAACTCTGAAACACCACCCCAAGCACGACCCCCTGCAATGCTCGAACACCACTGCTCTGCCCTAAATCCTAAAACACCACCACTGCACATCCCCCTACACTGCCCGAACACCACTGCACTGCCCAAAACCCTGACGCTCCAGCCCCAGCACGACCCCTACAATGCCCGAACACCACTGCACTGCCCTAATCCCTGAAGCACTACCCCATACACAACCCCCTTCACTGCCCGTACACCACTGCACTGCCCTAAACCCTGAAACACCAGCCCTGCCACAACTCCCTACACAGCCAGAACACCACTGCACTGCCCTAAACCCTGAAAAACCAGCCCCGGCATGACCCCCACGCTGTGCGAACACCACTGCACTGCCCTAAACCCTGAAACACCACCCCCAGCATGATCCCCTACACTGCCCAAACACCACTGCACTAATCCCTGAAACACCAGCCACAGCACGACCCCCCAACACTGCCCAAACACCACTACACTTCCCTAAACCCTGAAACACCAGCCGCAGCATGAGCCCTCACACTGCCCGAACACCACTACATTGCCCTAAACCCTAAAACACCACCCCCAGCAAGTCACCATACACTGCCCGAACACCACTGCACTGCCCTAAACCCTGAAACACCACCCCCAGCACGACTCCTTACAGTGCCCGAACACCACTGCACTGCCCTAAACCCTGAAACACCACCCCCAGTAAGAGCCCCTACACTGCCTAAACACCACTGTACTGCCCTAAACCCTGAAACACCACCCCCAGCAATACCCTCTACTCTGCTAGAACACCACTGCCTTAAACCCTGAAACACCACCCCGAGCAAGACCCCCTACACTGCCCGAACACCACCGCACTGCCCTAACCCCTGAAACTCCACCCCCAGCATGACCCCCAATACTGCCCGAACACCACTGCACTGCCCTAAACCCTGAAACACCAGCCCCCACACTACCCCCTATAATGCCTGAACACCACTGCACTGCCCTAAACCCTGAAACACCAGCCCCCACACGACCCCACACACTGCCCAAACACCACTGCACTGCCCTAAACCCTGAAACACCACCCCCATCAAGACCCCCTACACTGCTTGAACACCACTGCCTTAAACCATGAAACACCACCCCAAGCAAGACCCCCTACACTGCCCGAATACCACGGCCCTAAACCCTGAAACACCACCCCCTGGAAGACCCCGACACTGCCTGAACACCACTGCAGTGCCCTGAATCCTGAAACACCACCCCCTGGAAGACCCCCTACACTGCCTGAACACCACTGCAGTGCCCTGAACCCTGAAACAGCACACCAGCAAGACCCCCTACACTGCCCGAACACCACTGCCCTAAACCCTGAAGCACCACCCCCAGCAAGACCCCCAACACTGCCCGAACACCACTGCACTGCCCTAAATCCTGAAACACCACCCCCTGCATGAACCCCAAAACTGCCTGAACACCACTGCACTGCCCTAAATCCTGAAACACCACCCCCTGCATGAACCCCAACACTGCCTGAACACCACTGCACTGCCCTAAACCATGAAGCACCATCCCCTGAATAACCCCCTACACTGACCAAACACCACTGCACTGCCCTAAATCCTGAAACGCCACCCCCTGCATGAACCCCAACACTGCCTGAACACCACTGCACTGCCCTAAACCATGAAGCACCATCCCCTGAATAACCCCCTACACTGCCCGAACACCACTGCACTGTCCTGAACCCTGAAACACCACCACCAGCACGACCCCCTATACTGCCCGAACACCACTGCACTGCCCTAAACCCTGAAACACCAGCCCCCGCACAACCCCCTATAATGTCCGAACACCACTGCACTGCCCTAAACCCTGAAACACCAGCCCCCACACGACCCCCCACACTGCCCAAACACCACTGCACTGCCCTAAACCCTGAAACACCACCACCATCAAGACTGCCTACACTGCCCGAACACCACTGCCCTAAACCATGAAACACCACCCCAAGCAAGACCCCCTACACTGCCTGAATACCATGGCCCTAAACCCTGAAACACCACCCACTGGAAGACCCCCTACACTGCCCGAACACCACTGCACTGCCCTAAACCCTGAAACACCACCCCCAACAAGACCGCCTACGCTGCCCGAACACCACTGCACCACTGCCCTAAACACTGAAACACCATCCCAGCAAGACCCCCTACACTGCCCGAACACCACTGACCTAAACCCTGAAGCACCATGCCAAGCAAGACCCCCAACACTCCCCGAACACCACAGCACTGCCCTAAACCCTGAAACACCACCCCCTGCATGAACCCCAACACTGCCTGAACACCACTGCACTGCCCTAAACCATGAAGAACCATCCCCTGCATGACCCCCTACACTGCCCGAACACCACTGCACTGCCCTAAACTCTGAAACACCAGCCCCAGCACGACTCCCTACACTGCCCGAACACTACTGAACTGCCTTAACCCCAGAAATACCACCCCAAGCAAGACCCCCTACACTGCCCGAATACCATGGCCCTAAACCCTGAAACACCACCCCTTGGAAAACACCCTACACTGCCCGAACACCACTGCAGTGCCCTAAACCCTGAAACACCACCCCCAGCAAGACCGCCTACACTGCCCGAACATCACTGCACCACTGCCCTACACCCTGAAACAGCACACCAGCAAGACCCCCTACACTGCCCGAACACCACTGCTCTAAACCCTAAAGTACCACCCCCAGCAAGTCCCCCAACACTGCCCGAACACCACTGCACCGCCCTAAATCCTGATATACCACCCCCTGCATGAACCCCAACACTGCCGGAACACCACTGCACTGCCCTAAACCATGAAGCACCATCACCTGCATAACCCCCTACACTGCCCAAACACCACTGCACTGCCGTAAACTTTGAAACACCACCCCAAGCACGACCCCCTGCAATGCTCGAACACCACTGCTCTGCCCTAAATCCTAAAACACCACCACCGCACATCCCCCTACACTGCCCAAACACCCCTGCACTGCCCTGACCCCTGAAACACCACTCCCAGCAAGACCCTCCACACTGCCCGAACACCACTGCACTGCCCTAAACCCTGACGCTCCAGCCCCAGCACGACCCCCTACAATGCCCGAACACCACTGCACTTCCCAAATCCCTGAAGCACTACCCCATACACAACCCCCTTCACTGCCCGTACAGCACTGCACTGCCCTAAACCCTGAAACACCAGCCCCGGCATGACCCCCACGCTGCGCGAACACCACTGCACTGCCCTAAACACTGAAACACAACCCCCAGCACGATCCCCTACACTGCCCAAACACCACTGCACTGCCCTAAACCCTGAAACACCACCCCCAGCACGACCCCCTACACTCCCTGAAAACCACTGCATTGCCCTAAACCCTGAAACACTAGCCCCAGCATGACCCCCTATACTGCCCGAACACCACTGCACCGCCCTAAACCCTGAAACACCAGCCACAGCACGACCCCCCAACACTGCCCAAACACCACTACACTGCCCTAAACCTTGAAACACCAGCCGCAGCATGACCCCTCACACTGCCCGAACACCACTGCACTGCGCTAAACCCTGAAACACCAGCTGCAGCACAACCCCCCACACTGCCCAAACGCCACTACACTGCCCTAAACCCTAAAACACCACCCCCAGCAAGTCACCATACACTTCCCGAACACCACTGCACTGCCCTAAACCCTGAAACACCACCCCCAGCACGACTCCTTACAGTGCCCGAACACCACTGCACTGCCCTAAACCCTGAAACACCACCCCCAGTAAGAGCCCCTACACTGCCTAAACACCACTGTACTGCCCTAAACCCTGAAACACCACCCCCAGCAATACCCTCTACTCTGCTAGAACACCACTGCCTTAAACCCTGAAACACCACCCCGAGCAAGACCCCCTACACTGCCCGAACACCACCGCACTGCCCTAACCCCTGAAACACCACCCCCAGCACGACCCCCTCTACTGCCCGAACACCACTGAACTGCCCTAAACCCTGAAACACCAGCCCCGCACTACCCCCTATAATGCCTGAACACCACTGCACTGCCCTAAACCCTGAAACACCAGCCCCCACACGACCCCACACACTGCCCAAACATCACTGCACTGCCCTAAACCCTGAAACACCACCCCCATCAAGACCCCCTACACTGCTTGAACACCACTGCCCTAAACCATGAAACACCACCCCAAGCAAGACCCCCTACACTGCCCGAATACCACGGCCCCAAACCCTGAAACACCACCCCCTGGAAGACCCCCTACACTGCCTGAACACCACTGCAGTGCCCTGAACCCTGAAACAGCACACAAGCAAGACCCCCTACACTGCCTGAACACCACTGCCCTAAACCCTGAAGCACCACCCCCAGCAAGACCCCCAACACTGCCCGAACACCACTGCACTGCCCTAAATCCTGAAACACCACCCCCTGCATGAACCCCAACACTGCCTGAACACCACTGCACTGCCCTAAACCATGAAGCACCATCCCCTGAATAACCCCCTACACTGGCCGAACACCACTGCACTGCCCTGAACTCTGAAACACCACCCCCAGCACAACCTCCTGCAATGCTCGAACACCACTGCTCTGCCCTAAATCTTAAAACACCACCACCACATATCCCCCTACACTGCCCAAACACCACTGCACTGCCCTAAACCCTAAAACACCACCCCCAGCAAGTCCCCATACACTGCCCGAACACCACTGCACTGCCCTAAACCCTGAAACACCACCTCCAGCACGACTCCTTACAGTGCCCGAACACCACTGCACTGCCCTAAACCCTGAAACACCACCCCCAGTAAGAGCCCCTACACTGCCTAAACACCACTGTACTGCCCTAAACCCTGAAACACCACCCCCAGCAATACCCTCTACTCTGCTAGAACACCACTGCCTTAAACCCTGAAACACCACCCCGAGCAAGACCCCCTACACTGCCCGAACACCACTGCTCTGTCCTAAACCCTGAAACACCACCCTCAGCACGACCCCCTATACTGCCCGAACACCACTGCACTGCCCTAAACCCTGAAACACCAGCCCCCGCACAACCCCCTATAATGTCCGAACACCACTGCACTGCCCTAAACCCTGAAACACCAGCCCCCACACGACCCCCCACACTGCCCAAACACCACTGCACTGCCCTAAACCCTGAAACACCACCACCATCAAGACTGCCTACACTGCCCGAACACCACTGCCCTAAACCATGAAACACCACCCCAAGCAAGACCCCCTACACTGCCTGAATACCGAGGCCCTAAACCCTGAAACACCACCCACTGGAAGACCCCCTACACTGCCCGAACACCACTGCACTGCCCTAAACCCTAAAACACCACCCCCAACAAGACCGCCTACACTGCCCGAACACCACTGCACCACAGCCCTAAACACTGAAACACCATCCCAGCAAGACCCCCTACACTGCCCGAACACCACTGACCTAAACCCTGAAGCACCACGCCAAGCAAGACCCCCAACACTCCCCGAACACCACAGCACTGCCCTAAACCCTGAAACACCACCCCCTGCATGAACCCCAACACTGCCTGAAAACCACTGCACTGCCCTAAACCATGAAGAACCATCCCCTGCATGACCCCCTACACTGCCCGAACACCACTGCACTGCCCTAAACTCTGAAACACCAGCCCCAGCACGACTCCCTACACTGCCCGAACACCACTGAACTGCCTTAACCCCAGAAATACCACCCCAAGCAAGACCCCCTACACTGCCCGAATACCACGGCCCTAAACCCTGAAACACCACCCCTTGGAAAACACCCTACACTGCCCGAACACCACTGCAGTGCCCTAAACCCTGAAACACCACCCCCAGCAAGACCGCCTACACTGCCCGAACACCACTGCACCACTGCCCTACACCCTGAAACAGCACACCAGCAAGACCCCCTACACTGCCCGAACACCACTGCCCTAAACCCTAAAGCACCACCCCCAGCAAGACCCCCAACACTGCCCGAACACCACTGCACCGCCCTAAATCCTGATATACCACCCCCTGCATGAACCCCAACACTGCCGGAACACCACTGCACTGCCCTAAACCATGAAGCACCATCCCCTGCATAACCCCCTACACTGCCCAAACACCACTGCACTGCCCTAAACTCTGAAACACCACCCCAAGCACGACCCCCTGCAATGCTGGAACACCACTGCTCTGCCCTAAATCCTAAAACACCACCACCGCACATCCCCCTACACTGCCCAAACACCCCTGCACTGCCCTGACCCCTGAAACACCACTCCCAGGAAGACCCTCTACACTGCCCGAACACCACTGCACTGCCCTAAACCCTGACGCTCCAGCCCCAGCACGACCCCTACAATGCCCGAACACCACTGCACTGCCCTAATCCCTGAAGCACTACCCCAAACACAACCCCCTTCACTGCCCGTACACCACTGCACTGCCCTAAACCCTGAAACACCAGCCCCAGCACAACTCCCTACACAGCCAGAACACCACTGCACTGCCCTAAACCCTGAAACACCAGCCCCGGCATGACCCCCACGCTGTGCGAACACCACTGCACTGCCCTAAACCCTGAAACACCACCCCCAGCATGATCCCCTACACTGCCCAAACACCACTGCACTGCCCTAATCCCTGAAACACCAGCCGCAGCACGACCCCCCAACACTGCCCAAACACCACTACACTGCCCTAAACCCTGAAACACCAGCCGCAGCATGACCCCTCACACTGCCCGAACACCACTGCACTGCGCTAAACCCTGAAACACCAGCTGCAGCACAACCCTCCACACTGCCCAAACACCACTACATTGCCCTAAACCCTAAAACACCACCCCCAGCCAGTCACCATACACTGCCCGAACACCACTGCACTGCCCTAAACCCTGAAACACCACCCCCAGCACGACTCCTTACAGTGCCCGAACACCACTGCACTGCCCTAAACCCTGAAACACCACCCCCAGTAAGAGCCCCTACACTGCCTAAACACCACTGTACTGCCCTAAACCCTGAAACACCACCCCCAGCAATACCCTCTACTCTGCTAGAACACCACTGCCTTAAACCCTGAAACACCACCCCGAGCAAGACCCCCTACACTGCCCGAACACCACTGCACTGCCCTAACCCCTGAAACTCCACCCCCAGCATGACCCCCTATACTGCCCGAACACCACTGCACTGCCCTAAACCCTGAAACACCAGCCCCCACACTACCCCCTATAATGCCTGAACACCACTGCACTGCCCTAAACCCTGAAACACCAGCCCCCACAAGACCCCACACACTGCCCAAACACCACTGCACTGCCCTAAACCCTGAAACACCACCCCCATCAAGACCCCCTACACTGCTTGAACACCACTGCCTTAAACCATGAAACACCACCCCAAGCAAGACCCCCTACACTGCCCGAATACCACGGCCCTAAACCCTAAAACACCACCCCCTGGAAGACCCCGACACTGCCTGAACACCACTGCAGTGCCCTGAACCCTGAAACACCACCCCCTGGAAGACCCCCTACACTGCCTGAACACCACTGCAGTGCCCTGAACCCTGAAACAGCACACCAGCAAGACCCCCTACACTGCCCGAACACCACTGCCCTAAACCCTGAAGCACCACCCCCAGCAAGACTCCCAACACTGCCCGAACACCACTGCACTGCCCTAAATCCTGAAACACCACCCCCTGCATGAACCCCAACACTGCCTGAACACCACTGCACTGCCCTAAATCCTGAAACACCACCCCCTGCATGAACCACAACACTGCCTGAACACCACTGCACTGCCCTAAACCATGAAGCACCATCCCCTGAATAACCCCCTACACTGACCGAACACCACTGCACTGCCCTAAATCCTGAAACGCCACCCCCTGCATGAACCCCAACACTGCCTGAACACCACTGCACTGCCCTAAACCATGAAGCACCATCCCCTGAATAACCCCCTACACTGCCCGAACACCACTGCACTGTCCTGAACCCTGAAACACCACCCCCAGCACGACCCCCTATACTGCCCGAACACCACTGCACTGCCCTAAACCCTGAAACACCAGCCCCCGCACAACACCCTATAATGTCCGAACACCACTGAACTGCCCTAAACCCTGAAACACCAGCCCCCACACGACCCCCCACACTGCCCAAACACCACTGCACTGCCCTAAACCCTGAAACACCACCACCATCAAGACTGCCTACACTGCCCGAACACCACTGCCCTAAACCATGAAACACCACCCCAAGCAAGACCCCCTACACTGCCTGAATACCATGGCCCTAAACCCTAAAACACCACCCACTGGAAGACCCCCTACACTGCCCGAACACCACTGCACTGCCCTAAACCCTGAAACACCACCCCCAACAAGACCGCCTACACTGCCCGAACACCACTGCACCACTGCCCTAAACACTGAAACACCATCCCAGCAAGACCCCCTACACTGCCCGAACACCACTGACCTAAACCCTGAAGCACCATGCCAAGCAAGACCCCCAACACTCCCCGAACACCACAGCACTGCCCTAAACCCTGAAACACCACCCCCTGCATGAACCCCAACACTGCCTGAACACCACTGCACTGCCCTAAACCATAAAGCACCATCCCCTGCATGACCCCCTACACTGCCCGAACACCACTGCACTGCCCTAAACTCTGAAACACCAGCCCCAGCACGACACCCTACACTGCCCGAACACCACTGAACTGCCTTAACCCCAGAAATACCACCCCAAGCAAGACCCCCTACACTGCCCGAATACCATGGCCCTAAACCCTGAAACACCACCCCCAGCAAGACCGCCTACACTGCCCGAACACCACTGCACTACTGCACCACTGCCCTACACCCTGAAACAGCACACCAGCAAGACCTCCTACACTGCCCCAACACCACTGCTCTAAACCCTAAAGCACCACCCCCAGCACCCCCAACACTGCCCGAACACCACTGCACCACCCTAAATCCTGATATACCACCCCCTGCATGAACCCCAACACTGCCGGAACACCACTGCACTGCCCTAAACCATGAAGCACCATCACCTGCATAACCCCCTACACTGCCCAAACACCACTGCACTGCCGTAAACTTTGAAACACCACCCCAAGCACGACCCCCTGCAATGCTCGAACACCACTGCTCTGCCCTAAATCCTAAAACACCACCACCGCACATCCCCCTACACTGCCCAAACACCCCTGCACTGCCCTGACCCCTGAAACACCACTCCCAGCAAGACCCTCCACACTGCCCGAACACCACTGCACTGCCCTATACCCTGATGCTCGAGCCCCAGCACGACCCCCTACAATGCCCGAACACCACTGCACTGCCCAAATCCCTGAAGCACTACCCCATACACAACCCCCTTCACTGCCCGTACACCACTGCACTGCCCTAAACCCTGAAACACCAGCCCCAGCACAACTCCCTACACAGCCAGAACACCACTGCACTGCCCTAAACCCTGAAACACCAGCCCCGGCATGACCCCCACGCTGCGCGAACACCACTGCACTG
The DNA here is from genome assembly GCF_964204655.1 of Triturus cristatus. NCBI lineage: Eukaryota > Metazoa > Chordata > Amphibia > Caudata > Salamandridae > Triturus > Triturus cristatus. Next base: position 721,130,561 of record NC_140579.1, read on the forward strand.
CCCTAAACCCTGAAACACAACCCCCAGCACGATCCCCTACACTGCCCAAACACCACTGCACTGCCCTAAACCCTGAAACACCACCCCCAGCACGACCCCCTACACTCCCTGAAAACCACTGCATTGCCCTAAACCCTGAAACACTAGCCCCAGCATGACCCCCTATACTGCCCGAACACAACTGCACCGCCCTAAACCCTGAAACACCAGCCACAGCACGACCCCCCAACACTGCCCAAACACCACTACACTGCCCTAAACCTTGAAACACCAGCCGCAGCATGACCCCTCACACTGCCCGAACACCACTGCACTGTGCTAAACCCTGAAACACCAGCTGTAGCACAACCCCCCACACTGCCCAAACGCCACTACACTGCCCTAAACCCTAAAACACCACCCCCAGCAAGTCACCATACACTGCCCGAACACCACTGCACTGCCCTAAACCCTGAAACACCACGCCCAGCACGACTCTTTACAGTTCCCGAACACCACTGCACTGCCCTAAACCCTGAAACACCACCCCCAGTAAGAGCCCCTACACTGCCTAAACACCACTGTACTGCCCTAAACCCTGAAACACCACCCCCAGCAATACCCTCTACTCTGCTAGAACACCACTGCCTTAAACCCTGAAACACCACCCCGAGCAAGACCCCCTACACTGCCCGAACACCACCGCACTGCCCTAACCCCTGAAACACCACCCCCAGCACGACCCCCTCTACTGCCCGAACACCACTGCACTGCCCTAAACCCTGAAACACCAGCCCCCGCACTACCCCCTATAATGCCTGAACACCACTGCACTGCCCTAAACCCTGAAACACCAGCCCCCACACGACCCCACACACTGCCCAAACACCAATGCACTGCCCTAAACCCTGAAACACCACCCCATCAAGACCCCCTACACTGCTTGAACACCACTGCCCTAAACCATGAAACACCACCCCAAGCAAGACCCCCTACACTGCCTGAACACCACTGCAGTGCCCTGAACCCTGAAACAGCACACCAGCAAGACCCCCTACACTGCCCGAACACCACTGCCCTAAACCCTGAAGCACCACCCCCAGCAAGATCCCCAACACTGCCCGAACACCACTGCACTGCCCTAAATCCTGAAACACCACCCCCTGCATGAACCCCAACACTGCCTGAACACCACTGCACTGCCCTAAACCATGAAGCACCATCCCCTGAATAACCCCCTACACTGGCCGAACACCACTGCACTGCCCTAGACTCTGAAACACCACCCCCAGCACAACCTCCTGCAATGCTCGAACACCACTGCTCTGCCCTAAATCTTAAAACACCACCACCACATATCCCCCTACACTGCCCAAACACCACTGCACTGCCCTAAACCCTAAAACACCACCCCCAGCAAGTCCCCATACACTGCCCGAACACCACTGCACTGCCCTAAACCCTGAAACACCACCCCCAGCAGGACTCCTTACAGTGCCCGAACACCACTGCACTGCCCTAAACCCTGAAACACCACCCCCAGTAAGAGCCCCTACACTGCCTAAACACCACTGTACTGCCCTAAACCCTGAAACACCACCCCCAGCAATACCCTCTACTCTGCTAGAACACCACTGCCTTAAACCCTGAAACACCACCCCGAGCAAGACCCCCTACACTGCCCGAACACCACCGCACTGCCCTAACCCCTGAAACACCACCCCCAGCATGACTCCTTACAGTGCCCGAACACCACTGCACTGCCCTAAACCCTGAAACACCACCCCCAGTAAGAGCCCCTACACTGCCTAAACACCACTGTACTGCCCTAAACCCTGAAACACCACCCCCAGCAATACCCTCTACTCTGCTAGAACACCACTGCCCTAAACCATGAAACACCACCCCAAGCAAGACCCCCTACACTGCCCGAACACCACTGCCCTAAACCCTGAAGCACCACCCCCAGCAAGACCCCCAACACTGCCCGAACACCACTGCACTGCCCTAAATCCTGAAACACCACCCCCTGCATGAACCCCAACACTGCCTGAACACCACTGCACTGCCCTAAACCATGAAGCACCATCCTCTGAATAATCCCCTACACTGGCCGAACACCACTGCACTGCCCTAAACTCTGAAACACCACCCCCAGCACAACCTCCTGCAATGCTCGAACACCACTGCTCTGCCCTAAATCCTAAAACACCACCACCGCATATCCCCCTACACTGCCCAAACACCACTGAACTGCCCTAAACCCCGAAACACCAGCCCAGCACGACTCCCTACACTGCCCGAACACCACTGCACTGCCCTAAACCCTGAAACTCCAGCCCCAGCACGACCCCCTACACTGCCCGAACACCACTGCACTGCCCTAATCCCTGAAGCACTACCCCATACACGACCCCCTTCACTGCCCATACACCACTGCACTGCCCTAAACTCTGAAACACCACCCCCAGCACAACCTCCTGCAATGCTCGAACACCACTGCTCTGCCCTAAATCCTAAAACACCACCACCGCATATCCCCCTACACTGCCCAAACACCACTGAACTGCCCTAAACCCCGAAACACCAGCCCAGCACGACTCCCTACACTGCCCGAACACCACTGCACTGCCCTAAACCCTGAAACTCCAGCCCCAGCACGACCCCCTACACTGCCCGAACACCACTGCACTGCCCTAATCCCTGAAGCACTACCCCATACACGACCCCCTTCACTGCCCATACACCACTGCACTGCCTTAAACCCTGAAACACCACCCCCAGCAGGACCCCCTACAATGCTTGAACACCACTGCACTACCCTAATCCCTGAAGCACTACCCCATACACGACCCCCTTCACTGCCCATACACCACTGCTCTGCCCTAAATCCTAAAACACCACCACCGCATATCCCCCTACACTGCCCTAACACCACTGCACTGCCCTAAACCCCGAAACACCAGCCCAGCACAACTCCCTACACTGCCCGAACACCACTGCACTGCCCTAAACCCTGAAACTCCAGCCCCAGCACGACCCCCCACTCTGCCAAAACACCACCGCACTGCCCCAAGCCCTGAAACACCAACCCCAGCATGACCCCCTACTTTCCCCGAAAACCACTGCATTGCCCTAAACCCTGAAACACCAGCCCCAGCACGACCCCTACACTGCCTGAACACCACTGCATTAAACACTGAAAAACCAGCCCCAGAACAACCCCCTACACTACCCGAATACCACTACACTGCCCTAAACCCGGAATTACCACCCCCAGCATGACCCCCTACACTGCCCGAACACCACTGCACTGCCCTAAATCCTGAAAAACCACACCCAGCAAGACCCTGTACTCTGCCTGAACACCACTGCCCTAAACCCTAAAACAAACCCCCCAGCAAGACCCCCTCCACTGCCCGAACACCAATGCACTGCCCTAAACCCTGAAACACCACCACCAGCAAGACCCTCTACACTGCCCAAACAGCACTGCACTGCCCTAAACCCTGAAACCCCACCCCCAGCATGACACCCTACACTGCCCATACACCACTGCCCTAAACCCTGAAACACCACCCCAGCAAGACCCCCTACACAGTCCGAACACCACTGCCCTAAACCCTGAAACACCACCCCCAGCATGACCCCCTACGCTCCCCGAACACCACTGCACTGCCCTAAACCCTGAAACACCAGCCCTAGCACGACTTCCTACACTGCCCGAACACCACTGCTCTGCCCTAAATCCTAAAACTCTACCCCCGCACATCCCCCTACACTGCCCGAACACCACTGCACTGCCCTAAACCCTGAAACACCACCCCCAGCACGACCCCCTACAATGCCCGAACACCACTGCTCAGCCCTAAACTCTAAAACACCACCCCCGTATATCCCCCTACACTGCCCAAACACCACTGCACTGCCCTAAACCCTGAAACAACAGCCCCAGCACGAATCCCTACACTGCCCGAACACCACTGCTCTGCCCTAAATCCTAAAACTCTACCCCCGCACATCCCCCTACACTGCCCGAACACCACTACACTGTCCTAAACCCTGAAACACCAGCCCCGGCACGACACCCTACACTGCCCGAACACCACTGCACTGCCCTAAACCCTGAAACACCAGCCCCGGCACAACCCCCCACTCTGCCAAAACACCACCGCACTGCCCTAAACCCTGAAACACCACCCTCAGCACGATCCCCTACACTGCCTGAACACCACTGCACTGCATTAAACACTGAAAAAACAGCCCCAGCACGACCCCCTACACTGCCCGAACACCACTGTACTGCCCTGAACCCTGAAAAACCACCCCCAGGAAGACTCTCTACTCTGCCCGAACACCACTGCCCAAAACCCTAAAACACCACCAACAGCAAGACCCTCTACAATGCCCAAACAGCACTGCACTGCCCTAAACCCTGAAACACCACCCCCAGCACGACCCCCTATTCTCCCCGAACACCACTGCACTGCCCTAAACCCTGAAACACCAGCCCCAGCACGACCGACTACACTCCTCAAACACCAGTGCACTGCCCTAAACCCTGAAACACCAGCCCCAGCATGACCGCCTACACTGCCCAAACACTACTGCACTGACCTAAACCCTGAACCAGCAGCCCCAGCATGACACCCTACACTGCCAGAACACCACTGCCCTAAACCATGAAACACCACCCCAGCAAGACCCCCTACACAGTCCGAACACCACTGCCCAAAAACCCTGAAACACCACCCCCAGCATGACCCCCTACTCTCCCCGAACACCACTGCACTGCCCTAAACCCTGAAACACCAGCCCCATCACGACCCCCTACACTCCCCGAACACCACTGCACTACCCTAAACCCTGAAACACCAGCCCCAGCATGACCCCCTACACTGCCTGGACACCATGGCACTGCCCTAAACCCTGAAACACCAGCCCCAGCACAACCCCCTACACTGCCTGAACACCGCTGCACTGTCCATAAAAACTGGAACACCACGCCCAGCACAACCCCCACCCTGCCCGAACACCATTGCACTGCCCTAAACCCTGAAAAACCACCCCCAGCACAACCCCCCACACTGCGCGAACACCACTGCACTGCCCTAAATCCTGAAACACCACCCCCTGCATGAACCCCAACACTGCCTGAACACCACTGCACTGCCCTAAACCATGAAGCACCATCCCCTGAATAACCGCCTACACTGCCCGAACACCACTGCCCTGCCCTAAACTCTGAAACACCACTCCCAGCACAACCTCCTGCAATGCTCGAACACCACTGCTCTGCCCTAAATCCTAAAACACCACCCCCGCATATCCCCCTACACTGCCCAAACACCACTGCACTGCCCTAAACCCCAAAACACCAGCCCAGCACGACTCCCTACACTGCCCAAACACCGCTGCAATGGCCTAACCCCTGAAACACCACTCCCAGCAAGACCCCTACATTGCCCGAACACCACTGCACTGGCCTAAACCCTGAAACTCCAGCCCCAGCACGACCCCCTACACTGCCAGAACACCACTGCACTGCCCTAATCCCTAAAGCACTACCCCATACACGACCCCCTTCACTGCCCGTACACCACTGCACTGCCCTAAACCCTGAAACACCACCCCCAGCACGACCCCCTACAATGCTCGAACACCACTGCTCTGCCCTAAATTCTAAAACACCACCCCCGTATATCCCCCTACACTGCCCAAACACCACTGCACTGCCCTAAACCCTGAAACACCAGCCCCAGCATGACTCCCTACACTGCCCGAACACCACTGCTCTGCCCTAAATCCTAAAACTCTACCCTCCGCACATCCCCCTACACTGCCCGAACACCACTGCACTGTCCTAAACCCTGAAACACCACCCCCAGCACGACCCCCTATACTGCCCGAACACCACTGCACTGCCCTAAACCCTGAAACACCAGCCCCCGCACAACCCCATATAATGTCCGAACACCACTGCACTGCCCTAAACCCTGAAACACCAGCCCCCACACGACCCCCCACACTGCCCAAACACCACTGCCTGCCCTAAACCCTGAAACACCACCACCATCAAGACTGCCAACACTGCCCGAACACCACTGCCCTAAACCATGAAACACCACCCCAAGCAAGACCCCCTACACTGCCTGAATACTGAGGCCCTAAACCCTGAAACACCACCCACTGGAAGACCCCCTACTCTGCCCGAACACCACTGCACTGCCCTAAACCCTGAAACACCACCCCCAACAAGACCGCCTACACTGCCCGAACACCACTGCACCACAGCCCTAAACACTGAAACACCATCCCAGCAAGACCCGCTACACTGCCCGAACACCACTGACCTAAACCCTGAAGCACCACGCCAAGCAAGACCCCCAACACTCCCCGAACACCACAGCACTGCCCTAAACCCTGAAACACCACCCCCTGCATGAACCCCAACACTGCCCGAACACCACTGCACTGCCCTAAACTCTGAAACACCAGCCCCAGCACGACTCCCTACACTGCCCAAACACCACTGAACTGCCTTAACCCCAGAAATACCACCCCAAGCAATACCCCCTACACTGCCCAAATACCACGGCCCTAAACCCTGAAACACCACCCCTTGGAAAACACCCTACACTGCCCGAACACCACTGCAGTGCCCTAAACCCTGAAACACCACCCCCAGCAAGACCGCCTACACTGCCCGAACACCACTGCACCACTGCCCTACACCCTGAAACAGCACACCAGCAAGACCCCCTACACTGCCCGAACACCACTGCCCTAAACCCTAAAGCACCACCCCCAGCAAGACCCCCAACACTGCCCGAACACCACTGCACCGCCCTAAATCCTGATATACCACCCCCTGCATGAACCCCAACACTGCCGAAACACCACTGCACTGCCCTAAACTCTGAAACACCACCCCAAGCACGACCCCCTGCAATGCTCGAACACCACTGCTCTGCCCTAAATCCTAAAACACTACCACCGCACATCCCCCTACACTGCCCAAACACCCCTGCACTGCCCTGACCCCTGAAACACCACTCCCAGCAAGACCCTCTACACTGCCCGAGCACCACTGCACTGCCCTAAACCCTGACGCTCCAGCCCCAGCACGACCCCTACAATGCCCGAACACCACTACACTGCCCTAATCCCTGAAGCACTACCCCATACACAACCCCCATCACTGCCCGTACACCACTGCACTGCCCTAAACCCTGAAACACCAGCCCCAGCACAACTCCCTACACAGCCAGAACACCACTGCACTGCCCTAAACCCTGAAATACCAGCCCCGGCATGACCCCCACGCTGTGCGAACACCACTGCACTGCCCTAAACCCTGAAACACCACCCCCAGCATGATCCCCCACACTGCCCAAACACCACTGCACTGCCCTAAACCCTGAAACACCAGCCGCAGCACGACCCCCCAACACTGCCCAAACACCACTACACTGCCCTAAACCCTGAAACACCAGCCGCAGCATGACCCCTCACACTGCCCGAACACCACTGCACTGCGCTAAACCCTGAAACACCAGCTGCAGCACAACCCCCCACACTGCCCAAACACCACTACATTGCCCTAAACCCTAAAACACCACCCCCAGCAAGTCACCATACACTGCCCGAACACCACTGCACTGCCCTAAACCCTGAAACACCACCCCCAGCACGACTCCTTACAGTGCCCGAACACCACTGCACTGCCCTAAACCCTGAAACACCACCCCCAGTAAGAGCCCCTACACTGCCTAAACACCACTGTACTGCCCTAAACCCTGAAACACCACCCCCAGCAATACCCTCTACTCTGCTAGAACACCACTGCCTTAAACCCTGAAACACCACCCCGAGCAAGACCCCCTACACTGCCCGAACACCACCGCACTGCCCTAACCCCTGAAACTCCACCCCCAGCATGACCCCCTATACTGCCCGAACACCACTGCACTGCCCTAAACCCTGAAACACCAGCCCCCGCACTACCCCCTATAATGCCTGAACACCACTGCACTGCCCTAAACCCTGAAACACCAGCCCCCACACGACCCCACACACTGCCCAAACACCACTGCACTGCCCTAAACCCTGAAACACCACCCCCATCAAGACCCCCTACACTGCTTGAACACCACTGCCTTAAACCATGAAACACCACCCCAAGCAAGACCCCCTACACTGCCCGAATACCACGGCCCTAAACCCTGAAACACCACCCCCTGGAAGACCCCGACACTGCCTGAACACCACTGCAGTGCCCTGAACCCTGAAACACCACCCCCTGGAAGACCCCTACACTGCCTGAACACCACTGCAGTGCCCTGAACCCTGAAACAGCACACCAGCAAGACCCCCTACACTGCCCGAACACCACTGCCCTAAACCCTGAAGCACCACCCCCAGCAAGACCCCCAACACTGCCTGAACACCACTGCACTGCCCTAAATCCTGAAACACCACCCCCTGCATGAACCCCAACACTGCCTGAACACCACTGCACTGCCCTAAATCCTGAAACACCACCCCCTGCATGAACCCCAACACTGCCTGAACACCACTGCACTGCCCTAAACCATGAAGCACCATCCCCTGAATAACCCCCTACACTGCCCGAACACCACTGCACTGCCCTAAATCCTGAAACGCCACCCCCTGCATGAACCCCAACACTGCCTGAACACCACTGCACTGCCCTAAACCATGAAGCACCATCCCCTGAATAACCCCCTACACTGCCCGAACACCACTGCACTGTCCTAAACCCTGAAACACCACCCCCAGCACGACCCCCTATACTGCCCGAACACCACTGCACTGCCCTAAACCCTGAAACACCAGCCCCCGCACAACCCCCTATAATGTCCGAACACCACTGCACTGCCCTAAACCCTGAAACACCAGCCCCCACATGACCCCCCACACTGCCCAAACACCACTGCACTGCCCTAAACCCTGAAACACCACCACCATCAAGACTGCCTACACTGCCCGAACACCACTGCCCTAAACCATGAAACACCACCCCAAGCAAGACCCCCTACACTGCCTGAATACCATGGCCCTAAACCCTGAAACACCACCCACTGGAAGACCCCCTACACTGCCCGAACACCACTGCACTGCCCTAAACCCTGAAACACCACCCCCAACAAGACCGCCTACACTGCCCGAACACCACTGCACCACTGCCCTAAACACTGAAACACCATCCCAGCAAGACCCCCTACACTGCCCGAACACCACTGACCTAAACACTGAAGCACCACGCCAAGCAAGACCCCCAACACTCCCCGAACACCACAGCACTGCCCTAAACCCTGAAACACCACCCCCTGCATGAACCCCAACACTGCCTGAACACCACTGCACTGCCCTAAACCATGAAGCACCATCCCCTGCATGACCCCCTACACTGCCCGAACACCACTGCACTGCCCTAAACTCTGAAACACCAGCCCCAGCACGACTCCCTACACTGCCCGAACACCACTGAACTGCCTTAACCCCAGAAATGCCACCCCAAGCAAGACCCCCTACACTGCCCGAATACCATGGCCCTAAACCCTGAAACACCACCCCTTGGAAAACACCCTACACTGCCCGAACACCACTGCAGTGCCCTAAACCCTGAAACACCACCCCCAGCAAGACCGCCTACACTGCCCGAACACCACTGCACCACTGCCCTACACCCTGAAACAGCACACCAGCAAGACCCCCTACACTGCCCGAACACCACTGCTCTAAACCCTAAAGCACCACCCCCAGCAAGACCCCCAACACTGCCCGAACACCACTGCACCACTCTAAATCCTGATATACCACCCCCTGCATGAACCCCAACACTGCCGAAACACCACTGCACTGCCCTAAACCATGAAGCACCATCCCCTGCATAACCCCCTACACTGCCCAAACACCACTGCACTGCCCTAAACTCTGAAACACCACCCCAAGCACGACCCCCTGCAATGCTCGAACACCACTGCTCTGCCCTAAATCCTAAAACACCACCACCGCACATCCCCCTACACTGCCCAAACACCCCTGCACTGCCCTGACCCCTGAAACACCACTCCCAGCAAGACCCTCTACACTGCCACAACACCACTGCACTGCCCTAAACCCTGACGCTCCAGCCCCAGCACGACCCCTACAATGCCCGAACACCACTGCACTGCCCTAATCCCTGAAGCACTACCCCATACACAACCCCCTTCACTGCCCGTACACCACTGTACTGCCCTAAACCCTGAAACACCAGCCCCAGCACAACTCCCTACACAGCCAGAACACCACTGCACTGCCCTAAACCCTGAAACACCAGCCCCGGCATGACCCCCACGCTGTGCGAAAACCACTGCACTGCCCTAAACCCTGAAACACCAGCCCCCACACGACCCCACACACTGCCCAAACACCACTGCACTGCCCTAAACCCTGAAACACCACCCCCATCAAGACCCCCTACACTGCTTGAACACCACTGCCTTAAACCATGAAACACCACCCCAAGCAAGACCCCCTACACTGCCCGAATACCACGGCCCTAAACCCTGAAACACCACCCCCTGGAAGACCCCGACACTGCCTGAACACCACTGCAGTGCCCTGAACCCTGAAACACCACCCCCTGGAAGACCCCCTACACTGCCTGAACACCACTGCAGTGCCCTGAACCCTGAAACAGCACACCAGCAAGACCCCCTACACAGCCCGAACACCACTGCCCTAAACCCTGAAGCACCACCCCAGCAAGACCCCCAACACTGCCCGAACACCACTGCACTGCCCTAAATCCTGAAACACCACCCCCTGCATGAACCCCAACACTGCCTGAACACCACTGCACTGCCCTAAATCCTGAAACACCACCCCCTGCATGAACCCCAACACTGCCTGAACACCACTGCACTGCCCTAAACCATGAAGCACCATCCCCTGAATAACCCCCTACACTGCCCGAACACCACTGCACTGCCCTAAACCCTGAAACGCCACCCCCTGCATGAACCCCAACACTGCCTGAACACCACTGCACTGCCCTAAACCATGAAGCACCATCCCCTGAATAACCCCCTACACTGCCCGAACACCACTGCACTGTCCTAAACACTGAAACACCACCCCCAGCACGACCCCCTATACTGCCCGAACACCACTGCACTGCCCTAAACCCTGAAACACCAGCCCCCGCATAACCCCCTATAATGTCCGAACACCACTGCACTGCCCTAAACCCTGAAACACCAGCCCCCACACGACCCCCCACACTGCCCAAACACCACTGCACTGCCCTAAACCCTGAAACACCACCACCATCAAGACTGCCTACACTGCCCGAACACCACTGCCCTAAACCATGAAACACCACCCCAAGCAAGACCCCCTACACTGCCTGAATACCATGGCCCTAAACCCTGAAACACCACCCACTGGAAGACCCCCCACACTGCCCAAACACCACTGCACTGCCCTAAACCCTGAAACACCACCCCCAACAAGACCGCCTACACTGCCCGAACACCACTGCACCACTGCCCTAAACACTGAAACACCATCCCAGCAAGACCCCCTACACTGCCCGAACACCACTGACCTAAACCCTGGAGCACCACGCCAAGCAAGACCCCCAACACTCCCCGAACACCACAGCACTGCCCTAAACCCTGAAACACCACCCCCTGCATGAACCCCAACACTGCCTGAACACCACTGCACTGCCCTAAACCATGAAGCACCATCCCCTGCATGACCCCCTACACTGCCCGAACACCACTGCACTGCCCTAAACTCTGAAACACCAGCCCCAGCACGACTCCCTACACTGCCCGAACACCACTGAACTGCCTTAACCCCAGAAATACAACCCCAAGCAAGACCCCCTACACTGCCCGAATACCATGGCCCTAAACCCTGAAACACCACCCCTTGGAAAACACCCTACACTGCCCGAACACCACTGCAGTGCCCTAAACCCTGAAACACCACCCCCAGCAAGACCGCATACACTGCCCGAACACCACTGCACCACTGCCCTACACCCTAAAACAGCACACCAGCAAGACCCCCTACACTGCCCGAACACCACTGCTCTAAACCCTAAAGCACCACCCCCAGCAAGACCCCCAACACTGCCCGAACACCACTGCACCGCCCTAAATCCTGATATACCACCCCCTGCATGAACCCCAACACTGCCGGAACACCACTGCACTGCCCTAAACCATGAAGCACCATCCCCTGCATAACCCCCTACACTGCCCAAACACCACTGCACTGCCCTAAACTCTGAAACACCACACCCAGCACGACCCCCTGCAATGCTCGAACACCACTGCTCTGCCCTAAATCCTAAAACACCACCCGCACATCCCCCTACACTGCCCAAACACCTCTACACTGCCCTAAACCCTGAAACACCAGCCCCAGCACGACTTCCTACACTGCCTGAACACCACTGCACTGCCTTAACCCCTGAAATACCACCCCAAGCAAGACCCCCTACACTGCCCGAATACCACGGCACTAAACCCTGAAACACCAGCCCCAGCACAACCCCCTACACTCCCCGAACACCACGGCATTGCCCTAAACCCTGAAACACCAGCCCCAGCATGACCCCCTACACTGCCTGAACAGCACTCCACTGTCCATCAACCCTGGAACACCACACCCAGCACAACCCCCACACTGCCCGAACACCATTGCACTGCCCTAAATCCTAAAACTCAACCCCCCGCACATCCCCCTACGCTGCCAGAACACCACTGCAATGTCCTAAACCCTTAAACACCAGCACCAGCACGACACCCTACACTGCCCGAACACCACTGCACTGCCCTAAACCCTGAAACACCAGCCCCGGCACGACCCCCCACTCTGCCAAAACATCACCGCACTGCCCTAAACCCTGAAACACCTCCCACAGCACGATCCCCTACACTGCCTGAACACCACTGCACTGCATTAAACACTGAAAAAACAGCCCCAGCACGACCCCCTACACTGCCGAAGCACCACTGCACTGCCCTGAATCCTGAAAAACCACCCCCAGCAAGACTCTCTACTCTGCCCGAACACCACTGCCCAAAACCCTAAAACACCACCCCCAGCAAGACCCCCTCCACTGCCCGAACACCAATGCACTGCCCTAAACCTTGAAACACCACCAACAGCAAGACCCTCTACACTGCCCAAACAGCACTGCACTGCCCTAAACCCTGAAACACCACCCCCAGCATGACCCCCTATTCTCCCCGAACACCACTGCACTGCCCTAAACCCTGAAACACCAGCCCCAGCACGACCGACTACACTCCCCAAACACCAGTGCACTGCCCTAAACCCTGTAACACCAGCCCCAGCAAGACTCCCTACACTGCTCGAACACCACTGCACTGCCCTAAACCCTGAAACCCCACCCCCAGCACGACCGCCTACACTGCCCGAACACTACTGCACTGACCTTAACCCTGAACCAGCAGCCCCAGCATGACACCCTACACTGCCCGAACACCACTGCCCTAAACCATGAAACACCACCCCAGCAAGACCCCCTACACAGTCCGAACACCACTGCCCTAAACCCTGAAACACCACCCCCAGCATGACCCCCTACTCTCCCCAAACACCACTGCACTGCCCTAAACCCTGAAACACCAGCCCCATCACGACCCCCTACACTCCTCGAACACCACTGCACTACCCTAAACCCTGAAACACCAGCCCCAGCATGACCCCCTACACTGCCTGAACACCACGGCACTGCCCTAAACCCTGAAACACCAGCCCCAGCACAACCCCCTACACTGCCTGAACACCACTGCACTGTCCATAAAAACTGGAACACCACGCCCATCACAACCCCCACACTGCACGAACACCACTGCACTGCCCTAAATCCTGAAACACCACCCCCTGCATGAACCCCAACACTGCCTGAACACCACTGCACTGCCCTAAACCATGAAGCACCATCCCTTGAATAACCGCCTACACTGCCCGAACACCACTGCACTGCCCTAAACTCTGAAACACCACTCCCAGCACAACCTCCTGCAATGCTCGAACACCACAGCTCTGCCCTAAATCCTAAAACACCACCACCGCATATCCCCCTACACTGCCCAAACACCACTGCACTGCCCTAAACCCCAAAACACCAGCCCAGCACGACTCCCTACACTGCCCAAACACCACTGCAATGGCCTAACCCCTGAAACACCACTCCCAGCAAGACCCCTACACTGCCCGAACACCACTGCACTGGCCTAAACCCTGAAACTCCAGCCCCAGCACGACCCCCTACACTGCCCAAACACCACTGCACTGCCCTAATCCCTGAAGCACTACCCCATACACGACCCCCTTCACTGCCCGTACACCACTGCACTGCCCTAAACCCTGAAACACCACCCACAGCATGACCCCCTACAATGCTCGAACACCACTGCTCTGCCCTAAACTCTAAAACACCACCCCCGTATATCCCCTACACTGCCCAAACACCACTGCACTGCCCTAAACCCTGAAACACCAGCCCCAGCACGACTCCCTACACTGCCCGAACACCACTGCTCTGCCCTAAATCCTAAAACTCTACCCCCCGCACATCCCCCTACACTGCCCGTACACCACTGCACTGTCCTAAACCCTGAAACACCAGCCCCAGCATGACCCCCCACTCTGCCAAAACACCACCGCACTGCCCTAAACCCTGAAACACCACCCTCAGCACGATCCCCTACACTGCCCGAACACCACTGCACTGCCCTAAACCATGAAACACCACCCCCAGCATGACCCCCTACTTTCCCCGAAAACCACTGCATTGCCCTAAACCCTGAAACACCAGCCCCAGCACGACCCCTACACTGCCTGAACACCACTGCACTGCATTAAACACTGAAAACCAGCCCCAGCACGACCCCCTACACTATCCGAAAACCACTGCACTGCCCTAAACCCTGAAACACTACCCCCAGCATGACCCCCTACACTGCCCGAACACCACTGCACTGCCCTAAATCCTGAAAAACCACCCCCAGTAAGACCCTCTACTCCGCCCGAACACCACTGCCCTAAACCCTGAAACACCACCACCAGCAAGACCCTCTACACTGCCCAAACAGCACTGCACTGCCCTAAACCCTGAAACACCAACCCCAGCACGACCCCCTATTCTCCCCAGACACCAGTGCACTGCCCTAAACTCTGAAACACCACGCCAGCAAGACCCCCTACACAGTCCGAACACCACTGCCCTAAACCCTGAAACACCACCCCCAGCATGAACCCCTACGCTCCCCGAACACCACTGAACTGCCCTAAACCCTGAAACACCAGCCCCAGCACGACACCCAACACTGCCCGAACACCACTGCACTGCCCTAAACCCTGAAACACTAGCCCCAGCACGACCCCCCACTCTGCCAAAACACCACCGCACTGCCCTAAGCCCTAGGCCCTGAAACACCACCCTCAGCACGATCCTCTACACTGCCCAAACACCACTGCACTGCCTAAACCATGAAACACCACCCCCAGCATGACCCCCTACTTTCCTCGAAAACCACTGCATTGCCCTAAACCCTGAAACACCAGCCCCAGCATGACCCCTACACTGCCTGAACACCACTGCACTGCATTAAACACTGAAAAACCAGCCCCAGCACGACCCCCTACACTACCCGAATACCACTGCACTGCCCTAAACCCTGAAACACCACCCCCAGCATGACCCCCTACACTGCCCCAACACCACTGCACTGCCCTAAATCCTGAAACACCACCCCCAGCAAGACCCTCTACTCTGCCGGAACACCACTGCCCTAAACCCTAAAACACCACCCCCAGCAAGACCCCCTCCACTGCCCGAACACCAATGCACTGCCCTAAACCCTGAAACACCACCACCAGCAAGACCCTCTACACTGCCCAAACAGCACTGCACTACCCTAAACCCTGAAACACCAACCCCAGCACAACCCCCTATTCTCCCCAGACACCAGTGCACTGCCCTAAACCCTGAAACCCCAGCCCCAGCAAGACTCCCTACACTGCTCGAACACCACTGCACTGCCCTAAACCCTGAAACACCACCCCCAGCACGATCGCCTACACTGCCTGAACACTACTGCACTGACCTAAACACTGAACCAGCAGCCCCAGCATGACACCCTACACTACCCATACACCACTGCCCTAAAACCATGAAACACCACCCCAGCAAGACCCCCTAACAGTCCGAACACCACTGCCCTAAACCCTGAAACACCACCCCCAGCATGACCCCCTACGCTCCCCGAACACCACTGCACTGCCCTAAACCCTGAAACACCAGCCCCATCACGACCCCCTACACTCCCCGAACACCACGGCACTGCCCTAAACCCTGAAACACCAGCCCCAGCATGACCCCCTACACTGCCTGAACACCACTCCACTGTCCATCAACCCTGGAACACCACACCCAGCACAACCCCCACACTGCCCGAACACCATTGCACTGCCCTAAATCCTAAAACGCAACCCCCCGCACATCCCCCTACGCTGCCCGAACACCACTGCACTGTCCTAAACCCTGAAACACCAGCACCAGCACAACACCCTACACTGCCCGAACACCACTGCACTGCCCTAAACCCTGAAACACCAGCCCCGGCACGACCCCCCACTCTGCCAAAACATCACCGCACTGCCCTAAACCCTGAAAAACCTCCCACAGCACGATCCCATACACTGCCTGAACACCACTGCACTGCATTAAACACTGAAAAAACAGCCCCAGCACGACCCCCTACACTGCCGAAACACCACTGCCCTGAATCCTGAAAAACCACCCCCAGCAAGACTCTCTACTCTGCCCGAACACCACTGCCCAAAACCCTAAAACACCACCCCCAGCAAGACCCCCTCCACTGCCCGAACACCAATGCACTGCCCTAAACCCTGAAACACCAGCCCCAGCACGACCGACTACACTCCCCAAACACCAGTGTACTGCCCTAAACCCTGAAACACCAGCCCCAGCAAGACTCCCTACACTGCTCGAACACCACTGCACTGCCCTAAACCCTGAAACCCCACCCCCAGCACGACCGCCTACACTGCCCGAACACTACTGCACTGACCTTAACCCTGAACCAGCAGCCCCAGCATGACACCCTACACTGCCCGAACACCACTGCCCTAAACCATTCAACACCACCCCAGCAAGACCCCCTACACAGTCCGAACACCACTGCCCTAAACCCTGAAACACCACCCCCAGCATGACCCCCTACTCTCCCCGAACACCACTGCACTGCCCTAAACCCTGAAACACCAGCCCCATCACGACCCCCTACACTCCCCGATCACCACTGCACTACCCTAAACCCTGAAACACCAGCCCCAGCATGACCCCCAACACTGCCTGAACACCACGGCACTGCCCTAAACCCTGAAACACCAGCCCCAGCACAACCCCCTACACTGCCTGAACACCACTGCACTGTCCATAAAAACTGTAACACCACGCCCAGCACAACCCCCACACTGCCCGAACACCATTGCACTGCCCTAAACCCTGAAAAACCACCCCCAGCACGACCCCCCACACTGCGCGAACACCACTGCACTGCCCTAAATCCTGAAACACCACCCCCTGCATGAACCCCAACACTGCCTGAACACCACTGCGCTGCCCTAAACCATGAAGCACCATCCCCTGAATAACCGCCTACACTGCCCGAACACCACTGCACTGCCCTAAACTCTGAAACACCACCCCCAGCACGACCCCCTGCAATGCTCTAACACCATTGCTCTGTCCTAAATTCTAAAACACCAGCCCTGCACATCCCCCTACACTGCCCAAACTCCACTGCACTGCCCTAAACCCTGAAACACCAGCCCCAGCAAGACCCCCTACACTGCCGGAACACCACTGCCCTAAACTCTGAAACACCACCCCCAGCAAGACCCCAACACTGCCCGAACACCACAGCACTGCCCTAAACCCTGAAACATCACCCCCTGCACCACCCCAACAGTGCACAAACACCACATCACTGCCCTAATCCCTGAAGCACTACCCCATACACGACCCCCTTCACTGCCCTTACACCACTGCACTGCCCTAAACCCTGAAACACCACCCCAGCACAACCCCCTACAATGCTCGAACACCACTGCTCTGCCCTAAATTCTAAAACACCAACCCCCACACATCCCCCTACACTGCCCAAACACCACTGCACTGCCGTAAACCCTGAAACACCAGCCCCAGCACGACTCCCTACACTGCCCGAACACCACTGCACTGCCCTAAACCCTGAAATACCAGCCCCAGAATGGCCCCCACACTGCGCAAACTGTACTGCACTGCCCTAAACCCTGAAACACCATCCCAGCACGATCCCCTACACTGCCCGAAAACCACTGCATTGCCCTAAACCCTGAAACACCAGCCCCAGCATGACCCCCTACACTGCCCGAACACCACTGCTCTGCCCTAAACCCTGAAGCACCAGCCCCAGCACAACCCCCTACACTGCCCGAACACCACTGCACTGCCCTAAACCCTGAAACACCAGCCGCAGCACAACCCCCCACACTGCCCAAACACCACTACACTGCCCTAAACCCTAAAACACAACCCCCAGTAAGACGCCATACACTGCCCGAACACCACTGCACTGCCCTAAACCCTGAAACCCCACCCCCAGCACAACCCCTTACACTGCCCGAACACCACTGCACTGCCCTAAACCCTGAAACACCACCCCCAGCAAGACCCCCTACAATGCCCAAACACCACTGCACTGCCCTAAACCCTGAAACACCACCCCTAGTACGACCCCCTATACTGCCCAAACACCACTGCACTGCCCTAAACCCTGAAACACCACCCCATCTAGACCCCCTACACTGCCTGCCCACCACTGCCCTAAACCATGAAACACCACACCAAGCAAGACCCCCTACACTGCCCGAATACCACGGCACTAAACCCTGAAATACCACCCCCTGGAAGACCCCCTACACTGCCCCAACACCACTGCACTGCCCTAAACCCTGAAACACCACCCCATCAAGATCCCCTACACTGCCTGAACACCACTGCCCTAAACCATGAAACACCACCCTAAGCAAGACCCCCTACACTGCCCGAATACCACGGTGCTAAACCCTGAAACACCACCCCCTGAAGACCCCCTACACTCCACGTACACTACTGCACTGCCCTAAACCCTGAAACACCACCCCCAGCAAGACTGCCTAAACTGCCCGAACACCACTGCACCACTGCCCTAAACCCTAAAACAGCACCCCAGCCTGACCCCCTACACTGCCCGAACACCACTGCCCTAAACCCTGAAGCACCACACCCAGCAAGAGCCCCAAAACTGCCTGAGCACCACTGCACTGCCCTAAACGATGAAGCACCATCCCCTGCATGACCCCCTACACTGCCCGAATACCACTGCACTGCCGTAAACCCTGTAACACCAGCCCCAGCACAACCCCCTACACTGCACGAACACCACTGCATTGCCCTAAACACTGAAACACCAGCCCCAGCACGACCCCCCACGCTGCCCGAACTCCATTGCACTGCCCTAAACCCTGAAAAACCACCCCCAGCACGACCCCCCACACTGCGCGAACACCACTGCACTGCCCTAAATCCTGAAACACCACCCCCTGCATGAACCCCAACACTGCCTGAACACCACTGCGCTGCCCTAAACCATGAAGCACCATCCCCTGAATAACCGCCTACACTGCCCGAACACCACTGCACTGCCCTAAACTCTGAAACACCACCCCCAGCACGACCCCCTGCAATGCTCTAACACCATTGCTCTGTCCTAAATTCTAAAACACCAGCCCTGCACATCCCCCTACACTGCCCAAACTCCACTGCACTGCCCTAAACCCTGAAACACCAGCCCCAGCAAGACCCCCTACACTGCCGGAACACCACTGCCCTAAACTCTGAAACACCACCCCCAGCAAGACCCCAACACTGCCCGAACACCACAGCACTGCCCTAAACCCTGAAACATCACCCCCTGCACCACCCCAACAGTGCACAAACACCACATCACTGCCCTAATCCCTGAAGCACTACCCCATACACGACCCCCTTCACTGCCCTTACACCACTGCACTGCCCTAAACCCTGAAACACCACCCCAGCACAACCCCCTACAATGCTCGAACACCACTGCTCTGCCCTAAATTCTAAAACACCAACCCCCACACATCCCCCTACACTGCCCAAACACCACTGCACTGCCGTAAACCCTGAAACACCAGCCCCAGCACGACTCCCTACACTGCCCGAACACCACTGCACTGCCCTAAACCCTGAAATACCAGCCCCAGAATGACCCCCACACTGCGCAAACTGTACTGCACTGCCCTAAACCCTGAAACACCATCCCAGCACGATCCCCTACACTGCCCGAAAACCACTGCATTGCCCTAAACCCTGAAACACCAGCCCCAGCATGACCCCCTACACTGCCCGAACACCACTGCTCTGCCCTAAACCCTGAAGCACCAGCCCCAGCACAACCCCCTACACTGCCCGAACACCACTGCACTGCCCTAAACCCTGAAACACCAGCCGCAGCACAACCCCCCACACTGCCCAAACACCACTACACTGCCCTAAACCCTAAAACACAACCCCCAGTAAGACGCCATACACTGCCCGAACACCACTGCACTGCCCTAAACCCTGAAACCCCACCCCCAGCACAACCCCTTACACTGCCCGAACACCACTGCACTGCCCTAAACCCTGAAACACCACCCCCAGCAAGACCCCCTACAATGCCCAAACACCACTGCACTGCCCTAAACCCTGAAACACCACCCCTAGTACGACCCCCTATACTGCCCAAACACTACTGCACTGCCCTAAACCCTGAAACACCACCCCATCTAGACCCCCTACACTGCCTGCCCACCACTGCCCTAAACCATGAAACACCACACCAAGCAAGACCCCCTACACTGCCCGAATACCACGGCACTAAACCCTGAAATACCACCCCCTGGAAGACCCCCTACACTGCCCCAACACCACTGCACTGCCCTAAACCCTGAAACACCACCCCATCAAGATCCCCTACACTGCCTGAACACCACTGCCCTAAACCATGAAACACCACCCTAAGCAAGACCCCCTACACTGCCCGAATACCACGGTGCTAAACCCTGAAACACCACCCCCTGAAGACCCCCTACACTCCACGTACACTACTGCACTGCCCTAAACCCTGAAACACCACCCCCAGCAAGACTGCCTAAACTGCCCGAACACCACTGCACCACTGCCCTAAACCCTAAAACAGCACCCCAGCCTGACCCCCTACACTGCCCGAACACCACTGCCCTAAACCCTGAAGCACCACACCCAGCAAGAGCCCCAAAACTGCCTGAGCACCACTGCACTGCCCTAAACGATGAAGCACCATCCCCTGCATGACCCCCTACACTGCCCGAATACCACTGCACTGCCGTAAACCCTGTAACACCAGCCCCAGCACAACCCCCTACACTGCACGAACACCACTGCATTGCCCTAAACACTGAAACACCAGCCCCAGCACGACCCCCCACGCTGCCCGAACTCCACTGCACTGCCCTAAACCCTGAAACACCACCCTCCCCTACACTGCCCGAACACCACTGCACTGCCCTTAACCATAAAACACCACCCCTGCACAACCCCCTACATTTCCCGAAAACCACTGCATTGCCTTAAACCCTGAAACACCAGCCCCAGCATGACCACCTACAATGCTTGAACACCACTGCACTGCCCTTAACCCTGAAACACCAGCCGCAGCATGACCCCCCACACTGCTCAAACACCACTGCACTTCCCTAAACCCTGAAACACCACCCCCAGAATGACCCCCTACACTGCCCGAACACCACTGCACTTCACTAAACCCTGAAACACCACCCCCCTGTATGACACCCTACGCTGTCTGACCTCCAATGCACTGCACTAAACCCTAAATCACCAAACCGCTGCATGACCCCCTACACTGCCCGAACACCACTGCACTGCCCTAAACACTGAAACACCACCCCAGCAAGACCCCCTACACTGCTCAAAAACCACTGCACTGCCCTAAACCATGACTCACAACCGCAGCAAGACCCCCTACGCTGCCCGGACACCACTGCCCTTAGCCCTGAAACACCAGCCACTGCACAACACCCTACACTGCCCGAACACCACTGCACTGCCCTAAACCCTGAAACACCAGCCCCAGCATGAACCCCTACACTGCCCGAACACCACTGCACTGTCCTAAACACTGAAACACCTCCCCCATCACGACCCCCTACACTTCCGGAACACCATTGCAATGCCTTAAACCCTGATTCACCACCTGAGCAAGACCCCCTACACTGCACGAACACCACTGCCCTAAACCCTGAAACACCACCCCCTGGAAGACCCCCTACACTGCCCGAACACCACTGCACTGCCCTAAACCCTGAAACACCACCCCCAGCAAGACTGCCTAAACTGCCCGAACACCACTGCACCACTGCCCTAAACCCTTAAACAGCACCCCAGCAAGACCCCTTACACTGCCCGAACACCACTGCCCTAAACCCTGAGGCACCACACCCAGCAAGAGCCCCAACACTGTCCGAACACCAGTGCACTGTCCTAAACCCTGAAACACCACCCCTGCCTGAACCCCAACACTGCCAGAACACCACTGCACTGCCCTAAACGATGAAGCACCATCCCCTGCATGACCCCCTACACTGCCCGAACACCACTGCACTGCCGTAAACCCTGTAACACCAGCCTCAGCACAATCCCCTACACTGCACGAACACCACTGCATTGCCCTTAACCATAAAACACCACCCCTGCACGACCCCCTACATTTCCAAAAAACCACTGCATTGCCCTAAACCCTAAAACACCAGCCCCAGCACGACCACCTACAATGCCTGAACACCACTGCACTGCCCTTAACCCTGAAACACCAGCCACAGCACGACCCCCCACACTGCTCAAACACCACTGCACTTCCCTAAACCCTGAAACACCACCCCCAGAATGACTCCCTACACTGCCCGAACACCACTGCACTTCACTAAACCCTGAAACACCACCCCCCTGTATGACACCCTACAATGTCCAACCCCCAATACACTGCCCTAAACCCTAAAACACCAAACCCCTGCACGACCCCCTACACTGCCCGAACACCACTGCACTGCCCTAAACACTGAAACACCACCCCCAGCAAGACCCCCTACACTGCTCAAAAACCACTGCACTGCCCTAAACCATGAATCACAACCCCAGCAAGACCCCCTACGCTGCCCGGACACCACTGCCCTAAGCCCTGAAACACCAGCCACTGCACAACACCCTACACTGCCCGAACACCACTGCACTGCCCTAAACCCTGAAACACCAGCCCCAGCATGACCCCCTACACTGCCTGAACACCACTGCACTGTCCTAAACACTGAAACACCACCCCCAGCACGACCCCCTACACTGCCCGAACACCATTGCAATGCCTTAAACCCTGAAACACCACCCGAGCAAGACCCCCTACACTGCCTAAACACCACTGCACAACCCTAAACCCTAAAACACCACCCCCAGCAAGACCCCCTACTCTGCCTGAACACCACTGCCCTAAACCCTGAAACACCACCTCCAGCAAGACCCCAAAACACTGACCGAACACCACTGCCCTAAATCCTGAAACACCACCCCCAGCAAGACCCCCTACACTACCCGAACACCACTGCACTGCTCTAAACCCTGAAACACCACCCCCAGCAAGACCCCAAAACACTGACCGAACATCACTGCCCTAAACCCTGAAACACCATTCCCAGCAAGAACCCCAACACTGCCCGAACACCACTGCACTGCACTAACCCCTAAAACACCACTCCCTGCACAACCCCCTACACTGCCTTAACAACACTGCACTGCTCTAAACCCTGAAACACCACCCCCAGCAAGACCTCCAACACTGCCCGAACACCACTGCACTGCCCTAAAGCCTGAAACACCAGCCCCTGCACGACCCTCTACAATACCCAAACACCACTGCACTGCCCTAAACCCTGAAACACCACCCCCCTGCTTGACCCCCTACACTGCCCGAACACCACTGCACTGCCCTAAACCTTGAAACACCACCTCCAGCACGACGCCCTACACTGCCCGAACACCACTGCACTGCCCTAAACTCTGAAACACCAGCCCCTGCACAACCCCCTACACTGCCCAAACACCACTGCACTGCCCTAAACCCTGAAACACCAACCCCAGCACAACCCCCTACACTGCCCGAACATCACTGCACTGCCCTAAACCCTGAAACACCACCCCGTATGACCATCTACACTGCCCGAACACCACTGCACTGCCATAAACCCTGAAACACCAGCCGCAGCACGACCCCCCACACTGCCCCAAACCCTGAAACACCACCCCCAGCTTGACCCCTACACTACCTGAACACCACTGCACTGCCGTAAACCCTAAAACACCAACCCCCTGTATGACCCCCTACACTGCCCGAACACCACTGCACGGCCCTAAACCCTGAAGCACCACCCCAGCAAGACCCCCTGCACAGCCCAAACACCACTGCACTGCCCTAAACCATGAAACTCCACCCCAGCACGAACCCCTACATTGCCCGAACACCACAGCTCTGCCTTTAATCCTAAATCACTAGCCCCAGCAAGACCCACTACACTGCCAGAACACTACTGCACTGCCCTAAACACGGAAACTCCATCCACAGCACGACCCCCTACACTGCCCGAACACCACTGCTCTACCCTATATCCTGAAACACCAGCCCTAGCAAGACCACCTACACTGCCCGAATACCACTGCACTGCCCTAAACCCTAAAACACCAGCCCCAGCACTACCCCTACACTGCCCAAACACCACTGCACTGCCCTAAACCCTGAAACACCGGCGCCAGCACGACCCCCTACCCTGCCCGAACATCTCTGCTTTGCCCTAAACCCTAGCCCCAGCATAACCCCCTACAATGCCTGAACACCAATGCACTGACCTATACCCTGAAACTCCACCCCCAGCATGACCCTCTACACTGCCCGAACAACACTGCACTGCCCTAAACCCTGAAACACCACCCCCAGCACGACTCCCTACACTGCCCGAACACCACTGCACTGCGCTAAACCCTGAAACACTAGCCCCAGCATGACCCCCTACACTCCCCATACACCCCTGCACTGACCTAAACCCTGAAACACCAGCCCCAGCACAACCCCCTACACTGAGAAAACACCACTGCACTGCCCTAAACCCTGAAACACCAGCCCCAGCTCGACCCCCTACACTGCCCGAACACCACTGTACTGCCCTAAACCCTGAAACACCAGCGGCAGTATGAACCCCTACACTGCACAAACAACACTGTACTGCCCTAAACCCTGAAACACCAGCCCCTGCATGACCCCCACACTGCCCGATCACCACTGTATTGCCATAAAACCTGAAACAAAACCCCCAGAAAGACCCCTTCACTGCCAGAACAACGCTACACTACCCTGAAACACCACCCCCAGCACCCCCCCTACACTCCACGAACAACACTGTACTACCCTAAACCCTGAAACACCACCCCCTGTACAACCCCCAACACTACCCAAACACCACTGCACTGCCCTATACCCTGAAGCACCACCCCCTGCACGACCCCCTACACTGCCCCAATACCACTGCACTGCCCTAATCCCTGAAACGCCACCCCCAGCACGACCCCCTCCACTGCCCGAACACCACTGCTCCGTCCTAAACCCTAAAACACCACCCCGCACATTCCCCTTCACTGCCCGAGCACCACTGCGCTGCACTAAACCCTGAAACACCTGCCCCAGTACAATACCCTAAACTGCCCGAACACCAGTGCACTGCCCTAAACTGTGAAAACTAGCCCCAGCTCGACCCCCTAGACTGCCCGACAACCACTGTACTGCCCTAAACCCTGGAACACCACCCCCAGCACGACCCCCTACACTGCCCGAACACCATTGCACTGCCCTAAACCATGAAACACCGCCCCAGCATGACCACCTACACTGCCCGAACACCACTGCACTGCCCTAAACCCTGAAACACCAGCCCCATCATGACCCCCTACACTGCCTGAACACCACTGCACTGTCCATAAACCCTGGAACACCACACCCAGCAGAACCCCCACACTGCCCGAACACCATTGCACTGCCCTAAACCCTTAAACACCACCCCCAACACGACCACCCACACTGCCCGAACACCACTGCACTGCCCTAATCCCTGAAACGCCACCCCCAGCACGACCCCCTCCACTGCCCGAACACCACTGCTCCGTCCTAAACCCTAAAACACCACCCCGCACATTCCCCTTCACTGCCCGAGCACCACTGCGCTGCACTAAACCCTGAAACACCTGCCCCAGTACAATACCCTAAACTGCCCGAACACCAGTGCACTGCCCTAAACTGTGAAAACTAGCCCCAGCTCGACCCCCTAGACTGCCCGACAACCACTGTACTGCCCTAAACCCTGGAACACCACCCCCAGCACGACCCCCTACACTTCCCGAACACCACTGCACTGCCCTAAACCATGAAACA
The DNA here is from genome assembly GCF_964204655.1 of Triturus cristatus. NCBI lineage: Eukaryota > Metazoa > Chordata > Amphibia > Caudata > Salamandridae > Triturus > Triturus cristatus. The sequence goes on from NC_140579.1 coordinate 721,157,236, forward strand.
CCGCCCCAGCATGACCACCTACACTACATGAACACCACTGCACTGCCCTAAACCCTGAAACACCACCCCCACATTACCCCCTACAATGCCAGACTACCACTGCACTGCCCTAAAACCCTGAAGCACAACCCCCTGCATGACCTCCTACACTGCCCGAACACTACTGCACTGCACTAAACCCTGAAACACCACCCTCTTCATGACCCCCTACACAGCCCGAACACCACTGCCCTAAACCCTGAAACACCCCCCCCCGCATGACCCCCTACACTCCCCGAACACCACTGCACTGCCATAAACCCTGAAACACCAGCCCCATCATGACCCCCTATACTCCCGGAACACCACTGCACTGCCCTAAACCCTGAAACGCCAGCCCCAGCATGACCCCCTACACTGCCTGAACACCACGGCACTGCCCTAAACCCTGAAACACCAGCCCCATCATGGCCCCCTACACTGCCTGAACACCACTGCACTGTCCATAAACCCTGGAACACCACACCCAGCAGAACCCCCACACTGCCCGAACACCAATGCACTGCCCTAAACCCTTAAACACCACCCCCAACACGACCACCCACACTGCCCGAACACCACTGCACTGCCCTAAACCCTGAAACACCACCCCCAGCATGAGACCCTACACTGCCTGAACACCACTGCACTGCAATAAACCATGAAACATCACCCCCTGCACGACACACTACATTGCCCAAACACCACTGCACTGCCCTAACCCCTGAAACACCACTCCCGGCAAGACCCCCTACACTGCCCAAACACCACTGCCCTAAACTCTGAAACACCACCTTCAGCAAGACCCCAACACTGCCCGAACACCACAGCACTGCCCTAAACCCTGAAACACCGCCCCCTGCACCACCCCCAACACTGCCCAAACACCACAGCACTGCCCTAATCCCTAAAGCACTACCCCATACACGACCCTCTTCACTGCCTGTACACCACTGCACTGCCCTAAACACTAGCTCCAGCATGACGCTCTACAATGCTCGAACACCACTGCTCTGCACTAAACTCTATAACACCACCCCCCGCACATCCCCCTACACTGCCCAAACACCACTGCACTGCCCTAAACCCTGAAACACCAGCCCCAGCACAACTCCCTACATTGCCGGAACACCACTGCACTGCCCTAAACCCTGAAACACCAGCCCCAGCATGACCCCCCATACTGCGCGAACACCACTGCACTGCCCTAAATCCTGACACACCACCCCAGCACGATCCCCTATACTGCCCGAACACCACTGCACTGCCCTAAACCCTGAAACACCAGCTCCAACACGACCACCTACACTGCCCGAACACCACTGCACTGCCCTAAACCCTGAAACACCACCCCCAGCACAACTCCTTACTGTGCCCGAACACCACTGCACTGCCCTAAACCCTGAAACACCACCCCCAGTTAGAGCCCCTACACTGCCCAAACACCACTGTACTGCCCTAAACCCTGAAACACCACCCCCAGCAATACCCTCTACTCTGCTAGAACAGCACTGCCTTAAACCCTGAAACACCACCCCGAGCAAGACCCCCTACACTGCCCGAACACCACCGCACTGCCCTAAACCCTGAAACACCACCCCCAGCACAACCCCCTATACTGCCCGAACACCACTGCACTGCCCAAAACCCTGAAACACCAGCCCCCGCACTACCCCTATAATGCCCCAACACCACTGCACTGCCCTAAACCCTGAAACACCAGCCCCCACTCGACCCCACACACTGCCCAAACACCAATGCACTGCCCTAAATCTTGAAACACCACCCCCTGGAAGACCCCCTGCACTGCCTGAACACCACTGCAGTGCCCTAAACCCTGAAACACCACCCCCAGCATGACCGCCTACACTGCCCGAACACCACTGCACCACTGCCCTAAACCCTGAAACAGCACACCAGCAAGACCCCCTACACTGCCCGAACACCACTGCCCTAAACCCTGAAGCACCACCCCCAGCAAGACCCCCAACACTGCCCGAACACCACAGCACTGCCCTAAATCCTGAAACACCACCCCCTGCATGAACCCCAACACTGCCTGAACACCACTGCACTGCCCTAAACCATGAAGCACCATCCCCTGAATAACCCCCTACACTGCCCGAATATCACTGCACTGCCCTAAACTCTGAAACACCACCCCCAGCACAACACTCTGCAATGCTCGAACACCACTGCTCTGCCCTAAATCCTAAAACACCACCACCGCACATCCCCCTACACTGCCCAAACACCACTGCACTGCCCTAAACCCTGAAACACCAGCACCAGCACGACTCCCTAGACTGCCCGAACACCACTGCTCTGCCCTAAATCCTAAAACTCTACCCCCGCACACCCCCCTACACTGCCCGAACACCACTGCACTGTCCTAAACCCTGAAACACCAGCCCCAGCACGACACCCTACACTGCCCAAAACACCACCGCACTGCCCTAAACCCTGAAACACCACCCTCAGCACGATCCCCTACACTGCCCGAACACCACTGCACTGCCCTAAACCATGAAACAACACCCCCAGCATGACCCCCTACTTTCTCTGAAAACCACTGCATTGCCCTAAACCCTGAAACACCATCCCCAGCACGACCCCCTACACTGCCTGAACACCACTGCACTGCATTAAAACCTGAAAAACCAGCTGCAGTATGACCCCCCACACTGCCGGAACACCACTGCCCTGCCCTAAACACCAGCCGCAGCACAACCCCCCACACTGTCTGAACACCACTGCACTGCCCTTAACACCAGCCGCAGCTCAACCCACCACACTGCCCGGACACCACTGCAATTCCCTAAACCCTAAACACCACCACCAGAACGACCCCTTACTGCCAGAACACCACTGCACTGCCCTAAACCCTGAAATACCACCCCCAGCAAGACCCCCTACACTGCCCAAACACCACTGTACTGCCCTAAACCCTGAAACACCACCCCCAGCAGGACCCCTTACACTGGCCGAACACCACTGCACTGCCCTAAACCCTGAAATACCACCCCAGCAAGACCCCCTGTACTTTCACAACACCACTGTACTGCCCTAAACCCTGAAACTCCACCCCCAGCAAGACCCTCTATCTGCTAAAACACCACTGCCCTAAACCCTGAAACACCACCCCGAGCAAGACCCCCTACACTGTACGAACAGCACTGAACTGCCCTAAACCCTGAAACACCACCCCCAGCACGACCCCCTATACTGCCCGATCACCACTGCACTGCCCTAAACCCTGAAACACCAGCCCACCCAGGACCCCCTATAATGCCCGACCACCACTGCACTGCCCTAAACCCTGAAACACCACCCCCATCAAGACCCCCTACACTGCCTGAACACCACTGCCCTAAACCATAAAACACCACACCAAGCAAGACCCCCTACACTGCCCGAATACCACTGCCCTAAACCCTGAAACACCACCCACTGGAAGACCCCTACAATGTCCGAACACCACTGCACTGCCCTAAACCCTGAAACACCACCCCCAACACGACCGCCTTTACAGCCCGAACACCACTGCACCACTGCCCTAAACACAAACACCATCCCAGCAAGACCCCCTACACTGCCCGAACACCTCTGACCTAAACCCTGAAGCACCAACCCCAGCAAGACCACCAACACTCCCCTAACACCACAGCACTGCCCTAAACCCTGAAACACCACCCCATGCATGAACCCCAACACTGCCTGAACACCACTGCACTGCCCTAAACCATGAAGCACCATCCCCTCCGTGACCCCCTACACTGCCCAAACACCTCTACACTGCCCTAAACCCTGAAACACCATCCCCAGCACGACTTCCTACACTGCCTGAACACCACTGCACTGCCTTAACCCCTGAAATACCACCCCAAGCAAGACCCCCTACACAGCCCGAATACCACGGCACTAAACCCTGAAACACCACCCCCTGGAAAACCCCCTACACTGCCCGAACACCACTGCAGTGCCCTAAACCCTGAAACACCTCCCCCAGCAAGACCACCTACACTGCCCAAACACCACTGCACCACTGCCCTACACCCTGAAACAGCACACCAGCAAAACCCCCTACACTGCCCGAACACCACTGCCCTAAACCCTGAAGCACCACCCCTAGCAAGACCCCCAACACTGCCCAAACACCAGTGCACTGCCCTAAATCCTGATACACCACCCCCTGCATGAACCCCAGCACTGCCGGAACAGCACTGCACTGCCCTAAACCATGAAGCACCATCCCCTGCATAACCACCTACACTGCCCGAACACCACTGCACTGCCCTAAACTCTGAAACACCACCCCCCGTACGACCCCCTGCAATGCTCGAACACCACTGCTCTGCCCTAAATCTTAAAACACCACCACCGCACATCCCCCTACACTGCCCAAACACCTCTGCACTGCCCTAAACCCCGAAACACTAGCCCAGCACGACTCCCTACACTGCCCAAACACCACTGCAATGCCCTAACGCCTGAAACACCACTCCCAGCAAGACCCCCTACACTGCCCGAACACCACTGCACTGCCCAAAACCCTGAAACTCTAGCCCCAGCACGACCCCCTACACTGCCCGAACACCACTGCACTGCCCTAATCCCTGAAGCACTACCCCATACACGACCCCCTTCACTGCCCGTACACCACTGCACTCCCCTAAACCCTGAAACACCACCCCCAGCACGACTCCCTACAATGCTCGAACACCACTGCTCTGCCCTAAACTCTAAAACACATTACCCCCGTATATCCCCCTACACTGCCCAAACACCACTGCACTGCCCTAAACCCTGAAATACCAGCCCCAGCACGACTCCCTACACTGCCCGAACACCATTGCTCTGCTCTAAACCCTAAAACTCTACCCCCGCACATCCTCCTACACTGCCTGAACACCACTGCACTGTCCTAAACCCTGAAACACCAGCCCCAGCACGACACCCTACACTGCCCGAACACCACTGCACTGCTCTAAACCCTGAAATACCAGCCCCAGCACGACCCCCCACTCTGCCCAAACACCACCGCACTGCCCTAAACCCTGAAACACCACCCTCACCATGATCCCCTACACTGCCCGAACACCACTGCACTGCCCTACACCATGAAACACCACCCCCAGCATGACCCCCTACTTTCCCCGAAAACCACTGCATTGCCTAAAACCCTGAATCACCATCCCCAGCACGACCCCCTACACTGCCTGAACACCACTGCACTGCATTAAACACTGAAACACCAGCCCCAGCACGACCCCCTACACTACCCGAACACTACTGCACTGCCCTAACCCCTGAAACACTACCTCCAGCATAACCTACTACACTGCCCGAACACCACTGCCCTAAACCCTGAAACACCACCCACTGGAAGACCCCCTACAATGTCCGAACACCACTGCACTGCCCTAAACCCTGAAACACCACCCCAACACGACCGCCTTTACAGCCCGAACACCACTGCACCACTGCCCTAAACACAAACACCATCCCAGCAAGACCCCCTACACTGCCCGAACACCACTGACCTAAACCCTGAAGCACCAACCCCAGCAAGACCACCAACACTCCCCTAACACCACAGCACTGCCCTAAACCCTGAAACACCACCCCATGCATGAACCCCAACACTGCCTGAACACCACTGCACTGCCCTAAACCATGAAGCACCATCCCCTGCATGACCCCCTACACTGCCCAAACACCTCTACACTGCCCTAAACCCTGAAACACCAGCCCCAGCACGACTTCCTACACTGCCTGAACACCACTGCACTGCCTTAACCCCTGAAATACCACCCCAAGCAAGACCCCCTACACAGCCCGAATACCACGGCACTAAACCCTGAAACACCACCCCCTGGAAAACCCCCTACACTGCCCGAACACCACTGCAGTGCCCTAAACCCTGAAACACCTCCCCCAGCAAGACCACCTACACTGCCCAAACACCACTGCACCACTGCCCTACACCCTGAAACAGCACACCAGCAAAACCCCCTACACTGCCCGAACACCACTGCCCTAAACCCTGAAGCACCACCCCTAGCAAGACCCCCAACACTGCCCAAACACCAGTGCACTGCCCTAAATCCTGATACACCACCCCCTGCATGAACCCCAGCACTGCCGGAACAGCACTGCACTGCCCTAAACCATGAAGCACCATCCCCTGCATAACCACCTACACTGCCCGAACACCACTGCACTGCCCTAAACTCTGAAACACCACCCCCCGTACGACCCCCTGCAATGCTCGAACACCACTGCTCTGCCCTAAATCTTAAAACACCACCACCGCACATCCCCCTACACTGCCCAAACACCTCTGCACTGCCCTAAACCCCGAAACACTAGCCCAGCACGACTCCCTACACTGCCCAAACACCACTGCAATGCCCTAACGCCTGAAACACCACTCCCAGCAAGACCCCCTACACTGCCCGAACACCACTGCACTGCCCAAAACCCTGAAACTCTAGCCCCAGCACGACCCCCTACACTGCCCGAACACCACTGCACTGCCCTAATACCTGAAGCACTACCCCATACACGACCCCCTTCACTGCCCGTACACCACTGCACTCCCCTAAACCCTGAAACACCACCCCCAGCACGACTCCCTACAATGCTCGAACACCACTGCTCTGCCCTAAACTCTAAAACACATTACCCCCGTATATCCCCCTACACTGCCCAAACACCACTGCACTGCCCTAAACCCTGAAATACCAGCCCCAGCACGACTCCCTACACTGCCCGAACACCATTGCTCTGCTCTAAACCCTAAAACTCTACCCCCGCACATCCCCCTACACTGCCTGAACACCACTGCACTGTCCTAAACCCTGAAACACCAGCCCCAGCACGACACCCTACACTGCCCGAACACCACTGCACTGCTCTAAACCCTGAAATACCAGCCCCAGCACGACCCCCCACTCTGCCCAAACACCACCGCACTGCCCTAAACCCTGAAACACCACCCTCACCATGATCCCCTACACTGCCCGAACACCACTGCACTGCCCTACACCATGAAACACCACCCCCAGCATGACCCCCTACTTTCCCCGAAAACCACTGCATTGCCTAAAACCCTGAATCACCATCCCCAGCACGACCCCCTACACTGCCTGAACACCACTGCACTGCATTAAACACTGAAACACCAGCCCCAGCACGACCCCCTACACTACCCGAACACTACTGCACTGCCCTAACCCCTGAAACACTACCTCCAGCATAACCCACTACACTGCCCGAACACCACTGCACTGCCTAAATCCTGAAAAACCACTCCCAGCAAGACCCTCTACTCTGCCCGAACACCACTGCCCTAAACCCTAAAACACCACCCCCAGCAAGACCCCCTACACTGCCTGAACACCACTGCACTACATTAAACACTGAAACACCAGCCCCAGCACGACCCACTACACTACCCGAACACCACTGCACTGCCCTAAACCCTGAAACACCACCCCGCGCAAGACCCCCTACACTGCCCGAACACCACTGCACTGCCCTAAACCCTGTAACACCACCCCCAGCACGACCTCCTATTCTCCCCTAACACCACTGCACTGCCCTAAACCCTGAAACTAGGCCTGGGCCAAAATTCCGTTCCGTTCGCGGAAATTGCGATAATTTGGCTTTTTCGCGTTCCGCGGAAAGTGCGAAAATGTCAAAATTTCCGCATTCCGCAGCTTAGCGATAATTAGTTTCTTGCTCGCGCTGTAAAATAATACATTCTCGCGTGCTCGCTATCGCCTTACCTGAATCCTCGCGTTCGCCGACTAGTTTTCCCGATCCGGTCGCGTTCTCCACGAGATGTTGGATTGTTGGTAGACATTTGCGCTGTCTCGCGACAGTTCGTGCCCGCAGTAACGTCATGCGTCGCGTGATCACGTCTTTCTTCTCGCGATCATGCACCGCGAGACAAGTGAAAACAAGATGGCCACACCCGCGAGCGCCCGCATGGGTTAGTTGGCGAGCCGCAACCACGCAGAAAATACCGCGAACGGGCTGGAAAAAAACTTCAGCATCTTCGCGATATTTCCGCGTGTTTGTGGGGATTTTTAACATTTTCGCGTTAATTTGCGAAAGTGAATTTCGCAAATTCCGCCCACCCCTACGTGAAACACCAGCCCAAGCACGACCGACTACACTTCCCAAACACCAGTGCACTGCCCTAAACCCTGAAACACCAGCCCCAGCAAGACTCCCTACACGGCTCGAACACCACTGCACTGCCCTAAACCCTGAAACACCACCCCCAGCACGACCGCCTACACTGCCCGAACACTACTGCACTGACCTAAACCCTGAAACAGCAGCCCCAGCATGACACCCTACACTGACCGAACACCACTGCCCTAAACTCTGAAAGACCACCCTCAGCATGACCCCCTACACTCCCCGAACACCACTGCACTGCCCTAAACCCTGAAACACCACCCCAGCACGACCGCCTACACTGCCCGAACACTACTGCACTGACCTAAACCCTGAAACCGCAGCCCCAGCAAGACCCCCTACACAGCCCGAACACCACTGCCCTAAACCCTGAAACACCACCCTCAGCATGACCCCTTATACTCCCTGAACACCACTGCACTGCCCTAAACCCTGAAACACCAGCTCCATCACGACCCCCTACACTCCCCGAACGCCACTGCACTGTCCTAAACCCTGAAACAACAGCCCCAGCATGACCCCCTACACTGCCTGAAAGCCACGGCACTGCCCTAAACCCTGAAACACCAGCCCCAGCATGACCCCCTACACTGCCTGAACACCACTGCACTGTCCATAAACCCTGGAACACCACGCCCAGCACACTCCCCACTCTGCCCGAACACCATTACACTGCCCTAAACCCTGAAACACCACCCCTAGCACGACCCCCAACACTGCCCGAACACCACTGCACTGCCCTAAACCCTGAAACACCACCCCCAGCATGAGCCCCTACACTGCCTGAACACCACTGCACTGCATTAAACCATGAAACTTCACCTCCCTGCACGACACACTACATTGCCCAAATACCACTGCACTGCCCTAACCCCTGAAACACCACTCCCGGCAAGACCCCCTACACTGCCCGAACACCGTGCCCTAAACTCTGAAACACCACCCCCAGCAAGACCCCAACACTGCCCGAACACCACAGGACTGCCCTGAACCCTGACACACCGCCCCCTGCACCACCCCCAACACTGCCCGAACACCACTGCACTGCATTAAACCCTGAAACACCACCCCCAGCATGACCCCCTACACTCCCAGAAAACCACTGCATTGCCCTAAACCCTGAAACACCAGCCCCAGCACGACTCCCTACACTGCCCGAACACCACTGCTCTTCCGTAACCCTAAACCTCTAACACCGCACATCCACCTACACTGCCCGAACACCACTGCACTGTCCTAAACCCTGAAACACCAGCCCCAGCACGACACCCTACACTGCCCGAACACCACTGCACTGCCCTAAACCCTGAAACACCACCCCCAGCAGGACCCCTTACACTGCCCGAACACCACTGCACTGCCTTAAACCCTGAAATACCACCCCCAGCAAGACCCCCTACACTGCCCAAACACCACTGAACTGCCCTAAAACCTGAAACACCACCCCCAGCAAGACCCTCTACTCTGCCCGAACTCCACTGCACTGCTTTAAACCCTGAAACACCACCCCCAGCAGGACCCCCTACACTGCCCGAACACGAATGCACTGCCCTAAACCCTGAAACACCACCCCAGCAAGACCCCCTACACTGCCCGAAGACCACTGCCCTAAATCCTGAAACACCAACCCAGCAAGACCTCCTGCACTGCCCGAACACCACTGCCCTTCCCTAAACCCTGAAACACCAGCCCCTGCACGACCCCCTACACTGCTCGGACACCACTGCACTGCCCTAAACCCTGAAACACCAGACCCAGCAAGACCCCCTACACTGCCCAAACACCACTGCACTGCCCTAAACCCTGAAACACCAGCCCCAGCATGACTCCCTACACTGCCCAAACACCACTGCACTGCCCTAAACCCTGAAACACCACCCCAGGCATGAAACCCTACACTGCCCAAGCACCACTGTACTGCCCTAAACCGTGAAACACCAACCCCAGCACGACCCCCTACACTGCCCGATCACCACTGCCCTGCCCTAAACCCTGAAACCCCAGCCCCTGTAAGACCCCCTACACTGCCTGAACACCACTGCCCTAAACCCTGAAACATCACCCCCAGCAAGACCCCCAACACTGCCAGAACACCACTGCACTGCCCTAAACCCTGAAACACCACCCCAGGCTTGAACCCTTACACTGCCCGAGCACCACTGCACTGCCCTAAACCCTGAAACACCAAACCCAGCACGACCCCCTACACTGCCCAAACACCATTGCCATGCCCTAATTCCTGAAACACAAGCCCCCGCACGACCCCCTACACTGCTCAAACACCACTGCACTGCCCTTAACCCTGAAACACTAGCCCTGCATGACCCCCTACACTGCCCGAACACCACTGCCCTAAACCTTGAAACACCACCCCCAGCAAGACCCCCAACACTACCGGAACACCACTGCACTGCCCCAAACCCTGAAACACCACCCCAGGCACAAACCCCTACACTGCCCGAGCACCAATGCACTGCCCTAAACCCTGAAACACTAGCCCCCGCATGACCCCCTACACTGCCCGAACACCACTGCACTGCCCTAAACCCTGAAAGGCCAGCCCCCGCATGACCCCCTACACTGCCTGAACACCACTGCACTGCCCCAAACCCTGAAACACCACCCCCAGCACAACCCCCTACACTGCCCGAATACCACTGCACTGCCCTAAACCCTGGAACACCACCCCCAGCAAGACCCCCTACACTGCCTGAACACCACGGCCCTAAACCCTGAAACACCACCCCCTGCAAGACCCTCTACAATGCCTGTGTTGTAAATTGGCAGCGATAGGATTAGCATTAGCGGAATCCATCTGGTATTTAGAGGCTATCTTGTCCATGTTGTAGAATCCATTTTGTATTTCTGGCAGCCATTTTGTTTGCCATGTGCTCACCATGTGCTTTGTCCTCCCTTAGTGTTGACTGCTCTTGTAATCTGCCTAGCAACAAACTATATTTAGTATCCTCTACTTCCGCACATGCCCAGTTGAGTTTGCAGCTGCTAGTATCATGTAACTGTCAGGATATGTTTACCTGTGTTAGAAAACTGTCAACTCCTCCCACTTGTCAACTGTGCAGTTTCTGTATGACCATATCTGTGCATAACTCCTCTCAAGTGTATTTGTACCGTCTTCTTTTAGCCCCTGAGTGGGTATAAAAGGACCATGGCCCTGCTGTTCAGTGTGCTACTTCATTCAATACCGAAGGGTGCTGTCTGAATGTAGTTCCACCTCATGAGGTCTATTAAACTCTATTTTCTATTCCACTTTCTGTGCCAACTTCTTTCCAATAGTCTGAGGACTCTGTGCAGAGAAGGGCGAACCCCTTGCACTGGTAGGCCTAGCTGAGGCCTATTTTCTACACCTGAACACCACTGCACTGCCCTAAACCCTGAAACACCACCCCCAGCAAGACCCCCTACACTGCCCGAACACCACCGCACTAGTGCCCTAAACCCTGAAACACCACCAGCCATACCCCCTACACTGCCTGAACACCACTGCCATAAACCCTGAAACACCACCCCATCAAGACCCCCAACACTGCCCGAACACCACTGCACTGCCCTAACCCCTGAAACGCCGCCCCTGCACTACCCCAATACTGCCTGAACACCACTGAACTGCCCTAAACCCTGAAACACCAGCCCCAGCAAGACCCCCTACACTGCCCGAACACCACTGCACTGCTCTAAACCCTGAAACACCACCCCCAGCAAGACCCCCAGCACTTCCTGAACACCACTGTAATGCCCTAAACCCAGAAACACTGCCACCTGCACGACCCCCAACACTGCCAGAAAACCACTGCACTGCCCTAAACCATGAAGCACCGCCCCCTGCACGACACCCAACACTGCCCGAACACCACTGCACTGCCCTAAAGCCTGAAACACCACCCCCAGCCTGACCAGCTACAATGCTCGAATACCACTGCTCTGCCCTGAACCCTAAAACTCTATCCCCCGCACACCCCCTACACTGCCTGAACACCACTGCACTGCCCTAAACCCTGAAACACCAGCCCCAGCATGACTCCCTACATTCCCCGAAAACCACTGCATTGCCCTAAACCCTGAAACACCAGCCCCAGCACGACCCCCTACACTGCCCGAACAACCCTGCACTGCCGTAAACCCTGAAACACCAGCCCCAGCACGACCCTCTACACTGCCCGAACACCACTGCACTGCCCTAAACCCTGAAACACCACCCCCAGCATGACCCCCTACTCTACCCGAACACCACTGCACTGCCCTAAACCCTGAAACACCACCCCCCTGCAAGACCCCCTACACTGCCCGAACACCAGTGCACTGCCCTAACCCTGGAACAGCACCCCCAGCAAGACCCCCTACACTGCCCGAACACCACTGCACTGCCCTAAACCCTGAAAAACCACCCCCAGCAAGACCCTCTACTCTGCCCGAACACCACTGCCCTAAACCCTAAAACACCACCCCCAGCAAGACCCCTTACACTGCCCGAACACCACTGCACTACCCTAAACCCTGAAACACCACCCCCAGCAAGACCCCCTACACTGCCCGAACACCACTGCCCTAAACCCTGAAATACCACCCCCTGCACGACCCCCTACACTGCCCGAACACCACTGCACTGCACTAAACCCTGAAACACCACCCTCTGCATGACCCCTACACTGCCCAACCACCACTGCACTGCCCTAAACCCTAAAACACCAACCCCCTGCCCGACCACCTACACTGCCCGAACACCACTGCACTGCCCTAAACCCTGAAGCACCACCCCCACAGGGCTCGACAAATCCACTCGACCGCTCGCATTTGCGAGGTAAATTTAATGAGGTCGAGCTATTTTTAGGTCCTACTCGCCCTTTCTGGCGAGCAGGAAAACATACTAACTTTTGTCCCCTGTCTTTGAAAACGGAGCAAATGTGACAAGATAACAAGATTTAAAGGCCTTTTTATTGCTCACAAAGCAAATGAGCAATAAAGATGACTTTAAAATCTTGTTATCTTGTCACATTTGCTCCGCTTTAAGAAATGGAGGTCAAGTATGTTACTGTTAGGTCGAGGAGATTTTTCAAGGTACTAGACCTGCAGGACTAGTACCATTTTTCTGATTTTTCGAGCCCTGCCCCACCAAGACCCCCTACACTGCCCAAACACCACTGCAGTGCCCTAAACCATGAAACACCACCCCAGCAAGACCCTCTACGCTGCTCGGACACCACTGCCCTAAACCCTGAAACACCAGCCACTGCACGATGCCCTATACTGCCCGAACACTACTGCACTGCCCTAAACTCTGAAACACCACCCCAGCACGACCCCCTGCAATGCTCGAACACCCCTGCTATGTCCTAAATTCTAAAACACCAGCCCTGCACATCCCCCTATACTGCCCAAACACCACTGCACTGCCCTAAACCCTGAAACGCCACTCCCAGCAAGACTCCCCACACTGCCCGAACACCAATGCCCTAAACTCTGAAACACCACCCCCAGCAAGTCCCCAACACTGCCCGAACACCACAGCACTGCCCTAAACCCTGAAACATCGCCGCTTGCACCACCCCTAACAGTGCCCGAACACCACATCACTGCCTAAATCCCTGAAGCACTACCCCATACATGACCCCCTTCACTGCCAGTACACCACTGCACTGCCCTAAACCCTGAAACACCACCCCCAGGACAACCCCCTACAATGCTCGAACACCACTGCTCTGCTCTAAACTCTAAAACTCCACCCCCGCACATCCCCCTACACTGCCCAAACGTCACTGCACTGCCCTAAACCCTAAAACACCAGCCCCAGCACGACTCCCTACACTGCCCGAACGCCACTGCACTGCCCTAAACCCTGAAACACCAGCCCCAGAATGACCCCCACAATGCGCAAACAGCACTGCACTGAACTAAACCCTGAAACACCACCCCCAGCACGATCCCCTACACTGCCCAAACACCACTGCACTGCCCTAAACCCTGAAACACCACCCCCAGCAAGACCCCCTACACTGCCCGAACACCATTGCAATGCCCTAAACCCTGAAACACCACCCCAGCACGACCCAATACACTGCCCAAACACCACTGCACCGCCTTAAACCCTGAAACACCACCCCTAGCACGACCCCCTACACTGCCCGACCACCACTGCACTGCCCTAAACCCTGAAACACCAGCCCCTGCAAGACCCCCTACACTGTTCGGACACCAATGCACTGCCCTAAACCCTGAAACACCAGACCCAGTAAGACCCCCTACACTGCCCAAACACCACTGCACTGCCCTAAACCCTGAAACACCAGCCCCAGCACGACCCCCTACAGTGCCCAAACACCACTGCACTGCCCTAAACCCTGAAACACCAACCGCAGCACGACCGCCCACATTGCCCAAACACCACTGTGCTGCCCTAAACAATGAAACACCACCATCAGCACTACCTCCTACACTGCCCAATCACTACTGCACTGACCTAAACCCTGAAACACCACCCCAGGCACGAACCCCTACACTGCCCGAGCACCACTGTACTGCCCTAAACCCTAAAACACCAACCCCAGCACGACCCCCTACACTGCCCGATCACCACTGCCCTGCCCTAAACCTTGAAACCCCAGCCCCTGTAAGACCCCCTACACTGCCCTAACACCTCTGCCCTAAACCCTGAAACATCACCCACAAGTAAGACCCCCAACACTGCCAGAACACCACTGCACTGCCATAAACCCTGAAACACCACCCCAGGCAAGAACCCCTACACTGCCCGAGCACCACTGCACTGCCCTAAACCCTGAAACACCAAACCCAGCACGACCCCCTACACTGCCCGAACACCATTGCCGTGCCCTAATCCCTGAAACACAAACCTCCGCACGACCCCCTACACTGCTCAAACACCACTGCACTGCCCTAAACCCTGAAACACTATCCCCCGCATGACCTCCTACACTGCCCGAACACCACTGCACTGCCCTAAACCCTGAAACGCCAGCCCCCGCATGACCCCCTGCACTGCCTGAACACCACTGCACTTCCCAGAACCCTGCAACATCACCCCCAGCATGACCCCCTACACTGCCTGAACACCACTGCACTGCCCCAAACCCTGAAACACCACCCCCAGCACAACCCCCTACACTGCCCGAATACCACTGCACTGCCCTAAACCCTGGAACACCACCCCCAGCAAGACCCCCTACACTGCCTGAACACCACGGCCCTAAACCCTGAAACACCACCCCCAGCAAGACCCCCTACACTGCCCGAATACCACTGCCCTAAACCCTGAAACACCACCCCCTGCAAGACCCTCTACAATGCCTGAACACCACTGCACTGCCCTAAACCCTGAAACACCACCCCCAGCAAGACCCCCTACACTGCCGGAACACCGCTGCACCATTGCCCTAAACCCTGAAACACCACCAGCCAGACCCCCTACACTGCCTGAACACCACTGCCATAAACCCTGAAACACCACCCAATCAAGACCCCCAGCACTGCCCGAACACCACTGCACTGCCCTAACCCCTGAAACTCTGCCCCAGCACCACCCCAATACTGCCCGAACACCACTGCACTGCCCTAAACACTGAAACACCACCCCTGCACTACCCCAATACTGCCCGAACACCACACCACAGCACTGCCCTAAACCCTGAAACACCACCCCCAGCAAGACCCCCAGCACTTCCTGAACACCACTGTAATACCCTAAACCCTGAAACACCACCACCTGCACGACTCCCAACACTGCCAGAAAACCACTGCACTGCCCTAAACCATGAAGCACTGCCCCCTGCACGACACCCAACACTGCCCGAACACCACTGCACTGCCCTAAAGCCTGAAACACCACCCCCCTGCATGACCCACTACACTGCCCGAACACCACTGCACTGCCATAAACCCTAAAACTCTACCCCCTGCACACACCCCTACACTGCCTGAACACCACTGCTCTGCCCTAAATCCTAAAACACCAGCCCCAGCACGACCCACCACACTGCCCGAACACCACTGTACTGCCATAAACCCTGAAACACCACCCTCAGCACCATCCCCTACACTGCCCGAACACCACTGCACTTCCCTAAACCATGAAACAGTACCCCCAGCAAAACCCCCTACATTCCCCGAAAACCACTGCATTGCCCTAAACCCTGAAACACCAGCCCCAGCACGACCCCCTACACTGCCCGAACAACACTGCACTGCCGTAAACCCTGAAACACCAGCCCCAGCACGACTCTCTACACTGTCCGAACACCACTGCACTGCCCTAAACCCTGAAACACCACCCCCAGCATGACCCCCTACACTGCCCAAACACCACTGCACTGCCCTAACCCTGGAACAGCACCCCCAGCAAGACCCCCTACACTGCCCGAACACCACTGCACTGCCCTATACCCTGAAAACCCACCCCCAGCAAGACCCTCTACTCTGCCCGAACACCAGTGCACTGCCCTAGCCCTGGAACAGCACCCCCAGCAAGACCCCCTACACTGCCCGAACAAAACTGCACTGCCCTAAATTCTAAAACACCACCCCCAGCAAGACCCCCTACACTGCCCGAACACCACTGCACTACCCTAAACCCTGAAACACCACCCCCAGCAAGACCCCCTACACTGCCCGAACACCACTGCCCTAAACCCTGAAATACCACCCCCATCACGACTCCCTACACTGCCCGAACACCGCTGCACTGCACTAAACCCTTAAACACCACCCCCTGTATGACCCCTACACTGCCCGACCACCACTGCACTGCCCTAAACCCTAAAACACCAACCCCCTGCACGACCACCTACACTGCCTGAACACCACTGCACTGCCCTAAACCCTGAAGCACCACCACCAACAAGACCCCCTACACTGCCCAAACACCACTGCAGTGCCCTAAACCATGAAACACCACCCCAGCAAGACCCTCTACGCTGCTCGGACACCACTGCCCTAAACCCTGAAACACCAGCCACTGCACGATGCCCTATACCACCCGAACACCATTCACTAACCGAAGCCGGAATTACGGCTCTCTGCACGTCGAACACAAGGACCTATCATAGTCGTTGTACTTTGGAAATATCACCATTTTTGTGAATAATGTTTTTATGAGGTATCCTCAATTTGAATACATCTTACGCACTCTAATAGGAGTGAACCAAACCAAGGAGTGATCCAGTACTAAAGGATCACATTCAGATTCTTCATGCCAATCTGTGCCTACTTTGCATATCAATTCCAGCTCAAATATTACATAAGCCTTTATAAAGTTACTCACAGTAACGAAACACGTGTTTGCTGTTTTGGGAGAAAAAACAACTTCATTATTTGGATTTCTACATCTGATTATGACTTTGTCTCAGCAGGAACAGAGAATAGACTATGTTTTTAAGATTCTGAAATGCTTTGTATGGACTTGGTTTGTAATCTTACACTTTGTACTTTTAAGCATATCACACTAAATTCTCATGGTACATATGAGATTACAATTTGCAAAAAATAATTGCTGTATGATGTTCTTTCTTCTGATGAACATTTAATACTCTGTGGCTTTACTTTGGTGAGATAATAATACCAATCATTGTCATAGTGCTCTTATTTAGCAACTGTTGAATGGTTTTAGACAAATCTGTAATATACTTTTTCCACTGTCATCATAACTTCAGAGTGCCGGGGTATACCTATATGCTAAATCGTGTTAGAACAGACTTTCTCCTTGTAGGAGAAATTTCTGTTCATTTGACTTTTCTGGTAGTGGGATGTCTGTTTACCCTGAGAAGCACCACAAACTTACATAATATTGTATGTTGCCTATTATCGGATTTGGATGTGCGACTGTTAAAACCATCACTACCATTCCAGAGTTTTGTAAACACCACTGCACTGCCCTAAACTCTGAAACACCACCCCCAGCACGACCCCCTGCAATGCTCTAACACCATTGCTCTGTCCTAAATTCTAAAACACCAGCCCTGCACATCCCCCTACACTGCCCAAACACCACTGCACTGCCCTAAACCCTGAAACACCAGCCCCAGCAAGACCCCCTACACTGCCCGAACACCACTGCCCTAAACTCTGAAACACCACCCCCAGCAAAATCCCAACACTGCCCGAACACCACAGCACTGCCCTAAACCCTGAAACATCGCCCCCTGCACCACCCCCAACAGTGCCCAAACACCACATCACTGCCCTAATCCCTGAAGCACTACCCCATACATGACCCCCTTCACTGCCCTTACACCACTGCACTGCCCTAAACCCTGAAACACCACCCCAGCACAACCCCCTACAATGCTCGAACACCACTGCTCTGCCCTAAACTCTAAAACACCAACCCCCACACATCCCCCTACACTGCCCAAACACCACTGCACTGCCGTAAACCCTAAAACACCAGCCCCAGCACGAATCCCTACACTGCCCGAACACCACTGCACTGCCCTAAACCCTGAAATACCAGCCCCAGAATGAACCCACACTGCGCAAACAGCACTGCACTGCCCTAAACCCTGAAACACCACCCCAGCACGATCCCCAACACTGCCCGAACACCACAGCACTGCCCTAAACCCTAAAACATCGCCCCCTGCACCACCCCCAACAGTGCCCAAACACCACATCACTGCCCTAATCCCTGAAGCACTACCCCATACACGACCCCCTTCACTGCCCTTACACCACTGCACTGCCCTAAACCCTGAAACACCACCCCAGCACAACCCCCTACAATGCTCGAACACCACTGCTCTGCCCTAAACTCTAAAACACCAACCCCCACACATTCCCCTACACTGCCCAAACACCACTGCACTGCCATAAACCCTGAAACACCAGCCCCGGCAGGACTCCCTACACTGCCCGAACACCACTGCACTGCCCTAAACCCTGAAATACCAGCCCCAGAATGACCCCCACACTGCGCAAACAGTACTGCACTGCCCTAAACCCTGAAACACCACCCCAGCACGATCCCCTACACTGCCCGAAAACCACTGCATTGCACTAAACCCTGAAACACCAGCCCCAGCACGACCCCCTACACTGCCCGAACACCACTGCACTGCCCTAAACCCTGAAACACCAGCCGCAGCACAACCCCCCACTCTGCCCAAACACCACTACACTGCCCTAAACCCTAAAACACAACCCCCAGCAAGACGCCATACACTGCCCGAACACCACTGCACTGCCCTAAACCCTGAAACCCCACCCCCAGCACAACCCCTTACACTGCCCGAACACCACTGCACTGCCCTAAACCCTGAAACACCACCCCCAGCAAGACCCCCTACAATGCCCAAACACCACTGTACTGCCCTAAGCCCTGAAACACCACCCCAAGCAAGACCCCCTATACTGCCCGAACACCACTGCACTTCCCTAAACCCTGAAACACCACCCCCAGCATGACCCCCTATACTGCCCGAACACCATTGCACTGCCCTAAACCCTGAAACACCACCCCATCAAGACCCCCTACACTGCCTGCACACCACTGCCCTAAACCATGAAACACCACACCAAGCAAGACCCCCTACACTGCCCGAATACCACGGCGCTAAACCCTGAAACACCACCCCCTGGAAGACCCCCTACACTGCCCGAACACCACTGCACTGCCCTAAACCCTGAAACACCACCCCATCAATACCCCCTACACTGCCTGAACACCACTGCCCTAAACCATGAAACACCACCCCAAGCAAGACCCCCTACACTGCCCGAATACCATGGTGCTAAACCCTGAAACACCACCCCCTGGAAGACCCCCTACACTCCCCGAACACCACTGCACTGCCCTAAACCCTGAAACACCACCCCCAGCAAGACTGCCTAAACTGCCCGAACACCACTGCACCCATGCCCTAAACCCTAAAACAGCACCCCAGCCTGACCCCCTACACTGCCCGAACACCACTGCCCTAAACCCTGAAGCACCACACCCAGCAAGAGCCCCAACACTGCCTGAACACCACTGCACTGCCCTAAACGATGAAGCACCATCCCCTGCATGACCCCCTACACTGCCCGAATACCACTGCACTGCCGTAAACCCTGTAACTCCAGCCCCAGCACAACCCCCTACACTGCACGAACACCACTGCATTGCCCTAAACACTGAAACACCAGCCCCAGCTCGACCCCCCACGCTGCCCGAACTCCACTGCACTGCCGTAAACCCTGAAACACCACCCTCAGCACGATCCCCTACACTGCCCGAACACCACTGCACTGCCCTTAACCATAAAACACCACCCCTGCACAACCCCCTACATTTCCCGAAAACCACTGCATTGCCTTAAACCCTGAAACACCAGCCCCAGCATGACCACCTACAATGCCTGAACACCACTGCATTGCCCTTAACCCTGAAACACCAGCCGCAGCATGACCCCCCACACTGCTCAAACACCACTGCACTTCCCTAAACCCTGAAACACCACCCCCAGAATGACCCCCTACACTGCCCGAACACCACTGCACTTCACTAAACCCTGAAACACCACCCCCCTGTATGACACCCTACGCTGTCCGACCTCCAATGCACTGCACTAAACTCTAAATCACCAAACCCCTGCATGACCCCCTACACTGCCTGAACACCACTGCACTGCCCTAAACACTGAAACACCACCCCAGCAAGACCCCCTACACTGCTCAAAAACCACTGCACTGCCCTAAACCATGAATCACAACCCCAGCAAGACCCCTATGCTACCCGGACACCACTGCCCTAAGCCCTGAAACACCAGCCACTGCACAACACCCTACACTGCCCGAACACCACTGCACTGCCCTAAACCCTGAAACACCAGCCCCAGCATGACCCCCTACACTGCCCGAACACCACTGCACTGTCCTAAACACTGAAACACCACCCCCAGCACTACCCCCTACACTGCCCGAACACCATTGCAATGCCTTAAACCCTGAATCACCACCTGAGCAAGACCCCCTACACTGCACGAACACCACTGCCCTAAACCCTGAAACACCACCCCCTGGAAGACCCCCTACACTGCCCGAACACCACTGCACTGCCCTAAACCCTGAAACACCACCCCCAAGCAAGACTGCCTAAACTGCCCGAACACCACTGCCCTAAACCCTTAAACAGCACCCCAGCAAGACCCCTTACACTGCCCGAACACCACTGCCCTAAACCCTGAAGCACCACACCCAGCAAGAGCCCCAACGCTGTCCGAACACCACTGCACTGTCCTAAACCCTGAAGCACCACCCCTGCATGAACCCCAACACTGCCTGAACACCACTGCACTGCCCTAAAGGATGAAGCACCATCCCCTGCATGACCCCCTACACTGCCTGAACACCACTGCACTGCCGTAAACCCTGTAACACCAGCCCCAGCACAACCCCCTACACTGCACGAACACCACTGCATTGCCCTAAACACTGAAACACCAGCCCCAGCACGACCCCCCATGCTGCCCGAACTCCACTGCACTGCCCTAAACCCTGAAACACCACCCTCAGGACGATCCCCTACACTGCCCTAACACCACTGCACTGCCCTTAACCATAAAACACCACCCCTGCACGACCCCCTACATTTCCCAAAAAACACTGCATTGCCCTAAACCCTGAAACACCAGCCCCAGCACGACCCCCTACACTGCCCGAACACCGCTGCACTGCACTAAACCCTTAAACACCACCCCCTGCATGACCCCTACACTGCCCGACCACCACTGCACTGCCCTAAACCCTAAAACACCAACCCCCTGGAAGACCCCCTACACTCCCCGAACACCACTGCACTGCCCTAAACCCTGAAACACCACCCCCAGCAAGACTGCCTAAACTGCCCGAACACCACTGCACCCATGCCCTAAACCCTAAAACAGCACCCCAGCCTGACCCCCTACACTGCCCGAACACCACTGCCCTAAACCCTGAAGCACCACACCCAGCAAGAGCCCCAACACTGCCTGAACACCACTGCACTGCCCTAAACGATGAAGCACCTGCCCCAGCACAACCCCCTACACTGCACGAACACCACTGCACTGCCCTAAACCCTGAAACACCACCCTCAGCACGATCCTCTACACTGCCCGAACACCACTGCACTGCCCTTAACCATAAAACACCACCCCTGCACAACCCCCTACATTTCCCGAAAACCACTGCATTGCCTTAAACCCTGAAACACCAGCCCCAGCATGACCACCTACAATGCCTGAACACTACTGCATTGCCCTTAACCCTGAAACACCAGCCGCAGCATGACCCCCCACACTGCTCAAACACCACTGCACTTCCCTAAACCCTGAAACACCACCCCCAGAATGACCCCCTACACTGCCCGAACACCACTGCACTTCACTAAACCCTGAAACACCACCCCCCTGTATGACACCCTACGCTGTCCGACCTCCAATGCACTGCACTAAACCCTAAATCACCAAACCCCTGCATGACCCCCTACACTGCCTGAACACCACTGCACTGCCCTAAACACTGAAACACCACCCCAGCAAGACCCCCTACACTGCTCAAAAACCACTGCACTGCCCTAAACCATGAATCACAACCCCAGCAAGACCCCCTACGCTACCCGGACACCACTGCCCTAAGCCCTGAAACACCAGCCACTGCACAACACCCTACACTGCCCGAACACCACTGCACTGCCCTAAACCCTGAAACACCAGCCCCAGCATGACCCCCTACACTGCCCGAACACCACTGCACTGTCCTAAACACTGAAACACCACCCCCAACACTACCCCCTACACTGCCCGAACACCATTGCAATGCCTTAAACCCTGAATCACCACCTGAGCAAGACCCCCTACACTGCACGAACACCACTGCCCTAAACCCTGAAACACCACCCCCTGGAAGACCCCCTACACTGCCCGAACACCACTGCACTGCCCTAAACCCTGAAACACCACCCCCAGCAAGACTGCCTAAACTGCCCGAACACCACTGCACCACTGCCCTAAACCCTTAAACAGCACCCCAGCAAGACCCCTTACACTGCCCGAACACCACTGCCCTAAACCCTGAAGCACCACACCCAGCAAGAGCCCCAACGCTATCCGAACACCACTGCACTGTCCTAAACCCTGAAGCACCACCCCTGCATGAACCCCAACACTGCCTGAACACCACTGCACTGCCCTAAACGATGAAGCACCATCCCCTGCATGACCCCCTACACTGCCTGAACACCACTGCACTGCCGTAAACCCTGTAACACCAGCCCCAGCACAACCCCCTACACTGCACGAACACCACTGCATTGCCCTAAACACTGAAACACCAGCCACAGCACGACCCCCATGCTGCCCGAACTCCACTGCACTGCCCTAAACCCTGAAACACCACCCTCAGGACGATCCCCTACACTGCCCTAACACCACTGCACTGCCCTTAACCATAAAACACCACCCCTGCACGACCCCCTACATTTCCCAAAAAACACTGCATTGCCCTAAACCCTGAAACACCAGCCCCAGCACGACCCCCTACACTGCCCGAACACCGCTGCACTGCACTAAACCCTTAAACACCACCCCCTGCATGACCCCTACACTGCCCGACCACCACTGCACTGCCCTAAACCCTAAAACACCAACCCCTTGCACAACCACCTACACTGCCTGAACACCACTGCACTGCCCTAAACCCTGAAGCACCACCCCCAACAAGACCCCCTACACTGCCCAAACACCACTGCAGTGCCCTAAACCCTGAAACACCACCCTCAGGACGATCCCCTACACTGCCCTAACACCACTGCACTGCCCTTAACCATAAAACACCACCCCTGCACGACCCCCTACATTTCCCAAAAAACACTGCATTGCCCTAAACCCTGAAACACCAGCCCCAGCACGACCCCCTACACTGCCCGAACACCACTGCACTAAACCCTTAAACACCACCCCCTGCATGACCCCTACACTGCCCGACCACCACTGCACTGCCCTAAACCCTAAAACACCAACCCCTTGCACAACCACCTACACTGCCTGAACACCACTGCACTGCCCTAAACCCTGAAGCACCACCCCCAACAAGACCCCCTACACTGCCCAAACACCACTGCAGTGCCCTAAACCATGAAACACCACCCCAGCAAGACCCTCTACGCTGCTCGGACACCACTGCCCTAAACCCTGAAACACCAGCCACTGCACGATGCCCTATACCACCCGAACACCACTGCACTGCCTTTTTTTTTTTCACTAACCGAAGCCGGAATTACGGCTCTCTGCACGTCGAACACAAGGACCTATCATAGTCGTTGTACTTTGGAAATATCACCATTTTTGTGAATAATGTTTTATGAGGTATCCTCAATTTGAATACATCTTACGCACTCGAATAGGAGTGAACCAAACCAAGGAGTGATCCAGTACTAAAGGATCACATTCAGATTCTTCATGCCAATCTGTGCCTACTTTGCATATCAATACCAGCTCAAATATTACATAAGCCTTGATAAAGTTACTCACAGTAACGAAACACGTGTCGGCTGTTTTGGGAGAAAAAACAACTTCATTATTTGGATTTCTACATCTGATTATGACTTTGTCTCAGCAGGAACAGAGAATAGACTATGTTTATAGGATTCTGAAATGCTTTGTATGGACTTGGTTTGTAATCTTACACTTTGTACTTTTAAGCATATCACACTAAATTCTCATGGTACATATGAGATTACAATTTGCAAAAAATAATTGCTGTATGATGTTCTTTCTTCTGATGAACATTTAATACTCTGTGGCTTTACTTTGGTGAGATAATAATACCAATCATTGTCATAGTGCTCTTATTTAGCAACTGTTGAATGGTTTTAGACAAATCTGTAATATACTTTTTCCACTGTCATCATAACTTCAGAGTGCCGGGGTATACCTATATGCTAAAACGTGTTAGAACAGACTTTCTCCTTGTAGGAGAAATTTCTGTTCATTTGACATTTCTGGTAGTGGGATGTCTGTTTACCCTGAGAGGCACCACAAACTAACATAATATTGTACATTTCCTATTATCGGATTTGGATGTGCGACTGTTAAAACCATCACTACCATTCCAGAGTTTTGTAAACACCACTGCACTGCCCTAAACTCTGAAAAACCACCCCCAGCACGACCCCCTGCAATGCTCTAACACCATTGCTCTGTCCTAAATTCTAAAACACCAGCCCTGCACATCCACCTACACTGCCCAAACACAACTGCACTGTCCTAAACCCTAAAACACCAACCCCAGCAAGACCCCCTACACTGCCCGAACACCACTGCCCTAAACTCTGAAACACCACCCCCAGCAAAACCCCAACACTGCCCGAACACCACAGCACTGCCCTAAACCCTGAAACATCGCCCCCTGCACCACCCCCAACAGTGCCCAAACACCACATCACTGCCCTAATCCCTGAAGCACTACCCCATACATGACCCCCTTCACTGCCCTTACACCACTGCACTGCCCTAAACCCTGAAACGCCACCCCAGCACAACCCCCTACAATGCTCGAACACCACTGCTCTGCCCTAAACTCTAAAACACCAACCCCCACACATCCCCCTACACTGCCCAAACACCACTGCACTGCCGTAAACCCTGAAACACCAGCCCCAGCACGACTCCCTACACTGCCCGAACACCACTGCACTGCCCTAAACCCTGAAATACCAGCCCCAGAATGACCCCCACACTGTGCAAACAGCACTGCACTGCCCTAAACCCTGAAACACCACCCCAGCACGATCCCCAACACTGCCCGAACACCACAGCACTGCCCTAAACCCTAAAACATCGCCCCCTGCACCACCCCCAACAGTGCCCAAACACCACATCACTGCCCTTATCCCTGAAGCACTACCCCATACACGACCCCCTTCACTGCCCTTACACCACTGCACTGCCCTAAACCCTGAAACACCACCCCAGCACAACCCCCTACAATGCTCGAACACCACTGCTCTGCCCTAAACTCTAAAACACCAACCCCCACACATCCCCCTACACTGCCCAAACACCACTGCACTGCCGTAAACCCTGAAACACCAGCCCCGGCACAACTCCCTACACTGCCCGAACACCACTGCACTGCCCTAAACCCTGAAATACCAGCCCCAGAATGACCCCCACACTGCGCAAACAGTACTGCACTGCCCTAAACCCTGAAACACCACCCCAGCACGATCCCCTACACTGCCCGAAAACCACTGCATTGCCCTAAACCCTGAAACACCAGCCCCAGCACGACCCCCTACACTGCCCGAACACCACTGCACTGCCCTAAACCCTGAAACACCAGCCGCAGCACAACCCCCCACTCTGCCCAAACACCACTACACTGCCCTAAACCCTAAAACACAACCCCCAGCAAGACGCCATACACTGCCCGAACACCACTGCACTGCCCTAAACCCTGAAACCCCACCCCCAGCACATCCCCTTACACTGCCCGAACACCACTGCACTGCCCTAAACCCTGAAACACCACCCCCAGCAAGACCCCCTACAATGCCCAAACACCACTGTACTGCCCTAAGCCCTGAAACACCACCCCAAGCAAGACCCCCTATACTGCCCGAACACCACTGCACTGCCATAAACCCTGAAACACCACCCCCAGCATGACCCCCTATACTGCCCGAACACCACTGCACTGCCCTAAACCCTGAAACACCACCCCATCAAGACCCCCTACACTGCCTGCACACCACTGCCCTAAACCATGAAACACCACACCAAGCAAGACCCCCTACACTGCCCGAATACCACGGCGCTAAACCCTGAAACACCACCCCCTGGAAGACCCCCTACACTGCCCGAACACCACTGCACTGCCCTAAACCCTGAAACACCACCCCATCAAGACCCCCTACACTGCCTGAACACCACTGCCCTAAACCATGAAACACCACCCCAAGCAAGACCCCCTACACTGCCCGAATACCATGGTGCTAAACCCTGAAACACCACCCCCTGGAAGACCACCTACACTCCCCGAACACCACTGCACTGCCCTAAACCCTGAAACACCACCCCCAGCAAGACTGCCTAAACTGCCCGAACACCACTGCACCCATGCCTTAAACCCTAAAACAGCACCCCAGCCTGACCCCCTATACTGCCCGAACACCACTGCCCTAAACCCTGAAGCACCACACCCAGCAAGAGCCCCAACACTGCCTGAACACCACTGCACTGCCCTAAACGATGAAGCACCATCCCCTGCATGACCCCCTACACTGCCCGAATACCACTGCACTGCCGTAAACCCTGTAACTCCAGCCCCAGCACAACCCCCTACACTGCACGAACACCACTTCATTGCCCTAAACACTGAAACACCAGCCCCAGCACGACCCCCCACGCTGCCCGAACTCCACTGCACTGCCCTAAACCCTGAAACACCACCCTCAGCACAATCCCCTAAACTGCCCGAACACCACTGCACTGCCCTTAACCATAAAACACCACCCCTGCACAACCCCCTACATTTCCCGAAAACCACTGCATTGCCTTAAACCCTGAAACACCAGCCCCAGCATGACCACCTACAATGCCTGAACACCACTGCATTGCCCTTAACCCTGAAACACCAGCCACAGCATGACCCCCCACACTGCTCAAACACCACTGCACTTCCCTAAACCCTGAAACACCACCCCCAGAATGACCCCCTACACTGCCCGAACACCACTGCACTTCACTAAACCCTGAAACACCACCCCCCTGTATGACACCCTACGCTGTCCGACCTCCAATGCACTGCACTAAACCCTAAATCACCAAACCCCTGCATGACCCCCTACACTGCCTGAACACCACTGCACTGCCCTAAACACTGAAACACCAACCCAGCAAGACCCCCTACACTGCTCAAAAACCACTGCACTGCCCTAAACCATGAATCACAACCCCAGCAAGACCCCCTACGCTACCCGGACACCACTGCCCTAAGCCCTGAAACACCAGCCACTGCACAACACCCTACACTGCCCGAACACCACTGCACTGCCCTAAACCCTGAAACACCAGCCCCAGCATGACCCCCTACACTGCCCGAACACCACTGCACTGTCCTAAACACTGAAACACCCCCCCCAGCACGACCCCCTACACTGCCCGAACACGATTGCAATGCCTTAAACCCTGAATCACCACCTGAGCAAGACCCCCT
The DNA here is from genome assembly GCF_964204655.1 of Triturus cristatus. Classification (NCBI taxonomy): domain Eukaryota; kingdom Metazoa; phylum Chordata; class Amphibia; order Caudata; family Salamandridae; genus Triturus; species Triturus cristatus. The sequence goes on from NC_140579.1 coordinate 721,185,667, forward strand.
ACACTGCACGAACACCACTGCCCTAAACCCTGAAACACCACCCCCTGGAAGACCCCCTACACTGCCTGAACACCACTGCACTGCCCTAAACCCTGAAACACCACCCCCAGCAAGACTGCCTAAACTGCCCGAACACCACTGCACCACTGCCCTAAACCCTTAAACAGCACCCCAGCATGACCCCCTACACTGCCCGAACACCACTGCACTGCCCTAAACCCTGAAACACCACCCCCAGCACTACTCCCTACACTGCCCGAACACCACTGCACTGCCCTAAACCCTGAAACACCACCCCCACAAGACCCCCTACACTGCCAGAACACCACTGCACTGCCGTAAACCCTGAAGCACGACCCCCTGCATGACCTCCTACACTGCCCGAACACCACTGCACTGCACTAAACCCTGAAACACTACCCCCTTCATAACCCCTACACTGCCCGAACACCATTGCACTGCCCTAAACCCTGAAACACCATCCCCAGCATGACCCCCTACACTGCCCGAACAACGCTACACTACCCTGAAACACCACCCCCAGCACGACCCCCTACACTGCCCAAACACCACTGCACTGTCCTAAACCTTGAAACACCACCGCAGCACGACGCCCTACACTGCCCGAACACCACTGCACTGCCCTAAACTCTGAAACACCAGCCCCTGCACAACCCACTACACTGCCCAAACACCACTGCACTGCCCTAAACCCTGAAACACCAACCCCAGCATGACCCCCTTCACTGCCCGAACATCACTGCACTGCCCTAAACCCTGAAACACCACCCCGTATGACCATCTACACTGCCCGAACACCACTGCACTGCCATAAACCCTGAAACACCAGCCGCAGCACGACCCCCCACACTGCCCAAACACCACTCTACTGCCCTAAACCCTGAAACACCACCCCCAGCTCGACCCCTACACTACCTGAACACCACTGCACTGCCGTAAACCCTGAAACACCACCCCCCTGCATGACCCCCTACACTTCCCGACCACCACTGCACTGCCCTAAACCCTAAAACACCAACCCCCTGTATGACCCCCTACACTGCCCGAACACCACTGCACTGCCCTAAACCCTGAAGCACCACCCCAGCAAGACCCCCTGCACCGCCCAAACACCACTGCACTGCCCTAACCCATGAAACTCCACCCCAGCACGACCCCCTACACTGCCCGAACACCACTGCACTGCCCTAAACACTGAAACACCACCCCCAGCAAGACCCCCTACACTGCTCAAAAACCACTGCACTGCCCTAAACCATGAATCACAACCCCAGCAAGACCCCCTACGCTGCCCGGACACCACTGCCCTAAGCCCTGAAACACCAGCCACTGCACAACACCCTACACTGCCCGAACACCACTGCACTGCCCTAAACCCTGAAACACCAGCCCCAGCATGACCCCCTACACTGCCCGAACACCACTGCACTGTCCTAAACACTGAAACACCACCCCCAGCACGACCCCCTACACTGCCTGAACACCACTGCACTACCCTAAACCCTGAAACACCACCCCCAGCAAGACCCCCTAATCTGCCTGAACACAACTGCCCTAAACCCTGAAACACCACCCCCAACAAGACCCCCTACACTACCCGAACACGACTGCACTGCTCTAAACCCTGAAACACCACCCCCAGCAAGACCCCAATACACTGACCGAACACTACTGCCCTAAACCCTGAAACACCATCCCCAGCAAGAACCCCAACACTGCCCGAACACCACTGCACTAACCCCTGAAACACCACTCCCTGCACAACCCCTACACTGCCTTAACAACACTGCACTGCCCTAAACCCTAAAACACCACCCCCAGCAAGACCTCCAACACTGCCCGAACACCACTGCACTGCCCTAAAGCCTGAAACACCAGGCCCTGCACGACCCTCTGCAATACCCAAACACCACTGCACTAAACCCTGAAACACCACCCCCCTGCTTGACCCCCTACACTGCCCGAACACCACTGCACTGCCCTAAACCTTGAAACACCACCCCCAGCACGACGCCCTACACTGCCCGAACACCACTGCACTGCCCTAAACTCTGAAACACCAGCCCCTGCACAACCACCTACACTGCCCAAACACCACTGCACTGCCCTAAACCCTGAAACACCAACCCCAGCATGACCCCCTACACTGCCCGAACATCACTGCACTGCCCTAAACCCTGAAACACCATCCCGTATGATCATCTACACTGCCCGAACACCACTGCACTGCCATAAACCCTGAAACACCAGCCGCAGCACGACCCCCCACACTGCCCAAACACCACTCTACTGCCCTAAACCCTGAAACACCACCCCCAGCTCGACCCCTACACTACCTGAACACCACTGCACTGCCGTAAACCCTGAAACACCACCCCCCTGCATGACCCCCTACACTTCCTGACCACCACTGCACTGCCCTAAACCCTAAAACACCAACCCCATGTATGACCCCCTACACTGCCCGAACACCACTGCACTGCCCTAAACCCTGAAGCACCACCCCAGCAAGACCCCCTGCACCGCCCAAACACCACTGCACTGCCCTAAACCATGAAACTCCACCCCAGCACAAACCCCTACATTGCCCGAACACCACAGCTCTGCCTTTAATCCTAAATCACTAGCCCCAGCAAGACCCACTACACTGCCAGAACACTACTGCACTGCCTAAACCCTGAAACACCACCCCCAGCACGACCCCCCACAATACGCGAACACCACTGCAGTGCCCTAATCCCTGAAACACCAGCCCCAGCATGACCCCCTACACTCCCCGAACACCACTGCACTAAACCCTGAAACACCAGCCCCAGCACGACCCCCTACACTCCCCAAACAACACTGCACTGCCCTAAACCCTGAACCACCACAAACACCACGACCGCCCACACTGCCCGAACACCACTGCACTGCCCTAAACCCTGAAACACCAGCCCCAGCACAACCCCCTACACTCCCCGAGCACCACTGCACTGCCCTAAACCCTGAAACACCACCCCCAGCAAGACCCCCTACACTGCCCGAACACCACTGCACTGCAATAAACCCTGAAACACCAGCCCCAGCACGACCCCCTACACTCCCCGAGCACCACTGCACTGCCCTAAACCCTGAAACACCACCCCCAGCAAGACCCCCTACACTGCCCGAACACCACTGCACTGCCCTAAACCCTGAAACACCACCCCCACAAGACCCCTTATACTGCCAGAACACCACTGCACTGCCCTAAACCCTGAAGCATGACCCCCTGCATGACCTCCTACACTGCCCGAACACCACTGCACTGCACTAAACCCTGAAACACTACCCCCTTCATAACCCCCTACACTGCCTGAACACCATTGCACTGCCCTAAACCCTGAAACACCACCCCCAGCAAGACCCCCTACACTGCCCGAACACCACTGCACTGCCCTAAACCCTGAAACACCACCCCCAGCAAGACCCCCTACACTGCCCGAACAACGCTACACTACCCTGAAACACCACCCCCAGCACGACCCCCTACACTGCCCGAACACCACTGCACTGTCCTAAACCTTGAAACACCACCCCCAGCATGACGCCCTACACGTCCCGAACACCACTGCACTGCCCTAAACTCTGAAACACCAGCCCCTGCACAACCCACTACACTGCCCAAACACCACTGCACTGCCCTAAACCCTGAAACACCAACCCCAGCACGACCCGCTTCACTGCCCGAACATCACTGCACTGCCCTAAACCCTGAAACACCACCCCGTATGACCATCTACACTGCCCTAACACCACTGCACTGCCATAAACCCTGAAACACCAGCCGCAGCACGACCCCCACACTGCCCAAACACCACTCTACTGCCCTAAACCCTGAAACACCACCCCCAGCTCGACCCCTACACTACCTGAACACCACTGCACTGCCGTAAACCCTGAAACACCACCCCCTGCATGACCCCCTACACTTCCCGACCACCACTGCACTGCCATAAACCCTGAAACACCAGCCGCAGCACGACCCCCCACACTGCCCAAACACCACTCTACTGCCCTAAACCCTGAAACACCACCCCCAGCTCGACCCCTACACTACCTGAACACCACTGCACTGCCGTAAACCCTGAAACACCACCCCCTGTATGACCCCCTACACTGCCAGAACACCTCTGCACTGCCCTAAACCCTGAAGCACCACCCCAGCAAGACCCCCTGCACCGCCCAAACACCACTGCACTGCCCTAAACCATGAAACTCCACCCCAGCACAACTCCCTACACTGCCCGAACACCACTGCACTGCCCTAAACACTGAAACACCACCCCCAGCAAGACCCCCTACACTGCTCAAAAACCACTGCACTGCCCTAAACCATGAATCACAACCCCAGCAAGACCCCCTACGCTGCCCGGACACCACTGCCCTAAGCCCTGAAACACCAGCCACAGCACAACACCCTACACTGCCCGAACACCACTGCACTGCCCTAAACCCTGAAACACCAGCCCCAGCATGACCCCCTACACTGCCCGAACACCACTGCACTGTCCTAAACACTGAAACACCACCCCCAGCATGACCCCCTACACTGCCTGAACACCATTGCAATGCCTTAAACCCTGAAACACCACCCGAGCAAGACCCCCTACACTGCACAATCACCACTGCCCTAAATCCTGAAACACCACCCCCAGCAAGACCCCCTACACTGCCTAAACACCACTGCACTACCCTAAACCCTGAAACACCACCCCCAGCAAGACCCCCTACTCTGCCTGAACACCACTGCCCTAAACCCTGAAACACCACCCCCAACAAGACCCCCTACACTACCCGAACACCACTGCACTGCTCTAAACCCTGAAACACCACCCCCAGCAAGACCCCAAAACACTGACCGAACACCACTGCCCTAAACCCTGAAACACCATCCCCGGCAAGAACCCCAACACTGCCCGAACACCACTGCACTGCACTAACCCCTGAAACACCACTCCCTGCACAACCCTCTACACTGCCTTAACAACACTGCACTGCCCTAAACCCTGAAACACCTCCCCCAGCAAGACCTCCAACACTGCCCGAACACCACTGCACTGCCCTAAAGCCTGAAACACCAGGCCCTTCACGACCCTTTACAATACCCAAACACCACTGCACTGCCCTAAACCTTGAAACACCACCCCCAGCACGACGCACTACACTGCCCGAACACCACTGCACTGCCCTAAACTCTGAAACACCAGCCCCTGCACAACCCCCTACACTGCCCAAACACCACTGCACTGCCCTAAACCCTGAAACACCAACCCCAGCACGACCCCCTACACTGCCCGAACATCACTGCACTGCCCTAAACCCTGAAACACCATCCCGTATGACCATCTACACTGCCCGAACACCACTGCACTGCCATAAACCCTGAAACACCAGCCGCAGCACGACCCCCCACACTGCCCAAACACCACTCTACTGCCCGAAACCCTGAAACACCACCCCCAGCTCGACCCCTACACTACCTGAACACCACTGCACTGCCGTAAACCCTGAAACACCACCCCCCTGCATGACCCCCTACACTTCCCGACCACCACTGCACTACCCTAAACCCTAAAACACCAACCCCCTGTATGACCCCCTACACTGCCCGAACACCACTGCACTGCCCTAAACCCTGAAGCACCACCCCAGCACGACCCCCTGCACCGCCCAAACACCACTGCACTGCCCTAAACCATGAAACTCCACCCCAGCACGAACCCCTACATTGCCCGAACACCACAGCTCTGCCTTTAATCCTAAATCACTAGCCCCAGCAAGACCCACTACACTGCCAGAACACTACTGCACTGCCCTAAACACTGAAACTCCATCCACAGCACGACCCCCTACACTGCCTGAACACCACTGCTCTACCCTATATCCTGAAACACCAGCCCTAGCAAGACCACCTACACTGCCCGAATACCACTGCACTGCCCTAAACCCTAAAACACCAGCCCCAGCACTACCCCTACACTGCCCGAACACCACTGCACTGCCCTCAACCCTGAAACATCAGCCCCAGCACGACCCCCTACACTGCCCGAACATCTCTGTTTTGCCCTAAACCCTAGCCCCAGCATAACCCCCTACAATGCCTGAACACCAATGCACTGACCTATACCCTGAAACACCAGCCCCAGCACAACCCCCTACACTGACAAACCACCACTGTACTGCCCTAAACCCTGAAACACCAGCGGCAGTATGAACCCCTACACTGCACAAACAACACTGCACTAAACCCTGAAACACCAGCCCCTGCACGACCCTCACACTGCCCAAACACCACTGTATTGCCATAAAACCTGAAACAAAACCCCCAGAAAGACCCCTTACACTGCCAGAACAACGCTACACTACCCTGAAACACCACCCCCAGCACGACCCCCTACACTGCCCGAACACCACTGCACTGTCCTAAACCTTGAAACACCACCCCCAGCACGACGCCCTACTCTGCCCGAACACCACTGTACTGCCCTAAACTCTGAAACACCAGCCCCTGCACAACCCACTACACTGCCCAAACACCACTGCACTGCCCTAAACCCTGAAACACCAACCCCAGCACGACCCCCTTCACTGCCCGAACACCACTGCATTGCCCTAAACCCTGAAACACCAGCCCCAGCACGACCCCCTACACTCCTCGAGCACCACTGCACTGCCCTAAACCCTGAAACACCACCCCCAGCAAGACCCCCTACACTGCCCGAACACCACTGCACTGCAATAAACCCTGAAACACCAGCCCCAGCACGACCCCCTACACTCCCCGAGCACCACTGCACTGCCCTAAACCCTGAAACACCACCCCCAGCAAGACCCTCTACACTGCCCGAACACCACTGCACTGCCCTAAACCCTGAAACACCACCCCCACAAGACCCCTTACACGGCCAGAACACCACTGCACTGCCCTAAACCCTGAAGCATGACCCCCTGCATGACCTCCTACACTGCCCGAACACCACTGCACTGCACTAAACCCTGAATCACTACCCCCTTCATAACCCCCTACACTGCCCGAACACCATTGCACTGCCCTAAACCCTGAAACACCATCCCCAGCATGACCCCCTACACTGCCCGAACAACGCTACACTACCCTGAAACACCACCCCCAGCACGACCCCCTACACTGCCCGAACACCACTGCACTGTCCTAAACCTTGAAACACCACCCCCAGCACGACGCCCTACACTGCCCGAACACCACTGCACTGCCCTAAACTCTGAAACACCAGCCCCTGCACAACCCACTACACTGCCCAAACACCACTGCACTGCCCTAAACCCTGAAACACCAACCCCAGCACGACCCCCTTCACTGCCCGAACATCACTGCACTGCCCTAAACCCTGAAACACCACCCCGTATGACCATCTACACTGCCCTAACACCACTGCACTGCCATAAACGCTGAAACACCAGCCGCAGCACGACCCCCCACACTGCCCTAACACCTCTCTACTGCCCTAAACCCTGAAACACCACCCCCAGCTCGACCCCTACACTACTTGAACACCACTGCACTGCCGTAAACCCTGAAACACCACCCCCCTGCATGACCCCCTACACTTCCTGACCACCACTGCACTGCCCTAAACCCTAAAACACGAACCCCCTGTATGACCCCCTACACTGCCCGAACACCTCTGCACTGCCCTAAACCCTGAAGCACCACCCCAGCAAGACCCCCTGCACCGCCCAAACACCACTGCACTGCCCTAAACCATGAAACTCCACCCCAGCACGACCCCCTACACTGCCCGAACACCACTGCACTGCCCTAAACCCTGAAACACCACCCCCACAAGACCCCTTACACTGCCAGAACACCACTGCACTGCCCTAAACCCTGAAGCATGACCCCCTGCATGACCTCCTACACTGCCCGAACACCACTGCACTGCACTAAACCCTGAAACGCTACCCCCTTCATAACCCCCTACACTGCCCGAACACCATTGCACTGCCCTCAACCCCGAAACACCATCCCCAGCATGACCCCCTACACTGCCCGAACAACGCTACACTACCCTGAAACACCACCCCCAGCACGACCCCCTACACTGCCCGAACACCACTGCACTGTCCTAAACCTTGAAACACCACCCCCAGCATGACGCCCTACACGTCCCGAACACCACTGCACTGCCCTAAACTCTGAAACACCAGCCCCTGCACAACCCACTACACTGCCCAAACACCACTGCACTGCCCTAAACCCTGAAACACCAACCCCAGCACGACCCCCTTCACTGCCCGAACATCACTGCACTGCCCTAAACCCTGAAACACCACCCTGTATGACCATCTACACTGCCCTAACACCACTGCACTGCCATAAACCCTGAAACACCAGCCGCAGCACGACCCCCCACACTGCCCAAACACCACTCTACTGCCCTAAACCCTGAAACACCACCCCCAGCTCGACCCCTACACTACCTGAACACCACTGCACTGCCGTAAACCCTGAAACACCACCCCCCTGCATGACCCCCTACACTTCCCGACCACCACTGCACTGCCCTAAACCCTAAAACACCAACCCGCTGTATGACCCCCTACACTGCCAGAACACCTCTGCACTGCCCTAAACCCTGAAGCACCACCCCAGCAAGACCCCCTGCACCGCCCAAACACCACTGCACTGCCCTAAACCATGAAACTCCACCCCAGCACAACCCCCTACACTGCCCGAACACCACTGCACTGCCCTAAACACTGAAACACCACCCCAGCAAGACCCCCTACACTGCTCAAAAACCACTGCACTGCCCTAAACCATGAATCACAACCCCAGCAAGACCCCCTACGCTGCCCGGACACCACTGCCCTAAGCCCTGAAACACCAGCCACAGCACAACACCCTACACTGCCCGAACACCACTGCACTGCCCTAAACCCTGAAACACCAGCCCCAGCATGACCCCCTACACTGCCCGAACACCACTGCACTGTCCTAAACACTGAAACACCACCCCCAGCATGACCCCCTACACTGCCTGAACACCATTGCAATGCCTTAAACCCTGAAACACCACCCGAGCAAGACCCCCTACACTGCACAATCACCACTGCCCTAAATCCTGAAACACCACCCCCAGCAAGACCCCCTACACTGCCTAAACACCACTGCACTACCCTAAACCCTGAAACACCACCCCAGCAAGACCCCCTACTCTGCCTGAACACACTGCCCTAAACCCTGAAAGACCACCCCAAACAAGACCCCCTACACTACCCGAACACCACTGCACTGCTCTAAACCCTGAAACACCACCCCCAGCAAGACCCCAAAACACTGACCGAACACCACTGCCCTAAACCCTGAAACACCATCCCCGGCAAGAACCCCAACACTGCCCGAACACCACTGCACTGCACTAACCCCTGAAACACCACTCCCTGCACAACCCTCTACACTGCCTTAACAACACTGCACTGCCCTAAACCCTGAAACACCTCCCCCAGCAAGACCTCCAACACTGCCCGAACACCACTGCACTGCCCTAAAGCCTGAAACACCAGGCCCTGCACGACCCTTTACAATACCCAAACACCACTGCACTGCCCTAAACCTTGAAACACCACCCCCAGCCCGACGCACTACACTGCCCGAACACCACTGCACTGCCCTAAACTCTGAAACACCAGCCCCTGCACAACCCCCTACACTGCCCAAACACCACTGCACTGCCCTAAACCCTGAAACACCAACCCCAGCACGACCCCCTACACTGCCCGAACATCACTGCACTGCCCTAAACCCTGAAACACCATCCCGTATGACAATCTACACTGCCCGAACACCACTGCACTGCCATAAACCCTGAAACACCAGCCGCAGCACAACCCCCCACACTGCCCAAACACCACTCTACTGCCCGAAACCCTGAAACACCACCCCCAGCTCGACCCCTACACTACCTGAACACCACTGCACTGCCGTAAACCCTGAAACACCTCCCCCCTGCATGACCCCCTACACTTCCCGACCACCACTGCACTACCCTAAACCCTAAAACACCAACCCCCTGTATGACCCCCTACACTGCCCGAACACCACTGCACTGCCCTAAACCCTGAAGCACCACCCCAGCACGACCCCCTGCACCGCCCAAACACCACTGCACTGCCCTAAACCATGAAACTCCACCCCAGCACGAACCCCTACATTGCCCGAACACCACAGCTCTGCCTTTAATCCTAAATCACTGGCCCCAGCAAGACCCACTACACTGCCAGAACACTACTGCACTGCCCTAAACACTGAAACTCCATCCACAGCACGACCCCCTACACTGCCTGAACACCACTGCTCTACCCTATATCCTGAAACACCAGCCCTAGCAAGACAACCTACACTGCCCGAATACCACTGCACTGCCCTAAACCCTAAAACACCAGCCCCAGCACTACCCCTACACTGCCCGAACACCACTGCACTGCCCTCAACCCTGAAACATCAGCCCCAGCACGACCCCCTACACTGCCCGAACATCTCTGCTTTGCCCTAAACCCTAGCCCCAGCATAACCCCCTACAATGCCTGAACACCAATGCACTGACCTATACCCTGAAACACCAGCCCCAGCACAACCCCCTACACTGACAAACCACCACTGTACTGCCCTAAACCCTGAAACACCAGCGGCAGTATGAACCCCTACACTGCACAAACAACACTGCACTGCCCTAAACCCTGAAACACCAGCCCCTGCACGACCCTCACACTGCCCAAACACCACTTTTTTGCCATAAAACCTGAAACAAAACCCCCAGAAAGACCCCTTACACTGCCAGAACAACGCTACACTACCCTGAAACACCACCCCCAGCACGACCCCCTACACTGCCCGAACACCACTGCACTGTCCTAAACCTTGAAACACCACCCCCAGCACGACGCCCTACTCTGCCCGAACACCACTGCACTGCCCTAAACCCTGAAACACCACCCCCAGCAAGACCCCCTACACTGCCCGAACACCACTGCACTGCAATAAACCCTGAAACACCAGCCCCAGCACGACCCCCTACACTCCCCGAGCACCACTGCACTGCCCTAAACCCTGAAACACCACCCCCAGCAAGACCCTCTACACTGCCCGAACACCACTGCACTGCCCTAAACCCTGAAACACCACCCCCACAAGACCCCTTACACGGCCAGAACACCACTGCACTGCCCTAAACCCTGAAGCATGACCCCCTGCATGACCTCCTACACTGCCCGAACACCACTGCACTGCACTAAACCCTGAATCACTACCCCCTTCATAACCCCCTACACTGCCCGAACACCATTGCACTGCCCTAAACCCCCTGAAACACCATCCCCAGCATGACCCCCTACACTGCCCGAACAACGCTACACTACCCTGAAACACCACCCCCAGCACGACCCCCTACACTGCCCGAACACCACTGCACTGTCCTAAACCTTGAAACACCACCCCCAGCACGACGCCCTACACTGCCCGAACACCACTGCACTGCCCTAAACTCTGAAACACCAGCCCCTGCACAACCCACTACACTGCCCAAACACCACTGCACTGCCCTAAACCCTGAAACACCAACCCCAGCACGACCCCCTTCACTGCCCGAACATCACTGCACTGCCCTAAACCCTGAAACACCACCCCGTATGACCATCTACACTGCCCTAACACCACTGCACTGCCATAAACCCTGAAACACCAGCCGCAGCACGACCCCCCACACTGCCCAAACACCACTCTACTGCCCTAAACCCTGAAACACCACCCCCAGCTCGACCCCTACACTACTTGAACACCACTGCACTGCCGTAAACCCTGAAACACCACCCCCCTGCATGACCCCCTACACTTCCCGACCACCACTGCACTGCCCTGAACCCTAAAACACCAACCCCCTGTATGACCCCCTACACTGCCCGAACACCTCTGCACTGCCCTAAACCCTGAAGCACCACCCCAGCAAGACCCCCTGCACCGCCCAAACACCACTGCACTGCCCTAAACCATGAAACTCCACCCCAGCACAACCCCCTACACTGCCCGAACACCACTGCACTGCCCTAAACACTGAAACACCACCCCCAGCAAGACCCCCTACACTGCTCAAAAACCACTGCACTGCCCTAAACCATGAATCACAACCCCAGCAAGACCCCCTATGCTGCCCGGACACCACTGCCCTAAGCCCTGAAACACCAGCCACTGCACAACACCCTACACTGCCCGAACACCACTGCACTGCCCTAAACCCTGAAACACCAGCCCCAGCATGACCCCCTACACTGCCTGAACACCACTGCACTGTCCTAAACACTGAAACACCACCCCCAGCATGACCCCCTACACTGCCCGAACACCATTGCAATGCCTTAAACCCTGAAACACCACCCGAGCAAGACCCCCTACACTGCACAATCACCACTGCCCTAAATCCTGAAACACCACCCCCAGCAAGACCCCCTACACTGCCTGAACACCACTGCACTACCCTAAACCCTGAAACACCACCCCCAGCAAGACCCCCTACTCTGCCTGAACACCACTGCCCTAAACCCTGAAACACCGCCCCCAACAAGACCCCCTACACTACCCGAACACCACTGCACTGCTCTAAACCCTGAAACACCACCCCCAGCAAGACACCAAAACACTGACCGAACACCACTGCCCTAAACCCTGAAACACCATCCCCGGCAAGAACCCCAACACTGCCTGAACACCACTGCACTGCACTAACCCCTGAAACACCACTCCCTGCACAACCCCCTACACTGCCTCAACAACACTGCACTGCCCTAAACCCTGAAACACCTCCCCCAGCAAGACCTCCAACACTGCCCGAACACCACTGCACTGCCCTAAAGCCTGAAACACCAGGCCCTGCACGACCCTTTACAATACCCAAACACCACTGCACTGCCCTAAACCTTGAAACACCACCCCCCTGCTTGACCCCCTACACTGCCCGAACACCACTGCACTGCCCTAAACCTTGAAACACCACCCCCAGCACGACGCACTACACTGCCCGAACACCACTGCACTGCCCTAAACTCTGAAACACCAGCCCCTGCATAACCCCCTACACTGCCCAAACACCACTGCACTGACCTAAACCCTGAAACACCAACCCCAGCACGACCCCCTACACTGCCCGAACATCACTGCAATGCCCTAAACCCTGAAACACCATCCCGTATGACCATCTACACTGCCCGAACACCACTGCACTGCCATAAACCCTGAAACACTAGCTGCAGCACGACCCCCACACTGCCCAAACACCACTCTACTGCCCTAAACCCTGAAACACCACCCCCAGCTCGACCCCTACACTACCTGAACACCACTGCACTGCCGTAAACCCTGAAACACCACCCCCTGCATGACCCCCTACACTTCCCGACCACCACTGCACTACCCTAAACCCTAAAACACCAACCCCCTGTATGACCCCCTACACTGCCCGAACACCACTGCACTGCCCTAAACCCTGAAGCACCACCCCAGCAAGACCCCCTGCACCGCCCAATCACCACTGCACTGCCCTAAACCATGAAACTCCACCCCAGCACGAACCCCTACATTGCCCGAACACCACAGCTCTGCCTTTAATCCTAAATCACTAGCCCCAGCAAGACCCACTACACTGCCAGAACACTACTGCATTGCCCTAAACACTGAAACTCCATCCACAGCACGACCCCCTACACTGCCCGAACACCACTGCTCTACCCTATATCCTGAAACACCAGCCCTAGCAAGACCACCTACACTGCCCGAATACCACTGCACTGCCCTAAACCCTAAAACACCAGCCCCAGCACTACCCCTACACTGCCCGAACACCACTGCACTGCCCTAAACCCTGAAACACCAGCCCCAGCACGACCCCCTACACTGCCCGAACATCTCTGCTTTGCCCTAAACCCTAGCCCCAGCATAACCCCCTACAATGCCTGAACACCAATGCACTGACCTATACCCTGAAACACCAGCCCCAGCACAACCCCCTACACTGACAAACAACCACTGTACTGCCCTAAACCCTGAAACACCAGCGGCAGTATGAACCCCTACACTGCACAAACAACACTGCACTGCCCTAAACCCTGAAACACCAGCCCCTGCACGACCCCCACACTGCCCAAACACCACTGTATTGCCATAAAACCTGAAACAAAACCCCCAGAAAGACCCCTTACACTGCCAGAACAACGCTACACTACCCTGAAACACCACCCCCAGCACAGCCCCCTACACTGCCCGAACACCACTGCACTGTCCTAAACCTTGAAACACCACCCCAGCACGACGCACTACACTGCCCGAACACCACTGCACTGCCCTAAACTCTGAAACACCAGCCCCTGCACAACCCACTACACTGCCCAAACACCACTGCACTGCCCTAAACCCTGAAACACCAACCCCAGCACGACCCCCTTCACTGCCCGAACACCACTGCACTGCCCTAAACCCTGAAACACCAGCCCCAGCACGACCCCCTACACTCCCCGAGCACCACTGCACTGCCCTAAACCCTGAAACACCAGCCCCAGCAAGACCCCCTACACTGCCCGAACACCACTGCACTGCAATAAACCCTGAAACACCAGCCCCAGCACGACCCCCTACACTCCCCGAGCACCACTGCACTGCCCTAAACCCTGAAACACTACCCCCAGCAAGACCCCCTACACTGCCCGAACACCACTGCACTGCCCTAAACCCTGAAACACCACCCCCACAAGACCCCTTACACGGCCAGAACACCACTGCACTGCCCTAAACCCTGAAGCATGACCCCCTGCATGACCTCCTACACTACCCGAACACCACTGCACTGCACTAAACCCTGAAACACTACCCCCTTCATAACCCCCTACACTGCCCGAACACCATTGCACTGCCCTAAACCCTGAAACACCATCCCCAGCATGACCCCCTACACTGCCCGAACAACGCTACACTACCCTGAAACACCACCCCCAGCACGACCCCCTACACTGCCCGAACACCACTGCACTGTCCTAAACCTTGAAACACCACCCCCAGCACGACGCCCTACACTGCCCGAACACCACTGCACTGCCCTAAACTCTGAAACACCAGCCCCTGCACAACCCACTACACTGCCCAAACACCACTGCACTGCCCTAAACCCTGAAACACCAACCCCAGCATGACCCCCTTCACTGCCCGAACATCACTGCACTGCCCTAAACCCTGAAACACCACCCCGTATGACCATCTACACTGCCCTAACACCACTGCACTGCCATAAACCCTGAAACACCAGCCGCAGCACGGCCCCCCACACTGCCGAAACACCACTCTACTGCC
Source organism: Triturus cristatus (assembly GCF_964204655.1). Lineage (NCBI taxonomy): Eukaryota > Metazoa > Chordata > Amphibia > Caudata > Salamandridae > Triturus > Triturus cristatus. The sequence continues at coordinate 721,201,079 of NC_140579.1, forward strand.
CTAAACCCTGAAACACCACCCCCAGCTCGACCCCTACACTACCTGAACACCACTGCACTGCCGTAAACCCTGAAACACCACCCCCCTGCATGACCCCCTACACTTCCCGACCACCACTGCACTGCCCTGAACCCTAAAACACCAACCCCCTGTATGACCCCCTACACTGCCCGAACACCTCTGCACTGCCCTAAACCCTGAAGCACCACCCCAGCAAGACCCCCTGCACCGCCCAAACACCACTGCACTGCCCTAAACCATGAAACTCCACCCCAGCATAACCCCCTACACTGCCCGAACACCACTGCACTGCCCTAAACACTGAAACAGCACCCCCAGCAAGACCCCCTACACTGCTCAAAAACCACTGCACTGCCCTAAACCATGAATCACAACCCCAGCAAGACCCCCTACGCTGCCCGGACACCACTGCCCTCAGCCCTGAAACACCAGCCACTGCACAACACCCTACACTGCCCGAACACCACTGCACTGCCCTAAACCCTGAAACACCAGCCCCAGCATGACCCCCTACACTGCCCGAACACCACTGCACTGTCCTAAACACTGAAACACCACCCCCAGCATGACCCCCTACACTGCCCGAACACCATTGCAATGCCTTAAACCCTGAAACACCACCTGAGCAAGACCCCCTACACTGCACAATCACCACTGCCCTAAATCCGGAAACACCACCCCCAGCAAGACCCCCTACACTGCCTGAACACCACTGCACTACCCTAAACCCTGAAACACCACCCCCAGCAAGACCCCCTACTCTGCCTGAACACCACTGCCCTAAACCCTGAAACACCACCCCCAACAAGACCCCCTACACTACCCGAACACCACTGCACTGCTCTAAACCCTGAAACACCACCCCCAGCAAGAACCCAAAACACTGACCGAACACCACTGCCCTAAACCCTGAAACACCATCCCCGGCAAGAACCCCAACACTGCCCGAACACCACTGCACTGCACTAACCCCTGAAACACCACTCCCTGCACAACCCCCTACACTGCCTTAACAACACTGCACTGCCCTAAACCCTGAAACACCATCCCGTATGACCATCTACACTGCCCGAACACCACTGCACTGCCATAAACCCTGAAACACTAGCTGCAGCACGACCCCCACACTGCCCAAACACCACTCTACTGCCCGAAACCCTGAAACACCACCCCCAGCTCGACCCCTACACTACCTGAACACCACTGCACTGCCGTAAACCCTGAAACACCACCCCCCTGCATGACCCCCTACACTTCCCGACCACCACTGCACTACCCTAAACCATAAAACACCAACCCCCTGTATGACCCCCTACACTGCCCGAACACCACTGCACTGCCCTAAACCCTGAAGCACCACCCCAGCAAGACCCCCTGCACCGCCCAATCACCACTGCACTGCCCTAAACCATGAAACTCCACCCCAGCACGAACCCCTACATTGCCCGAACACCACAGCTCTGCCTTTAATCCTAAATCACTAGCCCCAGCAAGACCCACTACACTGCCAGAACACTACTGCATTGCCCTAAACACTGAAACTCCATCCACAGCACAACCCCCTACACTGCCCGAACACCACTGCTCTACCCTATATCCTGAAACACCAGCCCTAGCAAGACCACCTACACTGCCCGAATACCACTGCACTGCCCTAAACCCTAAAACAACAGCCCCAGCACTACCCCTACACTGCCCGAACACCACTGCACTGCCCTAAACCCTGAAACACCAGCCCCAGCACGACCCCCTACACTGCCCGAACATCTCTGCTTTGCCCTAAACCCTAGCCCCAGCATAACCCCCTACAATGCCTGAACACCAATGCACTGACCTATACCCTGAAACACCAGCCCCAGCACAACCCCCTACACTGACAAACAACCACTGTACTGCCCTAAACCCTGAAACACCAGCGGCAGTATGAACCCCTACACTGCACAAACAACACTGCACTGCCCTAAACCCTGAAACACCAGCCCCTGCACGACCCCCACACTGCCCAAACACCACTGTATTGCCATAAAACCTGAAACAAAACCACCAGAATGACCCCTTACACTGCCAGAACAACGCTACACTACCCTGAAACACCACCCCCAGCACAGCCCCCTACACTGCCCGAACACCACTGCACTGTCCTAAACCTTGAAACACCACCCCCAGCACGACGCCCTACACTGCCCGAACACACTGCACTGCCCTAAACTCTGAAACACCAGCCCCTGCACAACCCACTACACTGCCCAAACACCACTGCACTGCCCTAAACCCTGAAACACCAACCCCAGCACGACCCCCTTCACTGCCCGAACACCACTGCACTGCCCTAAACCCTGAAACACCAGCCCCAGCACGACCCCCTACACTCCCCGAGCACCACTGCACTGCCCTAAACCCTGAAACACCAGCCCCAGCAAGACCCCCTACACTGCCCGAACACCACTGCACTGCAATAAACCCTGAAACACCAGCCCCAGCACGACCCCCTACACTCCCCGAGCACCACTGCACTGCCCTAAACCCTGAAACACTACCCCCAGCAAGACCCCCTACACTGTCCGAACACCACTGCACTGCCCTAAACCCTGAAACACCACCCCCACAAGACCCCTTACACGGCCAGAACACCACTGCACTGCCCTAAACCCTGAAGCATGACCCCCTGCATGACCTCCTACACTGCCCGAACACCACTGCACTGCACTAAACCCTGAAACACTACCCCCTTCATAACCCCCTACACTGCCCGAACACCATTGCACTGCCCTAAACCCTGAAACACCATCCCCAGCATGACCCCCTACACTGCCCGAACAATGCTACACTACCCTGAAACACCACCCCCAGCAGGACCCCCTACACTGCCCGAACACCACTGCACTGTCCTAAACCTTGAAACACCACCCCCAGCACGACGCCCTACACTGCCCGAACACCACTGCACTGCCCTAAACTCTGAAACACCAGCCCCTGCACAACCCACTACACTGCCCAAACACCACTGCACTGCCCTAAACCCTGAAACACTAACCCCAGCATGACCCCCTTCACTGCCCGAACATCACTGCACTGCCCTAAACCCTGAAACACCACCCCGTATGACCATCTACACTGCCCTAACACCACTGCACTGCCATAAACCCTGAAACACCAGCCGCAGCACGGCCCCCCACACTGCCGAAACACCACTCTACTGCCCTAAACCCTGAAACACCACCCCCAGCTCGACCCCTACACTACCTGAACACCACTGCACTGCCGTAAACCCTGAAACACCACCCCCCTGCATGACCCCCTACACTTCCCGACCACCACTGCACTGCCCTAAACCCTAAAACACCAACCCCCTGTATGACCCCCTACACTGCCCGAACACCTCTGCACTGCCCTAAACCCTAAAGCACCACCCCAGCAAGACCCCCTGCACCGCCCAAACACCACTGCACTGCCCTAAACCATGAAACTCCACCCCAGCACAACCCCCTACACTGCCCGAACACCACTGCACTGCCCTAAACACTGAAACAGCACCCCCAGCAAGACCCCCTACACTGCTCAAAAACCACTGCACTGCCCTAAACCATGAATCACAACCCCAGCAAGACCCCCTACGCTGCCCGGACACCACTGCCCTCAGCCCTGAAACACCAGCCACTGCACAACACCCTACACTGCCCGAACACCACTGCACTGCCCTAAACCCTGAAACACCAGCCCCAGCATGACCCCCTACACTGCCCGAACACCACTGCACTGTCCTAAACACTGAAACACCACCCCCAGCATGACCCCCTACACTGCCCGAACACCATTGCAATGCCTTAAACCCTGAAACACCACCTGAGCAAGACCCCCTACACTGCACAATCACCACTGCCCTAAATCCTGAAACACCACCCCCAGCAAGACCCCCTACACTGCCTGAACACCACTGCACTACCCTAAACCCTGAAACACCACCCCCAGCAAGACCCCCTACTCTGCCTGAACACCACTGCCCTAAACCCTGAAACACCACCCCCAACAAGACCCCCTACACTACCCGAACACCACTGCACTGCTCTAAACCCTGAAACACCACCCCCAGCAAGACCCCAAAACACTGACCGAACACCACTGCCCTAAACCCTGAAACACCATCCCCGGCAAGAACCCCAACACTGCCCGAACACCACTGCACTGCACTAACCCCTGAAACACCACTCCCTGCACAACCCCCTACACTGCCTTAACAACACTGCACTGCCCTAAACCCTGAAACACCATCCCGTATGACCATCTACACTGCCCGAACACCACTGCACTGCCATAAACCCTGAAACACTAGCTGCAGCACGACCCCCACACTGCCCAAACACCACTCTACTGCCCGAAACCCTGAAACACCACCCCCAGCTCGACCCCTACACTACCTGAACACCACTGCACTGCCGTAAACCCTGAAACACCACCCCCCTGCATGACCCCCTACACTTCCCGACCACCACTGCACTACCCTAAACCCTAAAACACCAACCCCCTGTATGACCCCCTACACTGCCCGAACACCACTGCACTGCCCTAATCCCTGAAGCACCACCCCAGCAAGACCCCCTGCACCGCCCAATCACCACTGCACTGCCCTAAACCATGAAACTCCACCCCAGCACGAACCCCTACATTGCCCGAACACCACAGCTCTGCCTTTAATCCTAAATCACTAGCCCCAGCAAGACCCACTACACTGCCAGAACACTACTGCATTGCCCTAAACACTGAAACTCCATCCACAGCACGACCCCCTACACTGCCCGAACACCACTGCTCTACCCTATATCCTGAAACACCAGCCCTAGCAAGACCACCTACACTGCCCGAATACCACTACACTGCCCTAAACCCTAAAACACCAGCCCCAGCACTACCCCTACACTGCCCGAACACCACTGCACTGCCCTATACCCTGAAACACCAGCCCCAGCACGACCCCCTACACTGCCCGAACATCTCTGCTTTGCCCTAAACCCTAGCCCCAGCATAACCCCCTACAATGCCTGAACACCAATGCACTGACCTATACCCTGAAACACCAGCCCCAGCACAACCCCCTACACTGACAAACAACCACTGTACTGCCCTAAACCCTGAAACACCAGCGGCAGTATGAACCCCTACACTGCACAAACAACACTGCACTGCCCTAAACCCTGAAACACCAGCCCCTGCACGACCCCCACACTGCCCAAACACCACTGTATTGCCATAAAACCTGAAACAAAACCCCCAGAAAGACCCCTTCCACTGCCAGAACAACGCTACACTACCCTGAAACACCACCCCCAGCACAGCCCCCTACACTGCCCGAACACCACTGCACTGTCCTAAACCTTGAAACACCACCCCCAGCACGACGCCCTACACTGCCCGAACACCACTGCACTGCCCTAAACTCTGAAACACCAGCCCCTGCACAACCCACTACACTGCCCAAACACCACTGCACTGCCCTAAACCCTGAAACACCAACCCCAGCACGACCCCCTTCACTGCCCGAACACCACTGCACTGCCCTAAACCCTGAAACACCAGCCCCAGCACGACCCCCTACACTCCCCGAGCACCACTGCACTGCCCTAAACCCTGAAACACCAGCCCCAGCAAGACCCCCTACACTGCCCGAACACCACTGCACTGCAATAAACCCTGAAACACCAGCCCCAGCATGACCCCCTACACTCCCCGAGCACCACTGCACTGCCCTAAACCCTAATACACTACCCCCAGCAAGACCCCCTACACTGCCCGAACACCACTGCACTGCCCTAAACCCTGAAACACCACCCCCACAAGACCCCTTACACGGCCAGAACACCACTGCACTGCCCTAAACCCTGAAGCATGACCCCCTGCATGACCTCCTACACTGCCCGAACACCACTGCACTGCACTAAACCCTGCAACACTACCCCCTTCATAACCCCCTACACTGCCCGAACACCATTGCACTGCCCTAAACCCTGAAACACCATCCCCAGCATGACCCCCTACACTGCCCGAACAACGCTACACTACCCTGAAACACCACCCCCAGCACGACCCCCTACACTGCCCGAACACCACTGCACTGTCCTAAACCTTGAAACACCACCCCCAGCACGACGCCCTACACTGCCCGAACACCACTGCACTGCCCTAAACTCTGAAACACCAGCCCCTGCACAACCCACTACACTGCCCAAACACCACTGCACTGCCCTAAACCCTGAAACACCAACCCCAGCATGACCCCCTTCACTGCCCGAACATCACTGCACTGCCCTAAACCCTGAAACACCACCCCGTATGACCATCTACACTGCCCTAACACCACTGCACTGCCATAAACCCTGAAACACCAGCCGCAGCACGGCCCCCCACACTGCCGAAACACCACTCTACTGCCCTAAACCCTGAAACACCACCCCCAGCTCGACCCCTACACTACCTGAACACCACTGCACTGCCGTAAACCCTGAAACACCACCCCCCTGCATGACCCCCTACACTTCCCGACCACCACTGCACTGCCCTAAACCCTAAAACACCAACCCCCTGTATGACCCCCTGCACTGCCCGAACACCTCTGCACTGCCCTAAACCCTGAAGCACCACCCCAGCAAGACCCCCTGCACCGCCCAAACACCACTGCACTGCCCTAAACCATGAAACTCCACCCCAGCACAACCCCCTACACTGCCCGAACACCACTGCACTGCCCTAAACACTGAAACAGCACCCCCAGCAAGACCCCCTACACTGCTCAAAAACCACTGCACTGCCCTAAACCATGAATCACAACCCCAGCAAGACCCCCTACGCTGCCCGGACACCACTGCCCTCAGCCCTGAAACACCAGCCACTGCACAACACCCTACACTGCCCGAACACCACTGCACTGCCCTAAACCCTGAAACACCAGCCCCAGCATGACCCCCTACATGGCCCGAACACCACTGCACTGTCCTAAACACTGAAACACCACCCCCAGCATGACCCCCTACACTGCCCGAACACCATTGCAATGCCTTAAACCCTGAAACACCACCTGAGCAAGACCCCCTACACTGCACAATCACCACTGCCCTAAATCCTGAAACACCACCCCCAGCAAGACCCCCTACACTGCCTGAACACCACTGCACTACCCTAAACCCTGAAACACCACCCCCAGCAAGACCCCCTACTCTGCCTGAACACCACTGCCCTAAACCCTGAAACACCACCCCCAACAAGACCCCCTACACTACCCGAACACCACTGCACTGCTCTAAACCCTGAAACACCACCCCCAGCAAGACCCCAAAACACTGACCGAACACCACTGCCCTAAACCCTGAAACACCATCCCCGGCAAGAACCCCAACACTGCCCGAACACCACTGCACTGCCCTAAACCCTGAAACACCTCCCCCAGCAAGACCTCCAACACTGCCCGAACACCACTGCACTGCCCTAAAGCCTGAAACACCAGGCCCTGCACGACCCTTTACAATACCCAAACACCACTGCACTGCCCTAAACCCTGAAACACCACCCTCCTGCTTGACCCCCTACACTGCCCGAACACCACTGCACTGCCCTAAACCTTGAAACACCACCCCCAGCACGACGCACTACACTGCCCGAACACCACTGCACTGCCCTAAACTCTGAAACACCAGCCCCTGCACAACCCCCTACACTGCCCAAACACCACTGCACTGCCCTAAACCCTGAAACACCAACCCCAGCACGACCCCCTACACTGCCCGAACATCACTGCACTGCCCTAAACCCTGAAACACCATCCCGTATGACCATCTACACTGCCCGAACACCACTGCACTGCCATAAACCCTGAAACACCAGCCGCAGCACGACCCCCCACACTGCCCAAACACCACTCTACTGCCCGAAACCCTGAAACACCACCCCCAGCTCGACCCCTACACTACCTGAACACCACTGCACTGCCGTAAACCCTGAAACACCACCCCCCTGCATGACCCCCTACACTTCCCGACCACCACTGCACTACCCTAAACCCTGAAGCACCACCCCAGCAAGACCCCCTGCACCGCCCAAACACCACTGCACTGCCCTAAACCATGAAACTCCACCCCAGCACGAACCCCTACATTGCCCGAACACCACAGCTCTACCTTTAATCCTAAATCACTAGCCCCAGCAAGACCCACTACACTGCCAGAACACTACTGCACTGCCCTAAACACTGAAACTCCATCCACAGCACGACCCCCTACACTGCCCGAACACCACTGCTCTACCCTATATCCTGAAACACCAGCCCTAGCAAGACCACCTACACTGCCCGAATACCACTGCACTGCCCTAAACCCTAAAACACCAGCCCCAGCACAACCCCCTACACTGCCCGAACATCTCTGCTTTGCCCTAAACCCTAGCCCCAGCATAACCCCCTACAATGCCTGAACACCAATGCACTGACCTATACCCTGAAACACCAGCCCCAGCACAACCCCCTACACTGACAAACCACCACTGTACTGCCCTAAACCCTGAAACACCAGCGGCAGTATGAACCCCTACACTGCACAAACAACACTGCACTGCCCTAAACCCAGAAACACCAGCCCCTGCACGACCCCCACACTGCCCAAACACCACTGTATTGCCATAAAACCTGAAACAAAACCCCCAGAAAGACCCCTTACACTGCCAGAACAACGCTACACTACCCTGAAACACCACCCCCAGCACCCCCTACACTCCCCGAACAACACTGTACTACCCTAAACCCTGAAACACCACCCCCTGTACAACCCCCAACACTACCCAAACACCACTGCACTGCCCTATACCCTGAAGCACCACCCCCTGCATGACCCCCCTACACTGCCCGAATACCACTGCACTGCCCTAATCCCTGAAACGCCACCCCCAGCACGACCCCCTCCACTGCCCGAACACCACTGCTCCGTCCTAAACCCTAAAACACCACCCCACACATTCCCCTTCACTGCCCGAGCCCCACTGCGCTGCACTAAACCCTGAAACACCTGCCCCAGCATGAACCCCTACGCTCCCCGAACACCACTGCACCGCCCTAAACCCTGAAACATCAGCCCCAGTACAATACCCTAAACTGCCCGAACACCAGTGCACTGCCCTAATCCGTGAAACACTAGCCCCAGCTCGACCCCCTGCACTGCCCGACAACCACTGTACTGCCCAAAACCCTGGAACACCACCCCCAGCACGACCCCCTACATTTCCCGAACACCACTGCACTGCCCTAAACCATGAAACACCGCCCCAGCATGACCACCTACACTACCTGAACACCACTGCACTGCCCTAAACCCTGAAACACCACCCCCACATTACCCCCTACACTGCCAGACCACCACTGCACTGCCCTAAAACCCTGCAGCACCACCCCCTGCATGACCTCCTACACTGCCCGAACACTACTGCACTGCACTAAACCCTGAAACACCACCCTCTTCATGACCCTCTACACTGCCCGAACCCCACTGCACTGCCCTAAACCCTGAAACACCACCCCCAGCACGACCCCCCACAATACCCGAACACCACTGCAGTGCCCTAATCCCTGAAACACCAGCCCCAGCATGACCCCCTACACTCCCCGAACACCACTGCACTGCCCTAAACCCTGAAACACCAGCCCCAGCACGACCCCCTACACTCCCCAAACAACACTGCACTGCCCTAAACCCTGAAACACCACCCACACCACGACCCCCTTCACTGCCCGAACACCACTGCACTGCCCTAAACCCTGAAACACCACCCCCACAAGACCCCCTACACTGCCAGAACACCACTGCACTGCCCTAAACCCTGAAGCACGACCCCCTGCATGACCTCCTACACTGCCCGAACACCACTGCACTGCCCTAAACCCTGAAACACCATCCCCAGCATGACCCCCTACACTGTCCGAACAACGCTACACTACCCTGAAACACCACCCCCAGCACGACCCCCTACACTGCCCGAACACCACTGCACTGCCCTAAACCTTGAAACACCACCCCCAGCACGGTGCCCTACACTGCCCGAACACCACTGCACTGCCCTAAACTCTGAAACACCAGCCCCTGCACAACCCACTACACTGCCCAAACACCACTGCACTGCCCTAAACCCTGAAACACCAACCCCAGCACGACCCCCTACACTACCCGAACATCACTGCACTGCCCTAAACCCTGAAACACCACCCCGTATGACCATCTACACTGCCCGAACACCACTGCACTGCCATAAACCCTGAAACACCAGCCGCAGCACGACCCCCCACACTGCCCAAACACCACTCTACTGCCCTAAACCCTGAAACACCACCCCCAGCTCGACCCCTACACTACCTGAACACCACTGCACTGCCGTAAACCCTGAAACACCACCCCCCTGCATGACCCCCTACACTTCCCGACCACCACTGCACTGCCCTAAACCCTAAAACACCAACCCCCAGCAAGACTCCCTACACTGCCCGAACACCACTGCACTGCCCTAAACCCTGAAACACCACCCCCACAAGACCCCCTACACTGCCCGAACACCACTGCACTGCCGTAAACCCTGAAGCACCACCCCAGCAAGACCCCCTGCACCGCCCAAACACCACTGCACTGCCCTAAACCATGAAACTCCACCCCAGCACGAACCCCTACATTGCCCGAACACCACAGCTCTGCCTTTAATCCTAAATCTCTAGCCCCAGCAAGACCCACTACACTGCCAGAACACTACTGCACTGCCCTAAACACTGAAACTCCATCCACAGCACGACCCCCTACACTGCCCGAACACCACTGCTCTACCCTATATCCTGAAACACCAGCCCTAGCAAGACCACCTACACTGCCCGAATACCACTGCACTGCCCTAAACCCTAAAACACAAACCCCAGCACTACCCCTACACTGCCCGAACACCACTGCACTGCCCAAAACCCTGAAACACCAGCCCCAGCACGACCCCCTACACTGCCCGAACATCTCTGCTTTGCCCTAAACCCTAGCCTCAGCATAACCCCCTACAATGCCTGAGCACCAATGCACTGACCTATACCCTGAAACTCCACCCCCAGCACGACCCTCTACACTGCCCGAACAACACTGCACTGCCCTAAACCCTGAAACACCACCCCCAGCACGACTCCCTACACTGCCCAAACACCACTGCACTGCGCTAGACCCTAAAACACTAGCCCCAGCATGACCCCCTACACTCCCCATACACCCCTGCACTGACCTAAACCCTGAAACACCAGCCCCAGCACAACCCCCTACACTGACAAAACACCACTGCACTGCCCTAAACCCTGAAACACCAGACGCAGCTCGACCCCCTACACTGCCCGAACACCACGGTACTGCCCTGAACCCTGAAACACCAGCGGCAGTATGAACCCCTACACTGCACAAACAACACTGCACTGCGCTAAACCCTGAAACACCAGCCCCTGCATGACCCCCACACTGCCCGAACACCACTGTATTGCCATAAAACCTGAAACAAAGCCCCCAGAAAGACCCCTTACACTGCCAGAACAACGCTACACTACCCTGAAACACTACCCCCAGCACCCCCCTACACTCCCCTATCAACACTGTACTACCCTAAACCCTGAAACACCACCCCCTGTACAACCCCCAACACTACCCAAACACCACTGCACTGCCCTATACCCTGAAGCACCACCCCCTGCACGACCCCCTACACTGCCCGAATACCACTGCACTGCCCTAATCCCTGAAACGCCACCCCCAGCACGACCCCCTCCACTGCCCGAACACCACTGCTCCGTCCTAAACCCTAAAACACCAACCCGCACATTCCCCTCCACTGCCCGAGCACCACTGCGCTGCACTAAACCCTGAAACACCTGCCCCAGCATGACCCCCTACACTCCCCGAACACCACTGCACTGACCTAAACCCTGAAACACCAGCCCCAGTACAATACCCTACACTGCCCGAACACCAGTGCACTGCCCTAAACCGTGAAACACTAGCCCCAGCTCGACCCCCTACACTGCCCGACAACCACTGTACTGCCCTAAACCCTGAAACACCACCCCCTGTACAACCCCCAACACTACCCAAACACCACTGCACTGCCCTATACCCTGAAGCACCACCCCCTGCACGACCCCCTACACTGCCCGAATACCACTGCACTGCCCTAATCCCTGAAACGCCACCCCCAGCATGACCCCCTCCACTGCCCGAACACCACTGCTCCGTCCTAAACCATAAAACACCACCCCGCACATTCCCCTTCACTGCCCGAGCACAACTGCGCTGCACTAAACCCTAAAACACCTGCCCCAGCATGACCCCCGACACTCCCCGAACACCACTGCACTGCCCTAAACCCTGAAACACCAGCCCCAGTACAATACCCTACACTGCCCGAACACCAGTGCACTGCCCTAAACCGTGAAACACTAGCCCCAGCTCGACCCCCTACACTGCCCGACAACCACTGTACTGCCCTAAACCCTTGAACACCACCCCCAGCATGACCCCCTACACTTCCCGAACACCACTGCACTGCCCTAAACCATGAAACACCGCCCCAGCATGACCACCTACACTACCTGAACACCACTGCACTGCCCTAAACCCTGAAACACCACCCCCACATTACCCCCTACACTGCCAGACCACCACTGCACTGCCCTAAAACCCTGAAGCACCACCCCCTGCATGACCTCCTAAACAGCCCGAACACTACTGCACTGCACTAAACCCTGAAACACCACCCTCTTCATGACCCCCTACACTGCCCGAACCCCACTGCACTGCCCTAAACCCTGAAACACCACCCCCAGCACGACCCTCCACAATACCCGAACACCACTGCAGTGCCCTAATCCCTGAAACACCAGCCCCAGCATGACCCCCTACACTCCCCGAACACCACTGCACTGCCCTAAACCCTGAAACACCAGCCCCAGCACGACCCCCTACACTCCCCAAACAACACTGCACTGCCCTAAACCCTGAAACACCACCCACACCACGACCTCCCACACTGCCCGAACACCACTGCACTGCCCTAAACCCTGAAACACCACCCACGGCAAGACCCCCTGCACTGCCCGAACACCACTGCACTGCAATAAACCCTGAAACACCAGCCCCAGCACGACCCCCTACACTCCCCGAACACTACTGCACTGCCCTAAACCCTGAAACACCACCCCCAGCAAGACCCCCTACACTGCCCGAACACCACTGCACTGCCCTAAACCCTGAAACACCACCCCCACAAGACCCCCTACACTGCCAGAACACCACTGCACTGCCCTAAACCCTGAAGCATGACCCCCTGCATGACCTCCTACACTGCCCGAACACCACTGCACTGCACTAAACCTTGAAACACTACCCCTTTCATAACCCCCTACAATGCCCGAACACCATTTCACTGCTCTAAACCCTGAAACACCATCCCCAGCATGACCCCCTACACTGCCCGAACAACGCTACACTACCCTGAAACACCACCCCCAGCACTACCCCCTACACTGCCCGAACAACACTGCACTGCCCTAAACCCTGAAACACCACCCCCAGCACGACCCCCCACAATGCCCGAACACCACTGCAGTGCCCTAATCCCTGAAACACCAGCCTCTGCATGACCCCCTACACTCCCTGAACACCACTGCACTGCCCTAAACCCTGAAACACCAGCCCCAGCACGACCCCCTACACTCCCCAAACACTGCACTGCCCTATACCCTGAAACACCACCCACAGCAAGACCCCCTACACTGCCCGAACACCACTGTACTGCAATAAACCCTGAAACACCACCCCAAGTACGAACCCCTACACTACCCAAACACCACTGCACTGCCCTAAACCCTGAAACACCACCCCAACACAACCCCCTACACTGCCCGTAAAGAACTGCACTGCCCTAAACCCTGAAACACCAGCCCCAGCACGACCCCCTACACTGCCCGAACACCACTGCACTGCCCTAAACCCTGAAACACCAGCCACAGCATGACCCCCTACACTCCCCAAACAACACTGCACTGCCCTAAACCCTGAAACACCACCCACAGCATGACACCCCACACTGCCCATACACCACTGCACTGCCCTAAACCCTGAAACACCACCCCCAGCAAGACCCACTACACTGCCCGTAAAGAACTGCACTGCCCTAAACCCTGAAACACCAGCCCCAGCACGACCCCCAACACTGCCCGAACACCACTGCAATGCCCTAAACCCTGAAACACCAGGCCCAGCATGACACCCCACACTTCCCGAACACCACTGCACTGCCCTAAACCCTGCAACACCACCCACAGCATGACCCCTACACTGCCAGAACACCACTGGACTGCAATAAACCCTGAAACACCACCCCCAGCATGACACCCCACACTGCCTGTACACCACTGCACTGCCCTAAACCCTGAAACACCACCCCCAGCAAGAACCCCTACACTGCCCGAACAACACTGCACTGCCCTAAACCCTGAAACGCCACCCCCAGCACGTCCCCCAACACTGCCTGAACACCACTGCCCTAAACCCTGAAACACCACCCCCAGCAAGACGCTCTACACTGCCCGAACACCACTGTACTACCCTAAACCCTGAAACATCACCCCCATCAAGACCCCCTACACGGCCCGAAAATCCCTGCCCCAAACCCTGAAACACCACCCCCAGCAAGACCCCCAACACTGCCCGAACACCACTGCACTGCACTAAACCCTGAAACACCACCCCCTGTACATCCCCAACACTACCCAAACACCACTGCACTGCCCTATACCCTGAAGCACCAGCCCCAGCATGACCCCCTACACTCCCCAAACAACACTGCACTGCCCTATACCCTGAAACACCACCCACAGCAAGACCCCCTACACTGCCCGAACACCACTGTACTGCAATAAACCCTGAAACACCACCCCGAGTACGAACCCCTAAACTACCCAAACACCACTGCACTGCCCTAAACCCTGAAATACCACTCCAGCACGACCCCCTACACTGCCCGTAAAGAACTGCACTGCCCTAAACCCTGAAACACCAGCCCCAGCACGACCCCCTACACTGCCCGAACACCACTGCACTGCCCTAAACCCTGAAACACCAGCCCCAGCATGACCCTCTACACTCCCCAAACAACACTGCACTGCCCTAAACCCTGAAACACCACCTACAGCACGACACCCCACACTGCCCGTACACCACTGCACTGCCCTAAACCCTGAAACACCACCCCCAGCAAGACCCCCTCCACTGCCCGAGCACCACTGCGCTGCACTAAACCCTGAAACACCTGCCCCAGCATGACCCCCTACACTCCCCGAACACCACTGCACTGCCCTAAACCCTGAAACACCAGCCCCAGTACAATACCCTACACTGACCGAACACCAGTGCACTGCCCTAAACTGTGAAACAGTAGCCCCAGCTCGACACCCTACAGTGCCCGAAAACCACTGTACTGCCCTAAACCCTGGAACACCACCCCCAGCACGACCCCCTACACTTCCCGAACACCACTGCACTGCCCTAAACCATGAAACACCACCCCCAGCAAGACCCCCTACACTGCCCGAACACCACTGCACTGCCCTAAACCCTGAAACACCACCCCCACAAGACCCCCTACACTGCCAGAACACCACTGCACTGCCCTAAACCCTGAAGCACGACCCCCTGCATGACCTCCTACACTGCCCGAACACCATTGCACTGCCCTAAACCCTGAAACACCACCCCCAGCACGACCCCCTACACTGCCCAAACAACACTGCACTGCCCTAAACCCTGAAACACCACCCCCAGCACGACCCCCCACAATGCCTGAACACCACTGCAGTGCCCTAATCCCTGAAACACCAGCCTCTGCATGACCCCCTACACTCCCCGAACACCACTGCACTGCCCTAAACCCTGAAACACCAGCCCCAGCACGACCCCCTACACTCCCCAAACAACACTGCACTGCCCTATACCCTGAAACACCACCCACAGCAAGCCTCCCTACACTGCCTGAACACCACTGTACTGCAATAAACCCTGAAACACCACCCCGAGTACGAACCCCTACACTA
Source organism: Triturus cristatus (assembly GCF_964204655.1). Classification (NCBI taxonomy): domain Eukaryota; kingdom Metazoa; phylum Chordata; class Amphibia; order Caudata; family Salamandridae; genus Triturus; species Triturus cristatus. The sequence continues at coordinate 721,217,223 of NC_140579.1, forward strand.
CCCAAACACCACTGCACTGCCCTAAACCCTGAAACACCACCCCAACACGACCCCCTACACTGTCCGTAAAGAACTGCACTGCCCTAAACCCTGAAACACCAGCCCCAGCAAGACCCCCTACACTGCCCGTAAAGAACGGCACTGCCCTAAAACCTGAAACACCAGCCCCAGCACGACCCCCTACACTGCCCGAACACCACTGCAATGCCCTAAACCCTGAAACACCAGGCCCAGCATGACACCCCACACTTCCTGAACACCACTGCACTGCCCTAAACCCTGCAACACCACCCACAGCATGACCCCTACACTGCCAGAACACCACTGCACTGCAATAAACCCTGAAACACCACCCCAGCACGTCCCCCAACACTGCCTGAACACCACTGCCCTAAACCCTGAAACACCACCCCCAGCAAGACGCCCTACACTGCCCGAACACCACTGTACTACCCTAAACCCTGAAACATCACCCCCAGCAAGACCCCCTACACTGCCCGAAAATCACTGCCCCAAACCCTGAAACACGACCCTCAGCAAGACCCCCAACACTGCCCGAACACCACTGCACTGCCCTAAACCCTGAAACATCACCCCCTGTACATCCCCAACACTACCCAAACACCACTGCACTGCCCTATACCCTGAAGCACCAGCCTCTGCATGACCCCCTACACTCCCCTCACACCACTGCACTGCCCTAAACCCTCAAATACCAGCCCCAGCACGAACCCCTACACTCCCCAAACAACACTGCACTGCCCTATACCCTGAAACAACACCCACAGCAAGACCCCCTACACTGCCCGAACACCACTGTACTGCAATAAACCCTGAAACACCACCCCGAGTACGAACCCCTACACTACCCAAACACCACTGCACTGCCCTAAACCCTGAAACACCACCCCAACACGACCCCCTACACTGCCCGTAAAGAACTGCACTGCCCTAAACCCTGAAACACCAGCCCCAGCACGACCCCCTACACTGCCCGAACACCACTGCACTGCCCTAAACACTGAAACACCAGCCCCAGCATGACCCCCTACACTCCCCAAACAACACTGCACTGCCCTAAACCCTGAAACACCACCCACATCACAACACCCCACACTGCCCGTACACCACTGCACTGCCCTAAACCCTGAAACACCACCCCCAGCAAGACCCCCTTCACTGCCCGAAAACCACTGCGCTGCACTAAACCCTGAAACACCTGCCCCAGCATGACCCCCTACACTCCCCGAACACCACTGCACTGCCCTAAACCTGAAACAGCAGCCCCAGTACAATACCCTACACTGACCGAACACCAGTGCACTGCCCTAAACTGTGAAACACTAGCCCCAGCTCGACACCCTACAGTGCCCGACAACCACTGTACTGCCCTAAACCCTGGAACACCACCCCCAGCACAACCCCCTACACTTCCCGAACACCACTGCACTGCCCTAAACCATGAAACACCACCCCCAGCATGACCACCTACACTACCTGAACACCACTGCACTGCCCTAAACCCTGAAACACCACCCCCAGCACAACCCCCCACACAGCCCGAACACCACTGCACTGCCCTAAACTCTGAAACACCACCCCCACATTACCCCCTACACTGCCCGAACACCACTGCAGTGCCCTAATCCCTGAAACACCAGCCTCTGCATGACCCCCTACACTCCCGGAACACCACTGCACTGCCCTAAACCCTGAAACACCAGCCCCAGCACGACCCCCTACACTCCCCAAACACTGCACTGCCCTATACCCTGAAACACCACCCACAGCAAGACCCCCTACACTGCCCGAAAACCACTGTACTGCAATAAACCCTGAAACACCACCCCAAGTACGAACCCCTACACTACCCAAACACCACTGCACTGCCCTAAACCCTGAAACACCACTCCAACACAACCCCCTACACTGTCCGTAAAGAACTGCACTGCCCTAAACCCTGAAACACCAGCCCCAGCATGACCCCCTACACTCCCCAAACAACACTGCACTGCCCTAAACCCTGAAACACCACCCACAGCACGACACCCCACACTGCCCGTACACAACTGCACTGCCCTAAACCCTGAAACACCACCCCCAGCAAGACCCCCTACACTGCCCGTAAAGAACTGCACTGCCCTAAACCCTGAAACACCAGCCCCAGCACGACCCCCTACACTGCACGAACACCACTGCAATGCCCTAAACCCTGAAACACCAGGACCAGCATGACACCCCACACTTCCCGAACACCACTGCACTGCCCTAAACCCTGCAACACCACCCACAGCATGACCCCTACACTGCCAGAACACCACTGGACTGCAATAAACCCTGAAACACCACCCCCAGCACGACACCCCACACTGCCCGTACACCACTGCACTGCCCTAAACCCTGAAACACCACCCCCAGCAAGAACCCCCACACTGCCCGAACAACACTGCACTGCCCTAAACCCTGAAACACTACCCCTAGCACGTCCCCCAACACTGCCTGAACACCACTGCCCTAAACCCTGAAACACCACCCCCAGCAAGACGCCCTACACTGCCCGAACACCACTGTACTACCCTAAACCCTGAAACATCACCCCCAGCAAGACCCCCTACACTGCCCGAAAATCCCTGCCCCAAACCCTGAAACACCACCCCCAGCAAGACCCCCAACACTGCCCGAACACCACTGCACTGCCCTAAACCCTGAAACACCACCCCCTGTACATCCCCAACACTACCCAAACACCACTGCACTGCCCTATACCCTGAAGCACTAGCCCCAGCACGACCCCCTACACTCCCCAAACAACACTGCACTGCCCTATACCCTGAAACACCACCCACAGCAAGACCCCCTACACTGCCCGAACACCACTGTACTGCAATAAACCCTGAAACACCACCCCGAGTACGAACCCCTACACTACCCAAACACCACTGCACTGCCCTAAACCCTGAAACACCACCCCAACACGACCCCCTACACTGCCCGTAAAGAACTGCACTGCCCTAAACCCTGAAACACCAGCCCCAGCATGACCCCCTACACTGCCCGAACACCACTGCACTGCCCTAAACCCTGAAACACCAGCCCCAGCATGACCCCCTACACTCCCCAAACAACACTGCACTGCCCTAAACCCTGAAACACCACCCACAGCACGACACCCCACACTGCCCGTACACCACTGCACTGCCCTAAACCCTGAAACACCACCCCCAGCAAGACCCCCTACACTGCCCGAACAACACTGCACTGCCCTAAACCCTGAAAAACCACCCCCTGCATGACCTCCTACACTGCCCGAAAACTACTGCACTGCACTAAACCCTGAAACACCACCCTCTTCATGACCCCCTACACTGCCCGTACACCACTGCACTGCCCTAAACCCTGAAACACCAACCCCAGCACGACCCCCTACACTGCCCGAACACCACTGCACTTCCCTAAACCCTGAAACACCATCCCCATCATGACCCCCTACACTGCGTGAACAATGCTACACTACCCTGAAACACCACCCCAGCATGACCCCCTACACTGCCCGAACAACACTGCACTGCCCTAATCCCTGAAACTCCAGCCCCAGCATGACCCCCTACACTCCCCGAACACCACTGCACTGCCCTAAACCTTGAAACACCAGCCCCAGCATGACCCCCTACACTCCCCAAAGAGCACTGCACTGCCCTAAACCCTGAAACACCACCCACAGCACGACCCCCCACACTGCCCGAACACCACTGCACTGCCCTAATCCCTGAAACACCAGCCCCAGCACAACCCCCTACACTCCCCGATCACCATTGCACTGCCCTAAACCCTATAACACCAGCCCCAGCAGGACTCCCTATACCCCCCAAACAGCACTGCACTGCCCTAAACCCTGAAACACCACCCACAGCACAACCCTCCACACTGCCCAAACACCAATGCACTGCAATAAACCCTGAAACACCACCCCCAGCATGACACCCCACACTGCCCGTACACCACTGCACTACCCTAAACCCTGAAACACCACCCCCAGCAAGACCCCCTGCACTGCCCGAACACCACTGAACTGCCCTAAACCCTGAAACACCACCCCTGCACAAACCCCAACACTGCCAGAATACCATGTACTGCCCTATACCCTGAAGCATCACCACCTGCATGACCCCCTACACTGCCCGAATACCACTGCACTGCCCTAAACCCTGAAATGTCACCCTTGCACTACCCCTCCTCTGCCCGAACACCACTGCTCTGTCCTAAACCCTAAAACACCACCCCCGCACATTCCCAAACACTGCCCGAACACCACTGCACTGCACTAAACCCTGAAACACCTGCCCCAGCATGACCCCCTACACCCTCCGAACACCACTGCACTGCCCTAAACCCTGAAACACCAACCTCAGTATGATCCCCTACACTGCCCGAACACCAGTGCACTGCCCTAAACCCTGAAACACTAGCCCCAGCTCGACCCTCTACACTGCTCGACAACCACTGCACTGCCCTAAACCCTGAAACACCACCCTCAGCACGACCCCCTACTGTTCCTGAACACCACTGCACTGCCCTAAACCTTGAAACCCCACCCCTAGCACGACCCCCTACACTGCCCGAACACCACTGCACTGCCCTAAACCCTGAAACACCACCCCCAGCAAGACCCCCTACACTGCCCGAACACCACTGCACTGCCCTAAACCCTGAAACACCACCCCCAGCATGACCCCCCACACTGCCCGAACACCACTGCACTGCCCTAAACTCTGAAACACCACCGCCACAAGACCCCTTACACTGCCAGAACTCCACTGCACTGCCCTAAACCCTGAAGCACGACCCCCTGCATGACCTCCTACACTGCCCAAACACAACTGCACTGCCCTAAACCCTGAAACACCACCCCCAGCATGACCCCCTACACTGCCCAAACACAACTGCACTGCCCTAAACCCTGAATCACCACCCCCAGCATGACCCCCTACACTGCCCGAACACCACTGTCCTGAACCCTGAAACACCATCCACAGCATGAACCCCTACACTGCCCGAACAACTCTACACTACCCTGAAACAGCACCCCCAGCATAACCCCCTAAACTGCCCGAACAACACTGCACTGCCCTAAACCCTGAAACACCAGCCCCAGCATGACCCCCTACACTCTCCGAACATCACTGCACTGCCCTAAACCCTGAAACACCAGCCCCAGCACAACCCCCTACACTTCCCAAACAACACTGCACTGCCCTAAACCCTGAAACACCACCCACACCACGACCCCCCACACTGCCCGAACACCACTGCACTGCCCTCAACCCTGAAACACCACCCCCTGCATGACCCCCCACACTGCCCGAACACCACTGCCCTGCCCTAAACCCTGAAACACCAGCCCCAGCCGACCCACTACACCACCCGAACACCACTGCCCTAAACCCTGAAACACCACCCCCTGCAGGACCCCCCACACTGCCCAAACACCACTGCACTTCCGTAAACCCTGAAACACCATCCCCAGCATGACCCCCTACACTGCCCGAACAACGCTACACTACCCTGAAACACCAGCCACAGCACGCCACCCTACACTGCCCGAACACCACTGCACTGCCCTAAACCCTGAAACACCACCCACAGCAAGCCCCCTACACTGCCCGAACACCACTGCCCTAAATACTGAAAAACCAGCACTAGCACGACCCCCTACACTGCCCAAACACCACTGCACTGCCCTAAACACTGAAACGCCAGCCCCAGCACGACCCCCTACACTTCCCGAACACCATTGCACTGCCCTAAACCCTGAATAACCAGCCCCAGCAAGACCCCCTACACTGCCCGAATGCCACTGCGCTGCCCTAAACCCTGAAACACAAGCCCCAGCACGCACCCTACTCTTCCCGAACACCGCTGCCCTAAACCCTGAAACACCAGCCCCAGCACTACCCCAACACTCCCCGAACACCACTGCGTTGCCCTAAACCCTGAAACACCAGCCCCAGCCCGACCCCCTACACTGCCCGAAAACCACTGCACTGCCCTAAACCCTGAAACACCAGCCCCAGTACGACCGTCTACACTGCCCGAACACCACTACACTGCCCTAAACCCTGAAACATCACCCCCTGCACGACCCCCCACACTGCCCGAACACCACTGCACTGCCCTAAACCCTGAAACAACGCCCCCAGCACGACCCCTACACTCCCCAAACACCAATGTACTGCCTTAAACCCTGAAACACCAGCCCCAATACGACCCCCTACACTGCCCAAACACCACTGCACTGCCCTCAACCCTGAAACACCAGCCCCAGCATGACCCCCTACACTGCCCGAACACCACTGCACTGCCCTAAACCCTGAAACACCAGCCCCAGCATAAACCCCTACACTGCCCGAACACCACTGCACTGCCCTAAACCCTGAAACACCACCCACTGCATGACCCGCACAATGCCCCAACACCACTGCACTGCCGTAAACCCTGAAACACTGCCCCCAGCAAGACCCCCTACACTGCCCGAACACCACTACCCTAAACACTGAAACACCATCCCAAGCAAGACCCCCTACAATGCCCGAACACCACTGCACTGCCCTAAACCCGAAAACACCAGCCCCTGCATGATCCCCACAATGCCCGAACACCACTGCAATGCCCTAAACCCTGAAACACCATCCCCAGCAATACCCCCTACACTGCCCGAACACCACTGCACTGCCCTAAGCCCTGAAACACCACCACCAACAACACCCCCTAAACTGCCCGAACACCATTGCCGTAAATCCTGAAACTCCACCCCCAGCACGACCCCTACACTGCCCGAACACCACTGATCTGCCCTAAATCCTAAATCACCAGCCCCAGCACAACCCCCTACACTGACCGAGCACCACTGCACTGCCCTAAACCCTAAAACACCACCCCCTGCATGACCCCCACAATTCCCGAACACCACTGCACTGCCGTAAACCCTGAAACACTGCCTCCTGCAAGACCCCCTACACTGCCCGAACACCACTACCCTAAACACTAAAACACCATCCCAAGCAAGACCCCCTACATTGCCCGAACACCACTGCAATGCCCTAAACCCTGAAACACCACCCCCAGCAATACCCCATACACTGCCCGAACACCACTGCACTGCCCTAAACCCTGAAACACCACCCCCAGCAAGACCCCCTACACTGCCTGAACACCACTGCCCTAAACCCTGAAACACCAACCCCAGTAAGACCCCCTACACTGCCCAAACACCACTGCACTGCCCTAAACCCTGAAACACCACCCCCAGCACGACCCTCTACACTGCCCGAACACCACTGCACTGACCGTAAACCAGAAACACCACCCCCAGAACGACCCCCTACACTGCCCGAACACCACTGCTCTGCACTAAATCCTGAAACACCAGCCCCAGCAAGACACCCTACACTGCCCTAACACCACTGCACTGCCCTAAACCCTAAAGCACCAGCCCCGGCACGACCCCCTACACTGCCCGAACACCACTGCACAGCCCTAAACCCTGAAACACCAGCCCCAGCATGACCCCCTACACTGCCCGAACACCACTGCGCTGCCCTAAACCCTGAAACACCACCCCAGCACATCCCCCTACACTGCACGAACATCACTGCCTTGCCTTAAACCCTAAAACATCAGCCCAAACACGATCCTCTACACTGACCGAACACCACTGCTCTGTGCTTGCTAAACCCTGAAACAAAAACCCCAGCTTGACCCCCTACACTGCCCAAACACCACTGCTCTGCCCTAAACCCTAGTACAGCACGACTGCATACACTGCCTGAACACTACTGCACTGCTCTAAACCCTGAAACACCAGCCCCAGCATGACCCCATACACTGCCAGAAAACCACTGCTCTGCCCTAAATCCTGAAACACCACCCCGAGCAAGACCCCCTACACTGCACGAACACCACTGCACTGCCCTAAACCCTGAAACACCACCCCCAGCAAGACGCCCTACACTGCCCGAACACAACTGCCCTAAATCCAGAAACACCAGCCCTAGCACGACCCCCTACACTGCCCGAACACCACTGCACTGCCCTAAACCCTGAAACACCAGCCCCAGCACGACCCCCTACACTGCCCAAACACCATTGCACTGCCCTAAACCCTGAATCACCAGCCCCAGCACGACCCCCTACACTGCCCGAACGCCACTGCGCTGCCCTAAACCCTGAAACACCAGCCCCAGCACTACCCCTACACTCCCCGAACACCACTGCGCTGCCCTAAACCCTGAAACACCAGCCCCAGCACGACCCCTACACTGCCCAAAAACCACTGTACTGCCCTAAACCCTAAAACACCAGCCCCAGTATGACCGCCTAAACTGCCCGAACACCATTGCACTGCCCTAAACCCTGAAACACCACCCCAGCAAGACCCCCTACACTGCCCGAACACCACTGCACTGCCCTAAACCCTGAAACACCACCCCCAGCACATCCCCTACACTGCCCGAACACCACTGCCTTGCCCTAAACCCTAAAACATCAGCCCAAACCCGATCCTCTACACTGACCGAGCACCACTGCTCTGTGCTAAACCCTGAAACAAAAACCCCAGCTTGACCCCCTACACTGCCCAAACACCACTGCTCTGCCCTAAACCCTAGCACAGCACGACTGCATACACTGCCTGAACACTACTGCACTGCCCTAAACCCTGAAACACCAGCCCCAGCATGACCCAATACACTGCCAGAAAACCACTGCTCTGCCCTAAATCCTGAAACACCACCCCGAGCAAGACCCCCTACACTGCCCGAACACCACTGCACTGCCCTAAACCCTGAAACACCACCCCCAGCAAGACCCCCTACACTGCCCGAACACAACTGCCCTAAATCCTGAAACACCAGCCCTAGCACGACCCCCTACACTGCCCAAACACAACTGCGCTGTCCTAAACCCTAAAACACCAGCCCCAGCACGACCCCCTACACTGCCCGAAAACCACTGCACTGCCCTAAACCCTGAAACACAGGCCCCAGTACGACCGCCTAAACTGCCCGAACACCATTGCACTGCCCTAAACCCTGAAACACCAGCCCCAGCACTACCCCTACACTCCCCAAACACCACTGCACTGCCCTAAAGCCTTTAACACCAGCCCCAGCACGACCCCCTACACTGCACGAACACCACTGCACTGCCCTAAACCCTAAAACACCAGCCCCAGCACGACGCCCTACATTGTCCGAACACCACTGCACTGCCCTAAACCCTGAAACACCAGCCCCAGAAAAAAAAACCTTCACTGCCAGGACACCACTCCACAACCCTAAACACTGAAACACCAGCCCAGCACGACCCCCTACACTGCCTGAGCATCAATGCACTGCCCTAAACCCTGAAACACCAGCCCCAGCATGACCGCCTACACTGCCCGAACACCACTGCACTGCCCTAAACCCTGAAACACCAGCCCCAGCACGACCCCCTACACTGCCTGAACACCACTGCACTGCCCTAAATCCTGAAACACCAGCTCCAGAAACAAAAACCTTCACTGCCAGAACACCACTCCACTGCCCTAAACCCTGAAACTCCACCCCCAGCACAACCCCCTACACTGCCTGAACACCACTGCACTGCCCTAAACCCTGAAACACCACCCCAGAAAATAAAGCTTCACTACCCGAACACCACTCCACTGCCCTAAACACTGAAACACCAGCCCAGCACGACCCCCTACACTGCCAGAGCATCAATGCACTGCCCTAAACCCAGAAACCCCAGCCCCAGCAAGACACCCTACACTGCCTGAACACCACTGCACTTCCCTAAACCCTGAAACACCGCCACCAGCAAGACCCCCTACACTGCCCGAACACCACTGCCCTAAACACTGAAACACCACCCCCAGCACGATCCCCTACACGGCCCGAACACCACTGCACTAAACCCTGAATCACCACCAAGAATACAAACCACAACACTACCCGAACACCACTGTACTGCCCTAAACCCTGAAATATCAGCACCAGCATGACCCCCAACACTGCCCAAACACCACTGCTCTGCCCTAAACCCTAGACCAGCATGAACCCCTACACTGCCTGAACACCACTGCACTGCCCTAAACCCTGAAACACCAGCCTCAGCATGACCCCCTACACTGCCCAAACACCACTGCACTGCCCTAAACCCTGAAACACCATGCGCAGCAAGACCCCCTAAACTGCCCGAACACCACTGCACTGCCCTAAACTCTGAAACACCTCCCCAGCAAGACCCCCTACACTGTCCGAACACCACTGCACTGCCCTAAACCCTGAAACACCACCCCTGCACATACCTCTACACTGCCCGAACACCACTGCTCTGCCTTAAACCCTAAAACATCAGCCCAAGCACGACCCCCTACACTGCCCAAACACCACTGCTCTGCCCTAAACCCTGGCCCAGCCTGACCCCCTATGCTGCCTGAACACCACTGCACTGCCCTAAACCCGGAAACACCAGCCCCAGCACGACCCCCTATACTGCCCGAACACCACTGCACTGCCCTTAACCCTGAAACACCAGCACCAACACGACACCCTACACTGCCCGAACACCACTGCACTGCCCTAAACCCTGAAACACCACCCCCTGCATGACCCCCCACATGCCTGAACACCACTGAACGGCCCTAAACCCTGAAACACCAGCCCCAGGATGACCCCCTACACTGCCCAAACACCACTGCTCTGCCCTAAACCCTAGCCCAGCATGACCCCCTATGCTGCCTGAACACCACTGCACTGCCCTAAACCCTGAAACACCAGCCCCAGCATGACCCCCTAAACTGCCCGAACACCACTGCACTGCCCTTATCCCTGAAACACCAGCCCCAGCACAACCCCCTACACTGCCCGAACACCACTGCAATGCCCTGAACCCTGAAACACTACCCCCAGCATGACCCCCTACACTGCCCGAACACCACTGCACTGCCCTTAACCCTGAAACACCAGCCCCAGCACGACCCCCTACACTGCCCGAACACCACTGCACTGCACTAAACCCTGAAACACTACCCCCTGCATGACCCCCCACACTGCCTGAACACCACTGAACTGCCCTAAACCCTGAAACACCAGCCCCAGCAAGACCCCCTACACTGCCCGAACACCACTGCACTGCCCTAAACCCTGAAACACCACCTCCAGCAAGACCCCCTACACTGCCCAAAATCCACTGCCCTAAACCCTGAAACACCAGCCATAGCACGAAACCCTACTCTCCCCGAACATCACTGCACTGGCCTAAACCCTGAAACACCAGCCCCAGCACAACCACCTACACTCCCCGAACACCACCGCGCTGCCCTAAACCCTGAAACAATAGCCCAATCATGACCCCATACACTCCTTGAACACCACTGCACTGCCCTAAACCCTGAATCACCAGCCCCAGCACTTCCCCCTAAACTGCCCGAACACCAATGCACTGCCCTAAACCCTGAAACACCAGCCACAGTACGAACCACTACACTGCCCGAACACCACTGTACTGCCCTAAACCCTGAAACACCAGCCCCAGCACGACCGCCTACACTGCCTGAACACCACTGCACTCCCCTAAATCCTGAAACACCAGCCCCATCACGACTCCTCACTATGCCCGAACACCACTGCACTGGCCTACACCCTAAAACACCACCCCCTGAACGACCCTCACACTGCCCGAACACCCCTGCATTGCCCTAAACCCTGAAACACCACCCCCAGCAAGACCCCCTACACTGCCCGACCACCACTGCCCTAAACCCTGAAACACCACCCCTAGCAAGACCCCCTTCACTGCCTGAACACCACTGCACTGCCCTAAACCCTGAAACACCACCCCCAGCAAGACCCCCTACACTGCCCGAACACCACTGCCCTAAACCCTGAAACACCACCCCTAGCAAGACCCCCTTCACTGCCTGAACACCACTGCACTGGCCTAAACCCTGAAACAGCACCCCCAGCAAGACCCCCTACACTGCACGAACACCACTGCACTGCCCTAAACCCTGAAACACCCCCCCCAGCAAGAACCCCTACACTGCCCGAACACCACTGCCCTAAACCCTGAAACAACACCCTCAGCACGACCCCCTACACTTCCCGAACACCACTGCTCTGCCCTAAACCCTGAAACACCAGCCCCAGCACGACGCCCTACATTGTCCGAACACCACTGCACTGCCCTAAACCCTGAAACACCAGCCCCAGAAAAAAAAACCTTCACTGCCCGGACACCACTCCACAACCCTAAACACTGAAACACCAGCCCAGCACGACCCCCTACACTGCCTGAGCATCAATGCACTGCCCTAAACGCTGAAACACCAGCCCCAGCATGACCCCACACACTGGCAGAAATCCACTGCACTGCCCTAAACCCTGAATCACCACCCCAGCAAGACCCCCTACACTGCCCGAACACCACTGCACTGCCCTAAACCCTGAAACACAACCCAAGCAAGACCGCCTACACTGTCCGAACACCACTGCACTGCCCTAAACCCTGAAACACCACCCCAGCACACCCCCCTATACTGCCCAAACACCACTGCTCTGCCTTAAACCCTAAAACATCAGTCCGAGCACGACCCCCTACACTGCCCAAACACCACTGCTCTTCGGTGAACCCTGAAACACCACCCCCACATGACCTACACTGCCTGAACACCACTATACTGCCCTACACCCTGAAACACCACCCCCTGCACGACCCCCCCACACTGCCCGAACACCACTGCATTGCCCTAAACCCTATAACGCCACCCCCAGCAAGACCCCCTACACTGCCCAAACACCACTGCACTGCCCTAAACCCTGAAACACCACACCAGCATGACCCCCTACACTGCCCAAACACCACTGCACTGCCCTAAACCCTGAAACACCACCCCTAGCAAGACCCCCTACACTGCCTGAACACCACTGCTCTGCCCTAAACCCTGAAACACCACCCCCAGCAAGCCCCCTAAACTGCCAGAACACCACTGCACTGCCCTAAACCCTGAAACACCACCCCAGCACACCCCCTGACACTGCCCGAACACCACTGCCCTAAACACTGAAACACCACCCCCAGCAAGACCCCCTACACTGCCCGAACACCAATGCCCTAAACACTGAAACACCAGCCCTAGCATGACGCCCTACACTGCCGAACACCACTGCACTGCCCTAAACCATGAAACACCACCCACAGCAAGACCCCCTACACTGCCCGACCTGCACTGACCTAAACCCTAAAACACTAGCCCCAGCACGACCCCCTACACTCCCGAACACCACTGCACTGCCCTAAAGCCTGAAACACCTGTCCCAGCACGACCCCTACACTGCCCGAACACCATTGCACTGTCCTAAACCCTGAAACACCAGCCCCAGCACGACCCCTACAGTCCCCGAACACCTCTGCACTGCCCTAAACCCTGAAACACCAGCCCCAGCATGACCCCCTACACTGCCAGAACACCACTGCACTGCCCTAAACCCTGAAGCAGCAACCCCAGCACAACCCCCTACACTGCCCGAACACCACTGCATTGCCCTAATCCATGAAACACCAGCCCCAGCACGACCCCCTACAGTGCGGGAACACCACTGCACTGCCCAAAACCCGAAACACCAGCCCCAGCATGACCCCCTACACTGCCCGAACACCTTAGCACTGCCCTAATCCCTGAAACACCAACCCCTGCATGACCCCCACACTGCCCGAACACCACTGCACTGCCCTAAATCCTGAAACACCACCCCCAGCAGGACCCCTTACACTCCCTGAACACCACTGCACTGCCCTCAAACCTGAAACACTGCCCCCAGCAAGACCCCCTACACTGCCCGAACACCACTGCCCTAAACACTGAAACACCACCCCCAGCAAGACCCCCTACACTGCCCAAACACCAATGCCCTAAACACTGAAACACCAGCCCTAGCATGACCCCCCACACTGCCCGAACACCACTGCACTGCCCTAAACCATGAAATACCACCACCAGCAAGACCGCCTACACTGCCCGACCTGCACTGTCCTAAACCCTAAAACACCAGCCCCAGCACAACCCCCTACACTCCCTAACACCACTGCACTGCCCTAAAGCCTGAAACACCTGCCCCAGCACGACCCCCTACACTCCCTAACACCACTGCACTGCCCTAAAGCCTGAAACACCTGCCCCAGCACGACCCCCTACACTACCCGAACAGCACTGCACTGCCCTAAACCCTGAAAAAACAGCCCCAGCACAAACCCCTACACTCCCCGAACACCACTGCACTGCCCTAAACCCTGAAACACCAGCCCCTGGACGATCCCCCACACTGCCCGAACACCACCGCATTAAACCCTGAAACACCAGCCCTAGCACGACCCCCTGCACTGCCTGAACACAACTGCAATGCCCTAAACCCTGAAACACCACCCCAGCAAGACCCCCTACACTGCCCGAACTGCACTGCCCTAAACCCTGAAACACCAGCCCTAGCACGACCCCCTACACTCCCGAACACCACTGCACTGCCCTAAAGCCTGAAACACCTGCCCCAGCATGACCCCCTACACTGCCCGAACACCATTGCACTGTCCTACACCCTGAAACACCAGCCCCAGCATGACACCCTACACTGCCCCAACACCACTGCACTTCCCTAAACCATGAAACACCACCCAGCACGACCCCCTATACTGCCCGAACACCACTGCACTGTACTAAACCCTGAAACACCACCCAGAGTATGACCCCCTACATTACCCGAACAGCACTGCACTGCCCTAAACCCTGAAACACCAGCCCCAGCACGACCCCCTACACTCCCCGAACATCATTGCACTGCCCTAAACCCTGAAACACCAGCCCCAGCACGACCCCTACAGTCCCCGAACACCACTGCACTGCCCTAAACCCTGAAACACCACCCCCAGCAAGCCCCCTACACTGCCACACCACTGCACTGCCCTAAATCCTGAAACACCACCCCAGCAAGCCCCCTACACTGCCCGAACACCACTGCACTGCACTAAACCCTGAAACACCACCCAGAGTATGACCCCCTACATTACCGGAACAGCACTGCACTGCCCTAAACCCTGAAACATCAGCCCCAGCACGACCCCCTACACTCCCTGAACATCATTGTACTGCCCTAAACCCTGAAACACCAGCCCCAGCACGACCCCTACAGTCCCCGAACACCACTGCACTGCCCTAAACCCTGAAACACCACCCCCAGCAGGCACCCTACACTGCCCCAACACCACTGCACTTCCCTAAACCATGAAACACCACCCAGCACGACCCCCTATACTGCCCGAACACCACTGCACTGTACTAAACCCTGAAACACCACCCAGAGTATGACCCCCTACATTACCCGAACAGCACTGCACTGCCCTAAACCCTGAAACACCAGCCCCAGCACGACCCCCTACACTCCCCGAACATCATTGCACTGCCCTAAACCCTGAAACACCAGCCCCAGCACGACCCCTACAGTCCCCGAACACCACTGCACTGCCCTAAACCCTGAAACACCACCCCCAGCAAGCCCCCTACACTGCCACAGCACCACTGCACTGCCCTAAACCCTGAAACACCACCCCAGCAAGCCCCCTACACTGCCCGAACACCACTGCACTGCACTAAACCCTGAAACACCACCCAGAGTATGACCCCCTACATTACCGGAACAGCACTGCACTGCCCTAAACCCTGAAACACCAGCCCCAGCACGACCCCCTACACTCCCTGAACATCATTGTACTGCCCTAAACCCTGAAACACCAGCTCCAGCACGACCCCTACAGTCCCCGAACACCACTGCACTGCCCTAAACCCTGAAACACCACCCCCAGCAGGCACCCTACACTGCCCGAACACCACTGCTCTGCCTTAAACCCTAAAACATCACTCCGAGCACGACCCCCTACACTGCCCGAACACCACTGCACTGCACTAAACCCTGAAAGACCACCCAGAGTACAACCCCCTACACTGCCCGAACAGCACTGCACTGCCCTAAACCCTGAAACACCAGCCCCAGCACAAACTCCTACACTCCCCGAACAACATTGCACTGCCCTAAACCCTTAACCACCAGCCCCAGCACGAGCCCTACACTCCCCGAACACTACTGCACTGCCCTAAACCCTGAAACGGATGTATGTCGTTACAACGCACACTTTTACAACGCATGCACTTACAACGCATTTTTGACAACGCAACATCCATTACAACGCATTCCAATACATAGCATGACACTACAACGCATTTTTAAAAACTACCTTTACAACGCATTCCATTACATCGCATACTACCTTTACAACGCATACCATTACAACGCATAATATTAAATTGCATTTAAGGTAAGTATTAGATAGTATAGGGGTAAAAATTACTTTTCTAACTCCAGGGGGTACAACAGTAGGGTAAGTGTTGGATAGTATAGGGGTAAAAATTACTATTCTAACTCCAGGGGGTGCAACAGTAGGGAAAGTGTTGGATAGTATAGGGTTAAAAATTACTATTCTAACTCCAGGGGGTGCAACAGTAGGGTAAGTGTTGGATAGTATAGGGGTAAAAATTACTATTCTAACTCCAGGGGGTGCAATAGTAGGGTAAGTGTTGGATAGTATAGGGGTAAAAATTGCTATTCTAACTCCAGGGGGTGCAACACTAGGGTAAGTGTTGGATAGTATAGGGGTAAAAATTACTATTCTAACTCCAGGGGGTGCAACAGTAGGGAAAGTGTTGGATAGTATAGGGGTAAAAATTACTATTCTAACTCCAGGGGGTGCAACAGTAGGGTAAGTGTTGGATAGTATAGGGGTAAAAATTACTATTCTAACTCCAGGGGGTGCAACAGTAGGGTAAGTGTTGGATAGTATAGGGGTAAAAATTACTATTCTAACTCCAGGGGGTGCAACAGTAGGGAAAGTGTTGGATAGTATAGGGGTAAAAATTACTATTCTAACTCCAGGGGGTGCAACAGTAGGGAAAGTGTTGGATAGTATAGGGGTAAAAAATACTATTCTAACTCCAGGGGGTGCAACAGTAGGGTAAGTGTTTTACAGTGTAGTGTAATATTATGCTTTGTAATGGTATGCGTTGTAAAGGTAGTATGCGATGTAATGGAATGCGTTGTAAAGGTAGTTTTTAAAAATGCGTTGTAGTGTCATGCTATGTAATGGAATGCGTTGTAATGGATGTTGCGTTGTAAAAAATGCGTTGTAAGTGTAGTGCGTTGTAAAAGTTGCGTTGTAAATGTTGTTCCCCCCCTGAAACACCAGCCCCTGCACGATCCCCCACACTGCCCGAACGCCACTGCACTAAACCCTGAAACACCAGCCCTAGCACGACCCCCTACACTGCCCGCACACCACTGCACTGCCCTAAACCCTGAAACACCACCCCAGCAAGACCCCCTACACTGCCCGAACTGCACTGCCCTAAACCTTGAAACACCAGCCCTAGCATGACCCCCTACACTCCTGAACACCACTGTACTGCCCTAAAGCCTGAAACACCTGCCCCTGCACGACCCCCTACACTGCCCGAACACCATTGCACTTCCCTAAACCATGAAACCCCACCCCCAGCACGACCCCCTATACTGCCCCAACACCACTGCACTTCCCTAAACCATGAAACACCACACCCAGCACGACCCCCTATACTGCCGAACACCACTGCACTGCACTAAACCCTGAAACACCACCCAGAGTATGACCCCCTACATTACCCGAACAGCACTGCACTGCCCTAATCCCTGAAACACCAGCCCCAGCACAACCCCCTACACTGACCTAACACCATTGCACTACCCTAAACCCTGAAATATCACCCCCTGCATGACCCCCACACTGCCCGAACACCACTGCACTGCCCTAAACCCTGAATCACCACCCCCAGCAAGACCCCCTACACTGCCCGAACCACACTGCACTTCCCTAAAACCTGAAACACCGCCCCCAGCAAGACCCCCTTCACTGCTCGAACACCACTGCCCTAAACACTGAAACACCACCCCTAGCAAGACCCCCTTACACTGCCCGAACACCAATGCCCTAAACACTGAAACCCCCCCCTGCAAGACCCCCTACACTGCCCGAACACCACTGCACTGCCCTAAACCCTGAAACACCACCCCCAGCAAGATCCCCTACACTGCCCGAACACCACTGCCCTAAACCCTGAAACAACACCCCCAGCACGACCCCCTATACTGCCCGAACACCATTGCTCTGCCCTATATCCTAAATCGCCAGCCCCAGCACGACCCCCTACACTGCCCGAACACCACTGCACTGCCCTAAACCCTGAAATTCCACGCCCAGCACGACCCCCTACACTGCCCTCACACCATTGCTCTCCCTAAATCCTGAAATACCAACCCCAGTAAGAACCCTCTACACTGCCCGAACACCACTGCACTGCCATAAACCCTAAAACACCAGCCCCGGCACGACCCCCTACACTGCCCGAACACCACTGCACTGCCCTAAACCCTGAAATACCACCCCCTGCACGACCCCCACACTGCCCGAACATCACTGCACTGCCCTAAATCCTGAAACAACCACCCCAGCAAGACCCCTAAACTGCCCAAACACCACTGCACTGCTCAAAAACCTGAAACACTGCCCCAACAAGATGCCCTTCACTGCCCGAACACCACTGCCCTAAACACTGAAACACCACCCCCAGCAAGACCCCCTACACTGCCGGAACACCAATGCCCTGACCACTAAAACACCAGCCCTAGCGAGACCCCCTACACTGCCCGAACACCACTGCACTGCCCTAAACCCTGAAACACTGCCCCCTGCATGACCCCCCACACTGCCTGAACACCACTGAACTGCCCTAAACACTGAAAAACCACCCCCAGCAAGACCCCCTACACTGCCCAAACACCACTGCCCTAAACCCTGAAACACCAGCCCAAGCACAACCCCCTACACTGCCCGAACACCACTGCACTGCCCTAAACCCTGAAACACCACCTCCAGCAAGACCCCCTACACTGCCCAAAATCCACTGCCCTAAACCCTGAAACACCAGCCATAGCCCGAAACCCTACTCTCCCGAACATCACTGCACTGCCCTAAACTCTGAAACACAAGCCCCAGCACGACCCCCTACACTGTCCGAACACCACTGCACTGCCCTAAACCCTGAAACACCAGCCCCAGCACAACCACCTACACTCCCCGAACACCACCGCGCTGCCCTAAATCCTGAAACATCAGCCCCAGCATGACCCCACCACTGCCAGAACACCACTGCGCTGCCCTAAACCCTGAAACAATAGCCCCATCATGACCCAATACACTCCTTGAATACCACTGCACTGCCCTGAACCCTGAATCACCAGCCCCAGCACTTCCCCCTAAACTGCCCGAAAACCAATGCACTGCCCTAAACCCTGAAACACCAGCCACAGTACGAACCACTACACTGCCCGAACACCACTGCACTACCCTAAACCCTGAAACACCATCCCCAGCACGACCGCCTACACTGCCCGAACACCACTGCACTCCCCTAAACCCTGAAACACCAGCCCCATCACGACCCACCACAATGCCCGAACACCACAGCACTGGCCTACACCCTGAAACACCACCCCCTGAACGACCCCCACACTGCCCGAACACCCCTGCATTGCCCTAAACCCTGAAACACCACCCCCAGCAAGACCCCCTACACTGCCCGAACACCACTGCCCTAAACCCTGAAACACCACCCCTAGCAAGACCCCCTTCACTGCCTGAACACCACTGCACTGCCCTAAACCCTGAAACACCACCCCCAGCAAGACCCCCTACACTGCCCGAACACCACTGCCCTAAACCCTGAAACACCACCCCTAGCAAGACCCCCTTCATTGCCTGAACACCACTGCACTGCCCTAAACCCTGAAACACCACCCCCAGCAAGACCCCCTCCACTGCATGAACACCACTGCAGTGCCCTAAACGCTGAAACACCAGCCCCAGCATGACCCCCTACACTGCCATAAATCCACTGCACTGCCCTAAACCCTGAATCACCACCCCAGCAAGACCGCCTACACTGTCCGAACACCACTGCACTGCCCTAAACCCTTAAACACCACCCAGCACACCCCCCTACACTGCCCGAACACCACTGCTCTGCCTCAAACCCTAAAACATCAGTCCGAGCACGACCCCCTACACTGCCCAAACACCACTGCTCTTCGGTGAACCCTGAAACACCACCCCCACACGACCTACACTGCCTGAACACCACTATACTGCCCTAATCCCTGAAACACCTCTCCCGCACGACCCCCCACAATGCCCGAACACCAATGCACTGGCTTACACCCTGAAACACCACCCCCTGCACGACCCCCCACACTGCCCGAACACCACTGCAGTGCCCTAAACCCTATAACACCACCCCCAGCAAGACCCCCTACACTGCCCAAACACCACTGCACTGCCCTAAACCCTGAAACACCACACCAGCAAGACCCCCTACACTGCCTGAACACCACTGCTCTGCCCTAAACCCTGAAACACCACCCCAAGCAAGCCCCCTAAACTGCCAGAACACCACTGCACTGCCCTAAACCCTGAAACACCACCCCAGCACACCCCCCTACACTGCCCGAACACCACTGCTCTGCCTTAAACCCTTAAACATCAGTCCGAGCACGACCCCCGACACTGCCCGAACACCACTGCCCTAAACACTGAAACACCACCCCCAGCAAGACCCCCTACACTGCCCGAACACCAATGCCCTCAACACTGAAACACCAGCACTAGCATGACCCCCTACACTGCCCGAACACCACTGCACTGCCCTAAACCATGAAACACCAACCCCAGCAAGACCCCCTACACTGCCCGACCTGCACTGACCTAAACCCTAAAACCCCAGCCCCAGCACAACCCCCTACACTCCCGAACACCACTGCACTGCCCTAAAGCCTGAAACACCTGTCCCAGCACGACCCCCTACACTGCCCGAACACCATTGCACTGTCCTAAACCCTGAAACACCAGCCCCAGCACGACCCCTACAGTCCCCGAACACCTCTGCACTGCCCTAAACCCTGAAACACCAGCCCCAGCATGACCCCCTACACTGCCAGAACACCACTGCACTGCCCTAAACCCTGAAGCAGCAACCCCAGCACGACCCCCTACACTGCCCGAACACCACTGCACTGCCCTAATCCATGAAACACCAGCCCCAGCACGACCCCCTACAGTGCGGGAACACCACTGCACTGCCCAAAACCCGAAACACCAGCCCCAGCATGACCCCCTACACTGCCCGAACACCACAGCACTGCCCTAATCCCTGAAACACCACCCCCTGCACGACCCCCACACTGCCCGAACACCACTGCACTGCCCTAAATCCTGAAACACCACCCCCAGCAGGACCCCCTACACTCCCTGAACACCACTGCACTGCCCTAAAACCTGAAACACTGCCCCCAGCAAGACCCCCTACACTGCCCGAACACCACTGCCCTAAACACTGAAACACCACCCCCAGCAAGACCCCCTACACTGCCCGAACACCAATGCCCTAAACACTGAAACACCAGCCCTAGCATGACCCCCCACACTGCCCGAACACCACTGCACTGCCCTAAACCATGAAATACCACATCCCAGCAAGACCGCCTACACTGCCCGACCTGCACTGCCCTAAACCCTAAAACACCAGCCCCAGCACGACCCCCTACACTCCCTAACACCACTGCACTGCCCTAAAGCCTGAAAGACCACCCAGAGTACAACCCCCTACACTACCTGAACAGCACTGCACTGCCCTAAACCCTGAAAAAACAGCCCCAGCACAAACCCCTACACTCCCCGAACACCACTGCACTGCCCTAAACCCTGAAACACCAGCCCCTGGACGATCCCCCACACTGCCTGAACACCACCGCACTAAACCCTGAAACACCAGCCCTAGCACGACCCCCTGCACTGCCTGAACACAACTGCAATGCCCTAAACCCTGAAACACCACCCCAGCAAGACCCCCTACACTGCCCGAACTGCACTGCCCTAAACCCTGAAACACCAGCCCTAGCACGACCTCCTACACTCCCGAACACCACTGCACTGCCCTAAAGCCTGAAACACCTGCCCCAGCACGACCCCCTACACTGCCCGAACACCATTGCACTGTCCTACACCCTGAAACACCAGCCCCAGCATGACACCCTACACTGCCCCAACACCACTGCACTTCCCTAAACCATGAAACACCACCCCAGCACGACCCCCTATACTGCCCGAACACCACTGCACTGCGCTAAACCCTGAAACACCACCCAGAGTATGACCCCCTACATTACCCGAACAGCACTGCACTGCCCTAAACCCTGAAACACCAGCCCCAGCACGACCCCCTACACTCCCCGCACATCATTGCACTGCCCTAAACCCTGAAACACCAGCCCCAGCACGACCCCTACAGTCCCCGAACACCACTGCACTGCCCTAAACCCTGAAACACCACCCCCAGCAAGCCCCCTACACTGCCACAACACCACTGCACTGCCCTAAACCCTGAAACACCACCCCAGCAAGCCCCCTACACTGCCAGAACACCACTGCACTGCCCTAAACCATGAAACACCACCCCAGCACGACCCCCTATACTGCCCAAACACCACTGCACTGCACTAAACCCTGAAACACCACCCACAGTATGACCCCCTACATTACCGGAGCAGCACTGCACTGCCCTAAACCCTGAAACACCAGCCCCAGCACGACCCCCTACACTCCCCGAACATCATTGCACAGCCCTAAACCCTGAAACACCAGCCCCAGCACGACCCCTACAGTCCCCGAACACCACTGCACTGCCCTAAACCCTGAAACACCAGCCCCAGCATGACACCCTACACTGCCCCAACACCACTGCACTTCCCTAAACCATGAAACACCACCCCAGCACGACCCCCTATACTGCCCGAACACCACTGCACTGCGCTAAACCCTGAAACACCACCCAGAGTATGACCCCCTACATTACCCGAACAGCACTG
The DNA here is from genome assembly GCF_964204655.1 of Triturus cristatus. NCBI lineage: Eukaryota > Metazoa > Chordata > Amphibia > Caudata > Salamandridae > Triturus > Triturus cristatus. The sequence goes on from NC_140579.1 coordinate 721,240,316, forward strand.
CACTGCCCTAAACCCTGAAACACCAGCCCCAGCACGACCCCCTACACTCCCCGCACATCATTGCACTGCCCTAAACCCTGAAACACCAGCCCCAGCACGACCCCTACAGTCCCCGAACACCACTGCACTGCCCTAAACCCTGAAACACCACCCCCAGCAAGCCCCCTACACTGCCACAACACCACTGCACTGCCCTAAACCCTGAAACACCACCCCAGCAAGCCCCCTACACTGCCAGAACACCACTGCACTGCCCTAAACCATGAAACACCACCCCAGCACGACCCCCTATACTGCCCAAACACCACTGCACTGCACTAAACCCTGAAACACCACCCACAGAATGACCCCCTACATTACCGGAGCAGCACTGCACTGCCCTAAACCCTGAAACACCAGCCCCAGCACGACCCCCTACACTCCCCGAACATCATTGCACAGCCCTAAACCCTGAAACACCAGCCCCAGCACGACCCCTACAGTCCCCGAACACCACTGCACTGCCCTAAACCCTGAAACACCACCCCCAGCAGGCCCCCTACACTGCCCGAACACCACTGCTCTACCTTAAACCCTAAAATATCACTCCGAACACGACCCCCTACACTGCCCGAACTTCACCGCTCTTCGCTGAACCCTGAAACACCACCCCCGCACGACCTACACTGCCTGAACACCACTATACTGCCCTAATCCCTGAAACACCACTCCCGCACGACCCCCCACCACGCCCGAACACCAATGCACTGGCCTACACCCTGAAACACCACCCCCTGCATGACCCCCCACACTGCCCGAACACCACTGCATTGCCTTAAACCCTGAAACACCACCCCCAGCAAGACCTGCTACACTGCCCAAACACCACTGCACTACCCTAAACCCTGAAACACCACCCCAGCAAGACCCCCTACACTGCCCGAACACCACTGCCCTAAACCCTGAAATACCACCCCTAGCAAGACCCCCTACACTACCTGAACACCACTGCACTGCCCTAAACCCTGAAACACCAGCCCCAGAATGACCCCCTACACTGTCCGAACCCCACTGCACTGACCTAATCCCTGAAACACCAGCAACAGCACGACCGCCTACACTGCCCGAACACTGCACTGCCCTAAACCCTGAAACACCAGCCGCAACACGACCCCCAACACTGCCCGAACACCACTGCACTGCCCTAAACCCTAAAACACCACCCCCAGCAAGACCCCCTACACTGCCCAAAAAGCACTGCACTGCCCTAAACCCTGAAACACCAACCCCAGCACGACCCCCTATTCTCCCCAGACACCAGTGCACTACCCTAAACCCTGAAACACCAGCCCCAGCAAGACTCCCTACACTGCTCGAACACCACTGCACTGCCCTAAACACTGAAACACCGCCCCCAGCACGACCGCCTACACTGCCCGAACACTACTGCACTGATCTAAACCCTGAACCAGCATCCCCAGCATGACACCCTACACTTCCCATACACCACTGCCCTAAACTCTGACACACCACGCCAGCAAGACCCCCTACACAGTCCGAACACCACTGCCCTAAACCCTGAAACACCACCCCCAACATGACCCCCTACGCTCCCCGAACACCACTGCACTGCCCTAAACCCTGAAACACCAGCCCCAGCACGACTCCCTACACTGCCCGAACACCACTGCTCTGCCCTAAATCCTAAAACTCTACCCCCCGCACATCCCCCTACACTGCCAGAACACCACTTCATTGTCCTAAACCCTGAAACACCACCCCCAGCAAGAACCCCTACACTGCCCGAACACCACTGCCCTAAACCCTGAAACACCCCCAGCACGACCCCTATACTGCCCGAACACCATTGCTCTGCCCTATATCCTAAATCGCCAGCCCCAGCACGACCCCCTACACTGCCCGAACACCACTGCACTGCCCTAAACCCTGAAATTCCACGCCCAGCACGACCCCCTACACTGCCCTCACACCATTGCTCTCCCTAAATCCTGAAATACCAACCCCAGTAAGAACCCTCTACACTGCCCGAACACCACTGCACTGCCATAAACCCTAAAACACCAGCCCCGGCACGACCCCCTACACTGCCCAAACACCACTGCACTACCCTAAACACTGAAACACCATCCTCAGCACGACCCCCTGCACTGCCCGAACACCACTGCACTGCACTAAACCCTGAAATACCACCCCCTGCACGACCCCCACACTGCCCGAACATCACTGCACTGCCCTAAATCCTGAAACACCACCCCAGCAAGACCCCTAAACTGCCCAAACACCACTGCACTGCTCAAAAACCTGAAACACTGCCCCAACAAGATGCCCTTCACTGCCCGAACACCACTGCCCTAAACACTAAAACACCAGCCCTAGCGAGACCCCCTACACTGCCCGAACACCACTGCACTGCCCTAAACCATGAAACACCACCCCCAGCAAGACCCCCTACACTACCCGACCTGCATTGCCTTAAACCCTGAAACACCAGCCCCAGCATGACCCCTACACTCTCGAACACCACTGCACTGCCCTAAAGCCTGAAACACCTGCCCCAGCACGACCCCCTACACTGCCCGAACACCATTGCACTGTCCTAAACCCTGAAACACCAGCATCAGCATGATCCCCTACACTGCTTGAAAACCACTGCACTGCCCTAAACCCTGAAACAGCAGCCCCAGAAAGACTCCCTACACTGCCCTAAACACTGAAACACCAACCCCAGCATGACCCCCTACACTGCCCGAACACCACTGCACTGCCCTAAACCCTGAAACATCATTCCCAGCTAGACCCCTAAACTGCCTGAACACCTCTGCCCTAAACCCTGAAACACTACCATCAGAACGACCCCCTACACTTTCCGAACACCACTGCTCTGCCCTAAATCCTGAAACTCCACCCCCAGCACGTCCCCCTACACTGCCCGAACACCATTGCTCTGCCCTATATCCTAAATTGCCAGCCCCAGCACGACCCCCTACACTGCCCGAACACCACTGCACTGCCCTAAACTCTGAAACTCCACCACAGCACGATCCCTTACACTGCCTGAACACCATTGCTCTGGCCTAAATCCTGAAACACCAGCCCCAGCAACACCCCTGTACACTGCCCGAACACCACTGTACTGCCCTAAACCATAAACACCACCCCCTGCATGACCCCCACACGGCCCGAACACCACTGCACTGCCTTAAACTGTGAAACACCAGCCCAAGCACAACCCCCTACACTGCCCGAACACCACTGCACTGCCCTAAACCCTGAAACATCATCCCCAGCATGACCCCCTACACTGCCCGAACACCACTGCACTGTCCTAAACCCTGAAACTCCACCCCCAGCACGACCACCTACACTGCCTGAAAACCACTGCACTGCCCTAAACCCTGAAACAGCAGCCCCAGAAAAGACCCCCTTCACTGCCAGAACACCACTGCACTGCCCTAAACACTGAAACACCAACCCCAGCACGACCCCCTACACTGCCTGAAAATCAATGCACTGCCCTAATCCGTGAAACACCAGCCCCAGCAAGACCCCCTACACTGCCCGAACACCACAGCACTGCCCTAAACACTGAAACACCAGCCCCAGCACGACCCCCTACACTGCCCAAATGCAACTGCTCTGCCCTAAACCCTAGACCAGCATGACGCCCTACACTGCCTGAACACCACTGCACTGCCCTAAGCCCTGAAACACCAGCCCCAGGATGAACCCCTACACTGCCCGAACACCACTGCACTGCCCTGAACCCTGAAACACCAGCCCCAGCACGACCCCCTACACTACCCGAACACCACTGCACTTCCCTAAATCCTGAAACACCAGCCCCAGGATGACCCCCCACACTGCCCGAACACCACTTCACTGCCCTAAACCCTGAAACACCACCCCCAGCAAGACCCCCTACACTGTCCAAACACCACTGCACTGCCCTAAACCCTGAAACACCACCCCCGAACATCCCCCTACACTGCCCGAACACCACTGCTCTGCCCTGAACCCTGAAACACCGGCCCTAGCACGACCCCCTACACTCCCAGAACAACATTGCACTGCCCTAAACCCTGAAACACCAGCCCCAGCACGACCCCTACAGTTCCCGAACACCACTGCACTGCCCCAAACCCTGAAACACCAGCTTCAGCACAACCCTCTACATTGCCCGAACACCACTCCACTGCCCTAAACCCTGAAACACCAGCCCCAGCACAACCCCCTACACTCCCCGAACAACATTGCACTGCCCTAAACCCTGAAACACCAGCCCCAGAACGAACCCTACAGTTCCCAAACACCACTGCACTGCCCTAAACCATGAAACACCAGCTTCAGCACGACCCCCTACAATGCCCAAACACCACTGCACTGCCCTAAACCCTCAAGCACCAGCCCCAGCACGACCCCCTACACTGCCCGAACACCACTGCACTGTCCTAATCCATTATACACCAGCCCCAGCACGACCCCTACAGTGCAGGAATACCACTGCACTGCCCTAAACCCTGAAACACCAGCCCCAGCACGACCCCCTACACTGCCCGAACACCACTGTACTGCCCTAAATCCTGAAACACCAACCCCTGCATGACCCCCACACTGCCCGACACCACTGCCCTGCCCTAAATCCTGAAACACCACACCCAGCAAGACCCCCTACACTGCCCGAACACCAATGCCCTAAACACTGAAACACCGCCCCCAGCAAGACCCCCTACACTGCCCGATCACCACTGCACTGCCCTAAACCCTGAAACACCACCCCCAGCAAGACCAACTACACTGCCTGAACACCTCTGCCCTAAACCCTGAAACACCACCATCAGAACGACCCCCTACACTTCCCGAACACCAATGCCCTAGACACTGAAAAAGCACCCCCAGCAAGACCCCCTACACTGCCCGATCACCACTGCACTACCCTAAACTCTGAAACACAAGCCCCAGCACGACCCCCTACACTGTCCGAACACCACTGCACTGCCCTAAACCCTGAAACACCAGCCCCAGCATGACCCCCTAAACTCCCCGAACACCACCGCTCTGCCCTAACCCTGAAACACCAGCCCCAGCATGACCCCACCACTGCCAGAACACCCCTGCGCTGCCCTAAACCCTGAATCACCAGCCCCAGCACTTCCCCCTGAACTGCCCGAACACCAATGCACTGCCCTAAACCCTGAAACACCAGCCACAGTACGAACCACTACACTGCCCGAACACCACTGCACTGCCCTAAACCCTGAAACACCAGCCCCAGCACGACCGCCTACACTGCCCGAACACCACTGCACTGCCCTAAATCCTGAAACATCAGCCCCAGCACGACCCCCTACTCTGCCCGAACACCACTGCACTGACCTAAACCCTGAAGCACCAGCCCCTGCGCGACCCCCTACACTGCCCGAACACCACTGCACTGCCCTAATCCATGAAACACCAGCCCCAGCATGCCCCCCTACAGTGCGAGAACACCACTGCATTGCCCTAAACCCTGAAACACCAGCCCTAGCAAGACCCCTACACTGCCCAAACAGCACTGCACTGCCCTAAACCCTGAAACACCACCCCCGGACGAACCCCACACTGCCTGATCAACACTGCACTGCCCTAAACCCTGAAACACCACCCCCAGCAAGACCAACTACACTGCCTGAACACCTCTGCCCTAAACCCTGAAACACTACCATCAGAACGACCCCTACACTTCCCGAACACCACTGCTCTGCCCTAAATCCTGAAACGCCACCCCCAGCACGACCTCCTACACTGCCCGAACACCATTGCTCTGCCCTAAATCCTAAATCGCCAGCCCCAGCACGACCCCTACACTGCCCGACCACCACTGCACTGCCCTAAACCCTGAAACTCCACCCCAGCACGATCCCTTACACTGCCTGAACACCATTGCTCTGACCTAAATCCTGAAACACCAGCCCCAGCAAGACCCCTCTACACTGCCCGAACACCACTGTACTGCCCTAAACCATAAACACCACCCCCTTCATGACCCCCACACTGCCCGAACACCACTGCACTGCCTTAAACCGTGAAACTCCACCCCAACACAACCCCATACACTGCCCGAACAGCACTGCACTGTCCTAAACCCTGAAACACCAGCCCAAGCACGACCCCCTACACTGCCCGAACACCACTGCACTGCCCTAAACCCTGAAACACCATCCCCAGCATGACTCCCGACACTGCCCGAATACCACTGCACTGCCCTAAACCCTGAAACTCCACCCCCAGCATGACCACCTACACTGCCTGAAAACCACAGCACTGCCCTAAACCCTGAAACAGCAGCCCCAGAAAAGACCCCCTTCACTGCCAGAACACCACTGCACTGCCCTAAACACTGAAACACCAACCCCAGCACGACCCCCTACACTGCCTGAAAATCAATGCACTGCCCTAATCCCTGAAACACCAGCCCCAGCAAGACCCCCTACACTGCCCGAACACCACTGCACTGCCCTAAACACTGAAACACCAGCCCCAGCACGACCCCCTACACTGCCCAAATGCAACTGCTCTGCCCTAAACCCTAGACCAGCATGACGCCCTACACTGTCTGAACACCACTGCACTAAGCCCTGAAACACCAGCCCCAGGATGAACCCCTACACTGCCCAAACACCACTGCACTGCCATGAACCCTGAAACACCAGCCCCAGGATGACCCCCCTCCACTGCCCGAACACCACTACACTACACTGCCCTGAACCCTGAAGCACCAGCCCCGGCATGACCCCCCACACTGCCCGAACACCACTTCACTGCCCTAAACCCTGAAACACCACCCCCAGCAAGACCCCCTACACTGTCCAAACACCACTGCACTGCCCTAAACCCTGAAACACCACCCCCGAACATCGCCCTACACTGCCCAAACACCACTGCTCTGCCTTAAACCCTAAAACATCAGCCCGAGCACGACCCCCTACACTGCCCAAACACCACCACTCTGCGCTATACCCTAAAACACCAGCCCCAGCACGACCCCCTACACTGCCCAAACACCACTGCTCTGCCCTAAACCTTAACCCAGCACAACCCCCTACACTGCCTGAACACCACTGCACTGTCCTAAACCCTGAAACACCAGGCCCAGCATGACCCCCTACACTGCCAGAACACCACTGCACTTCCCTAAGCCCTGAAACACCACCCCCAGCAAGACCCCCTACACTGCCCGAACACCACTGCACTGCCCTAAACCCTGAAACACCACCCCCAGCAAGACCCCCTACACTGCCCGACCACCACTGTCCTAAACCCTGAAACACTGGCCCTAGCACGACCCCCTACACTCCCAGAACAACATTGCACTGCCCTAAACCCTGAAACACCACCCCTAGCAAGACCCCCTACACTGCCCGAACACCACTGCACTGCCCTAAACCCTGAAACACCACCCCCAGCAAGACCCCCTACACTGCCCGACCACCACTGTCCTAAACCCTGAAACACCGGCCCTAGCACGACCCCCGACATTCCCAGAACACCACTGCACTGCCCTAAACCCTGAAACACCAGCTTCAGCACGACCCTCTACACTGCCCGAACACCACTCCACTGCCCTAAACCCTGAAACACCAGCCCCAGCACAACCCCCTACACTCCCCGAACAGCATTGCACTGCCCTAAACCCTGAAACACCAGCCCCAGAACGAACCCTGCAGTTCCCGAACACCACTGCACTGCCCTAAACCATGAAACACCAGCTTCAGCACGACCCCCTACAATGCCCAAACACCACTGCACTGCCCTAAACCCTCAAGCACCAGCCCCAGCACGACCCCCTACACTGCCCGAACACCACTGCACTGTCCTAATCCATTATACACCAGCCCCAGCACGACCCTCTACAGTGTGGGAATACCACTGCACTGCCCTAAACCCTGAAACACCAGCCCCAGCACGACCCCCTACACTGCCCGAACACCACTGTACTGCCCTAAATCCTGAAACACCAACCCCTGCATGACCCCCACACTGCCCGACACCACTGCCCTGCCCTAAATCCTGAAACACCACCCCCAGCAAGACCCCCTACTCTGCCTGAACACCACTGAACTGCCCTAAAGCCTGAAACACCGCCCCCAGCAAGACCCCCTACACTGCCCGAACACCACTGTCCTAAACACTGAAACACCACACCCAGCAAGACCCCCTACACTGCCCGAACACCAATGCCCTAAACACTGAAACACCACCCCCAGCAAGACCCCCTACACTGCCCGATCACCACTGCACTGCCTTAAACCCTGAAACACCACCCCCAGCAAGACCAACTACACTGCCTGAACACCTCTGCCCTAAACCCTGAAACACCACCATCAGAACGACCCCCTGCACTTCCCGAACACCAATGCCCTAAACACTGAAACAGCACCCCCAGCAAGACCCCCTACACTGCCCGATCACCACTGCATTGCCCTAAATCCTGAAACTCCACCCCCAGCATGACCCCATACACTGCCCAAACACCATTGCTCTGCCCTATATCCTGCAACATCAGCCCCAGCACGACCCCCTACACTGCCCGAACACCACTGCACTGCCCTAAACCCTGAAGCACCAGCCCCTGCGCGACCCCCTACACTGCCCGAACACCACTGCACTGCCCTAATCCATGAAACACCAGCCCCAGCATGCCCCCCTACAGTGCGAGAACACCACTGCATTGCCCTAAACCCTGAAACACCAGCCCTAGCAAGACCCCTACACTGCCCAAACAGCACTGCACTGCCCTAAACCCTGAAACACCACCCCCGGACGAACCCCACACTGCCTGATCAACACTGCACTGCCCTAAACCCTGAAACACCACCCCCAGCAAGACCAACTACACTGCCTGAACACCTCTGCCCTAAACCCTGAAACACTACCATCAGAACGACCCCTACACTTCCCGAACACCACTGCTCTGCCCTAAATCCTGAAACGCCACCCCCAGCACGACCTCCTACACTGCCCGAACACCATTGCTCTGCCCTAAATCCTAAATCGCCAGCCCCAGCACGACCCCTACACTGCCCGACCACCACTGCTCTGCCCTAAACCCTGAAACTCCACCCCAGCACGATCCCTTACACTGCCTGAACACCATTGCTCTGACCTAAATCCTGAAACACCAGCCCCAGCAAGACCCCTCTACACTGCCCGAACACCACTGTACTGCCCTAAACCATAAACACCACCCCCTTCATGACCCCCACACTGCCTGAACACCACTGCACTGCCTTAAACCGTGAAACTCCACCCCAACACAACCCCATACACTGCCCGAACAGCACTGCACTGTCCTAAACCCTGAAACACCAGCCCAAGCACGACCCCCTACACTGCCCGAACACCACTGCACTGCCCTAAACCCTGAAACACCATCCCCAGCATGACTCCCGACACTGCCCGAATACCACTGCACTGCCCTAAACCCTGAAACTCCACCCCCAGCATGACCACCTACACTGCCTGAAAACCACAGCACTGCCCTAAACCCTGAAACTTATTTTAATAAACAAAGGTCCTTGGCATAAGAGGAAATGATACGAATGTTTCAACATAGACTACAATGAGCACTATGGAGGTTCTTCCAATGTCCAGCCGGACAGAGGAATATTTATTCCGGCTGGACATTGGAAGAACCTCCATAGTGCTCATTGTAGTCTATGTTGAAACATTCGTATCATTTCCTCTTATGCCAAGGACCTTTGTTTATTAAAATAAGTTATTACCCGAGGTCCCTAGGCTACCAAAACGGGTTCCCTTGTTCTTTTCTCTATACTAAACCCTGAAACAGCAGCCCCAGAAAAGACCCCCTTCACTGCCAGAACACCACTGCACTGCCCTAAACACTGAAACACCAACCCCAGCACGACCCCCTACACTGCCTGAAAATCAATGCACTGCCCTAATCCCTGAAGCACCAGCCCCAGCAAGACCCCCTACACTGCCCGAACACCACTGCACTGCCCTAAACACTGAAACACCAGCCCCAGCACGACCCCCTACACTGCCCAAATGCAACTGCTCTGCCCTAAACCCTAGACCAGCATGACGCCCTACACTGTCTGAACACCACTGCACTGCCCTAAGCCCTGAAACACCAGCCCCAGGATGAACCCCTACACTGCCCAAACACCACTGCACTGCCATGAACCCTGAAACACCAGCCCCAGGATGACCCCCTCCACTGCCCGAACACCACTACACTGCCCTGAACCCTGAAGCACCAGCCCCGGCATGACCCCCCACACTGCCCGAACACCACTTCACTGCCCTAAACCCTGAAACACCACCCCCAGCAAGACCCCCTACACTGTCCAAACACCACTGCACTGCCCTAAACCCTGAAACACCACCCCCGAACATCGCCCTACACTGCCCAAACACCACTGCTCTGCCTTAAACCCTAAAACATCAGCCCGAGCACGACCCCCTACACTGCCCAAACACCACCGCTCTGCGCTATACCCTGAAACACCAGCCCCAGCACGACCCCCTACACTGCCCAAACACCACTGCTCTGCCCTAAACCTTAGCCCAGCACAACCCCCTACACTGCCTGAACACCACTGCACTGTCCTAAACCCTGAAACACCAGGCCCAGCATGACCCCCTACACTGCCAGAACACCACTGCACTTCCCTAAGCCCTGAAACACCACCCCCAGCAAGACCCCCTACTCTGCCCGAACACCACTGCACTGCCCTAAACCCTGAAACACCACCCCCAGCAAGACCCCCTACACTGCCCGACCACCACTGTCCTAAACCCTGAAACACCGGCCCTAGCACGACCCCCTACACTCCCAGAACAACATTGCACTGCCCTAAACCCTGAAACACCACCCCTAGCAAGACCCCCTACACTGCCCGAACACCACTGCACTGCCCTAAACCCTGAAACACCACCCCCAGCAAGACCCCCTACACTGCCCGACCACCACTGTCCTAAACCCTGAAACACCGGCCCTAGCACGACCCCCTACACTCCCAGAACACCACTGCACTGCCCTAAACCCTGAAACACCAGCTTCAGCACGACCCTCTACACTGCCCGAACACCACTCCACTGCCCTAAACCCTGAAACACCAGCCCCAGCACAACCCCCTACACTCCCCGAACAGCATTGCACTGCCCTAAACCCTGAAACACCAGCCCCAGAACGAACCCTGCAGTTCCCGAACACCACTGCACTGCCCTAAACCATGAAACACCAGCTTCAGCACGACCCCCTACAATGCCCAAACACCACTGCACTGCCCTAAACCCTCAAGCACCAGCCCCAGCACGACCCCCTACACTGCCCGAACACCACTGCACTGTCCTAATCCATTATACACCAGCCCCAGCACGACCCTCTACAGTGTGGGAATACCACTGCACTGCCCTAAACCCTGAAACACCAGCCACAGCACGACCCCCTACACTGCCTGAACACCACTGTACTGCCCTAAATCCTGAAACACCAACCCCTGCATGACCCCCACACTGCCCGACACCACTGCCCTGCCCTAAATCCTGAAACACCACCCCCAGCAAGACCCCCTACACTGCCTGAACACCACTGAACTGCCCTAAAGCCTGAAACACCGCCCCCAGCAAGACCCCCTACACTGCCCGAACACCACTGTCCTAAACACTGAAACACCACACCCAGCAAGACCCCCTACACTGCCCGAACACCAATGCCCTAAGCACTGAAACACCACCCCCAGCAAGACCCCCTACACTGCCCGATCACCACTGCACTGCCTTAAACCCTGAAACACCACCCCCAGCAAGACCAACTACACTGCCTGAACACCTCTGCCCTAAACCCTGAAACACCACCATCAGAACGACCCCCCTACACTTCCCGAACACCAATGCCCTAGACACTGAAACAGCACCCCCAGCAAGACCCCCTACACTGCCCGATCACCACTGCACTTCCCTAAATCCTGAAACTCCACCCCCAGCACGACCCCATACACTGCCCAAACATCATTGCTCTGCCCTAAATCCTGAAACATCAGCCCCAGCACGACCCCCTACACTGCCCGAACACCACTGCACTGCCCTAAACCCTGAAGCACCAGCCCCTGCGCGACCCCCTACACTGCCCGAACACCACTGCACTGCCCTAATCCATGAAACACCAGCCCCAGCATGACCCCCTACAGTGCGAGAACACCACTGCATTGCCCTAAACCCTGAAACACTAGCCCCAGCAAGACCCCTACACTGCCCAAACAGCACTGCACTGCCCTAAACCCTGAAACACCACCCCCTGCACGAACCCCACACTGCCCGATCACCACTGCACTGCCCTAAACCCTGAAACACCACCCCCAGCAAGACCAACTACACTGCCTGAACACCTCTGCCCTAAACCCTGAAACACCACCATCAGAACGACCCCCTGCACTTCCCGAACACCAATGCCCTAAACACTGAAACAGCACCCCCAGCAAGACCCCCTACACTGCCCGATCACCACTGCATTGCCCTAAATCCTGAAACTCCACCCCCAGCATGACCCCATACACAGCCCAAACACCATTGCTCTGCCCTATATCCTGCAACATCAGCCCCAGCACGACCCCCTACACTGCCCGAACACCACTCCACTGCCCTAAACCCTGAAGCACCAGCCCCTGTGCGACCCCCTACACTGCCCGAACACCACTGCACTGCCCTAATCCATGAAACACCAGCCCCAGCATGACACCCTACAGTGCGAGAACACCACTGCACTGCCCTAAACCCTGAAACACCAGCCCCAGCAAGACCCCTACTCTGCCCAAACACCACTGCACTGCCCTAAACCCTGAAACACCACCCCCTGCATGAACCCCACACTGCCCGAACACCACTGCACTGCCCTAAATCCTGAAACACCACCCCCAGCAAGACCCCCTACACTGCCCGAACACCACTGCACTGCCCTAAACCCTGAAACACCAGCCCCAGCACGAACCGCTACACTGCCAGAACACCACTGCACTGCCCTAAATCCTGAAACACCACCCCCAGCAAGACCCCCTACACTGTCCAAACACCACTGCACTGCCCTAAACCCTGAAACACCACCCCCGAACATCCCCCTACACTGCCCGAACACCACTGCTCTGCCTTAAACCCTAAAACATTAGCCCGAGCACGACCCCCTACACTGCCCAAACACCACCGCTCTGCGCTATACCCTGAAACACCAGCCCCAGCAAGACCCCCTACACTGCCCAAACACCACTGCTCTGCCCTAAACCTTAGCCCAGCACAACCCCCTACACTGCCTGAACACCACTGCACTGCCCTAAACCCTGAAACACCAGGCCCAGCATGACCCCCTACACTGCCAGAACACCACTGCACTGCCCTAAATCATGAAACGCCACCCCCAGCAAGATGCCCTGCACTGCCCGAACACCACTGCACTGCCCTAAACCCTGAAACACCACCCCCAGCAAGACCCCCTACACTGCCTGAACACCACTGCCCTAAACACTGAATTACCACCCCCAGCAAGACCCCCTACACTGCCTGAACACCACTGCCCTAAACACTGAAACACCACCCCCAGCAAGACCCTCTACACTGCCCGAACACCACTGCACTGCCCTAAACCCTGAAACACCACCCCCAGCAAGACCCCCTACACTGCCTGAACACCACTGCCCTAAACACTGAAACACCACCCCCAGCAAGACCCTCTACACTGCCCGAACACCACTGCTCTGCCCTAAATCCTGAAACTCCACCCCAGCACGACCCCCTACACTGCCCGAACACCATTGCTCTGCCCTAATTCAAAAATCGCCAGCCCCAGCACGACCCCCTACACTGCCCGAACACGACTGCCCTCAACACTGAAACACCACCCCCAGCAAGACCCCCTACACTGCCTGAACACCAATGCCCTAAACACTGAAACACCACCCCCAGCAAGACCGTCTACACTGCCCGAACACCGCTGCACTGCCCTAAACGCTGAAACACCACCCCCAGCAAGACCCCCTACACAGCTCGAACACCATTGCTCTGCCCTAAATCCTGTCACACCACCCCCAGCAAGACCCCCTACACTGCCCGAACACCACTGCACTACCCTAAACCCTGAACACCACCCCCAGCAAGACCCCCTACACTGCCTGAACACCACTGCCCTAAAACCTGAAACACCAGCCCCAGCACGACCCCCTACCCTGCCCAAACACCACTGCACGGACCTAAAGCCTGAAACACCTGCCCCAGCACGAACCCCTTCACTGCCCCAACACCATTGCACTGTCCTAAAACCTGAAACACCAGCCCCAGCACGACCCCCTATACTGCCCCAACACCACTGCACTTCCCTAAACCATAAAACACCACCCCCAGCACGACCCCCTACTCTGCCCGAACTCCACTGCACTAAACCCTGAAACACCACCCAGAGTACAACCCCCTACAATACCCAAACACCACTGCACTGCCCTAAACCCTGAACCACCAGCCCTAGCACGGCCCTACACTCTCCGAACATCATTGCACTGACCTAAACCCTGAAACACCAGCCCCAGCACGACCCCTACACTCCACGAAGACCACTGCACTGCCCTAAACCCTGAAACATCAGCCCCAGCACAACCTACTACACTGCCCGAACACCACTGTACTGCCCTAAACCCTGAAGCACCAGCCCCTGCGTGACCCCTACACTGCCCGAACACCACTGCACTGCCCTAATCCATAAAACACCAGCCCCAGCACGACCCCCTCCAGTGCGGGAACACCATTGCACTGCCCTAAACCCTGAAACACCGTCCCCAGCACGACCCCTACACTGCCCAAACACCACTGCACTGCCCTAAACCCTGAAACACCACCCCCTGCATGAAACCCACACTGCCCGAACACCACTGCACTGCCCTAAATCCTGAAACACCGCCCCCAGCATGAGCCCCTACACTGCCCGAACACCACTGCACTGCCCTAAACCCTGAAACACCAACCCCAGCACGAACCCCTACACTGCCAGAACACAACTGCACTGCCCTAAACCCTGAAACACCACCACCAGAAAGACCCCCTACTCTACCCGAACACCACTGCACTGCCCTGAACCCAGAAACACCACCCCCAGCAAGACCCCCTACATTGCCCGAACACCACTGCCCTAAACCCAGAAATACCAGCCCTAGCACGACCCACTACACTGTCCGAACACCAATGCACTGCCCTCAACCCTGAAACACCACCCCCAGCAAGACCCTCTACACTGCCCGAATTGCACTGCCCTAAACCCTGAAACACCAGCCCCAGCACAACCCCCTACACTCCCTAACACCACTGCACCGCCCTAAATCCTGAAACACCTGTCTTAGCACGACCCCCTAAACTACCCGAACACCATTGCACTGTCCTAAAACCTGAAACAGCAGCCCCAGCATGACCTCCTACACTGCCCCAACACCACTGCACTTCCCTAAACCATGAAACACCACCCCCAGCACGACCCCCTACAGTGCGGGAACACCACTGCACTGCCCTAAACCCTGAAACACCAGCCCCAGCATGACCCCCTACACTGTCCGAACACCACTGCACTGCTCTAAACCCTGAAACACCACCCCCTGCATGAACCCCACACTGCCCGAACATCACTGTACTGCCCTAAATCCTGAAACACCACCCCCAGCAAGACCTCCTGCACTGCCCGAACACCACTGCACTGCCCTAAAACCTGAAACACCACCCCCATCAAGACCCCCTACACTGCTCGATCACCACTGCCCTAAACACTGAAACACCACCCCCAGCAAGACCCCCTACACTGCCGGAACACCAAGACCTAAACACTGAAACACCACCCCAGCAAGACCCCCTACACTGCGCGAACACCACTGCACTGCCCTAAACCTTGAAACACCTGCCCCAGCACGACCCCCTACACTGCCCAAACACCATTTCACTGTCCTAAAACCTGAAACACCAGCCCCAGCACGACCAGCTACAACACCCCAACACCACTGCACTTCCCTAAACCATGAAACACCACCTCCATCATGACCCCCTACACTCCCTGAACATAATTGCACTGCCCTAAACCATGAAACACCAGCCCCAACACGACCCCTACACACCCCGAACACTACTGCACTGCCCTAAACCCTGAAACACCAGCACCAGCACGACCCCCTACACTGCCCGAACACCACTGCACTGCCCTAAACCCTGAAGCACCTGCCCCAGCACGACCCCCTACACTGCCCGAACACCACTGCACTGCCCTAATCTATGAAACACCAGCCCCAGCACGACCCCCTACAGTGCAGGAACACCACTGCACTGCCCTAAACCCTGAAGCACCCGCCCCAGCACGACCCCCTACACTGCCCGAACACCACTGCACTGCCCTAATCTATGAAACACCAGCCCCAGCACGACCCCCTACAGTGCAGGAACACCACTGCACTGCCCTAAACCCTGAAACACCAGCCCCAGCACAACCCCCTACACTGACCTAACACCATTTCACTATCCTAAACCCTGAAGCATCACCCCCTGCATGACCCCCACACTGCCCGAACACCACTGTACTGCCCTAAACCCTGAATCACCATCCCCAGCAAGACCCCCTACACTGCCCGAACAACACTGCACTGCCCTAAAACCTGAAACACCGCCCCCAGCAAGACCCCCTTCACTGCCCGAACACCACTGCCCTAAACACTGAAACACCACCCCTAGCAAGACCCCCTACACTGCCCGAACACCAGTGCACTGCCCTAAACCCTGAAACACCACCCCCAGCAGGAACCCCTACACTGCCCGAACACCACTGCCCTAAACCCTGAAACAACACCCTCAACACGACCCCCTACACTTCCCGAACACCACTGCTCTGCCCTAAATTCTGAAACTCCATCCCAGCACTACCCCCTATACTGCCCGAACACGATTGCTCTGCCCTAAATCCTAAATTGGCAGCCCCAGCACGACCCCCTACACTGCCCAAACACCACTGCACTGGCCTATACCCTGAAATTCCACGCCCAGCACGACCCCCTACACTGCCCGAACACCATTGCTCTCCCTAAATCCTGAAACACCAACCCCAGTAAGACCCCTCTACACTGCCCAAACACCACTACACTGCCATAAACCCTAAAACACCAGCACCGGCACGACCCCCTACACTGCCCGAACACCACTGCACTGCCCTAAACCCTGAAACATCAGCCTCAGCACGACCCCCTACACTGCCCGAACACCACTGTACTGCCCTAAACCCTGAAACACCACCCCCGCACATCCCCCTACACTGCCAGAAAACCACTGCTCTGCCCTAAACTCTAAAATATCAGCCCAAGCACGACCCCCTACACTGCCCAAACACCACTGCTCTGCCCTAAACCCTAGCCCAGCATGACCCCCTACACTGCCTGAACATCATTGCACTATCCTAAACCCTGAAACACCAGCTCCAGCATGACCCCCTACACTGCCCGATCACCACTGCCCTAAACACTGAAACACCACCCCCAGCAAGACCCCCTACACTGCCCGAACACCACTGCACTGCCCTAAACCCTGAAACACCACCCCAGCAAGACCCCCTACACTGCCCGAACACCTCTGGCCTAAACCCTGAAACACCACCCTCAGCACGACCCCCTACACATCCAGAACACCACTGCTCTGCCCTAAATCCTGAAACTCCACCCCAGCACGACCCCCTACACTGCCCGAACACCATTGCTCTGCCCTAAACCCTGAAACTCCACCCCCAGCACGACCCCCTACACAGCTCGAACACCATTGCTCTGCCCTAAATCCTGACACACCAGCCCCAGCAAGACCCCTCTTCACTGCCCGAACACCACTGCACTGCCCTAATCCCTAAAACACCAGCCCTGGCACGACCCCCTACACTGCCCGAACACCACTGCACTGCCCTAATCCCTGAAACACCAGCCTCAGCACGACCCCCTACACTGCCCTAACACCACTGCACTGACCTAAACCCTGAAACACCACCCCGCACATCCCCCTACACTGCCCGAACACCACTGCTCTGCCTTAAATCCTAAAACATCAGCCCAAGCACGACCCCCTACACTGCCCAAACACCACCGCTCTGTGCTAATCCCTGAAACACCAGCCCCAGCACGACCCCCAACACTGCCCAAACACCACTGCTCTGCCATAAACCCTAGCCCAGCATGACCCCCTACACTGCCTGAACACCACTGCACTGCCCTAAACCCTGAAACACCAGCCCCAGCATGACCCCCTACACTGCCCGAACACCAATGCACTGCCCTAAACCTTGAAACACCAGAACGCTTATGACCCCTTACACTGCCCGAACACCACTGCACTGCCCTAAACCCTGAAACATTACCCCCTGCACGACCTCCCACACTGCCTGAACACCACTGCATTGCCCTAAACCCTGAAACACCACCCCCAGCAAGATCCCTTACACTGCCCGAACACCACTGTACTGCCCTAAACCCTGAAACACCAGCCCCAGAACAACCCCCTACACTGCCAGAACACGACTGCAATGCCCTAAACCCTGAAACACCCGCCCCAGCATGACCACCTACACTGCCCAAACACCACTGCACTGCCCTCAACCCTGAAACTCCACCCCAGGACGACCCCCCACACTGCCCAAACACCGCTGCACTGCCCTAAACCATAAAACACTAGTCCCAACTCTACCTCTACACTGCCCGAACACCACTGCACTGCCCTAAACCCTGAAACACCAGTCACAGCATGACAACCTACTCTGCACTAACACCACTGACTTGCCTAAACCTTGAAACACCAGTCCCAGCATGACCCCCTACACTCCCCGAACACCACTGCACTGCCCTAAACCCTGAAACACCAGCCCCAGCATGACCCCCTACAGTGCACGAACACCACTGCACTGCCCTAAACCCTGAAGCACCTACCCCAGCACGACCCCCTACACTGCCTGAACAGCACTGCACTGCCCTAAACCATGGAACACCAGCCCCAACACGACCCCTACACTCCCCGAACACCACTGCACTGCCCTAAACCCTGAAACACCAGCCCCAGCACGACCCCCTACAGTGCCCGAACACCACTGCACTGCCCTAAACCCTGAAGCACCTACCCCAGCACGACCCCCTACACTGCCCGAACAGCACTGCACTGCCCTAATCCATGAAACACCAGCCCCAGCATGACCCCCTACAGTGCAGGAACACCACTGCACTGCCCTAAACCCTGAAACCCCAGCCCCAGCACAACCCCCTACACTGCCCGAACACAACTGCACTGCCCTAATCCATGAAACACCAGCCACAGCATGACCCCCTACAGTGCGGGAACACCACTGCACTGCCCTTAACCCTGAAACACCAGCCCCAGCACCACCCTCTACACTGCCCGAACACCATTGCACTGCCCTAAACCCTGAAACATCACCCCATGCACGACCCCCACACTGCCGGAACACCACTGCTCTGCCCTAAACCCTGAATCACCACCTCCAGCAAGACCCCCTACACTGCTCGAACACCACTGCACTGCCCTAAACCCTGAAACACCACCCCCAGAAAGACCCCCTACACTGCCCGAACAACACTGCACTGCCCTAAACCCTGAAACACCACCCCCAGTAAGACTGCCTACACTGCCCAAACACCACTGCACTGCCCTCAACCCTGAAACACCAGACCCAGAACAACCCCCTACACTGCCAGAACACCACTGCAATGCCCTAAACCCTGAAACACCAGCCCCAGCATGACCACCTACACTGCCCAAACACCACTGCACTGCCCTCAACCCTGAAACTCCACCCCCAGGAAGACCCCCCACACTGCCCAAACACCGCTGCACTGCCCTAAACCATAAAACACCAGTCCCAGCTCTACCTCTACACTGCCCGAACACCACTGCACTGCCCTAAACCCTGAAACACCAGTCACAGCATGACAACCTACACTGCACGAACACCACTAACTTGCCTAAACCTTGAAACACCAGTCCCAGCATGACCCCCTACACTCCCCGAACATCATTGCACTGCCCTAAACCATGAAACACCAGCCCCAACATGACCTCTACACTCCCCGAACACCACTGCACTGCCCTAAACCGTGAAACACCCACCCCAGCACGACCCCCTACACTGCCCGAACACCACTGCACTGCCCTAATCAATGAAACACCAGCCCCAGCAGAACCCCCTACAGCGCAGGATCACCACTGCACTGCCCTAAACCCTGAAACACCAGCCCCAGCACAACCCCCTACACTGACCTAACACCATTGCACTGCCCTAAACCCTGAAACATCACCCCCTGCATGACGCCCACACTGCCCGAACACCACTGCACTGCCCTAAACCCTGAATCACCACCCCCAGCAAGACCCCCTACACTGCCCGAACAACACTGCACTGCCCTAAAACCTGAAACACCGCCCCAGCAAGACCCCCTTCACTGCTAAACACTGAAACACCCCCCCAGCAAGACCCCCTACACTGCCCGAACACCACTGCACTGCCCTAAACCCTGAAACACCACCCCCAGCAAGAACCCCTACACTGCCCGAACACCACTGCCCTAAACCCTGAAACACCACCCTCAGCACGACCCTCTACACTTCCCGAACACCACTGCTCTGCCCTAAATTCTGAAACTCCACCCCCAGCACGACCCCCTATACTGCCCGAACACCATTGCTCTGCCCTAAATCCTAAATCGCCAGCCCCAGCACGACCCCTGACACTGCCCGAACACCACTGCACTGCCCTAAACCTTGAAATTCCATGCCCAGCACGACCCCCTACACTGCCCGAACACCATTGCTCTCCCTAAATCCTGAAACACCAACCCCAGTAAGACCCCTCAACACTGCGCTAACACCACTGCACTGCCATAAACCCTAAAACACCAGCCCCCGCAAAACCCCCTACACTGCCCGAACACCACTGCACTGCCCTAAACCCTGAAACATCAGCCTCAGCACGACCCCTTACACTGCCCGAACACCACTGCACTGCCCTAAACCCTGAAACACCACCCCGCACATCCCCGTACACTGCCGGAAAACCACTCCTCTGCCTTAAACCCTAAAATATCAGCCCAAGCACGACCCCCTACACTGCCCAAACACCACCGTTCTGCGCTAATCCCTGAAACATCAGCCCCAGCACGGCCCCCTACACTGCCCAAACACCACTGCTCTGCCCTAAACCCTAGCACAGCATGACCCCCTACACTGCCTGAACACCACTGCACTACCCTAAACCCTTAAACTCCAGCCCCAGCATGACCCCCTACACTGCCGGAACACTACTGAACTGCCCTAAACCCTGAAACACCAGCCACAGCATGACCCCCTACACTGCCCAAACACCACTGCACTGCCCTAAACCCTGAAACACCAGCCCCAGCACGACCCCCTACACTCCCTGAACACCACTGCACTGCCCTAAACCCTGAAACATCAGCGCCAGCACGACCCCCTACACTGCCCAAACCCCACTGCACTGCCCTAAACCCTGAAACACCAGCCCGACCCCCTACACTCCCTGAACACCACAGCACTGCACTAAACCCTGAAACAGCAGCCCCAGCACGACCCCCTACACTGCCCAAACCCCACTTCACTGCCCTAAACCCTGAAACACCAGCCCCAACACGACCCCTACACACCCGAACACCACTGCACTGCCCTAAACCCTGAAACACCAGCCCCAGCACGACCCCCTACACTCCCCGAACACCACTGCACTGCCCTAAACCATGAAACAGCAGCACCAGCACGACCCCCTACACTGCCCGATCCCCACTGCACTGACCTAAACCCTGAAACACCAGCAACAGCACGACCGCCTACACTGCCCGAACACTGCACTGCCCTAAACCCTGAAACACCAGCCCCAACACGACCCCCAACACTGCCCCAACACCACTGCACTGCCCTAAACCCTAAAACACCACCCCAGCAAGACCCCCTACACTGCCCGAACACCACTGCACTGCCCTAAACTCTGAAACGCCACCCCAGCAAGACCCCCTACATTGCCTGAACACCACTGCACTGCCCTAAACCCTGAAACACCACCCCCAGCAAGACCCCCTACACTCCCCTGTCACCATTGCACTGCCCTAAACCCTGAAACACCACCCCCAGTAAGACCCCCTTCACTGCCCGAATACCACTGCTCTGCCATAATCCCTGAAACTCCAACCACAGCACGACCCCCCACACTGCCCGAACATTACTGCACTAAACCCTGAAACACCAGCCCCAGAACAACCCCCTACACTGCCCGAACACCACTGCACTGCCCTAAACCCTGAAACACCAGCCCCAGCACGACCCCCTACACTGCCCAAACACCACAGCACTGCCCTAAATCCTGAAACACCATTCCCAGCAAGACCCGCTACACTGCCCGAACTACACTGCACTGCCCTAAACCCTGAAGCACCAGCCCCAGAACGACCCCCTACACTGTCCGAACACCACTGCACTGCCCTAATCCATGAAACACCACCCCCAGTAAGTCCTCCTACACTGCCCGAACACCACTGTTCTGCCCTAAATCATGATCACCTGCCCCAGTACGACCCCCTACACTGCCCGAAAACCAATGCTCTGCCATAATCACTGAATCTCCAACCCCAGCACGACCCTCTACACTGCCCGAACACTATTGCACTGCCCTAAACCCTGAAACACCAGCCCCGGACTAACCCCCACACTGCCGGAACACCACTGCACTGCCCTAAACCCTGAAACACCAGCCCCAGCACGACACCCTACACTGCCCAAACACCACTGCACTGCCCTAAATCCTGAAACACCATTCCCAGCAAGACCGCCTACACTGCCTGAACACCACTGCACTACCCTAAACCCTGAAACTCCAAACCCCAGGATGACCACCCACACTGCCCAAACACTGCTGCACTGCCCTAAACCATAAAACACCAGCCCCAGCTCCACCTCTACACTGCCCGAACACCACTGCACTGCCATAAACTCTGAAACACCAGTCACAGCATGACCCCCTACACTGCACGAACACCACTGCACTGCCCAAAACTCTGAAACACCAGCCCCAGCATGACCCCCTACATTCCCCGAACATCATTGCACTGCCCTAAACCCTGAAACAAAAGCCCCAACACGACCCCTACACTCCCGAACACCACTGCACTGCCCTAAACCCTGAAACACCAGCCCCAGCACGACCCCCTATACTGCCCGAACACCACTGCACTGCCCTAAACCCTGAAGCACCAGCCCCAGCACGACCCCCTACACTGCCCGAACACCACTGCACTGCCCTAATCCATGAAACACCAGCCCCAGCAAGGCCCCCTACAGTAAGGGAACACCACTGCCATAAACCCTGAAACATCAGCCCCAGCACGACCCCCTACCCTGCCCGAACACCACTACACTGCCCTAAAACCTGAAACACTACCCCAGCAAGACACCCTATACTTCCTGAAAACCACTGCACTGCCCTAAACCCTGAAGCACCAGCCCCAGCACGAACCCTACACTGCCCGAACCCAACTGCACTGACCTAAACCCTGAAACACCAGCAACAGCACGACCGCCTACACTGCCCGAACACTGCACTGCCCTAATCTATGAAACACCAGCCCCAGCAAGGCCCCCTACAGTGCGGGAACACCACTGCACTGCCATAAACCCTGAAACACCAGCCCCAGCATGACCCCCTACCCTGCCCGAACACCACTACACTGCCCTAAAACCTGAAACACTACCCCCAGCAAGACACCCTATACTTCCTGAAAACCACTGCACTGCCCTAAACCCTGAAGCACCAGCCCCAACACTGCCCGAACACCACTGCACTGCCCTAAACCCTGAAACACCACCCCCAGCAAGACCCCCTACACTGCCCGAACACCACTGCACTGCCCTAAACCCTAAAACGCCACCCCAGCAAGACCCCCTACATTGCCTGAACACCACTGCACTGCCCTAAACCCTGAAACACCACCCCCAGCAAGACCCCCTACACTGCCCGAACACCACTGCACTGCCCTAAACCCTGAAACGCCACCCCAGCAAGACCCCCTACATTGCCTGAACACCACTGCACTGCCCTAAACCCTGAAACACCACCCCCAGCAAGACCCCCTACACTCCCCTGTCACCATTGCACTGCCCTAAACCCTGAAACACCACCCCCAGTAAGACCCCCTACACTGCCCGAACACCACTGCTCTGCCCTAAATCATAATCACCTGCCCCAGCACGACCCCCTACACTGCCCGAAAACCACTGCTCTGCCATAATCCCTGAAACTCCAACCCCAGCACGACCCCCTACACTGCCCGAACACTACTGCACTGCCCTAAACCCTGAAACACCAGCCCCAGAACGACCCCCTACACTGTCCGAACCCCACTGCACTGACCTAAACCCTGAAACACCAGCAACAGCACGACCGCCTACACTGCCCGAACACTGCACTGCCCTAAACCCTGAAACACCAGCCCCAACACGACCCCCAACACTGCCCAAACACCACTGCACTGCCCTAAACCCTGAAACGCCACCCCAGTAAGACCCCCTACATTGCCTGAACACAACTGCACTGCCCTAAACTCTGAAACACCATACCCAGCAGGACCCTCTACACTCCCCTGTCACCATTGCACTGCCCTAAACCCTGAAACACCACCCCCAGTAAGACCCCCTGCACTGCCCGAACACCACTGCTCTAAATCATAATCACCTGCCCTAGCACAACCCCCTACACTGCCCGAAAACCACTGCTCTGCCCTAAATCCTGAAACACCATTCCCAGCAAGACCCCCTACACTGCCCGAACACTACTGCACTGCCCTAAACCCTGAAACACCAGCCCCCAAATGACCCCCTATACTGCCCGAACACCACTGCACTGCCCTAAATCCTGAAACACCATTCCCAGCAAGACCCCCTACACTGCCCGAACACCACTGCACTGCCCTAAACCCTGAAACTCCACCCCCAGGATGACCCTCCACACTGCCCAAACACTGCTGCACAGCTCTAAACCATAAAACACCAGCCCAAGTTCCACCTTTACACTGCCCGAACACCATTGCACTGCCCTAAACCCTGAAACACCAGCCCCAGCATGACCCCCTACACTCCTCGAACATCATTGCACTGCCCTAAACCCTGAAAAACCAGCCCCAACCCGACCCCTACACTCCCCGAACACCACTGCACTCCCCTAAATCCTGAAACACCAGCCCCAGCATGACCCCCTACACTGCCCGAACACCACTGCACTGCCCTAAACCCTGAAGCACCAGCCCCAGCACGTCCCCCTACACTGTCCGAACACCACTGCACTGCCCTAATCCATGAAACATCACCCCCAGTAAGACCCCCTACACTGCCCGAACACTACTGCTCTGCCCTACATCATTGTCACCTGCCCCAGCACGACCCCCTACACTGCCCGAAAACCACTGCTCTGCCATAATCACTGAAACTCCAACCCAGCATGACACCCTACACTGCCCGAACACTATTGCACTGCCCTAAACCCTGAAACACCAGCCCCAGAACAACCCCCTACACTGCCCGAACACCACTCCACTGCCCTAAACCCTGAAACACCAGCCCCAACACGACACCCTACACTGCCCAAACACCACTGCACTGCCCTAAATCCTGAAACACCATTCCCAGCAAGACCCCCTACACTGCCTGAATACAACTGCACTGCCCTAAACCCTGAAACTCCACCCCCAGGATGACCCCCCACACTGCCCAAACACTGCTGCACTGCCCTAAACCATAAAACACCAGCCCCAGCTCCACCTCTACACTGCCCGAACACCACTGCACGGCCATAAACCCTGAAACACCAGTCACAGCATGACCCCCTACACTGCCCGAACAACACTGCACTGCCCTAAACCCTGTAGCACAGGCCCCAGAACGACCCCCTACACTGTCCGAACACCACTGCACTGCCCTAATCCATGAAACACCACCCCCAGTAAGTCCCCCTACACTGTCCGAACACCACTGTTCTACCCTAAATCATGATCACCTGCCCCAGTACGACCGCCTACACTGCCCGAAAACCAATGCTCTGCCATAATCACTGAATCTCCCACCCCAGCACGACCCTCTACACTGCCCGAACACTATTGCACTGCCCTAAACCCTGAAACACCAGCCCCAGACCAACCCCCACACTGCCGGAACACCACTGCACTGCCTATACCCTGAAACACCAGCCCCAGCACGACACCCTACACTGCCCAAACACCACTGCACTGCCCTAAATCCTGAAACACCATTCCCAGCAAGACCGCCTACACTGCCCGAACACCACTGCACTGCCCTAAACCCTGAAACTCCACCCCCAGGATGACCACCCACACTGCCCAAACACTGCTGCACTGCCCTAAACCATAAAACACCAGCCCCAGCTCCACCTCTACACTGCCCGAACACCACTGCACTGCCATAAACCCTGAAAAACCAGTCACAGCATGACCCCCTACACTGCACGAACACCACTGCACTGCCCAAAACCCTGAAACACCAGCCCCTGCATGACCCCCTACATTCCCCGAACATCATTGCACTGCCCTAAACCCTGAAACACCAGCCCCAACACGACCCCTATACTCCCCGATCACCACTGCACTGCCCTAAACCCTGAAACACCAGCCCCAGCACGACCCCCTACACTGCCCGAACACCACTACACTGCCCTAAACCCTGAAGCACCAGCCCCAGAACGACCCCCTACACTGCCCGAACACCACTGCACTGCCCTAATCCATGAAACACCAGCCCCAGCAAGGCCCCCTACAGTGCGGGAACACCACTGCACTGCCATAAACCCTGAAACACCAGCCCCAGAATGACCCCCTACCCTGCCCGAACACCACTACACTGCCCTAAAACCTGAAACACTACCCCCAGCAAGACACCCTATACTTCCTGAAAACCACTGCACTGCCCTAAACCCTGAAGCACCAGCCCCAGCACGACCCCTACACTGCCCGAACCCCACTGCACTGACCTAAACGCTGAAACACCAGCAACAGGATGACCGCCTACACTGCCCGAACACTGCACTGCCCTAAACCCTGAAACACCAGCCCCAACACGACCCCAACACTGCCCGAATACCACTGCACTGCCCTAAACCCTGAAACACCACCCCCAGCAAGACCCCCTACACTGCCCGAACACCACTGCACTGCCCTAAACCCTGAAACGCCACCCCAGCAAGACCCCCTACATTGCCTGAACACCACTGCACTGCCCTAAACCCTGAAACACCACCCCCAGCAAGACCCCCTACACTCCCCTGTCACCATTGCACTGCCCTAAATCCTGAAACACCACCCCCAGTAAGACCCCCTACACTGCCCGAAAACCACTGCTCTGCCATAATCCCTGAAACTCCAACCCCAGCACGACCCCCTACACTGCCCGAACACTACTGCACTGCCCTAAACCCTGAAACACCAGCCCCAGAACGACCCCCTACACTCTCCGAACCCCACTGCACTGACCTAAACCCTGAAACACCAGCAACAGCACGACCGCCTACACTGCCCGAACACTGCACTGCCCTAAACCCTGAAACACCAGCCCCAACACGACCCCCAACACTGCCCAAACACCACCATTCTGCGCTAATCCCTGAAACATCAGCCCCAGGACGGCCCCCTACACTGCCCAAACACCACTGCTCTGCCCTAAACCCTAGCACAGCATGACCCCCTACACTGCCTGAACACCACTGCACTACCCTAAACCCTGAAACACCAGCCCCAGCATGACCCCCTACACTGCTGGAACACTACTGAACTGCCCTAAACCCTGAAACACCAGCCACAGCATGACCCCCTACACTGCCCGAACACCACTGCACTGCCCTAAACCCTGAAACACCACCCCCAGCAAGACCCCTACACTGCCAGAACACAACTGCACTGCCCTAAACCCTGAAACACCACCCCCAGCAAGACCCCCAACACTGCCCGAGCACCACTGCCCCAGATCCCCCAGCACCACTGTCCCAGATCCCCTCTCCTTGAATGAGTTACAGAATAAAAATAATCACACAATAAGCCAGTTACCTTTCTTTCAGGAAGTCAGCCTTGAAGAATCCAAGAGCCAAATTCTTAAAATCAAATCTGGTTCTCCTTTTGATCCCTGCCCCCCTTACGTTCTCCACACCATGGTGGAGATCG
This sequence comes from Triturus cristatus, assembly GCF_964204655.1. Classification (NCBI taxonomy): domain Eukaryota; kingdom Metazoa; phylum Chordata; class Amphibia; order Caudata; family Salamandridae; genus Triturus; species Triturus cristatus. Next base: position 721,268,584 of record NC_140579.1, read on the forward strand.
TAAATCCGATCATTAATAATATCATTAACTCCTCACTTTCCCAGGGAGTAGTCCCTGAAGAATGGAAAGTTGCAGCAGTGAAACCCCTACAGAAAAAGCCATTATCAGACCCCGCCATTCTTACCAATCTACGACCAATTTCATTACTCCCTACTTTCTGTAAACTTACAGAAAAGGAAGTAAATAAACAGCTCACCTCTTTTTTAGAGGCAAATAACATCTGGCACCCGAACCAAGCTGGCTTCAGAGCAAAACATTCGACTGAATCGGCTCTAAATTTCTCCGTGGAAACACTTAGAACAGCACTAGACCAGGGAAAAAAAGCTGTCCTCATACTTTTAGACCTATCCGCGGCTTTCGACACGGTGTCGCATACCATCTTGATAGACCGACTAGCCGCGGCAGGAATAACGGGCAAGGTACTGAGCTGGCTAAAGAGTTTTTTGACAAACAGACGACAAGTTGTTACCTTGGGCCAATTTAGATCAGCAGAAATCCCACTGAATTCAGGTGTGCCACAGGGCTCGTGTTTGAGTCCGACACTTTTCAATGTATATATGGCTCCCCTGATTGCCCTTATATCATCCTTCGGCATAGCTACCATCGCATATGCAGATGATACACAACTCATCCTAGTGATGGAGGGTGAATCCAGCCAAGCAGAAGCCAGACTCCAGAACTGTTTGAAGGCTACTTTCCACTGGATGAGCACAAATCATCTTAAATGCAATTCAGGGAAAACTGAGATCCTACCTGTTGGAAAAAACAACTCCTTCAATCCAACTCTATGGTGGCCAGAAGACGCCACCGTCCCTCCCAATACAGCAAATGCAGTCCGTAATTTGGGAATAAAATTTGACCCTTCTCTGAGCTTTAAACAACAAGCAAATGCCGTGGCAGGGATCTGCTTCGGCATAATAAAGGGACTTAGGAAATTTTTCGATCTGATCCCTTTTGCAGCAAGGAAGACGGTGGCGGTTGCCCTTATCACGTCCCGCATTGACTACTGTAATAGTATATATGCGGGAACAAATAGGACAGTATGCCATAAACTGCAAATTGTACAACATGCAGCGGCCAGATTAGTGTTGGGCTGGAAAAGAAGGACCTCAGCTTCAACAGCTCTGAACATACTGCATTGGCTGCCAATACACAAAAGGGTGTTGTTTAAAATCCTGCTAATTACCTATAGAGCATTTAACAAAACAGGACCCAAATACATTGAAAACATGTTCCAACACTATGCCCCTGTACGATGTCTGAGATCTCAAAATGAGAATTTTCTCACTATCCCTAAGTTCAGACTTAAAACCAAAGGAGGCAAGTCCCTGGCAGTTTTGGGATCCAAAGCCTGGAACTCTCTGCCGTCCTCCCTTCGGCAAATTTCCACAGAAATTTCCTTCAGAAGCACCCTCAAAACCTGGATCTATACGTTATCTGACACAAAATGCAAAAATCTGATATAATCATTCCATCTCCGAAACATCATAAGAATCTTTTCATCAGATCCTGTCTCGTACTCAGAAGCGCAAAGATGCTCCATGGAGTGCAACCAGCGCTATACAAAACCGAATTACATTACATTACATTACATTACATTACATTACACTGCCCTAAAACTTGAAACACCAGCACGACCCCCTACCCTGCCCGAACACCACTACACTGCCCTAAAACCTGAAACACTACCCCCAGCAAGACACCCTATACTTCCTGAAAACCACTGCACTGCCCTAAACCCTGAAGCACCAGCCCCAGCACGAACCCCTACACTGCCCGAACACAACTGCACTGCCCCAATCCATGAAACACCAGCCACAGCATGACCCCCTACAGTGCGGGAACACAACTGCACTGCCCTAAACCCTGAAACACCAGCCACAGCACGACCCTCTACACTGCCCGAACACCATTGCACTGCCCTAAACCCTGAAACATCACCCCATGCACGACCCCCACACTGCCCGAACACCACTGCACTGCCCTAAACCCTGAATCACCACCTCCAGCAAGACCCCCTACACTGCCTAAACAACACTGCACTGCCCTTAAACCTGAAACACCGCCCCCAGCAAGACCCCGTTCACTGCCCAAACACTACTGCCCTAAACACTGAAACACCACCCCCAGCAAGACCCCTACACTGCCAGAACACAACTGCACTGCCCTAAACCCTGAAACACCACCCCCAGCAAGACCCCCAACACTGCCCGAGCACCACTGCCCTAAAACTTGAAACACCAGCCCTAGCACGACCCCCTACCCTGCCCGAACACCACTACACTGTCCTAAAACCTGAAACACTACCCCCAGCAAGACACCCTATACTTCCTGAAAAACACTGCACTGCCCTAAACCCTGAAGCACCAGCCCCAGCACGACCCCCTACACTGCCCGAACACAACTGCACTGCCCTAATCCATGAAACACCAGCCACAGCATGACCCCCTACAGTGCAGGAACACAACTGCACTGCCCTAAACCCTGAAACACCAGCCCCAGCACGACCCTCTACACTGCCCGAACACCATTGCACTGCCCTAAACCCTGAAACATCACTCCATGCACGACCCCCACACTGCCCGAACACCACTGCACTGCCCTAAACCCTGAATCACCACCTCCAGCAAGACCCCCTACACTGCCCAAACAACACTGCACTGCCCTTAAACCTGAAACACCGCCCCCAGCAAGACCCCGTTCACTGCCCAAACACTACTGCCCTAAACACTGAAACACCACCCCAAGCAAGACCCCCTACACTGCCCGAACACCAATGCCCTAAACACTGAAACACCCCCCCAGCAAGACCCCCTACACAGCCCGAACACCACTGCACTGCCTTAAACCCTGAAACACCACCCCCAGCAAGACATCCTACACTGCCCGAACACCACTGCCCTAAACCCTGAAACACCACACTCAGCACGACCCCCTACAGCTCCCGAACACCACTTCTCTGCCCTAAACTCTGAAACACAACCCCCAGCACGACCCCCTATACTGCCCGAACACAATTGCTCTAACGTAAATCCTAAATCGCCAGCCCCAGCACAACCCCCTACACTGCCCGAACACTATTGCACTGCCCTAAACCCTGAAACACCAGCCCCAGACCAACCCCCACACTGCCGGAACACCACTGCACTGCCCTATACCCTGAAACACCAGCCCCAGCACGACACCCTACACTGCCCAAACACCACTGCACTGCCCTAAATCCTGAAACACCATTCCCAGCAAGACCGCCTACACTGCCCAAACACCACTGCACTGCCCTAAACCCTGAAACTCCACCCCCAGGATGACCACCCACACTGCCCAAACACTGCTGCACTGCCCTAAACCATAAAACACCAGCCCCAGCTCCACCTCTACACTGCCCGAACACCACTGCACTGCCATAAACCCTGAAACACCAGTCACAGCATGACCCCCTACACTGCACGAACACCACTGCACTGCCCAAAACCCTGAAACACCAGCCCCAGCATGACCCCTACACTCCCCGAACACCACTGCACTGCCCTAAACCCTGAAACACCAGCCACAGCACGACCCCCTATACTGCCCGAACACCACTGCACCAAAACCCTGAAACTCCACCCCAGCACGCCCCCTACACAGCCCGAACACCATTGCTCTGCCCTAATTCCTGAAACAGCAGCCCCAGCAAGACCCCTCTTCACTGCCTGAACACCACTGCACTTCCCTAAACCCTAAAACACCAGCCCCGGCACGACCCCCTACACTGCCCGAACACCACTGCACTGCCCTAAACCCTGAAACACCAGCCCCAGCACGACCGCCTACACTTCCCGAACACCACGGCACTGCCATAAACCCTAGCCCAGAACGACCCCCTACACTGCCTGAACACCACTGCACTGCCCTAAACCCTGAAACACCACCCCCGCACATCCCCCTACACTGCCCGAACACCACTGCTCGGCGCTAATCCCTGAAAAACAAGCCCCAGCACGACCCCAACCCTGCCCAAACACCACTGCACTGCCCTAAACCCTGAAACACCAGCCCCAGCATGACACCCTACACTGCCCGAACACCACTGCACTGCCCTAAACCCTGAGGCACTAGCCCCAGCACGACCCCCACACTGCCCGAACACCACTGTACTGCCCTAATCCATGAAACACCAGCCCCAGCACGACCCCCTACAGTGCGGGAACACCATTGCACTGCCCTAAACCCTGGAACCACCAGCCACAGCACGACCCCCACACTGCCCGAACACCACTGCACTGCCTTAAACCCTGAAACACCAGCCACAGCACGACCCCCTATACTGCCCGAACACCACTGCACTAAACCCTGAAGCACCAGCCCCAGAACGACCCCCTACACTGCCCGAACACCACTGCACTGCCCTAATCCATGAAACACCAGCCCCAGCAAGGCCCCCTACATTGCGGGAACACCACTGCACTGCCATAAATCCTGAAACACCAGCCCCAGCATGACCCCCTACCCTGCCCAAACACCACTACACTGCCCTAAAACCTGAAACACTACCCCCAGCAAGACACCCTATACTTCCTGAAAACCACTGCACTGCCCTAAACCCTGAAGCACCAGCCCCAGCACGACCCCCTACACTGCCCGCACCCCACTGCACTGAACTAAACCCTGAAACACCAGCAACAGGACGACCGCCTACACTGCCCGAACACTGCACTGCCCTAAAACCTGAAACACCGCCCCCAACACGACCCACAACACTGCCCGAACACCACTGCACTGCCCTAAACCCTGAAATACCACCCCCAGCAAGACCCCCTACACTGCCCGAACACCACTGCACTGCCCTAAACCCTGAAACGCCACCCCAGCAAGACCCCCTACATTGCCTGAACACCACTGCACTGCCCTAAACCCTGAAACACCACCCCCAGCAAGACCCCCTACACTCCCCTGTCACCATTGCACTGCCCTAAACCCTGAAACACCACCCCCAGTAAGACCCCCTAAACTGCCCGAACACCACTGCTCTGCCCTAAATCCTGAAACTCCACCCCAGCACGACCCCCTACACTGCCCGGACACCATTGCTCTGCCATAAATACTAAATCGCCAGCTCCAGCACGACCCCCTACCCTGCCCGAACACCACTGCACCAAAACCCTGAAACTCCACCCCAGCACGCCCCCTACACAGCCCGAACACCATTGCTCTGCCCTAATTCCTGAAACAGCAGCCCCAGCAAGACCCCTCTTCACTGCCTGAACACCACTGCACTTCCCTAAACCCTAAAACACCAGCCCCGGCACGACCCCCTACACTGCCCGAACACCACTGCACTGCCCTAAACCCTGAAACACCAGTCCCAGCACGACCGCCTACACTTCCCGAACACCACGGCACTGCCATAAACCCTAGCCCAGAACGACCCCCTACACTGCCTGAACACCACTGCACTGCCCTAAACCCTGAAACACCACCCCCGCACATCCCCCTACACTGCCCGAACACCACTGCTCGGCGCTAATCCCTGAAAAACAAGCCCCAGCACGACCCCCAACCCTGCCCAAACACCACTGCACTGCCCTAAACCCTGAAACACCAGCCCCAGCATGACACCCTACACTGCCCGAACACCACTGCACTGCCCTAAACCCTGAGGCACTAGCCCCAGCACGACCCCCACACTGCCCGAACACCACTGTACTGCCCTAATCCATGAAACACCAGCCCCAGCACGACCCCCTACAGTGCGGGAACACCATTGCACTGCCCTAAACCCTGGAACCACCAGCCACAGCACGACCCCCACACTGCCCGAACACCACTGCACTGCCTTAAACCCTGAAACACCAGCCACAGCACGACCCCCTATACTGCCCGAACACCACTGCACTAAACCCTGAAGCACTAGCCCCAGAACGACCCCCTACACTGCCCGAACACCACTGCACTGCCCTAATCCATGAAACACCAGCCCCAGCAAGGCCCCCTACATTGCGGGAACACCACTGCACTGCCATAAACCCTGAAACACCAGCCCCAGCATGACCCCCTACCCTGCCCGAACACCACTACACTGCCCTAAAACCTGAAACACTACCCCCAGCAAGACACCCTATACTTCCTGAAAACCACTGCACTGCCCTAAACCCTGAAGCACCAGCCCCAGCACGACCCCCTACACTGCCCGCACCCCACTGCACTGAACTAAACCCTGAAACACCAGCAACAGGACGACTGCCTACACTGCCCGAACACTGCACTGCCCTAAACCCTGAAACACCAGCCCCAACACGACCCCCAACACTGCCCGAACACCACTGCACTGCCCTAAACCCTGAAACACCACCCCCAGCAAGACCCCCTACACTGCCCGAACACCACTGCACTGCCCTAAACCCTGAAACGCCACCCCAGCAAGACCCCCTACATTGCCTGAACACCACTGCACTGCCCTAAACCCTGAAACACCACCCCCAGCAAGACCCCCTACACTCCCCTGTCACCATTGCACTGCCCTAAACCCTGAAACACCACCCCCAGTAAGACCCCCTAAACTGCCCGAACACCACTGCTCTGCCCTAAATCCTGAAACTCCACCCCAGCACGACCCCCTACACTGCCCGGACACCATTGCTCTGCCATAAATACTAAATCGCCAGCTCCAGCACGACCCCCTACCCTGCCCGAACACCACTGCACCAAAACCCTGAAACTCCACCCCAGCACGCCCCCTACACAGCCCGAACACCATTGCTCTGCCCTAATTCCTGAAACACCAGCCCCAGCAAGACCCCTCTTCACTGCCTGAACACCACTGCACTTCCCTAAACCCTAAAACACCAGCCCCGGCACGACCCCCTACACTGCCCGAACACCACTGCACTGCCCTAAACCCTGAAACACCAGCCCCAGCACGACCGCCTACACTTCCCGAACACCACGGCACTGCCATAAACCCTAGCCCAGAACGACCCCCTACACTGCCTGAACACCACTGCACTGCTCTAAACCCTGAAACACCACCCCCGCACATCCCCCTACACTGCCCGAACACCACTGCTCGGCGCTAATCCCTGAAAAACAAGCCCCAGCACGACCCCCAACCCTGCCCAAACACCACTGCACTGCCCTAAACCCTGAAACACCAGCCCCAGCATGACACCCTACACTGCCCGAACACCACTGCACTGCCCTAAACCCTGAGGCACTAGCCCCAGCACGACCCCCACACTGCCCGAACACCACTGTACTGCCCTAATCCATGAAACACCAGCCCCAGCACGACCCCCTACAGTGCGGGAACACCATTGCACTGCCCTAAACCCTGGAACCACCAGCCACAGCACGACCCCCACACTGCCCGAACACCACTGCACTGCCTTAAACCCTGAATCACCACCCCCAGCAAGACCCCCTACTCTGCCCGAACACCACTGCCCTAAACACTGAAACACCACCCCCAGCAAGACCCCCTACACTGCCCGAACACCAATGCCATAAACACTGAAACACCCCCTCAGCAAGACCCCCTACACTGCCCGAACACCACTGCACTGCCCTAGACCCTGAAACACCACCCCCAGCAAGACCCCCTACACTGCCCGAACACCACTGCCCTAAACCCTGAAACACCACCCTCAGCACGACCCCCTACACTTCCCGAACACCACTGCTCTGCTCTAAATTCTGAAACTCCAACCCCAGCACGACCCCCTATACTGCCCGAACCCCATTGCTCTACCCTAAATCTTAAATCGCCAGCCCCAGCACGACCCCTACACTGCCTGAACACCACTGCATTGCCCTAAACCCTAAAACACCAGCCCCGGCATGGTCCCCTACACTGCCCAAACACCACTGCACTGCCCTACACCCTGAAACTCCAGCCTCAGCACGACCCCCTACACTGCCCGAACACCACTGCACTGCCCTAAACCCTGAAACACCACCCCCCGCACATCCCCCTACACTGCCCGAACACCACTGCTCTGCCTTAAACCCTAAAATATCAGCCCAAGCACGACCCCCTACACTGCCCGAACACCACCGTTCTGCACTAATCCCTGAAACACCAGCCAAAGCTCGGTCATCTACACTGCCCAAACACCACTGCTCTGCTCTAAGCCCTAGCCCAGCATGACCCCCTACACTGCCCGAACACCACAGACCTGCCCTAAACCCTGAAACACCAGCCCCTGGATGACCCCCTACACTTCCAGAACACCACTGCTCTACCCTAAACCCTGAAACATTAACCCCTGCATGACCCTCTACACTGCCAGAACACAACTGCACTGCCCTAAACCCTGAAACACCACCCCCAGCAAGACCCCCTACACTGCCCGAACACCATTGCACTGTCCTAAAACCTGAAATACCAGCCCCAGCACAACCCCCTATACTGCCCGAACACCACTGCACTGCCCTAAACCCTGAAGCCCCAGCCCCAGAACGACCCCCTACACTGCCCGAACACCACTCCACTACCCTAAACCCTGAAACACCAGCCCCAGCATGACCCCCTACACTCCCCAAACACTGCACTGCCCTAAACTAAACCCTGAAACACCACACCCAGCAAGACCCCCTACACTGCCAGAACACAACTGCACTGCCCTAAACCCTTAAACACCACCACCAGCAAGACCCCCTACACTGCCCGAACACCAATGCCATAAACACTGAAACACCCCCTCAGCACGACCCCCTACACTGCCCGAACACCATTGCTCTCCCTAAATCCTTAAACTCCAACCCCAGTAAGACCCCTCTACACTGCCCTAACACCACTGCACTGCCCTACACCCTGAAACTGCAGCCTCAGCACGACCCCCTACACTGCCCGAACACCACTGCACTGCCCTAAACCCTGAAACACCACCCCCGCACATCCCCCTACAATGCCCGAACACCACTGCTCTGCCTTAAACCCTAAAATATCAGCCCAAGCACGACCCCCTACACTGCCCGAACACCACCGTTCTGCACTAAACCATGAAACACCAGCAACAGCACGACCACCTACACTGCCCGAACACCACTGCTCTGCCCTAAACCCTGAAACACCAGTCCCAACACGACCCCCACACTGCCTGAAGACCACTGCACTGCCCTAAACCCTGAAACACCACCCCCAGCAAGAACCCCTACACTGCCAGAACACAACTGCACTGCCCTAAACCCTGAAATACCACCCCCAGCAAGACCCCCAACACTGCCCGAATACCACTGCCCTAAAACCTGAAACACCAGCCCCAGCACGACCCCCTACCCTGCCCGAACACCACTACACTATCCTAACACCTGAAACACCATGCCCAGCAAGACACCCTATACTTCCTGAACATCACTGCACTGCCCTAAATCCTGAAACACCAGCCCCAGCACAACCCCCTACACTCCCCGAACACCACTGCACTGCCCTAAACCCTGAAACACCAGCCCCAGCACAACCCCCTACACTCCCCGAACACCACTGCACTGCCCTAAACCCTGAAACACCACCCCCGCACATCCCCCTACAATGCCCGAACACCACTGCTCTGCCTTAAACCCTAAAATATCAGCCCAAGCACGACCCCCTACGCTGCCCGAACACCACCGTTCTGCACTAATCCCTGAAACACCAGCCAAAGCTCGGTCATCTACACTGCCCAAACACCACTGCTCTGCCCTAAACCCTAGCCAAGCATGACCCCCTACACTGCCTGAACACCACTGCACTGCCCTAAACACTGAAACACCAGCCCAAGCATGACCCCCTACACTGCCCGAACACCACTGAACTGCCCTAAACCCTGAAACACCAGCCCCAGCATGACCCCCTACAGTTCCAGAACACCACTACACTACCCTAAAACCTGAAACACCATGCCCAGCAAGACACCCTATACTTCCTGAACATCACTGCACTGCCCTAAACCATGAAACACCAGCCCCAGCACAACCCCTACATTCCCCGAACACCACTGCACTGCCCTAAACCCTGAAACACCAGCCCCAGCACGACCCCCTACACTGCCCGAACACCACTGCACTGCCCTAAACTCTGAAACGCCAGCAACAGCACGACCACCTACACTGCCCGAACACCACTGCTCTGCCCTAAACCCTGAAACACCAGTCCCAACACGACCCCCACACTGCCTGAAGACCACTGCACTGCCCTAAACCCTGAAACACCACCCCCGCAAGAACCCCTACACTGCCAGAACACAACTGCACTGCCCTAAACCCTGAAATACCACCCCCAGCAAGACCCCCAACACTGCCCGAATACCACTGCCCTAAAACCTGAAACACCAGCCCCAGCACGACCCCCTACCCGGCCCGAACACCACTACACTATCCTAACACCTGAAACACCATGCCCAGCAAGACACCCTATACTTCCTGAACATCACTGCACTGCCCTAAACCCTGAAACACCAGCCCCAGCACAACCCCCTACACTCCCCGAACACCACTGCACTGCCCTAAACCCTGAAACACCAGCCCCAGCACAACCCCCTACACTCCCCGAACACCACTGCACTGCCCTAAACCCTGAAACACCAGCAACAGCACGACAGCCTACACTGCCCGAACACCACTGCACTGCCCTAAACCCTGAAACACCAGCCCCAACACGACCCCCAACACTGCCCGAACACCACTGCACTGCCCTAAACCCTGAAATGCCAACCCAGCAAGACCCCCTACATTGCTTGAACAACACTGCACTGCCCTAAACCCTGAAACACCACCCCCAGCAAGACCCCCTACACTGCCCTGTCACCATTGCACTGCCCTAAACCCTGAAATACCACCCCAGTAAGAACCCCTACACTGCCCGAACACCACTTCTCTGCCCTAAATCATATTCACCTGCCCCAGCATGACCCCCTACACTGCCCGAACACCACTGCACTGCCCTAAACCCTGAAACACCTGCCCCAGCATGACCCTCTACACTGCCCAAACACCACTGCACTGCTCTAAATCCTGAAACACCATTCCCAGCAAGACCCCCTACACTGTCCGAACACCACTCCAGTGCCCTAAACAATGAAACTCCGCCCCCAGGACGACCCCCTACACTGCCCGAACACCACTGCTCTGCCCTAAATCATATTCACCTGCCCCATCACGACCCCCTACACTGCCCAAACACGACTGCACTGCCCTAAACCCTGAAACACCAGCCCCAGCATGACCCCCTACACTCCTCTAACACCACTGCACTGCCCTAAACCCTGAAACACCAGCCCCAGCACGACGCCCTACACTGCTCGAACACCACTGCACTGCCCTAAACCCTGAAGCACCAGCCCCAGCACGACCCCCTACACTGCCTGCCCAAACACCACTGCACTGCCCTAATCCATGAAACACCAGCCCCAGCAAGGCCCCCTTCAGTGCGGGAACACCACTGTTCTGCCCTAAACCCTGAAACGCCAGCCCCAGCACGACCCCCTACACTGCCCGAAAACCATTGCACTGCCCTAAACCCTGAAACACCACCCCCTGCACGACCCCCACACTGCCCGAACACCACTGCACTGCCCTAAACCCTGAAAGACCACCCCTAGCAAGTCCCCCTACACTGCCCGAACACCACTGCACTGCCCTAAAACCTGAAACACCGCCCCCAGCAAGACCCCCTACACTGCCCTGAACACCACTGCCCTAAACACTGGTACACCACCCCCAGCAAGACCCCCTACACTGCCCGAACACCAATGCCCTAAACACTGAAACACCACCCCCAGCAAGACCCCCTACACTTCCCGAACACCACTGCACTGCCCTAAACCCTGAAACACCACCCCCAGCAAGACCCCTTACACTGCCCGAACACCACTGCTCTTAACACTGAAACACCACCCTCAGCACAACCCCCTACACTTCCCGAACACCAGTGCTCTGCCCTAAATCCTGAAACTCCACCCCAAGCACGACCCCCTACACTGCCCAAACTCCACTACACTGCCCTAAACCCTGAAACTCCACCCCCAGCACGACCCCCTACATTGCCTGAACACCATTGCTCTGCCCTAAATCCTGAAACACCAGCCCAGCAAGACCCCTCTACACTGCCCGAACACCACTGCACTGCCCTATACTCTAAAACACCAGCCACGGCACGACCCCCTACAATGCATGAACACCACTGCACTGCCCTAAACCCTGAAGCACCAGCCCCAGCATGACCCCCTACACTGCCCGAACACCACTGCACTGCCCTAATCCATAAAATACCAGCCCCAGCAAGGTCCCCTACAGTGCGGTAACACAACTGCACTGCCCTAAACCCTGAAACGCCAGCCCCAGCACACCCCCTACACTGCCCGAACACCATTGCACTGCCCTAAACCCTGAAACCCACCCCCTGCACAACCCCCACACTGTTCGAACACCACTGCACTGCCCTAAACCCTGAAACACCAGCAACAGCACGACAGCCTACACTGCCCGAACACAACTGCACTGCCCTAAACCCTGAAACACCAGCCCCAACACGACCCCCAACACTGCCCGAACACCACTGCACTGCCCTAAACCCTGAAACACTACCCCCTGCAAGACCCCCCACACTGCCCGAACACCACTGCACTGCCCTAAACCCTGAAACACCACCCCCAGCAAGACCCCCTTCAATGCCCGAACACCACTGCACTGCCCTAAACCCTGAAATGCCAACACAGCAAGACCCCCTACATTGCTTGAACAACACTGCACTGCCCTAAACCCTGAAACACCATTCCCAGCAAGACCCCCTACACTGCCCTGTCACCATTGCACTGCCCTAAACCCTGAAATACCACCCCCAGTAAGACCCCCTACAATGCCCGAACACCACTGCTCTGCCCTAAATCATATTCACCTGCCCCAGCATGACCCCCTACACTGCCTGAACACCACTGCACTGCCCTAAATCCTGAAACGCCATTCCCAGCAAGACCCCCTACACTGCCCGAACACCACTCCAGTGCCGTAAACAATGAAACTCCACCCCCAGGACGACCCCCCACACTGCCCAAACACCGCTGCACTGCCCTAAACCATAAAACACCAGCCCCAGCTCCACCTCTACACTGCCCGAACACCACTGCACTGCCCTAAACCCTGAAACACCAGCCCCAGCATGACCCCCTACACTTCTCTAACATCATTGCAGTGCCCGAAACACTGAAACACCAGCCCCAACACGACCCCTACACTCCCCGAACACCACTGCACTGCCCTAAACCCTGAAACACCAGCCCCAGCACGACCCCGTACACTGCCTGCCCAAACACCACTGCACTGCCCTAATCCATGAAACACCAGCCCCAGCAAGGCCCCCTTCAGTGCGGGAACACCAATGTACTCCCCTAAACCCTGAAACGCCAGCCCCAGCATGACCCCCTACACTGCCCGAAATCCATTGCACTGCCCTAAACCCTGAAACACCACCCCCTGCACGACCCCCACACTGCCCGAACACCACTGCACTGCCCTAAACCCTGAAACACCACCCCCAGCAAGTCCCCCTACACTGCCCAAACACCACTGCACTGCCCTAAAACCTGACACACCGCCCCCAGCAAGACCCCCTACACTGCCCGAACACCACTGCCCTAAACACTGAAACACCACCCCCAGCAAGACCCCCTACACTGCCCGAACACCAATGCCCTAAACACTGAAACACCACCCCCAGCAAGACCCCCTACACTTCCCGAACACCACTGCACTGCCCTAAACCCTGAAACACCACCCCCAGCAAGCCCCCTACACTGCCAGAACACCACTGCCCTAAACTCTGAAACACCACCCTCAGCACAATGCCCTACACTTCCCGAACACCAGTGCTCTGCCTTAAATCCTGAAACTCCACCCCAAGCACGACCCCCTACACTGCCCGAACAGCATTGCTCTGCCCTAAATCCTAAATCACCAGCTCCAGCACGACCCCCTACACTGCCCGAACACCACTGCACTGCCCTAAACCCTGAAACTCCACCCCCAGCACGACCCCCTACATTGCCTGAACACCATTGCTCTGCCATAAATCCTGAAACACCAGCCCGGCAAGACCACTCTACACTGCCCGAACACCACTGCACTGCCCTATATTCTAAAACACCAGCCCCGGCATGACCCCCTACACTGCATGAACACCACTGCACTGCCCTAAACCCTGAAACACCAGCCCCAGCACGACCCCCTACACTGCCCGAACACCACTGCACTGCCCTAAACCCTGAAGCACCAGCCCCAGCACGACCCCCTACACTGCCCGAACACCACTGCACTGCCCTAATCCATAAAACACCAGCCCCAGCAAGGTCCCCTACAGTGCGGTAACACAACTGTACTGCCCTAAACCCTGAAACGCCAGCCCCAGTTCGCACCCCTACACTGCCCGAACACCATTGCACTGCCCTAAATCCTGAAACCCCACCCCCTGCACGACCCCCACACTGTTCGAACACAACTGCACTGCCCTAAACCCTGAAACACCACCCCCAGCAAGACCCCTACACTGCCCGAACACCTCTGCACTGCCCTAAAACCTGAAACACCGCCCCCAGCAAGACCCCTTACACTGCCCGAACACCACTGCCCTAAACACTGAAACACCACCCCCAGCAAGACCCCCTACACTGCCCGAAAACCATTGCACTGCCCTAAACCCTGAAACACCACCCCCTGCACGACCCCCAACACTGCCCGAACACCTCTGCACTGCCCTAAATCCTAAATCGCCAGCACTAGCACGACCCCCGACACTGCCCGAACAACACTGTACTGCCGTAAACCTTGAATCTCCATGCCCAGCAAGACCCCCTACACTGCCCGAACACCACTGCACTGCCCTAAACCCTGAAACACCAGCCCCAGCACAACCCCCTACACTACCCGAACACCACTGCACTGCCCTAAACCCTGAAACACCAGCAACCGCACGACAGCCTACACTGCCCGAACACCACTGCACTGCCCTAAACCCTGAAACACCAGCCCCAACACGACCCCCAACACTGCCCGAACACCACTGCACTGCCCTAAACCCTGAAACACTACCCCCTGCAAGACCCCCCACACTGCCCGAACACCACTGCACTGCCCTAAACCCTGAAACACCACCCCCAGCAAGACCCCCTTCAATGCCCGAACACCACTGCACTGCCCTAAACCCTGAAATGCCAACCCAGCAAGACCCCCTACATTGCTTGAACAACACTTCACTGCCCTAAACCCTGAAACACCACCCACAGCAAGACCCCCTACACTGCCCTGTCACCATTGCACTGCCCTAAACCCTGAAATACCACCCCCAGTAAGAACCCCTACACTGCCCGAACACCACTGCTCTGCCCTAAATCATATTCACCTGCCCCAGCATGACCTCCTACACTGCCCGAACACCACTGCACTGCCCTAAACCCTGAAACACCTGCCCCAGCATGACCCTCTACACTGCCCAAACACCACTGCACTGCTCTAAATCCTGAAACACCATTCCCAGCAAGACCCCCTACACTGTCCGAACACCACTCCAGTGCCCTAAACAATGAAACTCCACCCCCAGGACGACCCCCTACACTGCCCGAACACCACTGCTCTGCCCTAAATCACATTCACCAGCCCCAGCACGACCCCCTACACTCCTCTAACATCATTGCAGTGCCCAAAACACTGAAACACCTGCCCCAACACGACCCCTACACTCCCCGAACACCACTGCACTGCCCTAAACCCTGAAACACCAGCCCCAGCACGACGCCCAACACTGCCCGAACACCACTGCACTGCCCTAAATCGCCAGCACTAGCACGACCCCCGACACTGCCCGAACAACACTGTACTGCCGTAAACCTTGAAACTCCATGCCCAGCAAGACCCCCTACACTGCCCGAACACCACTGCACTGCCCTAAACCCTGAAACACCAGCCCCAGCACAACCCCCTACACTACCCGAACACCACTGCACTGCCCTAAACCCTGAAACACCAGCAACCGCACGACAGCCTACACTGCCCGAACACCACTGCACTGCCCTAAACCCTGAAACACCAGCCCCAACACGACCCCCAACACTGCCCGAACACCACTGCACTGCCCTAAACCCTGAAACACTACCCCCTGCAAGACCCCCCACACTGCCCGAACACCACTGCACTGCCCTAAACCCTGAAACACCACCCCCAGCAAGACCCCCTTCAATGCCCAAACACCACTGCACTGCCCTAAACCCTGAAATGCCAACCCAGCAAGACCCCCTACATTGCTTGAACAACACTTCACTGCCCTAAACCCTGAAACACCACCCACAGCAAGACCCCCTACACTGCCCTGTCACCATTGCACTGCCCTAAACCCTTTAATACCACCCCCAGTAAGAACCCCTACACTGCCCGAACACCACTGCTCTGCCCTAAATCATATTCACCTGCCCCAGCATGACCCCCTACACTGCCCGAACACCACTGCACTGCCCTAAACCCTGAAACACCTGCCCCAGCATGACCCTCTACACTGCCCAAACACCACTGCACTGCTCTAAATCCTGAAACACCATTCCAGCAAGACCCCCTACACTGTCCGAACACCACTCCAGTGCCCTAAACAATGAAACTCCACCCCCAGGACGACCCCCTACACTGCCCGAACACCACTGCTCTGCCCTAAATCACATTCACCAGCCCCAACACGACCCCTACACTCCCCGAACACCACTGCACTGCCCTAAACCCTGAAACACCAGCCCCAGCACGACGCCCTACACTGCTCGAACACCACTGCACTGCCCTAAACCCTGAAGCACCAGCCCCAGCACGACCCCCTACACTGCCTGCCCAAACACCTCTGCACTGCCCTAATCCATGAAACACCAGCCCCAGCAAGGCCCCCTTCAGTGCGGGAACACCACTGTTCTGCCCTAAACCCTGAAACGCCAGCCCCAGCACGACCCCCTACACTGCCCGAAATCCATTGCACTGCCCTAAACCCTGAAACACCACCCCCTGCACGACACCCACACTGCCTGAACATCACTGCTCTGCCCTAAACCCTGAAACACCACCCCTAGCAAGTCCCCCTACACTGCCCGAACACCACTGCACTGCCCTAAAACCTGAAACACCGCCCCCAGCAAGACCCCCTACACTGCCCGAACACCACTGCCCTAAACACTGAAACACCACCCCCAGCAAGACCCCCTACACTGCCCGAACACCAATGCCCTAAACACTGAAACACCACCCCCAGCAAGACCCCCTACACTTTCCGAACACCACTGCACTGCCCTAAACCCTGAAATACCACCCCCAGCAAGACCCCCTACACTGCCCGAACACCCCTGCCCTAAACACTGAAACACCACCCTCAGCACAACCCCCTACACTTCCCGAACACCAGTGCTCTGCCCTAAATCCTGAAACTCCACCCCAAGCACGACCCTCTACACTGCCCGAACACCATTGCTCTGCCCTAAATCCTAAATCGCCAGCTCCAGCACGACCCCCTACACTGCCTGAACACCACTGCACTGCCCTAAACCCCCGAAACTCTACCCCCAGCACGACCCCCTACATTGCCTGAACGCCATTGCTCTGCCCTAAATCCTGAAACACCAGCCCAGCAAGACCCCTCTACACTGCCCGAACACCACTGCACTGCCCTAAACCCTGAAACCCCACCCCCTGCACGACCCCCACACTGTTCGAACACCACTGCACTGCCCTAAACCCTGAAACACCAGCAACAGCACGACAGCCTACACTGCCCGAACACAACTGCACTGCCCTAAACCCTGAAACACCAGCCCCAACATGACCCCCAACACTGCCCGAACACCACTGCACTGCCCTAAACCCTGAAACACTACCCCCTGCAAGACCCCCCACACTGCCCGAACACCACTGCACTGTCCTAAACCCTGAAACACCACCCCCAGCAAGACCCCCTTCAATGCCCGAACACCACTGCACTGCCCTAAACCCTGAAATGACAACCCAGCAAGACCCCCTACATTGCTTGAACAACACTGCACTGCCCTAAACCCTGAAACACAATCCCCAGCAAGACCTCCTACACTGCCCTGTCACCATTGCACTGCCCTAAACCCTGAAATACCACCCCCAGTAAGACCCCCTACACTGCCCGAACACCACTCCAGTGCCCTAAACAATGAAACTCCACCCCCAGGACGACCCCCCACACTGCCTAAACACCGCTGCACTGCCCTAAACCATAAAACACCAGCCCCAGCTCCACCTCTGCACTGCCCGAACACAACTGCACTGCCCTAAATCATATTCACCTGCCCCAGCACGACCCCCTACACTGCCCGAACACCACTGCACTGCCCTAAATCCTGAAACACCATTCCCAGCAAGACCCCCTACACTGCCCGAACACCACTCCAGTGCCCTAAACAATGAAACTCCACCCCCAGGACGACCCCCCACACTGCCCAAACACCGCTGCACTGCCCTAAACCATAAAACACCAGCCCCAGCTCCACCTCTACACTGCCCGAACACCACTGCACTGCCCTAAACCCTGAAACACCAGCCCCAGCATGACCCCCTACACTCCTCTAACATCATTGCAGTGCCCGAAACACTGAAACACCAGCCCCAACATGACCCCTACACTCCCCGAACACCACTGCACTGCCCTAAACCCTGAAACACCAGCCCTAGCACGACCCCCTACACTGCCCGAATACCACTGCACTGCCCTAAACCCTGAAGCACCAGCCCCAGCACGACCCCCTACACTGCCTGCCCAAACACAACTGCACTGCCCTAATCCATGAAACACCAGCCCCAGCAAGGCCCCCTTCAGTGCGGGAACACCAATGTACTGCCCTAAACCCTAAAACGCCAGCCCCAGCATGACCCCCTACACTGCCCGAAATCCATTGCACTGCCCTAAACCCTGAAACACCACCCCCTGCACGACCCCCACACTGCCCGAACACCACTGCACTGCCCTAAACCCTGAAACACCACCCCAAGCAAGTCCCCCTACACTGCCCGAACACCACTGCACTGCCCTAAAACCTAAAACATCGCCCCCAGCAAGACCCCCTACACTGCCCGAACACCACTGCCCTAAACACTGAAACACCAACCCCAGCAAGACCCCCTACACTGCCCGAACACCAATGCCCTAAACACTGAAACACCACCCCCAGCAAGACCCCCTACACTGCCCGAACACCACTGCCCTAAACCCTGAAACACCACCCTCAGCACAACGCCCTACACTTCCCGAACACCAGTGCTCTGCCTTAAATCCTGAAACTCCACCCCAAGCACGACCCCCTACACTGCCCGAACACCATTGCTCTGCCCTAAATCCTAAATCACCAGCTCCAGCACGACCCCCTACACTGCCCAAACACCACTGCACTGCCCTAAACCCTGAAACTCCACCCCCAGCACGACCCCCTACATTGCCTGAACACCATTGCTCTGCCATAAATCCTGAATCACCAGCCCGGCAAGACCCCTCTACACTGCCCGAACACCACTGCACTGCCCTATATTCTAAAATACCACCCACGGCACGACCCCCTACACTGCATGAACACAAATGCACTGCCCTAAACCATGAAACACCAGCCCGAACATGACCCCTACACTCCCCGAACACCACTGCACTGCCCTAAACCCTGAAACACCAGCCCCAGCATGACCCCCTACACTGCCCGAACACCACTGCACTGCCCTAAACCCTGAAGCACCAGCCCCAGCACGACCCCCTACACTGCCTGAACACCACTGCACTGCCCTAATCCATAAAACACCAGCCCCAGCAAGGTCCCCTACAGTGCGGTAACACAACTGCACTGCCCTAAACCCTGAAACGCCAGCCCCAGTTCGCACCCCTACACTGCCAGAACACCATTGCACTGCCCTAAATCCTGAAACCCCACCCCCTGCACGACCCCCACACTGTTCGAACACCACTGCCCTGCCCTAAACCCTGAAACACCACCCCCAGCAAGACCCCTACACTGCCCGAACACCACTGCACTGCCCTAAAACCTGAAACACCGCCCCCAGCAATACCCCTTACACTGCCCGAACACCACTGCCCTAAACACTGAAACACCACCCCCAGCAAGACCCCCTACACTGCCCGAACACCAATGCCCTAAACACTGAAACACCCCCCCAGCAAGACCCCCTACACTGCCCGAACACCACTGCACTGCCCTAAATCCTAAATCGCCAGCAAGAGCACGACCCCCGACACTGCCCGAACAACACTGTACTGCCGTAAACCCTGAAACTCCATGCCCAGCACAACCCCCTACACTGCCCGAACACCACTGTACTGCCATAAACCCCGAAACACCACCCCCAGCAAGACCCCCTACATTGCCCGAACACCACTGCCATAAACCCTGAAACACCACCCTCAGAACTACCCCCTACACTTCCCGAACACCAATGCTCTGCCCTAAATTCTGAAACTCCACCCCCAGCACAACCCCCTACACTACCTGAACACCATTGCTCTGCCCTAAATCCTAAATCGCCAGCCCTAGCATGACCCCCTACACTGCCCGATCACCACTGTACTGCCGAAAACCCTGAAACTCCACGCCCAGCATGACCCCCTACACTGCCCGAGCACCATTGCTCTCCCTAAATCCTGAAACACCAGCCCCAGCAAGAACCCTCTACACTGCCTGAACACCACTGCTCTGTCCTAAACCCTAAAACACCAGCCCCGGCACGACCCCCTACACTGCCCGAACACCACTGCACTGCCCTAAACCCTGAAACACCAGCCTCAGCACGACTCCCTAAACTGCCTGAACACCACTGCACTGCCCTAAACCCTGAAACACCACCCTCCACACATCCCCCTACACTGCCCGAACACCACTGCTCTGCCTTAAACCCTAAAATATCAGCCCAAGCACGACCCCCTACACTGCCCAAACACCACCGTTCTGCGCTAATCCCTGAAACGCCAGCCCCAGCACGGCCCCCTACACTTCCCAAACACCACTGCTCTGCCATAAACCCTAGCCCAGCATGACACCCTACACTGCCTTAACACCACAGCACTGCCCTAAACCCTGAAACACCAGCCCCACCATGACCCCCTACACTGCCCGAACACCACTGAACTGCCCTAAACTCTGAAACATTAACCCCTGCACGACCCCCACACTGCCTGAACACCACTGCACTGCCCTAAACCCTGAAACACCATGCCCATCAAGACCCCCTTTACTCCCTGAACACCAATGCACTGCCCTAAACTGTGAAACACCAGCCCCAGCACTGCCCCCTACACTCCCCAAACACCACTGCACTGCCCTAAACCCTGAAACACCAGCCCCAGCATGACACCCTACACTGCACGAACACCACTTCACTACCCTAAACCCTGAAACACAACCCCCGTACATCCCCCTACACTGCCCGAACACCACTGCTCTGCCTTAAACCCTAAAACATCAGCCCGAGCATGATCCCCTACACTGCTCAAACACCACCGCTCTGCGCTAATCTCTGAAACACCGGCCCCAGCACGACCCCCTACACTGCCCAAACACCACTGCTCTGCCCTAAACCCTATCCCAGCATGACCCCCTACACTGCCCGAACACCAATGCACTGTCCTAAACCCTGAAACACCAGCCCCAGCATGACTCCATTCACTGCCCGAACACCACTGCACGGCCCTAAACCCTGAAACATTACCCCCGCACGACCTCCAACACTGCCTGAACACCACTGCATTGCCCTAAACCCTGAAACACCACCCCCAGCAAGACCCCCTACACTGCCCGAACACCACTGCACTGACCTAAAGCCTGAAACAACTGCCCCAGCACGACCCCCTTCACTGCCCGAACACCATTGCACTGTCCTAAACCCTGAAACACCAGCCCCAGCACAACCCCCTATACTGCCCCAACACCACTGCACTTCCCTAACCCATGAAACACCACCCCCAGCACGACTCCCTACTCTGCCCGAACACCACTGCACTGCACTAAACCCTGAAACACCACCCAGAGTACGACCCCCTACACTGCCCGAACACCACTGCACTGCCCTAAACCCTGAAACACCAGCCCCAGCACGACTCCCTACACTCCCCGAACATTATTGCACTGACCTAAACCCCGAAACACCAGCCCCAGCACGACCGCTTAACTCCACGAAGACCACTGCACTGCCCTAAACCCTGAAACATCAGCCCCAGCATGACCCCCTACACTGCCCGAACACCACTGCACTGCCCTAAACCCTGAAGCACCAGCCCCTGCGTGACCCCCTTCACTGCCCGAAAACAACTCCACTGCCCTAATCCATGAAACACCAGCCCCTGTACGACCCCTCCAGTGCGGGAACACCACTGCTCTGCCCTAAACCCTGAAACACCACCCTCTGCACGACCCCACACTGCCCGAACACCACTGCACTGCCCTAAATCCTGAAACACCACCCCCAGAAAGACCCCCTACACTGCCTGAACACCACGGCACTGCCCTGAACCCAGAAACACCACCCCAGCAAGACCCCCTACATTGCCCGAACACCATTGCCCTAAACCCTGAAATACCAGCCCTAGCACGACCCCCTACACTGTACGAACACCACTGCACTGCCCTAAACCCTGAAACACCACCCCTAGCAAGACCCCCTACACTGCCTGAACTGCACTGCCCTAAACCCTGAAACACCAGCCCCAGCACGACCCCCTACACCCCCTAACACCACTGCACTGCCCTAAAGGCTGAAACACCTGCCCTAGCACGACCCCCTAAACTACCCGAACACCATTGCACTGTCCTAAAACCTGAAACACCACCCCCAGCAAGACCCCCTACACTGCCCGAACACCACTGCACTGCCCTAAACCCTGAAACACCATCCCCAGCACGACCTACACTCCCCAAACATCATTGCACATCCCTAAACCCTGAAACCCAGCCCCTGCACGACCCCTACACTCCTCCAACACGACTGCACTGCCCTAAACCCTGAAACATAAGCCCCAGCACGACTCCCTACACTGCCCGAACACCAATGCACGGCGCTATACCCTGAACCACCATTCCCTGCACGACCCCCTACACTGCCCAAACACCACTGCACTGCCCTAATCCATGAAACACCAGCCCCAGCACGACCCCCTACAGTGCGGGAACACCATTGCACTGCCCTAAACCCTGAAACACCAGCCCCAGCATGACCCCCTACACTGCCCGAACACCACTGCACTGCCCTAAACCCTGAAACACTACCCCCTGCATGAACCCCACACTGCCCGAACACCACTGTACTGCCCTAAAACATGAAACACCACCCCCAGCAAGACGCACTGCACTGCCCGAACACCACTGCACTGCCCTAAAACCTGAAAAACCGCACCAGCAAGACCCTCTACACTGCCCGAACACCACTGCCCTAAACACTGAATTACCACCCCCAGCAACACCCCCTACACTGTCTGAACACCAATGCCCTAAACACTGAAACACCACCCCCAGCAAGACCCTCTACACTGCCCGAACACCACTGCACTGCCCTCAACCCTGAAACACCACCCCCAGCAAGACCCCCTACACTGCCCGAACACCACTGCCCTAAACACTGAAACACCACCCCCAGCAAGACCCCCTACACTGCCTGAACACCAATGCCCTAAACACTGAAACACCACCCCCAGCAAGACCCTCTACACTGCCCGAACACCACTGCACTGCCCTAAACCCTGAAACACCACCCCCAGCAAGACCCCCTACACTGCCTGAACACCAATGCCCTAAACACTGAAACACCACCCCCAGCAAGACCCCCTACACTGCCTGAACACCAATGCCCTAAACACTGAAACACCACCCCCAGCAAGACCCTCTACACTTCCCGAACACCACTGCTCTGCCCTAAACCCTGAAACACCAGCCCCAGCATGACCCCCTACACTCCTCTAACATCATTGCAGTGCCCGAAACACTGAAACACCAGCCCCAACATGACCCCTACACTCCCCGAACACCACTGCACTGTCCTAAACCCTGAAACACCAGCCCCAGCACGACCCCCTACACTGCCCGAACACCACTGCACTGCCCTAAACCCTGAAGCACCAGGCCCAGCACGACCCCCTACACTGCCTGCCCAAACACCACTGCACTGCCCTAATCCATGAAACACCAGCCCCAGCAAGGCCCCCTTCAGTGTGGGAACACCAATGTACTGCCCTAAACCCTGAAACGCCAGCCCCAGCACGACCCCCTACACTGCCCGAAATCCATTGCACTGCCCTAAACCCTGAAACACTACCACCTGCACGGCCCCCACACTGCCCGAACACCACTGTACTGCCCTAAACCCTGAAACACCACCCCCAGCAAGTCCCCCTACACTGCCCGAACACCACTGCACTGCCTTAAAACCTGAAACACCGCCCCCAGCAAGACCCCCTACACTGCCCGAACACCACTGCCCTAAACACTGAAACACCACCCCTAGCAAGACCCCCTACACTGCCCGAACACCAATGCCCTAAACTCTGAAACACCACCCCCAGCAAGACCCCCTACACTTCCCGAACACCACTGCACTGCCCTAAACCCTGAAACACCACCCCCAGCAAGACCCCCTACACTGCCCAAACACCACTGCTCTGCCCTAAACCCTAGCACAGCACAACCCCCTACACTTCCCGAACACCAGTGCTCTGCCCTAAATCCTGAGACTCCACCCTAAGCATGACCCCCTACATTGCCCGAACACCATTGCTCTGCCCTAAATCCTAAATCGCCAGCTCCAGCACGACCCCCTACACTGCCCGAACACCACTACACTGCCCTAAACCCTGAAACTCCACCCCCAGCACGACCCCCTACATTGCCTGAACACCATTGCTCTGCCCTAAATCCTGAAACACCAGCCCCGGCACGACCCCCTCCACTGCATGAACACAAATGCACTGCCCTAAACCATGAAACACCAGCCCGAACATGACCCCTACACTCCCCGAACACCACTGCACTAAACCCTGAAACACTAGCCCCAGCACGACACCCTATACTGCCCGAACACCACTGCACTACCCTAAACCCTGAAGCACCAGCCCAACAGCACGACCCCCTACACTGCCCGAACACCACTGCACTGCCCTAATCCATAAAACACCAGCCCCAGCAAGGTCCCCTACAGTGCGGTAACACAGCTGCACTGCCCTAAACCCTGAAACGCCAGCCCCAGCACGCACCCCTACACTGCCCGAACACCATTGCACTGCCCTAAACCCTGAAACGCCACCCCGCACGACCCCCACACTGTTCGAGCACCACTGCACTGCCCTAAACCCTGAAACACCACCCCCAGCAAGACCCCTACACTGCCCGAACACCACTGCACTGCCCTAAAACCTGAAACACCGCCCCCAGCAAGAACCCTTACACTGCCTGAACACCACTGCCCTAAACACTGAAACACCCCCCCAGCACGACCCCCTACACTGCCCGAACAACACTGTACTGCCGTAAACCCTGAAACTCCATGCCCAGCACGACCCCCTACACTGCCCGAACACCACTGTACTGCCATAAACCCCGAAACACCACCCCCTGCAAGACCCCCTACATTGCCCAAACACCACTGCCATAAACCCTGAAACACCACCCTCAGAACGACCCCCTACACTTCCCGAACACCACTGCACTGCCCTCAACCCTGAAACACCACCCCCAGCAAGACCCCCTACACTGCCCGAACACCACTGCCCTAAACACTGAAACACCACCCCCAGCAAGACCCCCTACACTGCCTGAACACCAATGCCCTAAACACTGAAACACCACCCCCAGCAAGACCCTCTACACTGCCCGAACACCACTGCACTGCCCTAAACCCTGAAACATCACCCCCAGCAAGACCCCCTACACTGCCTGAACACCAATGCCCTAAACACTGAAACACCACCCCCAGCAAGACCCCCTACACTGCCTGAACACCAATGCCCTAAACACTGAAACACCACCCCCAGCAAGACCCTCTACACTGCCCGAACACCACTGCTCTGGCCTAAACCCTGAAACACCAGCCCCAGCATGACCCCCTACACTCCTCTAACATCATTGCAGTGCCCGAAACACCAGCCCCAACATGACCCCTACACTCCCCGAACACCACTGCACTGTCCTAAACCCTGAAACACCAGCCCCAGCACGACCCCCTACACTGCCCGAACACCACTGCACTGCCCTAAACCCTGAAGCACCAGGCCCAGCACGACCCCCTACACTGCCTGCCCAAACACCACTGCACTGCCCTAATCCATGAAACACCAGCCCCAGCAAGGCCCCCTTCAGTGTGGGAACACCAATGTACTGCCCTAAACCCTGAAACGCCAGCCCCAGCATGACCCCCTACACTGCCCGAAAACCATTGCACTGCCCTAAACCCTGAAACACTACCACCTGCACGACCCCCACACTGCCCGAACACCACTGTACTGCCCTAAACCCTGAAACACCACCCCCAGCAAGTGTCCCTACACTGCCCGAACACCACTGCACTGCCTTAAAACCTGAAACACCGCCCCCAGCAAGACCCCCTACACTGCCCGAACACCACTGCCCTAAACACTGAAACACCACCCCTAGCAAGACCCCCTACACTGCCCGAACACCAATGCCCTAAACTCTGAAACACCACCCCCAGCAAGACCCCCTACACTTCCCGAACACCACTGCACTGCCCTAAACCCTGAAACACCACCCCCAGCAAGACCCCCTACACTGCCCGAACACCACTGCCCTAAACCCTGAAACACCACCCTCAGCACAACCCCCTACACTTCCCGAACACCAGTGCTCTGCCCTAAATCCTGAGACTCCACCCTAAGCATGACCCCCTACACTGCCCGAACACCATTGCTCTGCCCTAAATCCTAAATCGCCAGCTCCAGCACGACCCCCTACACTGCCCGAACACCACTACACTGCCCTAAACCCTGAAACTCCACCCCCAGCACGACCCCCTACATTGCCTGAACACCATTGCTCTGCCCTAAATCCTGAAACACCAGCCCCGGCACGACCCCCTACACTGCATGAACACAAATGCACTGCCCTAACCCATGAAACACCAGCCCGAACATGACCCCTACACTCCCCGAACACCACTGCACTGCCCTAAACCCTGAAACACTAGCCCCAGCACGACACCCTATACTGCCCGAACACCACTGCACTACCCTAAACCCTGAAGCACCAGCCCAACAGCACGACCCCCTACACTGCCCGAACACCACTGCACTGCCCTAATCCATAAAACACCAGCCCCAGCAAGGTCCCCTACAGTGCGGTAACACAGCTGCACTGCCCTAAACCCTGAAACGCCAGCCCCAGCACGCACCCCTACACTGCCCGAACACCATTGCACTGCCCTAAACCCTGAAACGCCACCCCGCACGACCCCCACACTGTTCGAGCACCACTGCACTGCCCTAAACCCTGAAACACCACCCCCAGCAAGACCCCTACACTGCCCGAACACCACTGCACTGCCCTCAACCCTGAAACACCACCCCCAGCAAGACCCCCTACACTGCCCGAACACCACTGCCCTAAACACTGAAACACCACCCCCAGCAAGACCCCCTACACTGCCTGAACAACACTGTACTGCCGTAAACCCTGAAACTCCATGCCCAGCACGACCCCCTACACTGCCCGAACACCACTGTACTGCCATAAACCCCGAAACACCACCCCCTGCAAGACCCCCTACATTGCCCGAACACCACTGCCATAAACCCTGAAACACCACCCTCAGAACGACCCCCTACACTTCCCGAACACCACTGCACTGCCCTCAACCCTGAAACACCACCCCCAGCAAGACCCCCTACACTGCCCGAACACCACTGCCCTAAACACTGAAACACCACCCCCAGCAAGACCCCCTACACTGCCTGAACACCAATGCCCTAAACACTGAAACACCACCCCCAGCAAGACCCTCTACACTGCCCGAACACCACTGCACTGCCCTAAACCCTGAAACATCATCCCCAGCAAGACCCCCTACACTGCCTGAACACCAATGCCCTAAACACTGAAACACCACCCCCAGCAAGACCCCCTACACTGCCTGAACACCAATGCCCTAAACACTGAAACACCACCCCCAGCAAGACCCTCTACACTGCCCGAACACCACTGCTCTGCCCTAAACCCTGAAACACCAGCCCCAGCATGACCCCCTACACTCCTCTAACATCATTGCAGTGCCCGAAACACTGAAACACCAGCCCCAACATGACCCCTACACTCCCCGAACACCACTGCACTGTCCTAAACCCTGAAACACCAGCCCCAGCACGACCCCCTACACTGCCCGAACACCACTGCACTGCCCTAAACCCTGAAGCACCAGGCCCAGCACGACCCCCTACACTGCCTGCCCAAACACCACTGCACTGCCCTAATCCATGAAACACCAGCCCCAGCAAGGCCCCCTTCAGTGTGGGAACACCAATGTACTGCCCTAAACCCTGAAACGCCAGCCCCAGCACGACCCCCTACACTGCCCGAAAACCATTGCACTGCCCTAAACCCTGAAACACTACCACCTGCACGACCCCCACACTGCCCGAACACCACTGTACTGCCCTAAACCCTGAAACACCACCCCCAGCAAGTCCCCCTACACTGCCCGAACACCACTGCACTGCCCTCAACCCTGAAACACCACCCCCAGCACAACCCCCTACACTGCCCGAACACCACTGTACTGCCATAAACCCCGAAACACCACCCCCTGCAAGACCCCCTACATTGCCCGAACACCACTGCCATAAACCCTGAAACACCACCCTCAGAACGACCCCCTACACTTCCCGAACACCACTGCACTGCCCTCAACCCTGAAACACCACCCCCAGCAAGACCCCCTACACTGCCCGAACACCACTGCCCTAAACACTGAAACACCACCCCCAGCAAGACCCCCTACACTGCCTGAACACCAATGCCCTAAACACTGAAACACCACCCCCAGCAAGACCCTCTACACTGCCCGAACACCACTGCACTGCCCTAAACCCTGAAACATCACCCCCAGCAAGACCCCCTACACTGCCTGAACACCAATGCCCTAAACACTGAAACACCACCCCCAGCAAGACCCCCTACACTGCCTGAACACCAATGCCCTAAACACTGAAACACCACCCCCAGCAAGACCCTCTACACTGCCCGAACACCACTGCTCTGCCCTAAACCCTGAAACACCAGCCCCAGCATGACCCCCTACACTCCTCTAACATCATTGCAGTGCCCGAAACACTGAAACACCAGCCCCAACATGACCCCTACACTCCCCGAACACCACTGCACTGTCCTAAACCCTGAAACAC
The DNA here is from genome assembly GCF_964204655.1 of Triturus cristatus. Taxonomy (NCBI): domain Eukaryota; kingdom Metazoa; phylum Chordata; class Amphibia; order Caudata; family Salamandridae; genus Triturus; species Triturus cristatus. The sequence continues at coordinate 721,297,961 of NC_140579.1, forward strand.
CAGCCCCAGCACGACCCCCTACACTGCCCGAACACCACTGCACTGCCCTAAACCCTGAAGCACCAGGCCCAGCACGACCCCCTACACTGCCTGCCCAAACACCACTGCACTGCCCTAATCCATGAAACACCAGCCCCAGCAAGGCCCCCTTCAGTGTGGGAACACCAATGTACTGCCCTAAACCCTGAAACGCCAGCCCCAGCATGACCCCCTACACTGCCCGAAAACCATTGCACTGCCCTAAACCCTGAAACACTACCACCTGCACGACCCCCACACTGCCCGAACACCACTGTACTGCCCTAAACCCTGAAACACCACCCCCAGCAAGTGTCCCTACACTGCCCGAACACCACTGCACTGCCTTAAAACCTGAAACACCGCCCCCAGCAAGACCCCCTACACTGCCCGAACACCACTGCCCTAAACACTGAAACACCACCCCTAGCAAGACCCCCTACACTGCCCGAACACCAATGCCCTAAACTCTGAAACACCACCCCCAGCAAGACCCCCTACACTTCCCGAACACCACTGCACTGCCCTAAACCCTGAAACACCACCCCCAGCAAGACCCCCTACACTGCCCGAACACCACTGCCCTAAACCCTGAAACACCACCCTCAGCACAACCCCCTACACTTCCCGAACACCAGTGCTCTGCCCTAAATCCTGAGACTCCACCCTAAGCATGACCCCCTACACTGCCCGAACACCATTGCTCTGCCCTAAATCCTAAATCGCCAGCTCCAGCACGACCCCCTACACTGCCCGAACACCACTACACTGCCCTAAACCCTGAAACTCCACCCCCAGCACGACCCCCTACATTGCCTGAACACCATTGCTCTGCCCTAAATCCTGAAACACCAGCCCCGGCACGACCCCCTACACTGCATGAACACAAATGCACTGCCCTAACCCATGAAACACCAGCCTGAACATGACCCCTACACTCCCCGAACACCACTGCACTGCCCTAAACCCTGAAACACTAGCCCCAGCACGACACCCTATACTGCCCGAACACCACTGCACTACCCTAAACCCTGAAGCACCAGCCCAACAGCACGACCCCCTACACTGCCCGAACACCACTGCACTGCCCTAATCCATAAAACACCAGCCCCAGCAAGGTCCCCTACAGTGCGGTAACACAGCTGCACTGCCCTAAACCCTGAAACGCCAGCCCCAGCACGCACCCCTACACTGCCCGAACACCATTGCACTGCCCTAAACCCTGAAACGCCACCCCGCACGACCCCCACACTGTTCGAGCACCACTGCACTGCCCTAAACCCTGAAACACCACCCCCAGCAAGACCCCTACACTGCCCGAACACCACTGCACTGCCCTAAAACATGAAACACCGCCCCCAGCAAGAACCCTTACACTGCCTGAACACCACTGCCCTAAACACTGAAACACCCCCCCAGCAAGACCCCCTACACTGCCCGAACACCACTGCACTGCCCTAAATCCTAAATCGCCAGCCCTAGCACGGCCCCCTACACTGCCCGAACAACACTGTACTGCCGTAAACCCTGAAACTCCATGCCCAGCACGACCCCCTACACTGCCCGAACACCACTGTACTGCCATAAACCCCGAAACACCACCCCCTGCAAGACCCCCTACATTGCCCGAACACCACTGCCATAAACCCTGAAACACCACCCTCAGAACGACCCCCTACACTTCCCGAACACCAATGCTCTGCCCTAAATTCTGAAACTCCACCCCCAGCACGACCCCCTACACTACCTGAACACCATTGCTCTGCCCTAAATCCTAAATCGCCAGCCCTAGCACGACCCCCTACACTGCCCGAACACCACTGTACTGCCGTAAACCCTGAAACTCCACGCCCAGCACGACCCCCTACACTGTCCGAACACCATTGCTCTACGTAAATCCTGAAACACCAGCCCTGGCACGACCCCCTACACTGCCCGAACACCACTGCTCTGCCCTAAACCCTGAAACACCAGCCTCAGCACGACCCCCTAAACTGCCTGAACACCACTGCACTGCCCTAAACCCTGAAACACCACCCTCCACACATCCCCCTACACTGCCCGAACACCACTGCTCTGCCTTAAACCCTAAAATATCAGCCCAAGCACGACCCCCTACACTGCCCGAACACCACTGCCCTAAACACTGAAACACCACCCCAGCAAGACCCCCTACACTGCCCGAACACCACTGCCCTAAACACTGAAACAGCACCCCCAGCAAGACCCCCTACACTGCCCGAACACGAATGCCCTAAACACTGAAATACCACCCCCAGCAAGACCCCCTACACTTCCCGAACACCACTGCACTGCCCTAAACCCTGAAACACCACCCCCAGCAAGACCCCTTACACTGGCCGAACACCACTGCCCTAAACCCTAAAACACCACCCTCAGCACAACCCCCTACACTTCCCGAACACTAGTGCTCTGCCCTAAATCCTGAAACTCCACCCCAAGCACGACCCCCTACACTGCCCGAACACCATTGCTCTGCCCTAAATCCTAAATCGCCAGCTCCAGCATGACCCCCTACACTGCCCGAACACCACTACACTGCCCTAAACCCTGAAACTCCACCCCCAGCACGAGCCCCTACATTGCCTGAACACCATTGCTCTGCCCTAAATCCTAAATCGCCAGCTCCAGCACGACCCCCTACACTGCCCGAACACCACTACACTGCCCTAAACCCTGAAACTCCACCCCCAGCACGACCCCCTACATTGCCTGAACACCATTGCTCTGCCCTAAATCCTGAAACACCAGCCCCGGCACGACCCCCTCCACTGCATGAACACAAATGCACTGCCCTAAACCATGAAACACCAGCCCGAACATGACCCCTACACTCCCCGAACACCACTGCACTGCCCTAAACCCTGAAACACTAGCCCCAGCACGACACCCTATACTGCCCGAACACCACTGCACTACCCTAAACCCTGAAGCACCAGCCCAACAGCACGACCCCCTACACTGCCCGAACACCACTGCACTGCCCTAATCCATAAAACACCAGCCCCAGCAAGGTCCCCTACAGTGCGGTAACACAGCTGCACTGCCCTAAACCCTGAAACGCCAGCCCCAGCACGCACCCCTACACTGCCCGAACACCATTGCACTGCCCTAAACCCTGAAACGCCACCCCGCACGACCCCCACACTGTTCGAGCACCACTGCACTGCCCTAAACCCTGAAACACCACCCCCAGCAAGACCCCTACACTGCCCGAACACCACTGCACTGCCCTAAAACCTGAAACACCGCCCCCAGCAAGAACCCTTACACTGCCTGAACACCACTGCCCTAAACACTGAAACACCCCCCCAGCACGACCCCCTACACTGCCCGAACAACACTGTACTGCCGTAAACCCTGAAACTCCATGCCCAGCACGACCCCCTACACTGCCCGAACACCACTGTACTGCCATAAACCCCGAAACACCACCCCCTGCAAGACCCCCTACATTGCCCGAACACCACTGCCATAAAGCCTGAAACACCACCCTCAGAACGACCCCCTACACTTCCCGAACACCACTGCACTGCCCTCAACCCTGAAACACCACCCCCAGCAAGACCCCCTACACTGCCCGAACACCACTGCCCTAAACACTGAAACACCACCCCCAGCAAGACCCCCTACACTGCCTGAACACCAATGCCCTAAACACTGAAACACCACCCCCAGCAAGACCCTCTACACTGCCCGAACACCACTACACTGCCCTAAACCCTGAAACACCACCCCCAGCAAGACCCCCTACACTGCCTGAACACCAATGCCCTAAACACTGAAACACCACCCCCAGCAAGACCCCCTACACTGCCTGAACACCAATGCCCTAAACACTGAAACACCACCCCCAGCAAGACCCTCTACACTGCCCGAACACCACTGCTCTGCCCTAAACCCTGAAACACCAGCCCCAGCATGACCCCCTACACTCCTCTAACATCATTGCAGTGCCCGAAACACTGAAACACCAGCCCCAACATGACCCCTACACTCCCCGAACACCACTGCACTGTCCTAAACCCTGAAACACCAGCCCCAGCACGACCCCCTACACTGCCCGAACACCACTGCACTGCCCTAAACCCTGAAGCACCAGGCCCAGCACGACCCCCTACACTGCCTGCCCAAACACCACTGCACTGCCCTAATCCATGAAACACCAGCCCCAGCAAGGCCCCCTTCAGTGTGGGAACACCAATGTACTGCCCTAAACCCTGAAACGCCAGCCCCAGCACGACCCCCTACACTGCCCGAAAACCATTGCACTGCCCTAAACCCTGAAACACTACCACCTGCACGACCCCCACACTGCCCGAACACCACTGTACTGCCCTAAACCCTGAAACACCACCCCCAGCAAGTCCCCCTACACTGCCCGAACACCACTGCACTGCCTTAAAACCTGAAACACCGCCCCCAGCAAGACCCCCTACACTGCCCGAACACCACTGCCCTAAACACTGAAACACCACCCCTAGCAAGACCCCCTACACTGCCCGAACACCAATGCCCTAAACTCTGAAACACCACCCCCAGCAAGACCCCCTACACTTCCCGAACACCACTGCACTGCCCTAAACCCTGAAACACCACCCCCAGCAAGACCCCCTACACTGCCCGAACACCACTGCCCTAAACCCTGAAACACCACCCTCAGCACAACCCCCTACACTTCCCGAACACCAGTGCTCTGCCCTAAATCCTGAGACTCCACCCTAAGCATGACCCCCTACACTGCCCGAACACCATTGCTCTGCCCTAAATCCTAAATCGCCAGCTCCAGCACGACCCCCTACACTGCCCGAACACCACTACACTGCCCTAAACCCTGAAACTCCACCCCCAGCACGACCCCCTACATTGCCTGAACACCATTGCTCTGCCCTAAATCCTGAAACACCAGCCCCGGCACGACCCCCTACACTGCATGAACACAAATGCACTGCCCTAAACCATGAAACACCAGCCCGAACATGACCCCTACACTCCCCGAACACCACTGCACTGCCCTAAACCCTGAAACACTAGCCCCAGCACGACACCCTATACTGCCCGAACACCACTGCACTACCCTAAACCCTGAAGCACCAGCCCAACAGCACGACCCCCTACACTGCCCGAACACCACTGCACTGCCCTAATCCATAAAACACCAGCCCCAGCAAGGTCCCCTACAGTGCGGTAACACAGCTGCACTGCCCTAAACCCTGAAACGCCAGCCCCAGCACGCACCCCTACACTGCCCGAACACCATTGCACTGCCCTAAACCCTGAAACGCCACCCCGCACGACCCCCACACTGTTCGAGCACCACTGCACTGCCCTAAACCCTGAAACACCACCCCCAGCAAGACCCCTACACTGCCCGAACACCACTGCACTGCCCTAAAACATGAAACACCGCCCCCAGCAAGAACCCTTACACTGCCTGAACACCACTGCCCTAAACACTGAAACACCCCCCCCAGCAAGACCCCCTACACTGCCCGAACACCACTGCACTGCCCTAAATCCTAAATCGCCAGCCCTAGCACGACCCCCTACACTGCCCGAACAACACTGTACTGCTGTAAACCCTGAAACTCCATGCCCAGCACGACCCCCTACACTGCCTGAACACCACTGTACTGCCATAAACCCCGAAACACCACCCCCTGCAAGACCCCCTACATTGCCCGAACACCACTGCCATAAACCCTGAAACACCACCCTCAGAACGACCCCCTACACTTCCCGAACACCAATGCTCTGCCCTAAATTCTGAAACTCCACCCCCAGCACGACCCCCTACACTACCTGAACACCATTGCTCTGCCCTAAATCCTAAATCGCCAGCCCTAGCACGACCCCCTACACTGCCCGAACACCACTGTACTGCCGTAAACCCTGAAACTCCACGCCCAGCACGACCCCCTACACTGTCCGAACACCATTGCTCTACGTAAATCCTGAAACACCAGCCCTGGCACGACCCCCTACACTGCCCGAACACCACTGCTCTGCCCTAAACCCTGAAACACCAGCCTCAGCACGACCCCCTAAACTGCCTGAACACCACTGCACTGCCCTAAACCCTGAAACACCACCCTCCACACATCCCCCTACACTGCCCGAACACCACTGCTCTGCCTTAAACCCTAAAATATCAGCCCAAGCACGACCCCCTACACTGCCCGAACACCACTGCCCTAAACACTGAAACACCACCCCAGCAAGACCCCCTACACTGCCCGAACACCACTGCCCTAAACACTGAAACAGCACCCCCAGCAAGACCCCCTACACTGCCCGAACACCAATGCCCTAAACACTGAAATACCACCCCCAGCAAGACCCCCTACACTTCCCGAACACCACTGCACTGCCCTAAACCCTGAAACACCACCCCCAGCAAGACCCCTTACACTGGCCGAACACCACTGCCCTAAACCCTGAAACACCACCCTCAGCACAACCCCCTACACTTCCCGAACACTAGTGCTCTGCCCTAAATCCTGAAACTCCACCCCAAGCACGACCCCCTACACTGCCCGAACACCATTGCTCTGCCCTAAATCCTAAATTGCCAGCTCCAGCATGACCCCCTACACTGCCCGAACACCACTACACTGCCCTAAACCCTGAAACTCCACCCCCAGCACGAGCCCCTACATTGCCTGAACACCATTGCTCTGCCCTAAATCCTGAAACACCAGCCCAGCAAGACCCCTCTACACTGCCTGAACACCACTGCACTGCCCTATATTCTAAAACACCAGCCCCGGCACGACCCCCTACACTGCATGAACACAAATGCACTGCCCTAAACCATGAAACACCAGCCCGAACATGACCCCTACACTCCCCGAACACCACTGCACTGCCCTAAACCCTGAAACACCAGCCCCAGCATGACACCCTACACTGCCCGAACACCACTGCACTGCCCTAAACCCTGAAGCACCAGCCCCAGCACGACCCCCTTCACTGCCCGAACACCACTGCACTGCCCTAATCCATAAAACACCAACCCCACCAAGATACCCTACAGTGCGGTAACACAACTGCACTGCCCTAAACCCTGAAACGCCAGCCCCAGCACGCACCCCTACACTGCCCGAACACCATTGCACTGCCCTAAACCCTGAAACCCCACCCCTTGCACGACCCCCACACTGTTCGAACACCACTGCACTGCCCTAAACCCTGAAACACCACCCCTAGCAAGACCCCTACACTGCCCGAACACCACTGCACTGACCTAAAACCTGAAACACCACCCCAGCAAGACCCCTTACACTGCCCGAACACCACTGCCCTAAACACTGAAACACCACCCCCAGCAAGACCCCCTACACTGCCCGAACACCAATGCCCTAAACACTGAAACACCCCCCCAGCAGGACCCCCTACACTGCCCGAACACCACTGCACTGCCCTAAATCCTAAATCGCCAGCCCTAGCACGGCCCCCTACACTGCCCGAACAACACTGTACTGCCGTAAACCCTGAAACTCCATGCCCAGCACGACCCCCTACACTGCCCGAACACCACTGTACTGCCATAAACCCCGAAACACCACCACCAGCAAGATCCCCTATATTGCCCGAACACCACTGCCATAAACCCTGAAACACCACCCTCAGAACGACCCCCTACACTTCCCGAACACCAATGCTCTGCCCTAAATTCTGAAACTCCACCCCCAGCACGACCCCCTACACTACCTGAACACCATTGCTCTGCCCTAAATCCTAAATCGCCAGCCCTAGCACGACCCCCTACACTGCCTGAACACCACTGTACTGCCGTAAACCCTGAAACTCCACGCCCAGCACGACCCCCTACACTGCCCGAACACCATTGCTCTCCCTAAATCCTGAAACACCAGCCCCAGCAAGACCCCTCTACACTGCCCGAACACCACTGCTCTTCCCTAAACCCTAAAACACCAGCCCCGGCACGACCCCCTACACTGCCCGAACACCATTGCACTGCCCTAAACCCTGAAACACCAGCCTCAGCACGACCCCCTAAACTGCCTGAACACCACTGCACCGCCCTAAACCCTGAAACACCACCCTCCACACATCCCCCTACACTGCCCGAACACCACTGCTCTGCCTTAAACCCTAAAATATCAGCCCAAGCACGACCCCCTACACTGCCCAAACACCACCGTTCTGCGCTAATCCCTGAAACGCCAGCCCCAGCCAGCCCCCTACACTTCCCAAACACCACTGCTCTGCCATAAACCCTAGCCCAGCATGACACCCTACACTGCCTTAACACCACAGCACTGCCCTAAACCCTGAAACACCAGCCCCACCATGACCCCCTACACTGCCCGAACACCACTGAACTGCCCTAGACCCTGAAACACCAGCCGCAGCATGAACCCCTACACTGCCTGAACACCACTGCACTGCCCTAAACACTGAAACATTAACCCCTGCATGACCCCCACACTGCCTGAACACCACTGCACTGCCCTAAACCCTGAAACACCATCCCCATCAAGACCCCCTTTACTCCCTGAACACCAATGCATTGCCCTAAACCGTGAAACACCAGCCCCAGCACTACCCCCTACACTCCCCAAACACCACTGCACTGCCCTAAACCCTGAAACACCAGCCCCAGCATAACACCCTACACTGCACGAACACCACTGCAATGCCCTAAACCCTGAAACACAACCCCCGTACATCCCCTACACTGCCCCAACACCACTGCCCTAAAACCTGAAACACCAGCCCCAGCACAACCCCCTACCCTGCCCGAACACCCCTACACTGCCCTAAACCCTGAAACACAACCCCCGTACATCCTCCTACACTGCCCGAACACCACTGCTCTGCCTTAAACCCTAAAACATCAGCCCGAGCATGATCCCCTACACTGCCCAAACACCACCGCTCTGCGCTAATCCCTGAAACACCGGCCCCAGCACGAACCCCTACACTGCCCAAACACAACTGCACTGCCCTAAACCCTGAAACGCCAGCCCCAGCACGCACCCCTACACTGCCCGAACACCATTGCACTGCCCTAAACCCCACCCCCTGCACGACCCCCACACTGTTCGAACACCACTGCACTGCCCTAAACCCTGAAACACCACCCCTAGCAAGACCCCTACACTGCCCGAACACCACTGCACTGCCCTAAAACCTGAAACACCGCCCCAGCAAGACCCCTTACACTGCCCGAACACCACTGCCCTAAACACTGAAACACCACCCCCAGCAAGACCCGTACACTGCCCGAACACCAATGCCCTAAACACTGAAACACCCCCCCAGCAGGACCCCCTACACTGCCCGAACACCACTGCACTGCCCTAAATCCTAAATCGCCAGCCCTAGCACGGCCCCCTACACTGCCCGAACAACACTGTACTGCCGTAAACCCTGAAACTCCATGCCCAGCACGACCCCCTACACTGCCCGAACACCACTGTACTGCCATAAACCCCGAAACACCACCACCAGCAAGACCCCCTATATTGCCCGAACACCACTGCCATAAACCCTGAAACACCACCCTCAGAACGACCCCCTACACTTCCCGAACACCAATGCTCTGCCCTAAATTCTGAAACTCCACCCCCAGCACGACCCCCTACACTACCTGAACACCATTGCTCTGCCCTAAATCCTAAATCGCCAGCCCTAGCACGACCCCCTACACTGCCTGAACACCACTGTACTGCCGTAAACCCTGAAACTCCACGCCCAGCACGACCCCCTACACTGCCCGAACACCATTGCTCTCCCTAAATCCTGAAACACCAGCCCCAGCAAGACCCCTCTACACTGCCCGAACACCACTGCTCTTCCCTAAACCCTAAAACACCAGCCCCGGCACGACCCCCTACACTGCCCGAACACCACTGCACTGCCCTAAACCCTGAAACACCAGCCTCAGCACGACCCCCTAAACTGCCTGAACACCACTGCACCGCCCTAAACCCTGAAACACCACCCTCCACACATCCCCCTACACTGCCCGAACACCACTGCTCTGCCTTAAACCCTAAAATATCAGCCCAAGCACGACCCCCTACACTGCCCAAACACCACCGTTCTGCGCTAATCCCTGAAACGCCAGCCCCAGCCAGCCCCCTACACTTCCCAAACACCACTGCTCTGCCATAAACCCTAGCCCAGCATGACACCCTACACTGCCTTAACACCACAGCACTGCCCTAAACCCTGAAACACCAGCCCCACCATGACCCCCTACACTGCCCGAACACCACTGAACTGCCCTAAACCCTGAAACACCAGCCGCAGCATGAACCCCTACACTGCCTGAACACCACTGCACTGCCCTAAACACTGAAACATTAACCCCTGCATGACCCCCACACTGCCTGAACACCACTGCACTGCCCTAAACCCTGAAACACCATCCCCATCAAGACCCCCTTTACTCCCTGAACACCAATGCATTGCCCTAAACCGTGAAACACCAGCCCCAGCATAACACCCTACACTGCACGAACACCACTGCAATGCCCTAAACCCTGAAACACAACCCCCGTACATCCCCTACACTGCCCGAACACCACTGCCCTAAAACCTGAAACACCAGCCCCAGCACAACCCCCTACCCTGCCCGAACACCACTACACTGCCCTAAACCCTGAAACACAACCCCCGTACATCCTCCTACACTGCCCGAACACCACTGCTCTGCCTTAAACCCTAAAACATCAGCCCGAGCACGAACCCCTACACTGCCCAAACACCACTGCTCTGCCCTAAACCCTATCCCAGCATGACCCCCTACACTGCCCGAACACTAATGCACTGTCCTAAACCCTGAAACACCAGCCCCAGCATGACTCCATACACTGCCCGAACACCACTGCACTGCCCTAAACCCTGAAACATTACCCCCCGCACAACCCCCAACACTGCCTGAACACCACTGCATTGCCCTAAACCCTGAAACACCACCCCCAGCAAGACCCCCTACACTGCCCGAACACCACTGTACTGACCTAAAGCCTGAAACAACTGCCCCAGCACGACCCCCTTCACTGCCCGAACACCATTGCACTGTCCTAAAACCTGAAACACCAGCCCCAGCACAACCCCCATACTGCCCCAACACCACTGCACTTCCCTAAACCATGAAACACCACCCCCAGCACGACTCCCTACTCTGCCCGAACACCACTGCACTGCACTAAACCCTGAAACACCACCCAGAGTACGACCCCCTACACTGCCCGAACACCACTGCACTGCCCTAAACCCTGAAACACCAGCCCCAGCACGACCCCCTACACTCCCCGAACATCATTGCACTGACCTAAACACTGAAACACCAGCCCCAGCACGACCACTACACTCCACGAAGACCACTGCACTGCCCTAAACCGTGAAACATCAGCCCCAGCACGACCCCCTACACTGCCCGAACACCACTGCACTGCCCTAAGCCCTGAAGCACCAGCCCCTGCGTGACCCCCTTCACTTCCCGAACACCACTGCACTGCCCTAATCCATGAAACACCAGCCCCTGTACGACCCCCTCCAGTGCGGGAACACCACTGGACTGCCCTAAACCCTGAAACACCAGCCCCAGCACGACCCCTACACTGCCCAAACACCACTGCACTGCCCTAAACCCTGAAACACCACCCCTTGCACGAACCTCACACTACCCGAACACCACTGCACTGCCCTAAATCCTGAAACACCACCCCCAGCAAGACCCCCTACACTGCCCAAACACCACTGCACTGCCCTAAACCCTGAAACACAAGACCCAGCATGAACCCCTACTCTGCCAAAACACAACTTAACTGCCCTAAACCCTGAAACACCACCATCAGCAAGACCCCCTATACTACCCGAACACCACTGCACTGAACCCTGAAACATCAGCCCCAGCACGACCCCCTACGCTGCCCGAACACCACTGCACTGCCCTAAACCCTGAAGCACCAGCCCCTGTGTGACCCCCTTCACTGCCCGAACACCACTGCACTACCCTAATCCATGAAACAACAGCCCCTGTACGACCCCCTCCAGTGCGGGAACACCACTGGACTGCCCTAAACCCTGAAACACCAGCCCCAGCACGACCCCTACACTGCCCAAACACCACTGCACTGCCCTAAACCCTGAAACACCACCCCCTGCACGAACCCCACACTACCCGAACACCACTGCACTGCCCTAAATCCTGAAACACCACCCCCAGCAAGACCCCCTACACTGCCCAAACACCACTGCACTGCCCTAAACCCTGAAACACAAGACCCAGCACGAACCCCTACACTGCCAAAACACAACTGAACTGCCCTAAACTCTGAAACACCTCCATCAGCAAGACCCCCTACACTACCCGAACACCACTGCACTGCCCTGAACCCAGAAACACCACCCCAGCAAGACCCCCTACATTGCCCGAACACCACTGCCCTAAACCCTGAAATACCAGCCCTAGCACGACCCCCTACACTGTCCGAACACCACTGCACTGCCCTAAACCTTGAAACACCACCCCGAGCAAGACCCCCTACACTGCCCGAACTGCACTGCCCTAAACCCTGAAACACCAGCACCAGCACGACCCCCTACACCCCCTAACACCACTGCACTGCCCTAAAGCCTGAAACACCTGCCCCAGCACGACCCCCTAAAGTACCCGAACACCATTGCACTGTCCTAAAACCTGAAACACCACCCCCAGCAAGACCCCCTACACTGCCCGAACACCACTGCACTGCAAAAAACCCTGAAACACCACCCAGAGTACGACCCCCTACACTTCCCGAACACCACTGCACTGCCCTAAACCCTGAAACACCATCCCCAGCACGATCTACACTCCCCAAACAGCATTGCACATCCCTAAACCCTGAAACCCAGCCCCTGCATGACCCCTACACTCCTCGAACACGACTGCACAACCCTAAACCCTGAAACATAAGCCCCAGCACGACTCCCTACACTGCCCGAACACCAATGCACGGCCCTCAACCCTGAACCACCAGCCCCTGCATGACCCCTTACACTGCCCGAACACCACTGCACTGCCCTAATCCATGAAACACCATCCCCAGCATGACCCCCTACAGTGCGGGAACACCACTGCACTGCCCTAAACCCTGAAACACCAGCCCCAGCATGACCCCCTACACTGCCCGAACACCACTGCATTGCCCTAAACCCTGAAACACCACCCCCTGCATGAACCCCACACTGCCCGAACACCACTGTACTGCCCTAAATCATGAAACACCACCCCCAGCAAGATGCCCTGCACTGCCCGAACACCACTGCGCTGCCCTAAAACCTGAAACCCCCCCCCAGCAAGACCCCCTGAACTGCCCGAACACCACTGCCCTAAACACTGAATTACCACCCCCAGCAAGACCCCCTACACTGCCTGAACACCAATGCCCTAAACACTGAAACACCAGTCCCAGCAAGACCCTCTACACTGCCCGAACACCACTGCACTGCCCTAAACCCTGAAACACAAGACCCAGCAAGACCCCCCACACTGCCAAAACACAACTGAACTGCCCTAAACCCTGAAACACCACCATCAGCAAGACCCCCTACACTACCCGAACACCACTGCACTGCCCTGAACCCAGAAACACCACCCCAGCAAGACCCCCTACATTGCCCGAACACCACTGCCCTAAACCCTGAAATACCAGCCCTAGCATGACCCCCTACACTCTCCGAACACCACTGCACTGCCCTAAACCCTGAAACACCACCCCCAGCAAGACCCCCTACACTGCCCGAACTGCACTGCCCTAAACCCTGAAACACCAGTCCCAGCACGACCCCCTACACCCCCTAATACCACTGCACTGCCCTAAAGCCTGAAACACCTGCCCCAGCACGACCCCCTAAACTACCCGAACACCATTGCACTGTCCTAAAACCTGAAACACCACCCCCAGCAAGACCCCCTACACTGCCTGAAAACCAATGCCCTAAACACTGAAACACAACCCCCAGCAAGACCCCCTACACTGCCTGAACACCAATGCCCTAAACACTGAAAAACCACCCCAGCAAGTCCCTCTGCACTGCCCGAACACCACTGCTCTGCCCTAAATCCTGAAACTCCACCCTAGCACGACCCCCTACACAGCTCGAACACCATTGCTCTGCCCTAAATCCTGACACACCACCCCCAGCAAGACCCCCTACACTGCCCAAACAACACTGCACTGCCCTAAACCCTGAAACACCACCCCCAGCAAAGACCCCCTACACTGCCTGAACACCACTGCCCTCAAACCTGAGACACCAGCCCCAGCACGACCCCCTACCCTGCCCGAACACCACTGCACGGACCTAAAGCCTGAAACACCTGCCCCAGCACGACCCCCTTCACTGCCCCAACACCATTGCACTGTCCTAAAACCTGAAACACCAGCCCCAGCACGACCCCCTATACTGCCCCAACACCACTGCACTTCCCTAAACCATGAAACACCACCCCCAGCACGACCCCCTACTCTGCCCGAACTCCACTGCACTGCACTAAGCCCTGAAACACCACCCAGAGTACGACCACCTACACTACCCGAACACCACTGCACTGCCCTAAACCCTGAACCAGCAGCCCCAGCACGACCCCCTACACTCCCCGAACATCATTGCACTTACCTAAACCCTGAAACACAGGCACCAGCATGACCCCTACACTCCACGAAGACCACTGCACTGCCCTAAACCCTGAAACATCAGCCCCAGCACAACCTCCTACACTGCCCGAACACCACTGCACTGCCCTAAACCCTGAAGCACCAGCCCCTGCGTGACCCCTACACTGCCCGAACACCACTGCACTTCCCTAATCCATGAAACACCAGCCCCAGCACGACCCCCTCCAGTGCGGGAACACCACTGCACTGCCCTAAACCCTGAAACACCAGCCCCAGCATGACCCCTACACTGCCCAAACACCACTGCACTGTCCTAAACCCTGAAACACCACCCCCTGCACGAACCCCTACACTGCCAGAACACAACTGCACTGCCCTAAACCCTGAAACACCACCACCAGCAAGAACCCCTACACTACCCGAACACCACTGCCCTAAACCCTGAAACACCACCCCCAGCAAGACCCTCTACACTGACCAAATTGCACTGCCCTAAACCCTGAAACACCATCCCCAGCACAACACCCTACACTCCCTAACACCACTGCACTGCCCTAAATCCTGAAACACCTGTCTTAGCACGACCCCCTAAACTACCCAAACACCATTGCACTGTCCTAAAACCTGAAACTGCAGCCCCAGCACGACCCCCTACACTGCCCCAACACCACTGCACTTCCCTAAACCATGAAACACCACCCCCAGCATGACCCCCTAAAGTGCGGGAACACCAATGCACTGCCCTAAACCCTGAAACACCAGCCCCAGCACGACCCCCTACACTCTCCAAACACCACTGCACTGCCCTAAACCCTGAAACATCACCCCATGCACGACCCCCACACTGTCCGAACACCACTGCACTGCCCTAAACCCTGAAACACCACCCCCAGCAAGACCTGCACTGCCCGAACACCACTGCACTGCCCTAAACCCTGAAACATCAGCCCCGGCACGACCCCCTACACTGCCCAAACACCACTGCTCTGCCCTAAACCCTAGCCCAGCATGACCCCCAACACTGCCTGAACACCACTGCACTACCCTAAACCCTGAAACACCAGTCCCAGCATGACCCCCTACACTGCCCGATCACCACTGCCCTAAACACTGAAACACCACCCCCAGCAAGACCCCCTACACTGCCAGAACACCAAGCCCTAAACACTGAAACACCACCCCCAGCAAGACCCCCTACACTGCCTGAACACCACTGCACTGCCCTAAACCCTGAAACACCACCCCCAGCAAGACCCCCTACACTGCCCGGACACCTCTGACCTAAACCCTGAAACACCACCCTCAGCACGACCCCCTACACATCCAGAACACCACTGCTCTGCCCTAAATCCTGAAACTCCACTCCAGCACGACCCCCAACACTGCCCGAACACCATTGCTCTGCCTTAAATCCAAAATCGCCAGCCCCAGCACGACCCCCTACACTGCCTGAACACCACTGCACTGCCCTAAACCTTGAAACTCCACCCCCAGCACGACCCCCTACACATCTGGAACACCATTGCACTGCCCTAAATCCTGACACACCAGCCCCAGCAAGACCCCTCTTCACTGCCCGAACACCACTGCACTGTCCTAAACCCTAAAACACCAGCCCTGGCACGACCCCCTACACTGCCCGAACACCACTGCACTGCCCTAATCCCTGAAACACCAGCCTCAGCACGACCCCCTACACTGCCCTAACACCACTGCACTGCCCTAAACCCTGAAACACCACCCTGCACATCCCCCTACACTGCCCGAACACCACTGCTCTGCCTTAAACCCTAAAACATCAGCCCGAGCACGACCCCCTACACTGCCCAAACACCACCGCTCTGCGCTAATCCCTGAAACACCAGCCCCAGCATGACCCCCAACACTGCCCAAACACTACTGCTCTGCCATACACCCTAGCCCAGCACGACCCCCTACACTGCCTGAACACCACTGCACTGCCCTAAACCCTAAAACACCAGCCCCAGCATGACCCCCTACACTGCCCAAACACCAATGCACTGCCCTAAACCCTGAAACACCAGAACCCTTAAGACCCCTTACACTGCCCGATCACCACTGCACTGCCCTAAACCCTGAAACATTACCCCCTGCACGACCCCCCACACTGCCTGAACAGCACTGCATTGCCCTAAACCCTGAAACACCACCCCCTGCACGACCCCCACACTGCCCGAACACCACTGTACTGCCCTAAACCCTGAAACACCACCCCCAGCAAGTCCCCCTACACTGCCCGAACACCACTGCACTGCCTTAAAACCTGAAACACCGCCCCCAGCAAGACCCCCTACACTGCCCGAACACCACTGCCCTAAACACTGAAACACCACCCCCAGCAAGACCCCCTACACTGCCCGGACACCAATGCCCTAAACTCTGAAACACCACCCCCAGCAAGACCCCCTACACTTCCCGAACACCACTGCACTGCCCTAAATCCTGAGACTCCACCCCAAGCACGACCCCCTACACTGCCCAAACACCATTGCTCTGCCCTAAATCCTAAATCGCCAGCTCCAGCACGACCCCCTACACTGCCCGAACACCACTACACTGCCCTAAACCCTGAAATTCCACCCCCAGAACGACCCCCTACATTCCCTGAACACCATTGCTCTGCCCTAAATCCTGAAACACCAGCCCAGCAAGACCCCTCTACACTGCCTGAACACCACAGCACTGCCCTATATTCTAAAACACCAGCCCCGGCACGACCCCCTACACTGCATGAACACAAATGCACTGCCCTAATCCATGAAACACCAGGCCAGACAAGACCCCTACACTCCCCGAACACCACTGCACTGCCCTAAACCCTGAAACACTAGCCCCAGAATGACACCCTATACTGCCCGAACACCACTGCACTGCCCTAAACCCTAAAGCACCAGCCCCAGCACGACCCCCTACACTGCCCGAACACCACTGCACTGCCCTAATCCATAAAACACCAGCCCCAGCAAGGTCCCCTACAGTGCGGTAACACAACTGCACTGCCCTAAACCCTGAAACGCCAGCCCCAGCACGCACCCCTACACTGCCCGAACACCATTGCACTGCCCTAAACCCTGAAACCCCACCCCGCACGCCCCCCACACTGTTCGAGCACCACTGCACTGTCCTAAACCCTGAAACACCACCCCCAGCAAGACCCCTACACTGCCCGAACACCACTGCACTGCCCTAAAACCTGAAACACCGCCCCCAGCAAGAACCCTTACACTGCCTGAACACCACTGCCCTAAACACTGAAACACCACCCCCAGCAAGACCCCCTACACTGCCCGAACACCAATGCACTAAACACTGAAACACCCCCCCAGCAAGACCCCCTACACTGCCCGAACACCACTGCACTGCCCTAAATCCTAAATCGCCAGCCCTAGCACGAACCCCTACACTACCCGAAAAACACTGTACTGCCGTAAACCCTGAAACTCCATGCCCAGCACGACCTCCTACACTGCCCGAACACCACTGTACTGCCATAAACCCCGAAACACCACCCCCTACAAGACCCCCTACATTGCCCGAACAACACTGCCATAAACCCTGAAACACCACCCTCAGAACGACCCCCTACACTTCCCGAACACCAATGCTCTGCCCTAAATTCTGAAACTCCACCCCCAGCACGACCCCCTACACTACCTGAACACCATTGCTCTGCCCTAAATCCTAAATCACCAGCCCTAGCACGACCCCCTACACTGCCCGAACACCACTGTACTGCCGTAAACCCTGAAACTCCACGCCCAGCACGGCCCCCTACACTGTCCGAACACCATTGCTCTACCTAAATACTGAAACACCAGCCCCGGCACGACCCCCTACACTGCCCGAACACCACTGCTCTGCCCTAAACCCTGAAACACCAGCCTCAGCACGACCCCCTAAACTGCCTGAACACCACTGCACTGCCCTAAACCACCACCCTCCACACATCCCCCTACACTGCCCGAACACCACTGCTCTGTCTTAAACCCTAAAATATCAGCCCAAGCACGACCCCCTACACTGCCCGAACACCACTGCCCTAAACACTGAAACACCACCCCCAGCAAGACCCCCTACACTGCCCGAACACCACTGCCCTAAACACTGAAACACCACCCCCAGCAAGACCCCCTACACTGCCCGAACACCAATGCCCTAAACACTGAAACACCACCCCCAGCAAGAACCCCTACACTTCCCGAACACCACTGCACTGCCCTAAACCCTGAAACACCACCCCCAGCAAGATCCCTTACACTGCCCGAACACCACTGCCCTAAACCCTGAAACACCACCCTCAGCACAACTCCCTACACTTCCCGAACACCAGTGCTGTGCCCTAAATCCTGAAACTCCACCCCAAGCACGACCCCCTACACTGCCCGAACACCATTGCTCTGCCCTAAATCCTAAATCGCCAGCTCCAGCACGACCCCCTACACTGCCCGAACACCACTACACTGGCCTAAACCCTGAAACTCCACCCCCAGCACGACCCCCTACATTGTCTGAACACCATTGCTCTGCCCTAAATCCTGAAACACCAGCCCAGCAAGACCCCTCTACACTGCCTGAACACCACTGCACTGCCCTAATCCATAAAACACCAACCCCACCAAGGTCCCCTACAGTGCGGTAACACAACTGCACTGCCCTAAACCCTGAAACGCCAGCCCCAGCACGCACCCCTACACTGCCCGAACACCATTGCACTGCCCTAAACCCTGAAACCCCACCCCCTGCACGACCCCCACATTGTTCGAACACCACTGCACTGCCCTAAACCCTGAAACACCAGCCCCAGCATGACCCCCTACACTGCCCGAACACCACTGCATTGCCCTAAACCCTGAAACACCACCCCCTGCATGAACCCCACACTGCCCGAACACCACTGTACTGCCCTAAATCATGAAACACCACCCCCAGCAAGATGCCCTGCACTGCCCGAACACCACTGCGCTGCCCTAAAACCTGAAAAACGGCCCCCAGCAAGACCCCCTGAACTGCCCGAACACCACTGCCCTAAACACTGAATTACCACCCCCAGCAAGACCCCCTACACTGCCTGAACACCAATGCCCTAAACACTGAAACACCAGTCCCAGCAAGACCCTCTACACTGCCCGAACACCACTGCACTGCCCTAAACCCTGAAACACAAGACCCAGCAAGACCCCCCACACTGCCAAAACACAACTGAACTGCCCTAAACCCTGAAACACCACCATCAGCAAGACCCCCTACACTACCCGAACACCACTGCACTGCCCTGAACCCAGAAACACCACCCCAGCAAGACCCCCTACATTGCCCGAACACCACTGCCCTAAACCCTGAAATACCAGCCCTAGCACGACCCCCTACACTCTCCGAACACCACTGCACTGCCCTAAACCCTGAAACACCACCCCCAGCAAGACCCCCTACACTGCCCGAACTGCACTGCCCTAAACCCTGAAACACCAGTCCCAGCACGACCGCCTACACCCCCTAATACCACTGCACTGCCCTAAAGCCTGAAACACCTGCCCCAGCACGACCCCCTAAACTACCCGAACACCATTGCACTGTCCTAAAACCTGAAACACACCCCCCAGCAAGACCCCCTACACTGCCTGAACACCAATGCCCTAAACACTGAAACACAACCCCCAGCAAGACCCCCTACACTGCCTGAACACCAATGCCCTAAACACTGAAAAACCACCCCCAGCAAGTCCCTCTACACTGCCCGAACACCACTGCTCTGCCCTAAATCCTGAAACTCCACCCCAGCACGACCCCCTACACAGCTCGAACACCATTGCTCTGCCCTAAATCCTGACACACCACCCCCAGCAAGACCCCCTACACTGCCCAAACAACACTGCACTGCCCTAAACCCTGAAACACCACCCCCAGCAAAGACCCCCTATACTGCCTGAACACCACTGTCCTAAAACCTGAGACACCAGCCCCAGCACGACCCCCTACCCTGCCCGAACACCACTGCACGGACCTAAAGCCTGAAACACCTGCCCCAGCACGACCCCCTTCACTGCCCCAACACCATTGCACTGTCCTAAAACCTGAAACACCAGCCCCAGCACGACCCCCTATACTGCCCCAACACCACTGCACTTCCCTAAACCATGAAACACCACCCCCAGCACGACCCCCTACTCTGCCCGAACTCCACTGCACTAAGCCCTGAAACACCACCCAGAGTACGACCACCTACACTACCCAAACACCACTGCACTGCCCTAAACCCTGAACCAGCAGCCCCAGCACGACCCCCTACACTCCCCGAACATCATTGCACTTACCTAAACCCTGAAACACAGGCACCAGCATGACCCCTACACTCCACGAAGACCGCTGCACTGCCCTAAACCCTGAAACATCAGCCCCAGCACAACCTCCTACACTGCCCAAACACCACTGCACTGCCCTAAACCCTGAAGCACCAGCCCCTGCGTGACCCCTACACTGCCCGAACACCACTGCACTGCCCTAATCCATGAAACACCAGCCCCAGCACGACACCCTCCAGTGCGGGAACACCACTGCACTGCCCTAAACCCTGAAACACCAGCCCCAGCACGACCCCTACACTGCCCAAACACCACTGCACTGTCCTAAACCCTGAAACACCACCCCCTGCACAAACCCCTACACTGCCAGAACACAACTGCACTGCCCTAAACCCTGAAACACCAACCCCAGCACGAACCCTTACACTGCCAGAACGCAACTGCACTGCCCTAAACCCTGAAACACCACCACCAGCAAGAACCCCTACACTACCCGAACACCACTGCACTGCCCTGAATCCAGAAACACCACCCCCACCAAGACCCCCTACATTGCCCGAACACCACTGCCCTAAACCCTGAAACACCACCCCCAGCCAGACCCTCTACACTGACCAAATTGCACTGCCCTAAACCCTGAAACACCAGCCCCAGCACAACACCCTACACTCCCTAACACCACTGCACTGCCCTAAATCCTGAAACACCTGTCTTAGCACGACCCCCTAAACTACCCAAACACCATTGCACTGTCCTAAAACCTGAAACAGCAGCCCCAGCACGACCCCCTACACTGCCCCAACACCACTGCACTTCCCTAAACCATGAAACACCACCCCCAGCATGACCCCCTAAAGTGCGGGAACACCAATGCACTGCCCTAAACCCTGAAACACCAGCCCCAGCACGACCCCCTACACTCTCCAAACACCACTGCACTGCCCTAAACCCTGAAACATCACCCCATGCACGACCCCCACACTGTCCGAACACCACTGCACTACCCTAAACCCTGAAACACCACCCCCAGCAAGACCTGCACTGCCCGAACACCACTGCACTGCCCTAAACCCTGAAACATCAGCCCCGGCACGACCCCCTACACTGCCCAAACACCACTGCTCTGCCCTAAACCCTAGCCCAGCATGACCCCCAACACTGCCTGAACACCACTGCACTACCCTAAACCCTGAAACACCAGTCCCAGCATGACCCCCTACACTGCCCGATCACCACTGCCCTAAACACTGAAACACCACCCCCAGCAAGACCCCCTGCACTGCCAGAACACCAAGCCCTAAACACTGAAACACCACCCCCAGCAAGACCCCCTACACTGCCTGAACACCACTGCACTGCCCTAAACCCTGAAACACCACCCCCAGCAAGACCCCCTACACTGCCCGGACACCTCTGACCTAAACCCTGAAACACCACCCTCAGCACGACCCCCTACACATCTAGAACACCACTGCTCTGCCCTAAATCCTGAAACTCCACTCCAGCACGACCCCCAACACTGCCCGAACACCATTGCTCTGCCTTAAATCCAAAATCGCCAGCCCCAGCACGACCCCCTACACATCTGGAACACCATTGCACTGCCCTAAATCCTGACACACCAGCCCCAGCAAGACCCCTCTTCACTCCCCGAACACCACTGCACTGTCCTAAACCCTAAAACACCAGCCCTGGCACGACCCCCTACACTGCCCGAACACCACTGCACTGCCCTAATCCCTGAAACACCAGCCTCAGCACGACCCCCTACACTGCCCTAACACCACTGCACTGCCCTAAACCCTGAAACACCACCCCGCACATCCCCCTACACTGCCCGAACACCACTGCTCTGCCTTAAACCCTAAAACATCAGCCCGAGCACGACCCCCTACACTGCCCAAACACCACCGCTCTGCGCTAATCCCTGAAACACCAGCCCCAGCATGACCCCCAACACTGCCCAAACACTACTGCTCTGCCATACACCCTAGCCCAGCACGACCCCCTACACTGCCTGAACACCACTGCACTGCCCTAAACCCTAAAACACCAGCCCCAGCATGACCCCTACACTGCCCAAACACCAATGCACTGCCCTAAACCCTGAAACACCAGAACCCTTAAGACCCCTTACACTGCCCGAACACCACTGCACTGCCCTAAACCCTGAAACATTACCCCCTGCACGACCCCCCCACACTGCCTGAACAGCACTGCATTGCCCTAAACCCTGAAACACCACCCCCTGCACGACCCCCACACTGCCCGAACACCACTGTACTGCCCTAAACCCTGAAACACCACCCCCAGCAAGTCCCCCTACACTGCCCGAACACCACTGCACTGCCTTAAAACCTGAAACACCGCCCCCAGCAAGACCCCCTACACTGCCCGAACACCACTGCCCTAAACACTGAAACACCACCCCCAGCAAGACCCCCTACACTGCCCGGACACCAATGCCCTAAACTCTGAAACACCACCCCCAGCAAGACCCCCTACACTTCCCGAACACCACTGCACTGCACTAAACCCTGAAACACCACCCCCAGCAAGACCCCCTACACTGCCCGAACACCACTACCCTAAACCCTGAAACACCACCCTCAGAACAAACCCCTACACTTCCCGAACACCAGTGCTCTGCCCTAAATCCTGAGACTCCACCCCAAGCACGACCCCCTACACTGCCCAAACACCATTGCTCTGCCCTAAATCCTAAATCGCCAGCTCCAGCACGACCCCCTACACTGCCCGAACACCACTACACTGCCCTAAACCCTGAAACTCCACCCCCAGCATGACCCCCTACATTCCCTGAACACCATTGCTCTGCCCTAAATCCTGAAACACCAGCCCAGCAAGACCCCTCTACACTGCCTGAACACCACAGCACTGCCCTATATTCTAAAACACCAGCCCCGGCACGACCCCCTACACTGCATGAACACAAATGCACTGCCCTAATCCATGAAACACCAGGCCAGACAAGACCCCTACACTCCCCGAACACCACTGCACTGCCCTAAACCCTGAAACACTAGCCCCAGAACGACACCCTATACTGCCCGAACACCACTGCACTGCCCTAAACCCTAAAGCACCAGCCCCAGCACGACCCCCTACACTGCCCGAACACCACTGCACTGCCCTAATCCATAAAACACCAGCCCCAGCAAGGTCCCCTACAGTGCGGTAACACAACTGCACTGCCCTAAACCCTGAAACGCCAGCCCCAGCACGCACCCCTACACTGCCCGAACACCATTGCACTGCCCTAAACCCTGAAACCCCACCCCGCACGCCCCCCACACTGTTCGAGCACCACTGCACTGCCCTAAACCCTGAAACACCACCCCCAGCAAGACCCCTACACTGCCCGAACACCACTGCACTGCCCTAAAACCTGAAACACCGCCCCCAGCAAGAACCCTTACACTGCCTGAACACCACTGCCCTAAACACTGAAACACCACCCCCAGCAAGACCCCCTACACTGCCCGAACACCAATGCCCTAAACACTGAAACACCTCCCCAGCAAGACCCCCTACACTGCCCGAACACCACTGCACTGCCCTAAATCCTAAATCGCCAGCCCTAGCACGACCCCCTACACTGCCCGAAAAACACTGTACTGCCGTAAACCCTGAAACTCCATGCCCAGCACGACCTCCTACACTGCCCGAACACCACTGTACTGCCATAAACCCCGAAACACCACCCCCTACAAGACCCCCTACATTGCCCGAACAACACTGCCATAAACCCTGAAACACCACCCTCAGAATGACCCCCTACACTTCCCGAACACCAATGCTCTGCCCTAAATTCTGAAACTCCACCCCCAGCACGACCCCCTACACTACCTGAACACCATTGCTCTGCCCTAAATCCTAAATCACCAGCCCTAGCACGACCCCCTACACTGCCCGAACACCGCTGTACTGCCGTAAACCCTGAAACTCCACGCCCAGCACGGCCCCCTACACTGTCCGAACACCATTGCTCTACCTAAATACTGAAACACCAGCCCCGGCACGACCCCCTACACTGCCCGAACACCACTGCTCTGCCCTAAACCCTGAAACACCAGCCTCAGCACGACCCCCTAAACTGCCTGAACACTACTGCACTGCCCTAAACCCTGAAACACCACCCTCCACACATCCCCCTACACTGCCTGAACACCACTGCTCTGCCTTAAACCCTAAAATATCAGCCCAAGCACGACCCCCTACACTGCCCGAACACCACTGCCCTAAACACTGAAACACCACCCCCAGCAAGACCCCCTACACTGCCCGAACACCACTGCCCTAAACACTGAAACACCACCCCCAGCAAGACCCCCTACACTGCCCGAACACCAATGCCCTAAACACTGAAACACCACCCCCAGCAAGAACCCCTACACTTCCCGAACACCACTGCACTGCCCTAAACCCTGAAACACCACCCCCAGCAAGACCCCTTACACTGCCCGAACACCACTGCCCTAAACCCTGAAACACCACCCTCAGCACAACTCCCTACACTTCCCGAACACCAGTGCTGTGCCCTAAATCCTGAAACTCCACCCCAAGCACGACCCCCTACACTGCCCGAACACCATTGCTCTGCCCTAAATCCTAAATCGCCAGCTCCAGCACGACCCCCTACACTGCCCGAACACCACTACACTGGCCTAAACCCTGAAACTCCACCCCCAGCACGACCCCCTACGTTGTCTGAACACCATTGCTCTGCCCTAAATCCTGAAACACCAGCCCAGCAAGACCCCTCTACACTGCCTGAACACCACTGCACTGCCCTAATCCATAAAACACCAACCCCACCAAGGTCCCCTACAGTGCGGTAACACAACTGCACTGCCCTAAACCCTGAAACGCCAGCCCCAGCACGCACCCCTACACTGCCCGAACACCACTGCACTGCCCTAAAACCTGAAACACCGCCCCAGCAAGACCCCTTACACTGCCCGAACACCACTGCCCTAAACACTGAAACACCACCCCCAGCAAGACCTCCTACACTGCCCGAACACCAATGCCCTAAACACTGAAACACCCCCCCAGCAAGACCCCCTACACTGCCCGAACACCACTGCACTGCCCTAAATCCTAAATCGCCAGCCCTAGCACGGCCCCCTACACTGCCCGAACACCACTGCACTGCCCTAAACCCTGAAACACCACCCCCAGCAAGACCCCCTACACTGCCCGAACTGCACTGCCCTAAACCCTGAAACACCAGCCCCAGCACGACCCCCTACACCCCATAACACCACTGCACTGCCCTAAAGCCTGAAACACCTGCCCCAGCACGACCCCCTAAACTACCCGAACACCATTGCACTGTCCTAAAACCTGAAACACCACCCCCAGCAAGACCCCCTACACTGCCCGAACACCACTGCACTGCAAAAAACCCTGAAACACCACCCAGAGTACGACCCCCTACACTTCCCGAACACCACTACACTGCCCTAAACCCTGAAACACCATCCCCAGCACGACCTACACTCCCCAAACATCATTGCACATCCCTAAACCCTGAAACCCAGCCCCTGCACGACCCCTACACTCCTCGAACACGACTGCACTGCCCTAAACCCTGAAACATAAGCCCCAGCACGACTCCCTACACTGCCCGAACACCAATGCACGGCCCTCAACCCTGAACCACCAGCCCCTGCATGACCCCCTACACTGCCCGAACACCACTGCACTGCCCTAATCCATGAAACACCATCCCCAGCACGACCCCCTACAGTGCGGGAACACCACTGCACTGCCCTAAACCCTGAAACACCAGCCCCAGCATGACCCCCTACACTGCCCGAACACCACTGCACTGCCCTAAACCCTGAAACACCACCCCCTGCATGAACCCCACACTGCCCGAACACCACTGTACTGCCCTAAATCATGAAACACCACCCCCAGCAAGATGCCCTGCACTGCCCGAACACCACTGCGCTGCCCTAAAACCTGAACAACCGCCCCCAGCAAGACCCCCTAAACTGCCCGAACACCACTGCCCTAAACACTGAATTACCACCCCCAGCAAGACCCCCTACACTGCCTGAACACCAATGCCCTAAACACTGAAACACCAGTCCCAGCAAGACCCTCTACACTGCCCGAACACCACTGCACTGCCCTAAACCCTGAAACACAAGACCCAGCAAGACCCCCCACACTGCCAAAACACAACTGAACTGCCCTAAACCCTGAAACACCACCATCAGCAAGACCCCCTACACTACCCGAACACCACTGCACTGCCCTGAACCCAGAAACACCACCCCAGCAAGACCCCCTACATTGCCCGAACACCACTGCCCTAAACCCTGAAATACCAGCCCTAGCACGACCCCCTACACTCTCCGAACACCACTGCACTGCCCTAAACCCTGAAACACCACCCCCAGCAAGACCCCCTACACTGCCCGAACTGCACTGCCCTAAACCCTGAAACACCAGTCCCAGCACGACCCCCTACACCCCCTAATACCACTGCACTGCCCTAAAGCCTGAAACACCTGCCCCAGCACGACCCCCTAAACTACCCGAACACCATTGCACTGTCCTAAAACCTGAAACACCACCCCCAGCAAGACCCCCTACACTGCCTGAACACCAATGCCCTAAACACTGAAACACAACCCCCAGCAAGACCCCCTACACTGCCTGAACACCAATGCCCTAAACACTGAAAAACCACCCCCAGCAAGTCCCTCTACACTGCCCGAACACCACTGCTCTGCCCTAAATCCTGAAACTCCGCCCCAGCACGACCCCCTACACAGCTCGAACACCATTGCTCTGCCCTAAATCCTGACACACCACCCCCAGCAAGACCCCCTACACTGCCCAAACACCACTGCACTGCCCTAAACCCTGAAACACCACCCCCAGCAAGACCCCCTACACTGCCTGAACACCACTGCCCTAAAACCTGAGACACCAGCCCCAGCACGACCCCCTACCCTGTCCGAACACCACTGCACGGACCTAAAGCCTGAAACACCTGCCCCAGCACGACCCCCTTCACTGCCCCAACACCATTGCACTGTCCTAAAACCTGAAACACCAGCCCCAGCACGACCCCCTATACTGCCCCAACACCACTGCACTTCCCTAAACCATGAAACACCACCCCCAGCAGGACCCCCTACTCTGCCCGAACTCCACTGCACTGCACTAAGCTCTGAACCAGCAGCCCCAGCACGACCCCCTACACTCCCCGAACATCATTGCACTTACCTAAACCCTGAAACACCAGCCCCAGCATGACCCCTACACTCCACGAAGACCACTGCACTGCCCTAAACCCTGAAACATCAGCCCCAGCACAACCTCCTACACTGCCCGAACACCACTGCACTGCCCTAAACCCTGAAGCACCAGCCCCTGCGTGACCCCTACACTGCCCGAACACCACTGCACTGCCCTAATCCATGAAACACCAGCCCCAGCACGACCCCCTCCAGTGCGGGAACACCACTGCACTGCCCTAAACCCTGAAACACCAGCCCCAGCACGACCCCTACACTGCCCAAACACCACTGCACTGTCCTAAACCCTGAAACACCACCCCCTGCACGAACCCCTACACTGCCAGAACACAACTGCACTGCCCTAAACCCTGAAACACCAACCCCAGCACGAACCCCTACACTGCCAGAACACAACTGCACTGCCCTAAACCCTGAAACACCACCACCAGCAAGAACCCCTACACTACCCGAACACCACTGCACTGCCCTGAATTCAGAAACACCACCCCCACCAAGACCCCCTACATTGCCCGAACACCACTGCCCTAAACCCTGAAACACCACCCCCAGCAAGACCCTCTACACTGACCAAATTGCACTGCCCTAAACCCTGAAACACCAGCCACAGCACAACCCCCTACACTCCCTAACACCACTGCACTGCCCTAAATCCTGAAACACCTGTCTTAGCACGACCCCCTAAACTACCCGAACACCATTGCACTGTCCTAAAACCTGAAACAGCAGCCCCAGAACGACCCACTACACTGCCCCAACACCACTGCACTTCCCTAAACCATGAAACACCACCCCCATCATGACCCCCTACAGTGCAGGAACACCAATGCACTGCCCTAAACCCTGAAACACCAGCCCCAGCACGACCCCCTACACTCTCCGAACACCACTGCACTGCCCTAAACCCTGTAACTTCACCCCATGCACGACCCCCACACTGCCCGAACACCACTGCACTGCCCTAAACCCTGAAACACCACCCCCAGCAAGACCTGCACTACCCGAACACCACTGCACTGCCCTAAACCCTGAAACATCAGCCCCGGCACTACCCCCTACACTGCCCAAACACCACTGCTCTGCCCTAAACCCTAGCCCAGCATGACCCCCAACACTGCCTGAACACCACTGCACTACACTAAACCCTGAAACACCAGCCCCAGCATGACCCCCTACACTGCCCGATCACCACTGCCCTAAACACTGAAACACCACCCCCAGCAAGACCCCCTACACTGCCCGAACACCAAGCCCTAAACACTGAAACACCACCCCCAGCAAGACCCCCTACACTGCCTGAACACCACTGCACTGCCCTAAACCCTGAAACACCACCCCCAGCATGACCCCCAACACTGCCTGAACACCACTGCACTACACTAAACCCTGAAACACCAGCCCCAGCATGACCCCCTACACTGCCCGATCACCACTGCCCTAAACACTGAAACACCACCCCCAGCAAGACCCCCTACACTGCCCGAACACCAAGCCCTAAACACTGAAACACCACCCCCAGCAAGACCCCCTACACTGCCTGAACACCACTGCACTGCCCTAAACCCTGAAACACCACCCCCAGCAAGACCCCCTACACTGCCCGGACACCTCTGACCTAAACCCTGAAACACCACCCTCAGCACGACCCTCTACACATCCAGAACACCACTGCTCTGCCCTAAATCCTGAAACTCCACTCCAGCACGACCCCCTACACTGCCCGAACACCATTGCTCTGCCTTAAATCCAAAATCGCCAGCCCCAGCACGACCCCCTACACTGCCTGAACACCACTGCACTGCCCTAAATCCTGACACACCAGCCCCAGCAAGACCCCTCTTCACTGCCCGAACACCACTGCACTGTCCTAAACCCTAAAACACCAGCCCTGGCACGACCCCCTACACTGCCCGAACACCACTGCACTGCCCTAATCCCTGAAACACCAGCCTCAGCACGACCCCCTACACTGCCCTAACACCACTGCACTGCCCTAAACCCTGAAACACCACCCCGCACATCCCCCTACGCTGCCCGAACACCACTGCTCTGCCTTCAACCCTAAAACATCAGCCCGAGCACGACCCCCTACACTGCCCAAACACCACCGCTCTGCGCTAATCCCTGAAACACCAGCCCCAGCATGACCCCCAACACTGCCCAAACACTACTGCTCTGCCATAAACCCTAGCCCAGTGTAATGCCCTGAACGTCTCAGGATCGTTTAACAGACACGATAATGAGAACGCAACCACTTGTGAAGGTTTAGTTATTTTAATGAAGGCAAAAATAATACAAGTAATAAACAAAGGTTATAGTCACTGGAATCCTCCAGGCTAAGTACGTTACCAGCCCACAGCACGGATGGTCCTAACCGTCCTCTGCATATACGCCGATCCCGGCGTATGCCAACAGAGGGCAGAAATGAAATGGCCGACAATGCCAATCGGTAGGCTGTGAGGGGCACGAAGGGTGTTGGGGAGAATCGAGGAGTCAGGGAAACACCCAGCCGGGGTCTCTACCTGAAGGGAGCAGCCGCTCAACCTCTTCCTCAGACTGCACCGGGACGCGGAGTCACCTCCTGGTGATGCGTCACCGATA
Source organism: Triturus cristatus (assembly GCF_964204655.1). Lineage (NCBI taxonomy): Eukaryota > Metazoa > Chordata > Amphibia > Caudata > Salamandridae > Triturus > Triturus cristatus. The sequence continues at coordinate 721,328,870 of NC_140579.1, forward strand.
CCCCAATCACAAGCAAAGAAGACTGAACCGAGAGCAGCCGCTCGATCGATCCTGTGGACTTCCGAGTCTGTAACGCGGCAAACACCTCCTGGTGTGCGTTACAGCTGGCAGTCCCTGTATCTCTGGTCGGGCTGGGAGTTACGACTCCAACCAGCAAAAGCGCCACTGCGCTTTGACTCAGCCGAGTCAAAAAGCGAAGCTCAATGGTTATCCGGTAGAGCTTCTGGGTCCTTCACAGGTGACGATGGGGCAAGACACGGCCCAGGGAGTAACGACTCGACCTACCTCCGTTCTTGCCTTACTGGAGCACCACTCCGGAACACTGCTCTTCACTAAGCAGGTACGTCGGTGTAAACACAATATCCGACAGCGTTGTACCTCCCGGTTCCTCCCTTTATAGGGCGTGTTTTCCTTGAGTTATGTAACAGCTCTCCTGTTTACATAAGGGCGTGTTTTCCTTGAGTTATGTAACAGCTCTCCTGTTTACATAAGGGCGTGTTTTCCTTGAGTTATGTAACAGCTCTCCTGTTTACATAACCTCTCAACCGCTAAGCATCCTGGGAGATGTAGTCCGTTTTCGCTGGTTACCGTTTTCCTCCCCTCGCATGACAGGAATTCTTGACACCCAGCACGACCCCCTACACTGCCTGAACACCACTGCACTGCCCTAAACCCTAAAACACCAGCCCCAGCATGACCCCCTACACTGCCCAAACACCAATGCACTGCCCTAAACCCTGAAACACCAGAACCCTTATGACCCCTTACACTGCCCAAACACCACTGCACTGCCCTAAAGCCTGAAACATTACTCCCTGCACGACCCCCCACACTGCCTGAACAGCACTGCATTGCCCTAAACCCTGAAACACCACCCCCAGCAAGACCCCCTACACTGCCCGAACACCACTGTACTGCCCTAAACCCTGAAACACCAGAACCCTTATGACCCCTTACACTGCCCAAACACCACTGCACTGCCCTAAACCCTGAAACATTACCCCCTGCACGACACCCCACACTGCCTGAACAGCACTGCATTGCCCTAAACCCTGAAACACCACCCCCAGCAAGACCCCCTACACTGCCCGAACACCACTGTACTGCCCTAAACCCTGAAACACCACCCCCAGTAAGACCCCCTACCCTGCCCAAACACCACTGCACTGCCCTAAACCCTAAAACACAACCCCCAGCAAGACCCCCTATACTCCCTGAACACCACTGCACTGCCCTAAACCGTGAAACACCAGCCCCAGCACAAGCCCCTACACTCCCCGAACCCCACTGCACTGCCCTAAACTCTGAAACACCAACCCCAGCACGACCCCTACACTGCCTGAACACCACTGCGCTGCCCTAAACCCTGAAACACCAGCCCCATCACGACCGCCTTATGCTGCCCAAACACACCTGCACTGCCCTAAACCCTGAAACATCAGCCCCGGCACTACCCCCTACACTGCCCAAACACCACTGCTCTGCCCTAAACCCTAGCCCAGCATGACCCCCAACACTGCCTGAACACCACTGCACTACACTAAACCCTGAAACACCAGCCCCAGCATGACCCCCTACACTGCCTGATCACCACTGCCCTAAACACTGAAACACCACCCCCAGCAAGACCCCCTACACTGCCCGAACACCAAGCCCTAAACACTGAAACACCACCCCCAGCAAGACCCCCTACACTGCCCGAACACCACTGCACTGCCCTAAACCCTGAAACACCACCCCCAGCAAGACCCCCTACACTGCCCGGACACCTCTGACCTAAACCCTGAAACACCACCCTCAGCACGACCCCCTACACATCCAGAACACCACTGCTCTGCCCTAAATCCTGAAACTCCACTCCAGCACGACCCCCTACACTGCCCGAACACCATTGCTCTGCCTTAAATCCAAAATCGCCAGCCCCAGCACGACCCCCTACACTGCCTGAACACCACTGCACTGCCCTAAATCCTGACACACCAGCCCCAGCAAGACCCCTCTTCACTGCCCGAACACCACTGCACTGTCCTAAACCCTAAAACACCAGCCCTGGCACGACCCCCTACACTGCCCGAACACCACTGCACTGCCCTAATCCCTGAAACACCAGCCTCAGCACGACCCCCTACACTGCCCTAACACCACTGCACTGCCCTAAACCCTGAAACACCACCCCGCACATCCCCCTACACTGCCCGAACACCACTGCTCTGCCTTCAACCCTAAAACATCAGCCCAAGCACTTCCCCCTACACTGCCCAAACACCACCGCTCTGCGCTAATCCCTGAAACACCAGCCCCAGCATGACCCCCAACACTGCCCAAACACTACTGCTCTGCCATAAACCCTAGCCCAGTGTAACGCCCTGAACGTCTCAGGATCGTTTAACAGACACGATAATGAGAACGCAACCACTTGTGAAGGTTTAGTTATTTTAATGAAGGCAAAAATAATACAAGTAATAAACAAAGGTTATAGTCACTGGAATCCTCCAGGCTAAGTACGTTACCAGCCCACAGCACGGATGGTCCTAACCGTCCTCTGCATATACGCCGATCCCGGCGTATGCCAACAGAGGGCAGAAATGAAATGGCCGACAATGCCAATCGGTAGGCTGTGAGGGGCACGAAGAGTGTTGGGGAGAATCGAGGAGTCAGGGAAACACCCAGCCGGGGTCTCTACCTGAAGGGAGCAGCCGCTCAACCTCTTCCTCAGACTGCACCGGGACGCGGAGTCACCTCCTGGTGATGCGTCACCGATACCCCAATCACAAGCAAAGAAGACTGAACCGAGAGCAGCCGCTCGATCGATCCTGTGGACTTCCGAGTCTGTAACGCGGCAAACACCTCCTGGTGTGCGTTACAGCTGGCAGTCCCTGTATCTCTGGTTGGGCTGGGAGTTACGACTCCAACCAGCAAAAGCGCCACTGCGCTTTGACTCAGCCGAGTCAAAAAGCGAAGCTCAATGGTTATCCGGTAGAGCTTCTGGGTCCTTCACAGGTGACGATGGGGCAAGACACGGCCCAGGGAGTAACGACTCGACCTACCTCCGTTCTTGCCTTACTGGAGCACCACTCCGGAACACTGCTCTTCACTAAGCAGGTACGTCGGTGTAAACACAATATCCGACAGCGTTGTACCTCCCGGTTCCTCCCTTTATAGGGCGTGTTTTCCTTGAGTTATGTAACAGCTCTCCTGTTTACATAAGGGCGTGTTTTCCTTGAGTTATGTAACAGCTCTCCTGTTTACATAAGGGCGTGTTTTCCTTGAGTTATGTAACAGCTCTCCTGTTTACATAACCTCTCAACCGCTAAGCATCCTGGGAGATGTAGTCCGTTTTCGCTGGTTACCGTTTTCCTCCCCTCGCATGACAGGAATTCTTGACACCCAGCACGACCCCCTACACTGCCTGAACACCACTGCACTGCCCTAAACCCTAAAACACCAGCCCCAGCATGACCCCCTACACTGCCCAAACACCAATGCACTGCCCTAAACCCTGAAACACCAGAACCCTTATGACCCCTTACACTGCCCAAACACCACTGCACTGCCCTAAACCCTGAAACATTACTCCCTGCACGACCCCCCACACTGCCTGAACAGCACTGCATTGCCCTAAACCCTGAAACACCACCCCCAGCAAGACCCCCTACACTGCCCGAACACCACTGTACTGCCCTAAACCCTGAAACACCAGAACCCTTATGACCCCTTACACTGCTCAAACACCACTGCACTGCCCTAAAGCCTGAAACATTACCCCCTGCACGACACCCCACACTGCCTGAACAGCACTGCATTGCCCTAAACCCTGAAACACCACCCCCAGCAAGACCCCCTACACTGCCCGAACACCACTGTACTGCCCTAAACCCTGAAACACCACCCCCAGTAAGACCCCCTACCCTGCCCAAACACCACTGCACTGCCCTAAACCCTAAAACACAACCCCCAGCAAGACCCCCTATACTCCCTGAACACCACTGCACTGCCCTAAACCGTGAAACACCAGCCCCAGCACAAGCCCCTACACTCCCCGAACCCCACTGCACTGCCCTAAACTCTGAAACACCAACCCCAGCACGACCCCTACACTGCCTGAACACCACTGCGCTGCCCTAAACCCTGAAACACCAGCCCCATCACGACCGCCTTATGCTGCCCAAACACACCTGCACTGCCCTAAACCCTGAAACATCAGCCCCGGCACTACCCCCTACACTGCCCAAACACCACTGCTCTGCCCTAAACCCTAGCCCAGCATGACCCCCAACACTGCCTGAACACCACTGCACTACACTAAACCCTGAAACACCAGCCCCAGCATGACCCCCTACACTGCCTGATCACCACTGCCCTAAACACTGAAACACCACCCCCAGCAAGACCCCCTACACTGCCCGAACACCAAGCCCTAAACACTGAAACACCACCCCCAGCAAGACCCCCTACACTGCCCGAACACCACTGCACTGCCCTAAACCCTGAAACACCACCCCCAGCAAGACCCCCTACACTGCCCGGACACCTCTGACCTAAACCCTGAAACACCACCCTCAGCACGACCCCCTACACATCCAGAACACCACTGCTCTGCCCTAAATCCTGAAACTCCACTCCAGCACGACCCCCTACACTGCCCGAACACCATTGCTCTGCCTTAAATCCAAAATCGCCAGCCCCAGCACGACCCCCTACACTGCCTGAACACCACTGCACTGCCCTAAATCCTGACACACCAGCCCCAGCAAGACCCCTCTTCACTGCCCGAACACCACTGCACTGTCCTAAACCCTAAAACACCAGCCCTGGCACGACCCCCTACACTGCCCGAACACCACTGCACTGCCCTAATCCCTGAAACACCAGCCTCAGCACGACCCCCTACACTGCCCTAACACCACTGCACTGCCCTAAACCCTGAAACACCACCCCGCACATCCCCCTACACTGCCCGAACACCACTGCTCTGCCTTCAACCCTAAAACATCAGCCCAAGCACTTCCCCCTACACTGCCCAAACACCACCGCTCTGCGCTAATCCCTGAAACACCAGCCCCAGCATGACCCCCAACACTGCCCAAACACTACTGCTCTGCCATAAACCCTAGCCCAGTGTAACGCCCTGAACGTCTCAGGATCGTTTAACAGACACGATAATGAGAACGCAACCACTTGTGAAGGTTTAGTTATTTTAATGAAGGCAAAAATAATACAAGTAATAAACAAAGGTTATAGTCACTGGAATCCTCCAGGCTAAGTACGTTACCAGCCCACAGCACGGATGGTCCTAACCGTCCTCTGCATATACGCCGATCCCGGCGTATGCCAACAGAGGGCAGAAATGAAATGGCCGACAATGCCAATCGGTAGGCTGTGAGGGGCACGAAGAGTGTTGGGGAGAATCGAGGAGTCAGGGAAACACCCAGCCGGGGTCTCTACCTGAAGGGAGCAGCCGCTCAACCTCTTCCTCAGACTGCACCGGGACGCGGAGTCACCTCCTGGTGATGCGTCACCGATACCCCAATCACAAGCAAAGAAGACTGAACCGAGAGCAGCCGCTCGATCGATCCTGTGGACTTCCGAGTCTGTAACGCGGCAAACACCTCCTGGTGTGCGTTACAGCTGGCAGTCCCTGTATCTCTGGTTGGGCTGGGAGTTACGACTCCAACCAGCAAAAGCGCCACTGCGCTTTGACTCAGCCGAGTCAAAAAGCGAAGCTCAATGGTTATCCGGTAGAGCTTCTGGGTCCTTCACAGGTGACGATGGGGCAAGACACGGCCCAGGGAGTAACGACTCGACCTACCTCCGTTCTTGCCTTACTGGAGCACCACTCCGGAACACTGCTCTTCACTAAGCAGGTACGTCGGTGTAAACACAATATCCGACAGCGTTGTACCTCCCGGTTCCTCCCTTTATAGGGCGTGTTTTCCTTGAGTTATGTAACAGCTCTCCTGTTTACATAAGGGCGTGTTTTCCTTGAGTTATGTAACAGCTCTCCTGTTTACATAAGGGCGTGTTTTCCTTGAGTTATGTAACAGCTCTCCTGTTTACATAACCTCTCAACCGCTAAGCATCCTGGGAGATGTAGTCCGTTTTCGCTGGTTACCGTTTTCCTCCCCTCGCATGACAGGAATTCTTGACACCCAGCACGACCCCCTACACTGCCTGAACACCACTGCACTGCCCTAAACCCTAAAACACCAGCCCCAGCATGACCCCCTACACTGCCCAAACACCAATGCACTGCCCTAAACCCTGAAACACCAGAACCCTTATGACCCCTTACACTGCCCAAACACCACTGCACTGCCCTAAACCCTGAAACATTACTCCCTGCACGACCCCCCACACTGCCTGAACAGCACTGCATTGCCCTAAACCCTGAAACACCACCCCCAGCAAGACCCCCTACACTGCCCGAACACCACTGTACTGCCCTAAACCCTGAAACACCAGAACCCTTATGACCCCTTACACTGCCCAAACACCACTGCACTGCCCTAAAGCCTGAAACATTACCCCCTGCACGACACCCCACACTGCCTGAACAGCACTGCATTGCCCTAAACCCTGAAACACCACCCCCAGCAAGACCCCCTACACTGCCCGAACACCACTGTACTGCCCTAAACCCTGAAACACCACCCCCAGTAAGACCCCCTACCCTGCCCAAACACCACTGCACTGCCCTAAACCCTAAAACACAACCCCCAGCAAGACCCCCTATACTCCCTGAACACCACTGCACTGCCCTAAACCGTGAAACACCAGCCCCAGCACAAGCCCCTACACTCCCCGAACCCCACTGCACTGCCCTAAACTCTGAAACACCAACCCCAGCACGACCCCTACACTGCCTGAACACCACTGCGCTGCCCTAAACCCTGAAACACCAGCCCCATCACGACCGCCTTATGCTGCCCAAACACACCTGCACTGCCCTAAACCCTGAAACACCACCCCCAGAGAGACCCCCTACACTGCCCGAACAACACTGCACTGCCCTAAAACCTGAAACACCGCCCCCAGCAAGACCCCTTACACTGCCCGAACACCACTGCCCTAAACACTGAAACACCACCCCCAGCAAGACCCCCTACACTGCCCGAACACTAATGCCCTAAACACTGAAACACCCCCCCAGCAAGACCCCCTACACTGCCCGAACACCACTGCACTGCCCTAAAACCTGAAACACCGCCCCCAGCAAGACCCCTTACACTGCCCGAACACCACTGCCCTAAACACTGAAACACCACCCCCAGCAAGACCCCCTACACTGCCCGAACACCAATGCCCTAAACACTGAAACACCCCCCCCAGCAAGACCCCCTACACTGCCCGAACATCACTGCACTGCCCTAAATCCTAAATCGCCAGCCCTAGCACGACCCCCTACACTGCCCGAACACTGTACTGCCGTAAACCCTGAAACTCCATGCCCAGCACGACCCCCTACACTGCCCGAACACCACTGTACTGCCATAAACCCCGAAACACCACCCCCAGCAAGACCCCCTACATTGCCTGAACACCACTGCTCTGCCCTAAATTCTGAAACTCCACCCCCAGCACGACCCCCTACACTACCTGAACACCATTGCTCTGCCCTAATCCTAAATCGCCAGCCCTAGCACGACCCCCTACACTGCCCGAACACCACTGTACTGCCGTAAACCCTGAAACTCCACGCCCAGCACGACCCCCTACACTGCCCGAACACCATTGCTCTCCCTAAATCCTGAAACACCAGCCCCAGCAAGATCCTTCTACACTGCCCGAACACCACTGCTCTGCCCTAAACCCTAAAACACCAGCCCCGGCACGACCCCCTACACTGCCCGAACACCACTGCACTGCTCTAAACCCTGAAACACCAGCCTCAGCACGACCCCCTAAACTGCCTGAACACCACTGCTCTGCCTTAAACCCTAAAATATCAGCCCAAGCACGACCCCTACACTGCCCAAACACCACCGTTCTGCGCTTATCCCTGAAACGCCAGCCCCAGCACGGCCCCCTACACTTCCCAAACACCACTGCTCTGCCATAAACCCTAGCCCAGCATGACACCCTACACTGCCTTAACACCACAGCACTGCCCTAAACCCTGAAACACCAGCCCCACCATGACCCCCTACACTGCCCGAACACCACTGAACTGCCCTAAACCCTGAAACACCAGCCGCAGCATGAACCCCTACACTGCCTGAACACCACTGCACTGCCCTAAACCCTGAAACATTAACCCCTGCACGACCCCCACACTGCCTGAACACCACTGCACTGCCCTAAACCCTGAAACACCATCCCCATCAAGACCCCCTTTACTCCCTGAACACCACTGCACTGACCTAAACCATGAAACACCAGCCCCAGCACTACCCCCTACACTCCCCAAACACCACTGCACTGCCCTAAACCCTGAAACACCAGCCCCAGCATGACATCCTACACTGCACGAACACCACTGCACTGCCCTAAACCCTGAAACACAACCCCCGTACATCCCCCTACACTGCCCGAATACCACTGCCCTAAAACCTGAAACACCAGCCCCAGCACTACCCCCTACCCTGCCCGAACACCACTACACTGCCCTAAACCCTGAAACACAACCCCCGTACATCCCCCTACACTGCCCGAACACCACTGCTCTGCCTTAAACCCTAAAACATCAGCCCGAGCATGATCCCCTACACTGCCCAAACACCATCGCTCTGCGCTAATCCCTGAAACACCGGCCCCAGCACGACCCCCTACACTGCCCAAACACCACTGCTCTGCCCTAAACCCTATCGCAGCATGACCCCCTACACTGCCCGAAAACCAATGCACTGTCCTAAACCCTGAAACACCAGCCCCAGCATGACTCCATACACTGCCCGAACACCACTGCACTGCCCTAAACCCTGAAACATTACCCCCCGCACAACCCCCAACACTGCCTGAACACCACTGCATTGCCCTAAACCCTGAAACACCACCCCCAGCAAGACCCCCTATACTGCCCGAACACCACTGCACTGACCTAAAGCCTGAAACAACTGCCCCAGCACGACCCCCTTCACTGCCCGAACACCATTGCACTGTCCTAAAACCTGAAACACCAGCCCCAGCACAACCCCCTATAATGCCCCAACACCACTGCACTTCCCTAAACCATGAAACACCACCCAGAGTACGACCCCCTACACTGCCCGAACACCACTGCACTGCCCTAAACCCTGAAACACCAGCCCCAGCACGACCCCCTACACTCCCCGAACATCATTGCACTGACCTAAACCCTGAAACACCAGCCCCAGCACGACCGCTACACTCCACGAAGACCATTGCACTGCCCTAAACCCTGAAACATCAGCCCCAGCACGACCCCCTACACTGCCCGAACACCACTGCACTGCTCTAAACCCTGAAACACCACCCCCTGCACGAACCCCACACTACCCGAACACCACTGCACTGCCCTAAATCCTGAAACACCACCCCCAGCAAGACCCCCTACTCTGCCCAAACACCACGGCACTGCCGAAAACCCTGAAATACCAGCCCTAGCACGACCCCCTACACTGTCCGAACACGACTGCATTGCCCTAAACCCTGAAACACCACCCCAGCAAGACCCCCTACACTGCCCGAACTGCACTGCCCTAAACCCTGAAACACCAGCCCCAGCACGACCCCCTACACCCCCTAACACCACTGCACTGCCCTAAAGCCTGAAACACCTGCCCCAGCACGACCCCCTAAACTACCCGAACACCATTGCACTGACCTAAAACCTGAAACACCACCCCCAGCAAAACCCCCTACACTGCCCGAACACCACTGCACTGCATAAAACCCTGAAACACCACCCAGAGTACGACCCCCTACACTTCCCGAACACCACTGCACTGCCCTAAACCCTGAAACACCATCCCCAGCACGACCTACACTCCCCGAACATCATTGCACATCCCTAAACCCTGAAACCCAGCCCCTGCACGACCCCTACACTCCTCGAACACGACTGCACTGCCCTAAATCCTGAAACATAAGCCCCAGCACGACTCCCTACACTGCCCGAACACCAATGCACGACCCTAAACCCTGAACCACCAGCCCCTGCACGACCCCCTACACTGCCCGAACACCACTGCACTGCCCTTATCCATGAAACACCAGCCCCAGCACGACCCCCTACAGTACGGGAACACCACTGCACTGACCTAAACCCTGAAACACCACCCCCTGCATGAACCCCACACTGCCCGAACACCACTGTACTGCCCTAAATCATGAAACACCACCCCCAGCAAGATGCCCTACACTGCCCGAACACCACTGCGCTGCCCTAAAACCTGAAAAACCGCCCCCAGCAAGACCCCCTACACTGCCCGAACACCACTGCTCTAAACACTGAATTACCACCCCCAGCAAGACCCTCTACACTGCCCGAACTCCACTGCACTGCCCTAAACCCTGAAACACAAGACCCAGCAAGACCCCCTACACTGTCAAAACACAACTGAACTGCCCTAAACCCTGAAACACCACCATCAGCAAGACCCCCTACACTACCCGAACACCACTGCACTGCCCTGAACCCAGAAACACCACCCTAGCAAGACCCCCTACATTGCCCGAACACCACTGCCCTAAACCGTTGAATACCAGCCCTAGCACGACCCCCTACACTGTCCGAACACCACTGCACTGCCCTAAACCCTGAAACACCACCCCCAGCAAGACCCCCTACACTGCCCGAACTGCACTGCCCTAAACCCTGAAACACCATCCCAGCACGACCCCCTACACCCCCTAACACCACTTCACTGCCCTAAAGCCTGAAACACCTGCCCCAGCACGACCCCCTAAACTACCCGAACACCATTGCACTGTCCTAAAACCGGAAGCACCACCCCCAGCAAGACCCCCTACACTGCCTGAACACCAATGCCCTAAACACTGAAACACCACCCCCAGCAAGACCCCCTACACTGCCTGAACACCAATGCCCTAAACACTGAAACACCACCCCCAGCAAGTCCCTCTACACTGCCCGAACACCACTGCTCTGCCCTAAATCCTGAAACTCCGCCCCAGCACGATCCCCTACACAGCTCGAACACCATTGCTCTGCCCTAAATCCCGACACACCACCCCCAGCAAGACCCCCTATACTGCCCGAACACCACTGCACTGCCCTAAACCCTGAAACACCACCCCCAGCAAGACCCCCTACACTGCCTGAACACCACTGCCCTAAAACCTGAAACACCAGCCCCAGCATGACCCCCTACCCTGCCCGAAAACCACTGCACGGACCTAAAGCCTGAAACACCAGCCCCAGCACGACCGCTACACTCCACGAAGACCACTGCACTGCCCTAAACCCTGAAACATCAGCCCCAGCACGACCCCCTACACTGCCCGAACACCACTGCACTGCCCTAAACCCTGAAACACCACCCCCTGCACGAACCCCACACTACCCGAACACCACTGCACTGCCCTAAATCCTGAAACACCACCCCCAGCAAGACCCCCTACTCTGCCCAAACACCACGGCACTGCCCTAAACCCTGAAATACCAGCCCTAGCACGACCCCCTACACTGTCCGAACACCACTGCATTGCCCTAAACCCTGAAACACCACCCCCAGCAAGACCCCCTACACTGCCCGAACTGCACTGCCCTAAACCCTGAAACACCAGCCCCAGCACGACCCCCTACACCCCCTAACACCACTGCACTGCCCTAAAGCCTGAAACACCTGCCCCAGCAAAACCCCCTACACTGCCCAAACACCACTGCACTGCATAAAACCCTGAAACACCACCCAGAGTACGACCCCCTACACTTCCCGAACACCACTGCACTGCCCTAAACCCTGAAACACCATCCCCAGCACGACCTACACTCCCCGAACATCATTGCACATCCCTAAACCCTGAAACCCAGCCCCTGCACGACCCCTACACTCCTCGAACACGACTGCACTGACCTAAATCCTGAAACATAAGCCCCAGCACGACTCCCTACACTGCCCGAACACCAATGCACGACCCTAAACCCTGAACCACCAGCCCCTGCACGACCCCCTACACTGCCCGAACACCACTGCACTGCCCTAATCCATGAAACACCAGCCCCAGCACGACCCTCTACAGTGCGGGAACACCACTGCACTGACCTAAACCCTGAAACACCACCCCCTGCATGAACCCCACACTGCCCGAACACCACTGTACTGCCCTAAATCATGAAACACCACCCCCAGCAAGATGCCCTACACTGCCCGAACACCACTGCGCTGCCCTAAAACCTGAAAAACCGCCCCAGCAAGACCCCCTACACTGCCCGGACACCACTGCTCTAAACACTGAATTACCACCCCCAGCAAGACCCCCTAAACTGCCTGAACACCAATGCCCTAAACACTGAAACACCACCCCCAGCAAGACCCTCTACACTGCCCGAACTCCACTGCACTGCCCTAAACCCTGAAACACAAGACCCAGCAAGACCCCCTACACTGTCAAAACACAACTGAACTGCCCTAAACCCTGAAACACCACCATCAGCAAGACCCCCTACACTACCCGAACACCACTGCACTGCCCTGAACCCAGAAACACCACCCCAGCAAGACCCCCTACATTGCCCAAACACCACTGCCCTAAACCGTGAAATACCAGCCCTAGCACGACCCCCTACACTGTCCGAACACCACTGCACTGCCCTAAACCCTGAAACACCACCCCCAGCAAGACCCCCTACACTGCCCGAACTGCACTGCCCTAAACCCTGAAACACCATCCCCAGCACGACCCCCTACACCCCCTAACACCACTGCACTGCCCTAAAGCCTGAAACACCTGCCCCAGCACGACGCCCTAAACTACCCGAACACCATTGCACTGTCCTAAAACCGGAAACACCACCCCCAGCAAGACCCCCTACACTGCCTGAACACCAATGCCCTAAACACTGAAACACCACCCCCAGCAAGACCCCCTACACTGCCTGAACACCAATGCCCTAAACACTGAAACACCACCCCCAGCAAGTCCCTCTACACTGCCCGAACACCACTGCTCTGCCCTAAATCCTGAAACTCCGCCCCAGCACGACCCCCTACACAGCTCGAACACCATTGCTCTGCCCTAAATCCCAACACACCACCCCCAGCAAGACCCCCTATACTGCCCGAACACCACTGCACTGCCCTAAACCCTGAAACACCACCCCCAGCAAGACCCCCTACACTGCCTGAACACCACTGCCCTAAAACCTGAAACACCAGCCCCAGCATGACCCCCTACCCTGCCCGAACACCACTGCACGGACCTAAAGCCTGAAACACCTGCCCCAGCACGACCCCCTTCACTGCCCCAACACCATTGCACGGTCCTAAAACCTGAAACACCAGCCCCAGCACGACCCCCTATACTGCCCCATCACCACTGCACTTCCCTAAACCATGAAACACCACCCCCAGCATGACCCCCTACTCTGCCCGAACTCCACTGCACTGCACTAAACCCTGAAACACCACCCAGAGTACGACCACCTACACTACCCGAACACCACTGCACTGCCCTAAACCCTGAAACACCAGCCCCAGCACAACCCCCTACACTCCCTAACACCACTGCACTGCCCTAAAGCCTGAAACACCTGTCTTAGCACAACCCCCTAAACTACCCGAACACCATTGCACTTCCCTAAACCATGAAACACCACCCCCAGCACGACCCCCTACAGTGCGGGAACACCACTGCACTGCCCTAAACCCTGGAACACCACCCCCGCACATCCCCCTACACTGCCGGAAAACCACTGCTCTGCCTTAAACCCTAAAATATCAGCAAAGCACGACCCCCTACACTGCCCAAACACCACCGTTCTGCGCTAATCCCTGAAACATCAGGCCCAGCGCGGCCCCCTACACTGCCCAAACACCACTGCTCTGCCCTAAACCCTAGCCAAGCATGACCCCCTACACTGCCGGAACACCACTGAACTGCCCTAAACCCTGAAACACCAGCCACAGCATGACCCCTTACACTGCCTGAACACCACTGCACTGCCCTGTACCCTGAAACACCACCCCCAGCAAGACCCCTACACTGCCAGAACACAACTGCACTGCCCTAAACCCTGAAACACCACCCCCAGCAAGACCCCCAACACTGCAAGAACACCACTGCCCTAAAACTTGAAACACCAGCCCCAGCACGACCCCCTACCCTGCCCGAACACCACTACACTGCCCTAAAACCTGAAACACTACCCCCAGCAAGACACCCTATACTTCCTGACAACTACTGCACTGCCCTAAACCCTGAAGCACCAACCCCAGCACGACCCCCTACACTGCCCGAACACAACTGCACTGCCCTAATCCATGAAACACCAGCCACAGCATGACCCCCTACAGTGCGGGAAAACCACTGCACTGCCCTAAACCCTGAAACACCAGCCCTAGCACGACCCTCTACACTGCCCGAACACCATTGCACTGCCCTAAACCCTGAAACATCACCCCATGCACGACCCCCACACTGCCCGAACACCACTGCACTGCCCTAAACCCTGAATCACCACCTCCAGCAAGACCCCCTACACTGCCCAAACACTGTACTGCCCTTAAACCTGAAACACCGCCCCCAGCAAGACCCCGTTCTCTGCCCAAACACCACTGCCCTAAACACTGAAACACCACCCCAAGCAAGACCCCCTACACTGCCCGAACACCAATGCCCTAAACACTGAAACACCCCCCCAGCAAGACCCCCTACACTGCCCGAACACCACTGCACTGCCCTAAACCCTGAAACACCACCCCCAGCAAGACATCCTACACTGCCCGAACACCACTGCCCTAAACCCTGAAACACCACCCTCAGCACGACCCCTACACCTCCCGAACACCACTTCTCTGCCCTAAATTCTGAAACACAACCCCCAGCACGACCCCCTATACTGCCCGAACACCATTGCTCTGCCCTAAATCCTAAATCGCCAGCCCCAGTACAACCCCCTACACTGTCAGAACACCACTGCACTGCCCTAATCCATGAAACACCACCCACAGTAAGACCCCCTACACTGCCCGAACACTAATGCTCTGCCCTAAATCATAATCACCTGCCCCAGCACGCCCCCTACACTGCCCGAAAAACACTGCTCTGCCATAATCCCTGAAACTCCAACCCCAGCACGACCCCCTACACTGCCCGAACACCACTGCACTGCCCTAAATCCTGAAACACCATTCCCAACAAGACCCCCTACACTGCCCGAACACCACTGCACTGCCCTAAACCCTGAAACTGCACCCCCAGAACGACCCCCCACACTGCCCAAACACGGCTGCACTGCTCTAAACCATAAAACACCAGCCCCAGCTCCACCTCTACACTGCCTGAACACCACTGCACTGCCCTAAACCCTGAAACACCACAGTATGACCCCCTAGACTTAACAAACACCACTGCACTGCCCTAAACCCTGAAACACCAGCCACAGTATGACCCCCTAGACTTAACGAACACCACTGCACTGCCCTAAACCCTGAAACACCAGCCCCAACACGACCCCTATATTCCCCAAACACCACTGCACTGCCCTAAACCCTGAAACACCAGCCCCAGCACGACCCCCTACACTCCCTGAACACCACTGCACTGCCCTAAACCCTGAAACGGCAGCCCCAGCACGACCCAATACACTGCCCGAACCCCGCTGCACTGCCCTAAACCCCGAAATACCAGCCCCAACACGACCCCTACACTCCCCAAACACCACTGCACTGCCCTACACCCTGAAACACCAGCCCCAGCACGACCCCCTACACTCCCAGAACACCACTGCACTGCCCTAAACCCTGAAACAGCAGCCCCAGCACGACCCCCTACACTGCCCGAACCCCACTGCACTGACCTAAACCCTGAAACACCAGCAACAGCACGACCACCTACACTGCCCGAACACTGCACTGCCCTAAACCCTGAAACACCAGCCCCAACACGACCCCTAACACTGCCCGAACACCACTGCACTGCCCTAAACCCTGAAACACCAACCCCAGCAAGACCCCCTACACTGCCCGAACACCACTGCACTGCCCTAAACCCTGAAACGCCACCCCAGCAAGACCCCCTACATTGCCTGAACCCCACTGTACTGCCCTAAACCCTGAAACACCAGCCCCAGCAAGACCCCCTACACTCCCCTGTCACCATTGCACTGCCCTAAACCCTGAAACACCACCCCCAGTAAGACCCCCTACACTGCCCGAACACCACTGCTCTGCCCTAAATCATAATCACCTGCCCCAGCACGACTCCCTACACTGCCCGAAAACCACTGCTCTGCCATAATCCCTGAAACTCCAACCCCAGCACGACCCCCTACACTGCCCGAACACTACTGCACTGCCCTAAACCATGAAACACCAGCCCCAGAACGACCCCCTACACTTCCCGAACACCACTGCACTGCCCTAAACCCTTAAACTCCAGCCCCAGCACGACACCCTACACTGCCCAAACACCACTGCACTGCCCTAAATCCTGAAACACCATTCCCAGCAAGACTCCCTACACTGCCCGAACAACACTGCACTGCCCTAAACCCTGAAACTCCACCCCCAGGACGACTCCCCATACTGCCCAAACACCACTGCACAGCCCTAAATCTTGAAACACCACCCCAGCAAGACCCCCTACATTGCCTGATCACCACTGCACTGCCCTAAACCCTGAAACACCAGCCCCAGAATGACCCCCTACACTGCCCGAACATCACTGCACTACCCTAAACCCTGAAACACCACTCCCAGCAAGACCCCCTACACTGCCCTGTCACCATTGCACTGCCCTAAACCCTGGAACACCACCCCCAGTAAGACCCCCTACACTGACCGAACACTACTGCTCTGCCCTAAACCCTGAAACACCAGCCCCAGAATGACCCCCTACACTGCCCGAACACCACTGCTCTGCCCTAAATCATAATCTCCTGCCCCAGCACAAACCCCTACACTGCCTACAAACCACTGCTCTGCCATAATCCCTGAAACTCCAACCCCAGCACGACCCCCTACACTGCCCGAACACTCCTGCACTGCCCTGAACCATAACACACCAGCCCCAGCTCCACCTTTACACTGCCCGAACACCACTGCACTGCCCTAAACCCTGAAACGCCAGTCACAGTATGACCCCCTACACTGCACGAACACCACTGCACTGCACTGCCCTAAACCCTGAAACACCAGCCCCAGCATGACCCCCTACACTCCTCGAACCTCATTGCACTGCCCTAAACCCTGAAAAACCAGCCCCAACACGACCCCTACACTCCCCGAACACCAATGCACTTCCCTAAACCCTGAAACACCAGCCCAAGCACGACCCCCTACACTGCCCGAACACCACTGCACTGCCCTAAACCCTGAATCACCAGCCCCAGCACGACCCCCTACACTGCCCGAACCCCACTGCACTGACCTAAACCCTGAAACACCAGCAATAGCACGACCACCTACACTGCCCGAACACTGCACTGCCCTAAACTCTGAAACACCAGCCCCAACACGACCCCTAACACTGCCCGAACACCACTGCACTGCCCAAAACCCTGAAACACCACCCCCAGCAAGACCCCCTACACTGCCCGAACACCACTGCACTGCCCTAAACCCTGAAATGCCACCCCAGCAAGACCCCCTACATTGCCTGAACACCACTGTACTGCCCTAAACCCTGAAACACCAGCCCCAGCAAGACCCCCTACACTCCCCTGTCACCATTGCACTGCCCTAAACCCTGAAACACCACCCCCAGTAAGACCCCCTACACTGCCCGAACACCACTGCTCTGCCCTAAATCATAATCACCTGCCCCAGCACGACCCCCTACACTGCCTGAAAACCACTGCTCTGCCATAATCCCTGAAACTCCAACCCCAGCACGACCCCCTACACTGCCCGAACACTACTGCACTGCCCTAAACCATGAAACGCCAGCCCAAGCACGACCCCCTACACTGCCCGAACACCACTGCACTGCCCAAAACCCTGAATCACCAGCCCCAGCACGACCCCCTACACTGCCCGAACACCACTGCACTGCCCTAAACCCTGAAGCACCAGCCCCAGAACGACCCCCTACACTGTCCGAACACCACTGCACTGCCCTAATCCATGAAACACCACCCCCAGTAAGTCCCCCTACACTGCCCGAACACCACTGTTCTGCCCTAAATCATGATCACCTGCCCCAGTACGACCCCCTACACTGCCCGAAAACCAATGCTCTGCCATAATCAATGAAACTCCAACCCCAGCACGACCCTCTACACTGCCCAAACACTATTGCACTGCCCTAAACCCTGAAATACCAGCCCCAGAACGACCCCCTACACTGCCCGAACACCACTGCACTGCCCTAAACCCTGAAACACCACCCCAGCAAGACCCCCTACATTGCCTGAACACCACTGCACTGCCCTAAACCCTGAAACACCACCCCCAGTAAGACCCCCTACACTGACTGAACACTACTGCTCTGCCCTAAACCCTGAAACACCAGCCCCAGAATGACCCCCTACACTGCCCGAACACCACTGCTCTGCCCTAAATCATAATCACCTGCCCCAGCACAAACCCCTACACTGCCCGAAAACCACTGCTCTGCCATAATCCCTGAAACTCCAACCCCAGCACGACCCCCTACACTGCCCGAACACTCCTGCACTGCCCTGAACCATAAAACACCAGCCCCAGCTCCACCTTTACACTGCCCGAACACCTCTGCACTGCCCTAAACCCTGAAACACCAGTCACAGTATGACCCCCTACACTGCACGAACACCACTGCACTGCCCTAAACCCTGAAACACCAGCCCCAGCATGACCCCCTACACTCTTCGAACATCATTGCACTGCCCTAAACCCTGAAAAACCAGCCCCAACACGACCCCTACACTCCCCGAACACCACTGCACTTCCCTAAACCCTGAAACACCAGCCCAAGCACGACCCCCTACACTGCCCGAACACCACTGCACTGCCCTAAACCCTGAAGCACCAGCCCCAGAACGACCCCCTACACTGTCCGAACACCACTGCACTGCCCTAATCCATGAAACACCACCCCCAGTAAGTCCCCCTACACTGCCCGAACAACACTGTTCTGCCCTAAATCATGATCACATGCCCCAGTATGACCCCCTACACTGCCCGAACACCAATGCTCTGCCATAATCACTGAAACTCCAACCCCAGCACGACCCTCTACACTGCCCGATCACTATTGCACTGCCCTAAACCCTGAAACACCAGCCCCAGAACGACCCCCTACACTTCCCGAACACCACTGCACTGCCCTAAACCCTTAAACTCCAGCCCCAGCACGACACCCTACACTGCCCAAACACCACTGCACTGCCCTAAATCCTGAAACACCATTCCCAGCAAGACCGCCTACACTGCCCGAACACCACTGCACTGCCCTAAACCCTGAAACTCCACCCCCAGGATGACCCCCCACACTGCCCAAACACTGCTGCACTGCCCTAAACCATAAAACACCAGCCCCAGCTCCACCTCTACACTGCCCGAACACCACTGCACTGCCATAAACCCTGAAACACCAGTCACAGCATGACCCCCTACACTGCACGAACACCACTGCACTGCCCAAAACCCTGAAACACCAGCCCCAGCATGACCCCCTACATTCCCCAAACATCATTGCACTGCCCTAAACCCTGAAATACCAGCCCCAACACGACCCCTACACTCCCCGAACACCACTGCACTGCCCTAAACTCTGAAACACCAGCCCCAGCACGACCCCCTACACTGCCCAAACACCACTGCACTGCCCTAAACCCTGAAGCACCAGCCCCAGCACGACCCCCTACACTGCCCGAACACCACTGCACTGCCCTAATCCATGAAACACCAGCCCCAGCAAGGCCCCCTACAGTGCGGGAACACCACTGCACTGCCATAAACCCTGAAACACCAGCCCCAGCACGACTCCTACCCTGCCCGAACACCACTACACTGCCCTAAAACCTGAAACACTACCCCCAGCAAGATACCCTATACTTCCTGAAAACCACTGCACTGCCCTAAACCCTGAAGCACCAGCCCCAGCACGACCCCCTACACTGCCCGAACACCACTGCACTGCCCTAATCCATGAAACACCAGCCACAGCACGACCCTCTACAGTACGGGAACATCACTGCACTGCCCTAAACCCTGAAACACCAGCCCCAGCACGACCCTCTACACTGCCCGAACACCATTGCACTGCCCTAAACCCTGAAACATCACCCACTGCACGACCCTCTACACTGCCCGAACACCATTGCACTGCACTAAACCGTGAAACATCACCCACTGCACGACCCCTACACTGCCCGAACACCACTGCACTGCCCTAAACCCTGAATCTCCACCTCCAGCAAGACCCCCTACACTGCCCGAACAACACTGCACTGCCCTAAAACCCGAAACACCGCCCCCAGCAAGACCCCCTTCACTGCCCAAACACCACAGCCCTAAACACTGAAACACCACCCCAAGCAAGACCCCCTACACTGCCCGAACACCAATGCCCTAAACACTGAAACACCCCCCCAGCAAGACCCCCTACACTGCCCGAACACCACTGCCCGAAACCCTGAAACACCACCCTCAGCACAACCCCCTACACTTTCCGAACACCACTTCTCTGCCCTAAATTCTGAAACACAACCCCCAGCACGACCCCCTATACTGCCCGAACACCATTGTTCTGCCCTAAATCCTAAATCGCCAGCCCCAGCACAACCCCCTACACTGTCCGAACACCACTGCACTGCCCTAATCCATGAAACACTACCCCCAGTAAGACCCACTACACTGCCAGAACACCACTGTTCTGCCCTAAATCATGATCACCTGCCCCAGTACGACCCCCTACACTGCCCGAAAAACACTGCTCTGCCATAATCCCTGAAACTCCAACCCCAGCACGACCCCCTACACTGCCCGAACACCACTACACTGCCCTAAACCCTGAAACATCAGCCCCAGCACAACCCCCTACAATGCCCAAACACCACTGCAGTGCCCTAAATCCTGAAACACCGTTCCCAACAAGACCCCTTACACTGCCCGAACACCACTGCACTGCCCTAAACCCTGAAACTCCACCCCCAGAACGACCCCCACACTGCCCAAACACCGCTGCACTGCTCTAAACCATAAAACACCAGCCCCAGCTCCACCTCTACACTGCCTGAACACCACTGCACTGCCCTAAACCCTGAAACACCACAGTATGACCCCCTACACTGCACGAACACCACTGCCCTAAACCCTGAAACACCACCCTCAGTGCGACCCCCTACACTTCCCGAACACCACTTCTCTGCCCTAAATTCTGAAACACAACCCCCAGCACGACTCCCTATACTGCCCGAACACCATTGCTCTGCCCTAAATCCTAAATCGCCAGTCCCAGCACAACCCCCTACACTGTCCGAACACCACTGCACTGCCCTAATCCATGAAACACTACCCCCAGTAAGACCCCCTACACTGCCCGAACACCACTGTTCTGCCCTAAATCATGATCACCTGCCCCAGTACGACTCCCTACACTGCCCGAAAAACACTGCTTTGCCATAATCCCTGAAAGTCAAACCCCAGAACAACCCCCTGCACTGCCCGAACACCACTACACTGCCCTAAACCCTGAAACACCAGGCCCAGCACAACCCCCTACACTGCCCAAACACCACTGCACTGCCCTAAATCCTGAAACACCATTCCCAACAAGACCCCCTACACTGCCCGAACACCACTGTACTGCCCTAAACCCTGAAACTCCACCCCCAGAACGACCCCCCACACTGCCCAAACACCGCTGCACTGCTCTAAACCATAAAACACCAGCCCAAGCTCCACCTCTACACTGCTTGAACACCACTGCACTGCCCTAAACCCTGAAACACCACAGTATGACCCCCTACACTGCACTAACACCACTGCACTGCCCTATACCCTGAAACACCAGCCACAGCATGACCCCCTACACTCCTCGAACATCATTGCACTGCCCTAAACTCTGAAACACCAGCCCCAACACGACCCCTACACTCCCCAAACACCACTGCACTGCCCTAAACCCTGAAACACCAGGCCCAGCACGACCCCCTACACTCCCTGAACACCACTGCACTGCCCTAAACCCTGAAACAGCAGCCCCAGTACAACCCCCTACACTGCCCGAACCCCACTGCACTGCCCTAAACCCTGAAACACCAGGCCCAACACGACCCCTACACTCCCCGAACACCACTGCACTACCCTAAACCCTGAAACACCAGCCCCAGCACGACCCCCTACACTCCCCGAACACCACTGCACTGCCCTAAACCCTGAAACAGCAGCCCCAGCACGACCCCTACACTACCCGAGCCCCACTGCACTGACCTAAACCCTGAAATACCAGCAACAGCACGACCGCCTACACTGCCCGAACACTGCACTGCCCTAAACCCTGAAACACCAGCCCCAACACGACCCCTAACACTGCCCGAACACCACTGCACTGCCCTAATCCATGAAACACCAGCCCCAGCAAGGCCCCCTACAGTGCGGGAACACCACTGCACTGCCATAAACCCTGAAACACGAGCCCCAGCACGACCCCCTACCCTGCCCGAACACCACTACACTGCCCTAAAACCTGAAACACTACCCCCAGCAAGACACCCTATACTGCCTGAAAACCACTGCACTGCCCTAAACCCGGAAGCACCAGCCCCAGCACGACCCCCTACACTGCCCGAACACCACTGCACTGCCCTAATCCATGAAACACCAGCCACAGCACGACCCTCTACTGTACGGGAACATCATCACTGCACTGCCCTAAACCCTGAAACACCAGCCCCAGCACGACCCTCTACACTGCCCGAACACCATTGCACTGCCCTAAACCCTGAAACATCACCCACTGCACGACCCTCTACACTGCCCGAACACCATTGCACTGCCCTAAACCCTGAAACATAACTCACTGCACAACCTCCACACTGCCCGAACACCACTGCACTGCCCTAAACCCTGAATCTCCACCTCCAGCAAGACCCCCTACACTGCCCGAACAACACTGCACTGCCCTAAAACCTGAAACACCGCCCCCAGCAAGACCCCCTTCACTGCCCAAACACCACTGCCCTAAACACTGAAACACCACCCTAAGCAAGACCCCCTACACTGCCCGAACACCAATGCCCTAAACACTGAAACCTCCCCCAGCAAGACCCCCTACACTGCCCGAACACCACTGCACTGCCCTAAACCCTGAAACACCTCCCCCAGCAAGACCCCCTACACTGCCCGAACACCGCTGCCCTAAACCCTGAAACACCACCCTCAGCACGATCCCTACACTTCCCGAACACCATTTCTCTGCCCTAAATTCTGAAACACAACCCCTAGCACGACCCCCTATACTGCCCGAACACCATTGCTCTGCCCTAAATCCTAAATCGCCAGCCCCAGGACAACCCCCTACACTGTCCGAACACCACTGCACTGCCCTAATCCATGAAACACCACCCCCAGTAAGACCCCCTACACTGCCCGAACAGCACTGTTCTGCCCTAAATCATGATCACCTGCCCCAGTGCGACCCCCTACACTGCCTGAAAAACACTGCTTTGCCATTATCCCTGAAACTCCAACCCCAGCACGGCCCCTACACTGCCCGAACACCACTACACTGCCCTAAACCCTGAAACACCAGCCCCAGCACAACCCCCTACACTGCCCAAACACCACTGCACTGCCCTAAATCCTGAAACACCATTCCCAACAAGACCCCCTACACTGCCCGAACACCACTGCACTGCCCTGAACCCTGAAACTCCACCCCCAGAACGACCCCCCACACTGCCCAAACACCGCTGCACTGCTCTAAACCATAAAACACCAGACCAAGCTCCACCTCTACACTGCCTGAACACCACTGCACTGCCCTAAACCCTGAAACACCACAGTATGACCCCCTGTACTGCATGAACACCACTGCACTGCCCTAAACCCTGAAACACCAGCCACAGCATGACACCCTACACTCCTCAAACATCATTTCACTGCCCTAAACCCTGAAACACCAGCCCCAACACGACCCCTACACTCCCCAAACACCACTGCACTGCCCTAAACCCTGAAACACCAGCCCCAGCATGACCCCCTACAATCCCTGAACACCACTGCACTGCCCTAAACCCTGAAACAGCAGCCCCAGCACGACCCCCTACACTGCCCGAACCCCACTGCACTGCCCTAAACCCTGAAACACCAGGCCCAACACGACCCCTACACTCCCCGAACACCACTGCATTGTCCTAAACCCTGAAACACCTGCCCCAGCACGACCCCCTACATTCCCCAAACATCATTGCACTGCCCTAAACCCTGAAACACCAGCCCCAGCACGACCCCCTACACTGCCCGAACACCACTGCACTGCCCTAATCCATGAAACACCAGCCCCAGCAAGGCCCCCTACAGTGCGGGAACACAACGGCACTGCCATAAACCCTGAAACACCAGGCCCAACACGACCCCTACACTCCCCGAACACCACTGCATTGTCCTAAACCCTGAAACACCTGCCCCAGCACGACCCCCTACACTGCCCAAAAACCACTGCTCTGCCATAATCCCTGAAACTCCAACCCCAGCATGACCCCCTACACTGCCCGAACACTACTGCACTGCCCTAAACCCTGAAACACCAGCCCCATAACGACCCCCTACACTGTCCGAACCCCACTGCACTGACCTAAACCCTGAAACACCAGCAACAGCACGACCGCCTACACTGCCCGAACACTGCACTGCCCTAAACCCTGAAACACCAGCCCCAACACTGCCCAAACACCACTGCACTGCCCTAAACCCTAAAACTCCAGCCCCAGCACGACACCCTACACTGCCCAAACACCACTGCACTGCCCTAAATCCTGAAACACCATTCCCAGCAAGACCGCCTACACTGCCCGAACACCACTGCACTGCCCTAAACCCTGAAACTCCACCCCCAGGATGACCCCCTACACTGCCCAAACACTGCTGCACTGCCCTAAACCATAAAACACCAGCCCCAGCTCCACCTCTACACTGCCCGAACACAACTGCACTGCCATAAACCCTGAAACACCAGTCACAGCATGACCCCCTACACTGCACGAACACCACTGCACTGACCAAAACCCTGAAACACCAGCCCCAGCATGACCCCCTACATTCCCCAAACATCATTGCACTGCCCTAAACCCTGAAACACCAGCCCCAGCACGACCCCCTACACTGCCCGAACACCACTGCACTGCCCTAATCCATGAAACACCAGCCCCAGCAAGGCCCCCTACAGTGCGGGAACACAACGGCACTGCCATAAACCCTGAAACACCAGCCCCAGCACGACCCCTACCCTGCCCGAACACCACTACACTGCCCTAAACCCTGAAACACCAGCCCCAGCATGACCCCCTACAATCCCTGAACACCACTGCACTGCCCTAAACCCTGAAACACCAGGCCCAACACGACCCCTACACTCCCCGAACACCACTGCATTGTCCTAAACCCTGAAACACCTGCCCCAGCACGACCCCCTACACTGCCCAAAAACCACTGCTCTGCCATAATCCCTGAAACTCCAACCCCAGCATGACCCCCTACACTGCCCGAACACTACTGCACTGCCCTAAACCCTGAAACACCAGCCCCATAACGACCCCCTACACTGTCCGAACCCCACTGCACTGACCTAAACCCTGAAACACCAGCAACAGCACGACCGCCTACACTGCCCGAACACTGCACTGCCCTAAACCCTGAAACACCAGCCCCAACACTGCCCAAACACCACTGCACTGCCCTAAACCCTAAAACTCCAGCCCCAGCACGACACCCTACACTGCCCAAACACCACTGCACTGCCCTAAATCCTGAAACACCATTCCCAGCAAGACCGCCTACACTGCCCGAACACCACTGCACTGCCCTAAACCCTGAAACTCCACCCCCAGGATGACCCCCTACACTGCCCAAACACTGCTGCACTGCCCTAAACCATAAAACACCAGCCCCAGCTCCACCTCTACACTGCCCGAACACAACTGCACTGCCATAAACCCTGAAACACCAGTCACAGCATGACCCCCTACACTGCACGAACACCACTGCACTGACCAAAACCCTGAAACACCAGCCCCAGCATGACCCCCTACATTCCCCAAACATCATTGCACTGCCCTAAACCCTGAAACACCAGCCCCAGCACGACCCCCTACACTGCCCGAACACCACTGCACTGCCCTAATCCATGAAACACCAGCCCCAGCAAGGCCCCCTACAGTGCGGGAACACAACGGCACTGCCATAAACCCTGAAACACCAGCCCCAGCACGACCCCTACCCTGCCCGAACACCACTACACTGCCCTAAAACCTGAAACACTACCCCCAGCAAGACACCCTATACTTCCTGAAAACCACTGCACTGCCCTAAACCCTGAAGCACCAGCCCCAGCACGACCCCCTACACTGCCCGAACACCACTGCACTGCCCTAATCCATGAAACACCATCCACAGCATGACCCTCTACAGTACGGGAACACCACTGCACTGCCCTAAACTCTGAAACACCAGCCCCAGCACGACCCTCTACACTGCCCAAACACCATTGCACTGCCCTAAACCCTGAAACATCAACCACTGCACGACCCTCTACACTGCCCGAACACCATTGCACTGCCCTAAACCGTGAAACATCACCCACTGCACGACCCCCACACTGCCCGAACACCACTGCACTGCCCTAAACCCTGAATCTCCACCTCCAGCAAGACCCCCTACACTGCCCGAACAACACTGCACTGCCCTAAAACCCGAAACACCGCCCCCAGCAAGACCCCCTTCACTGCCCAAACACCACTGCCCTAAACACTGAAACACCACCCCAAGCAAGACCCCCTACACTGCCCGAACACCAATGCCCTAAACACTGAAACACCCCCCCAGCAAGACCCCCTACACTGCCCGAACACCACTGCACTGCCCTAAACCCTCAAACACCTCCCCCAGCAAGACCCCCTACACTGCCCGAACACCACTGCCCGAAACCCTGAAACACCACCCTCAGCACGACCCCCTACACTTTCCAAACACCACTTCTCTGCCCTAAATTCTGAAACACAACCCCCAGCACGACCCCCTATACTGCCCGAACACCATTGTTCTGCCCTAAATCCTAAATCGCCAGCCCCAGCACAACACCCTACACTGTCCGAACACCACTGCACTGCCCTAATCCATGAAACACTACCCCCAGTAAGACCCACTACACTGCCCGAACACCACTGTTCTGCCCTAAATCATGATCACCTGCCCCAGTACGACCCCCTACACTGCCCGAAAAACACTGCTCTGCCATAATCCCTGAAACTCCAACCCCAGCACGACCCCCTACACTGCCCGAACACCACTACACTGCCCTAAACCCTGAAACACAAGCCCCAGCACAACCCCCTACACTGCCCAAACACCACTGCACTGCCCTAAATCCTGAAACACCATTCCCAACAAGACCCCCTACACTGCCCGAACACCACTACACTGCCCTAATCCCTGAAACTCCACCCCCAGAACGACCCCCCACACTGCCCAAACACCGCTGCACTGCTCTAAACCAGAAAACACCAGCCCCAGCTCCACCTCTACACTGCCTGAACACCACTGCACTGCCCTAAACCCTGAAACACCACAGTATGACCCCCTACACTGCACGAACACCACTGCCCTAAACCCTGAAACACCACCCTCAGTACGTCCCCCTACACTTCCCGAACACCACTTCTCTGCCCTAAATTCTGAAACACAACCCCAGCACGACCCCCTATACTGCCCGAACACCATTGCTCTGCCCTAAATCCTAAATTGCCAGTCCCAGCACAACCCCCTACACTGTCCGAACACCACTGCACTGCCCTAATCCATGAAACACTACCCCCAGTAAGACCCCCTACACTGCCCGAACACCACTGTTCTGCCCTAAATCATGATCACCTGCCCCAGTACGACTCCCTACACTGCCCGAAAAACACTGCTCTGCCATAATTCCTGAAACTCCAACCCCAGAACGACCCCCTACACTGCCCGAACACCACTACACTGCCCTAAACCCTGAAACACCAGCCCCAGCACAACCCCCTACACTGCCCAAACACCACTGCACTGCCCTAAATCCTGAAACACCATTCCCAACAAGACCCCCTACACTGCCCGAACACCACTGCACTGCCCTATACCCTGAAACTCCAACCCCAGAATGACCCCCCACACTGCCCAAACACCTCTGTACTGGTCTAAACCATAAAACACCAGCCCAAGCTCCACCTCTACACTGCCTGAACACCACTGCACTGCCATAAACCCTGAAACACCACAGTATGACCCCCTACACTGCAGGAACACCACTGCACTGCCCTAGACCCTGAAACACCAGCCACAGCATGACCCCCTACACCCCTCGAACATCATTGCACTGCCCTAAACCCTGAAACACCAGCCCCAACATGACCCCTATACTCCCCAAACACCACTGCACTGCCCTAAACCCTGAAACACCAGCCCCAGCACGACCCCCTACACTCCCTGAACACCACTGCACTGCCCTAAACCCTGAAACAGCAGCCCCAGTACAACCCCCTACACTGCCCGAACCACACTGCACTGCCCTAAACCCTGAAACACCAGGCCCAACACGACCCTACAATCCCCGAACACCACTGCACTGCCCTAAACCCTGAAACACCAGCCCCAGCACGACCCCCTACACTCCCCGAACACCACTGCACTGCCCTAAACCCTAAAACAGCAGCCCCAGCACGACCCCCTACACTACCCGAGCCCCACTGCACTGACCTAAACCCTGAAACACCAGCAACAGCACGACCGCCTACACTGCCCGAACACTGCACTGCCCTAAACCCTGAAACACCAGCCCCAACACGACCCCCTACAGTGCCGGAACACCACTGCACTGCCCTAAACCCTGAAGCACCAGCCCCAGCATGACCCCCTACACTGCCCGAACACCACTGCACTGCCCTAATTCATGAAACACCAGCCACAGCACGACCCTCTACAGTACGGGAACATCACCGCACTGCCCTAAACCCTGAAACACCAGCCCCAACACGACCCTCTACACTGCCTGAACACCGTTGCACTGCCCTAAACCCTGAAACATCACCCACTGCACGACCCTCTACACTGCCCGAACACCATTGCACTGCCCTAAACCCTGAAACATCACCCACTGCACGACCCCCACACTGCCCGAACCCCACTGCACTGCCCTAAACCCTGAATCTCCACCTCCAGCAAGACCCCCTACACTGCCCGAACAACACTGCACTGCCCTAAACCCTGAAACACCGCCCCCAGCAAGACCCCCTTTACTGCCCAAACACCACTGCCCTAAACACTGAAACACCACCCCAAGCATGACCCTCTACACTGCCCGAAGGCCAATGCCCTAAACACTGAAACCCCCCCCAGCAAGACCCCCTACACTGCCCGAACACCACTGCACTGCCCTAAACCCTGAAACACCTCCCCCAGCAAGACCCCCTACACTGCCCGAACACCACTGCCCTAAACCCTGAAACACCACCCTCAGCACGACCCCCTACACTTCCCGAACACCATTTCTCTGCCCTAAATTCTGAAACACAACCCCCAGCACGACCCCCTATACTGCCCGAACACCATTGCTCTGCCCTAAATCCTAAATTGCCAGTCCCAGCACAACCCCCTACACTGTCCGAACACCACTGCACTGCCCTAATCCATGAAACACTACCCCCAGTAAGACCCCCTACACTGCCCGAACACCACTGTTCTGCCCTAAATCATGATCACCTGCCCCAGTACGACTCCCTACACTGCCCGAAAAACACTGCTCTGCCATAATCCCTGAAACTCCAACCCCAGAACGACCCCCTACACTGCCCGAACACCACTACACTGCCCTAAACCCTGAAACACCAGCCCCAGCACAACCCCCTACACTGCCCAAACACCACTGCACTGCCCTAAATCCTGAAACACCATTCCCAACAAGACCCCCTACACTGCCCGAACACCACTGCACTGCCCTATACCCTGAAACTCCAACCCCAGAATGACCCCCCACACTGCCCAAACACCTCTGCACTGCTCTAAACCATAAAACACCAGCCCAAACTCCACCTCTACACTGCCTGAACACCACTGCACTGCCCTAAACCCTGAAACACCACAGTATGACCCCCTACACTGCACGAACACCACTGCACTGCCCTAAACCCTGAAACAGCAGCCCCAGTACAACCCCCTACACTGCCCGAACCCCACTGCACTGCCCTAAACCCTGAAACACCAGGCCCAACACGACCCTACAATCCCCGAACACCACTGCACTGCCCTAAACCCTGAAACACCAGCCCCAGCACGACCCCCTACACTCCCCGAACACCACTGCACTGCCCTAAACCCTGAAACAGCAGCCCCAGCACGACCCCCTACACTACCCGAGCCCCACTGCACTGACCTAAACCCTGAAACACCAGCAACAGCACGACCGCCTACACTGCCCGAACACTGCACTGCCCTAAACCCTGAAACACCAGCCCCAACACGACCCCCTACAGTGCCGGAACACCACTGCACTGCCCTAAACCCTGAAGCACCAGCCCCAGCATGACCCCCTACACTGCCCGAACACCACTGCACTGCCCTAATTCATGAAACACCAGCCACAGCACGACCCTCTACAGTACGGGAACATCACTGCACTGCCCTAAACCCTGAAACACCAGCCCCAACACGACCCTCTACACTGCCCGAACACCATTGCACTGCCCTAAACCCTGAAACATCACCCACTGCACGACCCTCTACACTGCCCGAACACCATTGCACTGTCCTAAACCCTGAAACATCACCCACTGCACGACCCCCACACTGCCCGAACCCCACTGCACTGCCCTAAACCCTGAATCTCCACCTCCAGCAAGACCCCCTACACTGCCCGAACAACACTGCACTGCCCTAAAACCTGAAACACCGCCCACAGCAAGACCCCCTTTACTGCCCAAACACCACTGCCCTAAACACTGAAACACCACCCCAAGCAAGACCCCCTACACTGCCCGAAGGCCAATGCCCTAAACACTGAAACCCCCCCCAGCAAGACCCCCTACACTGCCCGAACACCACTGCACTGCCCTAAACCCTGAAACACCTCCCCCAGCAAGACCCCCTACACTGCCCGAACACCACTGCCCTAAACCCTGAAACACCACCCTCAGCACGACCCCCTACACTTTCCGAACACCATTTCTCTGCCCTAAATTCTGAAACACAACCCCCAGCACGACCCCCTATACTGCCCGATCACCATTGCTCTGCCCTAAATCCTAAATCGCCAGCCCCAGCACAACCCCCTACACTGTCCGAACACCACTGCACTGCCCTAATCCATGAAACACCACCCCCAGTAAGACCCCCTACACTGCCCGAACATCACTGATTTGCCCTAAATCATGATCACCTGCCCCAGTGCGACCCCCTACACTGCCCGAAAAACACTGCTTTGCCATAATCCCTGAAACTCCAACCCCAGCACGACCCCCTACACTGCCTGAACACCACTACACTGCCCAGAACCCTGAAACACCAGCCCCAGCACAACCCCCTACACTGCCCAAACACCACTGCACTGCCCTAAATCCTGAAACACCATTCCCAACAAGACCCCCGACACTGCCCGAACACCACTGCACTGCCCTATACCCTGAAACTCCACCCCCAGAACGACCCCCCACACTGCGCAAACACCTCGGCACTGTTCTAAACCATAAAACACCAGCCCAAGCTCCACCTCTACACTGCCTGAACACCACTGCACTGCCCTAAACCCTGAAACACCACAGTATGACCCCCTACACTGCACGAACACCACTGCCCTAAACCCTGAAACACCACCCTCAGTACGTCCCCCTACACTTCCCGAACACCACTTCTCTGCCCTAAATTCTGAAACACAACCCCCAGCACGACTCCCTATACTGCCCGAACACCATTTCTCTGCCCTAAATCCTAAATTGCCAGTCCCAGCACAACCCCCTACACTGTCCGAACACCACTGCACTGCCCTAATCCATGAAACACTACCCCCAGTAAGACCCCCTACACTGCCCGAACACCACTGTTCTGCCCTAAATCATGATCACCTGCCCCAGTACGACTCCCTACACTGCCCGAAAAACACTGCTCTGCCATAATCCCTGAAACTCCAACCCCAGAACGACCCCGAACACCACTACACTGCCCTAAACCCTGAAACACCAGCCCCAGCACAACCCCCTACACTGCCCAAACACCACTGCACTGCCCTAAATCCTGAAACACCATTCCCAACAAGACCCCCTACACTGCCCGAACACCACTGCACTGCCCTATACCCTGAAACTCCACCCCCAGAACGACCCCCCACACTGCCCAAACACCTCTGCACTGCTCTAAACCATAAAACACCAGCCCAAGCTCCACCTCTACACTGCCTGAACACCACTGCACTGCCCTAAACCCTGAAACACCACAGTATGACCCCCTACACTGCACGAACACCACTGCACTGCCCTAGACCCTGAAACACCAGCCAGAGCATGACCCCCTACTCTCCTCGAACATCATTTCACTGCCCTAAACCCTGAAACACCAGCCCCAACACAACCCCTACACTCCCCAAACACCACTGCACTGCCCTAAACCCTGAAACACCAGCCCCAGCACGACCCCCTACACTCCCTGAACACCACTGCACTGCCCGAAACCCTGAAACAGCAGCCCCAGTACGACCCCCTACACTGCCCGAACCCCACTGCACTGCCCTAAACCCTGAAACACCAGGCCCAACACGACCCCTACACTCCCCGAACACCACTGCACTGCCCTAAACCCTGAAACACCAGCCCCAGCACGACCCCCTACACTACCCGAGCCCCACTGCACTGACCTAAACCCTGAAACACCAGCAACAGCACGACCGCCTACACTGCCCAAACACTGCACTGCCCTAAACCCTGAAACACCAGCCCCAACACGACCCCCTACAGTGCCGGAACACCACTGCACTGCCCTAAACCCTGAAGCACCAGCCCCAGCATGACCCCCTACACTGCCCGAACACCACTGCACTGCCCTAATCCATGAAACACCAGCCACAGCACGACCCTCTACAGTACAGGAACATCACTGCACTGCCCTAAACCCTGAAACACCAGCCCCAACACGACCCTCTACACTGCCCGAACACCATTGCACTGCCCTAAACCCTGAAACATCACCCACTGCACGACCCTCTACACTGCCCGAACACCATTGCACTGCCCTAAACCCTGAAACATCACCCACTGCACGACCCACACACTGCCCGAACACCACTGCACTGCCCTAAACCCTGAATCTCCACCTCCAGCAAGACCCCCTACACTGCCCGAACAACACTGCACTGCCCTAAACCCTGAAACACCTCCCCCAGCAAGACCCCCTACACTGCCCGAACACCACTGCCCTAAACCCTGAAACACCACCCTCAGCACGACCCCCTACACTTCCCGAACACCATTTCTCTGCCCTAAATTCTGAAACACAACCCCCAGCACGACCCCTATACTGCCCGAACACCATTGCTCTGCCCTAAATCCTAAATCGCCAGCCCCACCACAACCCCCTACACTGTCCGAACACCACTGCACTGCCCTAATCCATGAAACACCACCCCCAGTAAGACCCCCTACACTGCCCGAACATCACTGATTTGCCCTAAATCATGATCAACTGCCCCAGTGCGACCCCCTACACTGCCCTAAAAACACTGCTTTGCCATAATCCCTGAAACTCCAACCCCAGCACGACCCCCTACACTGCCTGAACACCACTACACTGCCCTAAACCCTGAAACACCAGCCCTAGCACAACCCCCTACACTGCCCAAACACCACTGCACTGCCCTAAATCCTGAAACACCATTCCCAACAAGAGCCCCGACACTGCCCGAACACCACTGCACTGCCGTAAACCCTGAAACTCCACCCCCACAACAACCCCCCACACTGCCCAAACACCGCTGCACTGCTCTAAACCATAAAACACCAGACCAAGCTCCACCTCTACACTGCCTGAACACCACTGCAAAGCCCTAAACCCTGAAACACCACAGTATGACCCCCTGCACTGCACGAACACCACTGCACTGCCCTAAACCCTGAAACACCAGCCCCAACACGACCCCTACACTCCCTGAACACCACTGCACTGCCTTAAACCCTGAAACAGCAGCCCCAGCACGACCCCTACACTGCCCGAACCCCACTGCACTGCCCTAAACCCTGAAACACCAGGCCCAACACGACCCCTACACTCCCCGAACACCACTGCACTGCCCTAAACCCTGAAACACCAGCCCCAGCACGACCCCCTACACTGCCCAAACACCACTGCACTGCCCTAAATCCTGAAACACCATTCCCAGCAAGACCCCCTACACTGCCCAAACAACACTGCACTGCCCTAAACCCTGAAACTCCACCCCTAGGACGACCCCCCATACTGCCCAAACTCCACTGCACTGCCCTAAACCCTGAAACGCCACCCCAGCAAGACCCCCTACATTGCCTGAACACAACTGCACTGCCCTACACCCTGAAACACTACCCCCAGCAAGACCCCCTACAGTGCCCCGTCACCATTGCACTGCCCTAAACCCTGAAACACCGCCCCCAGTAAGACCCCCTACACTGACCGAACACTACTGCTCTGCCCTAAACCCTGAAACACCAGCCCCAGAATGACCCCCTACACTGCCCGAACACCACTGCACTGCCCTAAACCCTGGAACACCACCCACAGCAAGACCCCCTACACTGCCCTGTCACCATTGCACTGCCCTAAACTCTGAAACACCACCCCCAGTAAGACCCCCTACACTGACCGAACACTACTGCTCTGCCCTAAACCCTGAAACACCAGCCCCAGAATGACCCCCTACACTGCCCGAACACCACTGCTCTGCCCTAAATCATAATCACCTGCCCCAGCACAAGCCCCTACACTGCCCGAAAACCACTGCTCTGCCATAATCCCTGAAACTCCAACCCCAGCACGACCCCCTACACTGCCCGAACACTCCTGCACTGCCCTGAACCATAAAACTCGAGCCCCAGTTCCACCTTTACACTGCCCGAACACCACTGCACTGCCCTAAACCCTGAAACACCAGTCACAGTATGACCCCCTACACTGCACGAACACCACTGCACTGCCGTAATCCCTGAAACACCAGCCCCAGCATGACCCCTACACTCCTCGAACATCATTGCACTGCCCTAAACCCTGAAAAACCAGCCCCAACACGACCCCTACACTCCCCGAACACCATTGCACTGCCCTAAACCCTGAAACATCACCCACTGCACAACCCCCACACTGCCCGAACACCACTGCACTGCCCTAAACCCTGAATCTCCACCTCCAGCAAGACCCCCTACACTGCCCGAACAACACTGCACTGCCCTAAACCCTGAAACACCTCCCCCAGCAAGACCCCCTACACTGCCCGAACACCACTGCCCTAAACCCTGAAACACCACCCTCAGCACGACCCCCTACACTTCCCGAACACCATTTCTCTGCCCTAAATTCTGAAACACAACCCCCAGCACGACCCCCTATACTGCCCGAACACCATTGCTCTGCCCTAAATCCTAAATCGCCAGCCCCAGCACAACCCCCTACACTGTCCGAACACCACTGCACTGCCCTAATCCATGAAACACCACCCCCAGTAAGATCCCCTACACTGCCCGAGCATCACTGATTTGCCCTAAATCATGATCACCTGCCCCAGTGCGACCCCCTACACTGCCCTAAAAACACTGCTTTGCCATAATCCCTGAAACTCCAACCCCAGCACGACCCCCTACACTGCCTGAACACCACTACACTGCCCTAAACCCTGAAACACCAGCCCCAGCACAACCCCCTACACTGCCCAAACACCACTGCACTGCCCTAAATCCTGAAACACCATTCCCAACAAGACCCCCGACACTGCCCGAACACCACTGCACTGCCCTAAACCCTGAAACTCCACCCCCAGAACAACCCCCCACACTGCCCAAACACCGCTGCACTGCTCTAAACCATAAAACACCAGACCAAGCTCCACCTCTACACTGCCTGAACACCACTGCACTGCCCTAAACCCTGAAACACCAGCCCCAACACGACCCCTACACTCCCTGAACACCACTGCACTGCCTTAAACCCTGAAACAGCAGCCCCAGCACGACCCCCTACACTGCCCGAACCCCACTGCACTGCCCTAAACCCTGAAACACCAGGCCCAACACGACCCCTACACTCCCCGAACACCACTGCACTGCCCTAAACCCTGAAACACCTGCCCCAGCATGATCCCCTACACTGCCCGAAAACCACTGCTCTGCCATAATCCCTGAAACTCCAACCCCAGCACGACCCCCTACACTGCCCGAACACTACTGCACTGCCCTAAGTCCTGAAACACCAGCCCCAGAATGACCCCCTACACTGCCCGAACACCACTGCACTGCCCTAAACCCTGAAACACCAGCCCCAGCACGACCCCCTACACTGCCCAAACACCACTGCACTGCCCTAAATCCTGAAACACCATTCCCAGCAAGACCCCCTACACTGCCCAAACAACACTGCACTGCCCTAAACCCTGAAACTCCACCCCTAGGACGACCCCCCATACTGCCCAAACTCCACTGCACTGCCCTAAACCCTGAAACGCCACCCCAGAAAGACCCCCTACATTGCCTGAACACAACTGCACTGCCCTACACCCTGAAACACTACCCCCAGCAAGACCCCCTACACTGCCCCGTCACCATTGCACTGCCCTAAACCCTGAAACACCGCCCCCAGTAAGACCCCCTACACTGACCGAACACTACTGCTCTGCCCTAAACCCTGAAACACCAGCCCCAGAATGACCCCCTACACTGCCCGAACACCACTGCACTGCCCTAAACCCTGAAACACCACCCCCAGCAAGACCCCCTACACTGCCCTGTCACCATTGCACTGCCCTAAACTCTGAAACACCACCCCAAGTAAGACCCCCTACACTGACCGAACACTACTGCTCTGCCCTAAACCCTGAAACACCAGCCCCAGAATGACCCCCTACACTGCCCGAAAACCACTGCTCTGCCCTAAATCATAATCACCTGCCCCAGCACAAGCCCCTACACTGCCCGAAAACCACTGCTCTGCCATAATCCCTGAAACTCCAACCCCAGCACGACCCCCTACACTGC
Organism: Triturus cristatus; assembly: GCF_964204655.1. Lineage (NCBI taxonomy): Eukaryota > Metazoa > Chordata > Amphibia > Caudata > Salamandridae > Triturus > Triturus cristatus. The sequence continues at coordinate 721,366,380 of NC_140579.1, forward strand.
CCGAACACTCCTGCACTGCCCTGAACCATAAAACTCGAGCCCCAGTTCCACCTTTACACTGCCCGAACACCACTGCACTGCCCTAAACCCTGAAACACCAGTCACAGTATGACCCCCTACACTGCACGAACACCACTGCACTGCCCTAAACCCTGAAACACCAGCCCCAGCATGACCCCCTACACTCCTCGAACATCACTGCACTGCCCTAAACCCTGAAAAACCAGCCCCAACACGACCCCTACACTCCCCGAACACCACTGCACTGCCCTAAACCCTGAAACACCAGCCCCAGCACGACCCCCTACACTGCCCGAACACCACTGCACTGCCCTAAACCCTGAATCACCAGCTCCAGTACGACCCCCTACACTGCCCGAACACCACTGCACTGCCCTAAACCCTGAAACACCAGCCCCAGCACGACCCCCTACACTGCCCGAACACCACTGCACTGCCCTAAACCCTGAATCACCAGCTCCAGTACGACCCCCTACACTGCCCGAACACCACTGCACTGCCCTAAACCCTGAAGCACCAGCCCCAGAACGACCAACCACACTGTCCGAACACCACTGTACTGCCCTAATCCATGAAACACCACCCCCAGTAAGTTCCCCTACACTGCCCGAGCACCACTGTTCTGCCCTAAATCATGATCACCTGCCCCAGTACGACCCTCTACACTGCCCAAAAACCAATGCTCTGCCATAATCACTGAAACTCCAACCCCAGCACGACCCTCTACACTGCCTGAACACTATTGCACTGCCCTAAACCCTGAAGCACCAGCCCCAGAACGACCCCCTACACTGCCCGAACACCACTGCTCTGCCCTAAACCCTGAAACACCAGCCCCAGCACGACCCCCTACACTGCCCGAACACCACTGCTCTGCCCATAATCACCTGCCACAGCATGCCCCCTACACTGCCCAAACACCACTGCTCTGCCATAATCCCTGAAACTCCAACCCCAGCACAACCCCCTACACTGCCCGAACACCACTACACTGCCCTAAACCCTGAAACACCAGCCCCAGCACAACCCCCTACACTGCCAAAACACCACTGCACTGCCCTAAATCCTGAAACACCATTCCCAACAAGACCCCCTACACTGCCCGAACACCACTGCACTGCCCTAAACCCTGAAACTCCACCCCCAGAACGACCCCCCACACTGCCCAAACACCGCTGCACTGCTCTAAACCATAAAACACCAGCCCCAGCTCCACCTCTACACTGCCTGAACACCACTGCACTGCCCTAAACCGTGAAACACCACAGTATGACCCCCTACACTGCACGAACACCACTGCACTGCCCTAAACCCTGAAACACCAGCCACAGCATGACCCCCTACACTCCTCGAACATCATTGCACTGCCCTAAACCCTGAAACACCAGCCCCAACACGACCCCTATACTCCCCAAACACCACTGCACTGCCCTAAACCCTGAAACACCAGCCCCAGCACGACCCCCTACACTCCCTGAACACCACTGCACTGCCCTAAACCCTGAAACAGCAGCCCCAGCACGACCCCCTACACTGCCCGAACCCCACTGCACTGACCTAAACCTCGAAACACCAGCCCCAACACGACCCCTACACTCCCCGAACACCACTGCACTGCCCTAAACCCTGAAACACCAGCCCCAGCACGACCCCCTACACTCCCCGAACACCACTGAACTGCCCTAAACCCTGAAACAGCAGCCCCAGCACGACCCCCTACACTGCCCGAACCCCACTGCACTGACCTAAACCCTGAAACACCAGCAACAGCATGACCACCTACACTGCCCGAACACTGCACTCCCCTAAACCCTGAAACACCAGCCCCAGCAAGACCCCCTACACTACCCTGTCACCATTGCACTGCCATAAACCCTGAAACACCAGCCCCAGCAAGACCCCCTACACTCCCCTGTGACCATTGCACTGCCCTAAACCCTGAAACACCACCCCCAGTAAGACCCCCTACACTGCCTGAACACCACTGCACTGCCCTAAACCCTGAAACACCAGCCCCAGCATGACCTCCTACACTCCTCGAACATCATTGCACTGCCCTAAACCCTGAAAAACCAGCCCCAACACGACCCCTACACTCCCCGAACACCATTGCACTGCCCTAAACCCTGAAACATCACCCACTGCACGACCCCCACACTGCCCGAACACCACTGCACTGCCCTAAACCCTGAATCTCCACCTCCAGCAAGACCCCCTACACTGCCCGAACAACACTGCACTGCCCTAAACCCTGAAACACCTCCCCCAGCAAGACCCCCTACACTGCCCGAACACCACTGCCCTAAACCCTGAAACACCACCCTCAGCACGACCCTCTACACTTCCCGAACACCACTTCTCTGCCCTAAATTCTGAAACACAACCCCCAGCACGACCCCCTATGCTGCCCGAACACCATTGCTCTGCCCTAAATCCTAAATCGCCAGCCCCAGCACAACCCCCTACACTGTCCGAACACCACTGCACTGCCCTAATCCATGAAACACCACCCCCAGTAAGACCCCCTACACTGCCCGAACACCACTGTTCTGCCCTAAATCATGATCACCTGCCCCAGTATGACCCCCTACACTGCCCGAAAAACACTGCTTTGGCATAATCCCTGAAACTCCAACCTCAGCACGACCCCCTACACTGCCCGAACACCACTACACTGCCCTAAACCCTGAAACACCAGCCCCAGCACAACCCCCTACACTGCCCAAACACCACGGCACTGCCCTAAATCCTGAAACACCATTCCCAACAAGACCCCCTACACTGCCCGAACACCACTGCACTGCCCTAAACCCTGAAAATCCACCCCCAGAACGACCCCCCACACTGCCCAAACACCGCTGCACTGCTCTAAACCATAAAACACCCAACCAAGCTCCACCTCTACACTGCCTGAACACCACTGCACTACCCTAAACCCTGAAACACCACAGTATGACCCCCTACACTGCACGAACACCACTGCACTGCCCTAAACCCTAAAACACCAGCCACAGCATGACCCCCTACACTCCTTGAACATCATTGCACTGCCCTAAACCCTGAAACACCAGCCCCAACACGACCCCTACACTCTCCAAACACCACTGCACTGCCCTAATCCCTGAAACACCAGCCCCAGCACGACCCCCTACACTCCCTGAACACCACTGCACTGCCCTAAACCCTGAAACAGCAGCCCCAGCACGACCCCCTACAACTGCCCGAACCCCACTGCACTGCCCTAAACCCTGAAACACCAGGCCCAACACGACCCCTACACTCCCCGAACACCACTGCACTGCCCTAAACCCTGAAACACCTGCCCCAGCACGACCCCCTACACTGCCCGAAAAACACTGATCTGCCATAATCCCTGAAACTCCAACCCCAGCACGACACCCTACACTGCCCGAACTCTACTGCACTGCCCTAAACCCTGAAACACCAGTCCCAGAATGACCCCCTACACTGCCCGAACACCACTGTACTGCCCTAAACCCTGAAACACCAGCCCCAGCACGACCCCCTACACTGCCCAAACTCCACTGCACTGCCCTAAATCCTGAAACACCATTCCCAGCAAGACCCCCTACACTGCCCGAACAACACTGCACTGCCCTAAACCCTGAAACTCCACCCCCAGGACGACCCCCCCCATACTGCCCAAACACCACTGCACTGCCCTAAACCCTGAAACGCCACCCCAGCAAGACCCCCTACATTGGCTGAACACAACTGCACTGCCCTAAACCCTGAAACACCACCCCCAGCAAGACCCCCTACACTGCCCCGTCACCATTGCACTGCCCTAAACCCTGAAACACCACCCCCAGTAAGACCCCCTACACTGACCGAACACTACTGCTCTGCCCAAAACCCTGAAACACCAACCCCAGAATGACCCCCTACACTGCCCGAGCACCACTGCACTGCACTAAACCCTGAAACACCACCCCCAGCAACACCCCCTACATTGCCCTGTCACCATTGCACTGCCCAAAACCCTGAAACACCACCCCCAGTAAGACCCCCTACACTGTCCGAACACTACTGCTCTGCCCTAAACCCTGAAACACCAACCCCAGAATGACCCCCTACACTGCCTGAACACCACTGCTCTGCCCTAAATCATAATCACCTGCCCCAGCACAAACCCCTACACTGCCCAAAAACCCCTGCTCTGCCATAATCCCTGAAACTCCAACCCCAGCACGACCCCCTACACTGCCTCAACACTCCTGCACTGCCCTGAACCATAAAACACCAGCCCCAGTTCCACCTTTACACTGCCCGAACCCCACTGCACTGCCCTAAACCCTGAAAAACCAGCCCCAACCCGACCCCTACACTGCACGAACACCACTGCACTGCTCTAAACCCTGAAACACCAGCCCCAGCACGACCCCCTACACTGCCCGAACACCACTGCACTGCCCTAAACCCTGAATCACCAGCCCCAGCACGACCCCCTACACTGCCCGAACACCACTGCACTGCCCTAAACCCTGAAGCACCAGCCCCAGAACGACCCCCTACACTGTCCGAACACCACTGTACTGCCCTAATCCATGAAACACCACCCCCAGTAAGTCCCCCTACACTGCCCGAACACCACTGTTCTGCCCTAAATCATGATCACCTGCCCCAGTACGACCCCCCTACACTGCCCGAAAACCAAAGCTCTGCCATAATCACTGAAACTCCAACCCCAGCACGACCCTCTACACTGCCCGAACACTATTGCACTGCCCTAAACCCTGAAACACCAGCCCCAGAACGACCCCCTACACTGCCCGAACACCACTGCACTGCCCTAAACCCTGAAACACCAGCCCCAGCACGACACCCTACACTGCCCAAACACCACTGCACTGCCCTAAATCCTGAAACACCATTCCCAGCAAGACCGCCTACACTGCCCGAACACCACTGCACTGCCCTAAACCCTGAAACTCCACCCCCAGGATGACCCCCCACACTGCCCAAACACTGCTGCACTGCCCTAAACCATAAAACACCAGCCCCAGCTCCACCTCTACACTGCCCGAACACCACTGCATTGCCATAAACCCTGAAACACCAGTCACAGCATGACCCCCTACACTGCACGAACACCACTGCACTGCCCAAAACCCGGAAACACCACCCCCAGCAAGACCCCCTACACTGCCCGAACACCACTGCACTGCCCTAAACCCTGAAACGCCACCCCAGCAAGACCCCCTACATTGCCTGAACACCACTGCACTGCCCTAAACCCTGAAACAGAAGCCCCAGCATGACCCCCTACACTGCCCGAACACCACTGCACTGCCCTAAACCCTGAATCACCAGCCCCAGCACGACCCCCTACACTGCCCCAATACCACTGAACTGCCTTAAACGCTGAAGCACCAGCCCCAGAACGACCCCCCACACTGTCCGAACACCACTGCACTGCCCTAATCCATGAAACACCACCCCCAGTAAGTCCCCCTACACTGCCCGAACACCACTGTTCTGCCCTAAATCATGATCACCTGCCCCAGTACGACCCCCTACACTGCCCGAAAACCAATGCTCTGCCATAATCACTGAAACTCCAACCCCATCACGACCCTCTACACTGCCCGAACACTATTGCACTGCCCTAAACCCTGAAACACCAGCCCCAGAGCGACCCCCTACACTGCCCGAACACCACTGCACTGCCCTAAACCCTGAAGCACCAGCCCCAGAACGACCCCCTACACTGTCCGAACACCACTGCACTGCCCTAATCCATGAAACACCACCCCCAGTAAGTCCCCCTACACTGCAAGAACACCACTGTTCTGCCCTAAATCATGATCACCTGCCCCAGTACAACCCCCTACACTGCCCGAAAACCAAAGCTCTGCCATAATCACTGAAACACCAACCCCAGCACGACCCTCTACACTGCCCGAACACTATTGCACTGCCCTAAACCCTGAAACACCAGCCCCAGAACGACCCCCTACACTGCCTGAACACCACTGCACTGCCCTAAACCCTGAAACACCAGCCCCAGCACGACACCCTACACTGCCCAAACACCACTGCACTGCCCTAAATCCTGAAACACCATTCCCAGCAAGACCGCCTACACTGCCCGAACACCAGTGCACTGCCCTAAACCCTGAAACTCCACCCCCAGGATGACCCCCCCACACTGCCCAAACACTGCTGCACTGCCCTAAACCATAAAACACCAGCCCCAGCTCCACCTCTACACTGCCCGAACACCACTGCACTGCCATAAACCCTAAAACACCAGTCACAGCATGACCCCCTACACTGCACGAACACCACTGCACTTCCCAAAACCCTGAAACACCAGCCCCAGCCTGACCCCCTACATTCCCCGAACATCATTGCACTGCCCTAAACCCTGAAACACCAGCCCCAACACAACCCCTACACGACCCGAACACCACTGCACTGCCCTAACCCCTGAAACACCCGCCCCAGCTCGACCCCCTACACTGCCCGAACACCACTGCACTGCCCTAAACCCTGAAGCACCAGCCCTAACACGACCCCCCACACTGCCCGAACACCACTGCACTGCCCTAATCCATGAAACACCAGCCCCAGCAAGGCCCCCTACAGTGCGGGAACACCACTGCACTGCCATAAACCCTGAAACACCAGCCCCAGCACGACCCCCTACCCTGCCCGAACACCACTACACTGCCCTAAAACCTGAAACACTACCCCCAGCAAGACACCCTATACTTCCTGAAAACCACTGCACTGCCCTAAAGCCTGAAACTCCAACCCCAGCATGACCCTCTACACTGCCCGAACACTATTGCACTGCCCTAAACCCTGAAACACCAGCCCCAGAATGACCCCCTACAATGCCCAAACACCACTGCACTGCCCTAAACCCTGAAGCACCAGCCCCAGAACGACCCCCTACACTGTCCGAACACCACTGCACTGCCCTAATCCATGAAACACCACCCCCAGTAAGTCCCCCTACACTGCAAGAACACCACTGTTCTGCCCTAAATCATGATCACCTGCCCCAGTACGACCCCCTACACTGCCCGAAAACCAATGCTCTGCCATGATCACTGAAACACCAACCCCAGCACGACCCTCTACACTGCCTGAACACTATTGCACTGCCCTAAACCATGAAACACCAGCCCCAGAACGACCCCCTACACTGCCCGAACACCACTGCACTGCCCTAAACCCTGAAACACCAGACCCAGCACGACACCCTACACTGCCCAAACACCACTGCACTGCCCTAAATCCTGAAACACCATTCCCAGCAAGACCGCCTACACTGCCCGAACACCAGTGCACTGCCCTAAACCCTGAAACTCCACCCCCAGGATGACCCCCCCCACACTGCCCAAACACTGCTGCACTGCCCTAAACCATAAAACACCAGCCCCAGCTCCACCTCTACACTGCCCGAACACCACTGCACTGCCATAAACCCTGAAACACCAGTCACAGCATGACCCCCTACACTGCACGAACACCACTGCACTTACGAAAACCCTGAAGCACCAGCCCCAGCATGACCCCCTACATTCCCCGAACATCATTGCACTGCCCTAAACCCTGAAACACCAGCCCCAACACGACCCCTACACTCCCCGAACACCACTGCACTGCCCTAAACCCTGAAACACCAGCCCCAGCATGACCCCCTACACTGCCCGAACACCACTGCACTGCCCTAAACCCTGAAGCACCAGCCCTAGCATGACCCCCTACACTGCCCGAACACCACTGCACTGCCCTAATCCATGAAACACCAGCCCCAGCAAGGCCCCCTACAGTGCGGGAACACCACTGCACTGCCATAAACCCTGAAGCACCAGCCCCAGCAGACACCTACCCTGCCCGAACACCACTACACTGCCCTAAACCTGAAACACTACCCCCAGCACGACCCCCTACACTACCCGAACACCACTGCACTGCCCTAATTCATGAAACACCAGCCACAGCACGACCCCCTACAGTGCGGGAACACCACTGCACTGCCATAAACCCTGAAACACCAGCCCCAGCACGACCCCCTACCCTGCCCGAACACCACTACACTGCCCTAAAACCTGAAACACTACCCCAGCAAGACACCCTATACTTCCTGAAAACCACTGCACTGCCCTAAACCCTGAAGCACCAGCCCCAGCACGACCCCCTACACTACCCAAACCCCACTGCACTAACCTAAACCCTGAAACACCAGCAACAGCACGACAGCCTACACTGCCCGAACACTGCACTGCCCTAAACCCTGAAACACCAGCCCCAGCACGACCCCCTACACTGTCCGAACACCACTGCCCTGCCCTAAACCCTGAAGCACCAGCCCCAGCATGACCCCCTACACTGCCCGAACACCACTGCACTGCCCTAATCCATGAAACACCAGCCCCAGCAAGGCCCCCTACAGTGCGGGAACACCACTGCACTGCCATAAACCCTGAAGCACCAGCCCCAGCAGACACCTACCCTGCCCGAACACCACTACACTGCCCTAAACCTGAAACACTACCCCCAGCACGACCCCCTACACTACCCGGACACCACTGCACTGCCCTAAACCCTGAAACACCAGCCCCAGTACGACCCTCTACACTGCCCGAACACCATTGCACTGCCCTAAACCCTGAAACATCACCCCCTGCACGACCCCCACACTGCCCGAACACCACTGCACTGCCCTAAACCCTGAATCACCACCTCCAGCAAGACCCCACACACTGCCCAAACAACACTGCACTGCCCTAAAACCTGAAACACCGCCCCCAGCAAGACCCCCTTCACTGCCCAAACACCACTGCCCTAAACACTAAAACACCACCCCAAGCAAGACCCCCTACACTGCCCGAACACCAATGCCCTAAACACTGAAACACCCCCCGAGCAAGACACCCGACACTGTCCGAACACCACTGCACTGCCCTAAACCCTGAAACACCTCCCCCAGTAAGACCCCCTACCCTGCCCGAACACCACTGCCCTAAACCCTGAAACACCACCCTCAGCACGACCCCCTACACTTCCCAAACACCACTTCTCTGTCCTAAATTCTGAAACACAACCCCCAGCACGACCCCCTATACTGCCAGAACACCATTGCTCTGCCCTAAATCCTAAACCGCCAGCCCCAGCACGACCCCCTACACTGCCCGTACACCCCTGCACTGCCCTAAACCCTGAAATTCCATGCCCAGCAAGACCCCCTACACTGCCCGAACACCATGGCTGTCCCTAAATCCTGAAACACCAACCCCAGTAAGACCCCTCTACACTGCCCGAACACCACTGCACTGCCCTAAACCCTGAAACACCAGCCCCAGCACAACCCCCTACACTGCCTAAAAACCACGGCACTGCCCTAAATCCTGAAACACCATTCCCAACAAGACCCCCTACACTGCCCGAACACCACTGCACTGCCCTCAACCCTGAAACTCCACCCCCAGAACGACCCCCCACACTGCCCAAACACCGCTGCACTAAACCATAAAACACCAGACCAAGCTCCACCTCTACACTGCCTGAACACCACTGCACTGCCCTAAACCCTGAAACACCACAGTATGACCCCCTACACTGCACAAACACCACTGCACTGCCCTAAACCCTGAAACACCAGCCACAGCATGACCCCCTACACTCCTTGAACATCATTGCACTGCCCTAAACCCTGAAACACCAGCCCCAACACGACCCCTACACTCTCCAAACACCACTGCACTGCCCTAAACCCTGAAACACCAGCCCCAGCACGACCCCCTACACTCCCTGAACACCACTGCACTGCCCTAAACCCTGAAACAGCAGCCCCAGCACAACCCCCTACACTGCCCGAACCCCACTGCACTGCCCTAAACCCTGAAACACCAGGCCCAACACGACCCCTACACTCCCCGAACACCACTGCACTGCCCTAAACCCTGAAACACCTGCCCCAGCACGACCCCCTACACTGCCCGAAAACCACTGATCTGCCATAATCCCTGAAACTCCAACCCCAGCACGACCCCCTACACTGCCCGAACTCTACTGCACTGCCCTAAACCCTGAAACACCAGCCCCAGAATGACCCCCTACACTGCCCGAACACCACTGCACTGCCCTAAACCCTGAAACGCCAGCCCCAGCACGACCCCCTACACTGCCCAAACACCACTGCACTGCCCTAAATCCTGAAACACCATTCCCAGCAAGACCCCCTACACTGCCCGAACAACACTGCACTGCCCTAAACCCTGAAACTCCACCCCCAGGACGACCCCCATAGTGCCCAAACACCACTGCACTGCCCTAAACCCTGAAACGCCACCCCAGCAAGACCCCCTACATTGGCTCAACACAACTGCACTGCCCTAAACCCTGAAACACCACCCCCAGCAAGACCCCCTACCCTGCCCGAACACCACTGCCCTAAACCCTGAAACACCACCCTCAGCACGACCCCCTACACTTCCCAAACACCACTTCTCTGTCCTAAATTCTGAAACACAACCCCCAGCACGACCCCCTACACTGCGCGTTCACCCCTGCACTGCCCCAGCACGACCCCCTACACTGCCCGTACACCCCTGCACTGCCCTAAACCCTGAAATTCCATGCCCAGCAAGACCCCCTACACTGCCCGAACACCATTGCTGTCCCTAAATCCTGAAACACCAACCCCAGTAAGACCCCTCTACACTGCCCGAACACCACTGCACTGCCCTAAACCCTGAAACACCACCCCAGTAAGACCCCCTACACTGACCGAACACTACTGCTCTGCCCAAAACCCTGAAACACCAACCCCAGAATGACCCCCTACACTGCCCGAGCACCACTGCACTGCCCTAAACCCTGAAACACCACCCCCAGCAACACCCCCTACACTGCCCTGTCACCATTGCACTGCCCTAAACCCTGAAACACCACCCCCAGTAAGACCCCCTACACTGTCCGAACACTACTGCTCTGCCCTAAACCCTGAAACACCAACCCCAGAATGACCCCCTACACTGCCCGAACACCACTGTTCTGCCCTAAATCATAATCACCTGCCCCAGCACAAACCCCTACACTGCCCGAAAACCCCTGCTCTGCCATAATCCCTGAAACTCCAACCCCAGCACGACACCCTACACTGCCTGAACACTCCTGCACTGCCCTGAACCATGAAACACCAGCCCCAGTTCCACCTTTACACTGCCCGAACACCACTGCACTGCCCTAAACCCTGAAAAACCAGCCCCAACACGACCCCTACACTGCACGAATACCACTGCACTGCCCTAAACCCTGAAACACCAGCCCCATCACGACCCCCTACACTGCCCGAACACCACTGCACTGCCCTAAACCCTGAATCATCAGCCCCAGCACGACCCCCTACACTGCCCGAACACCACTGCACTGCCCTAAACCCTGAAGCACCAGCCCCAGAACGACCCCCTACACTGTCCGAACACCACTGTACTGCCCTAATCCATGAAACACCACCCCCAGTAAGTCCCCCTACACTGCCCGAACACCACTGTTCTGCCCTAAATCATGATAACCTGCCCCAGTACGACCCCCTACACTGCCCGAAAACCAATGCTCTGCCATAATCACTGAAACTCCAACCCCAGCACGACCCTCTACACTGCCCGAGCACTATTGCACTGCCCTAAACCCTGAAACACCAGCCCCAGAACGACCCCCTACACTGCCCGAACACCACTGCACTGCCCTAAACCCTGAAACACCAGCCCCAGCACGACACCCTACACTGCCAAACACCACTGCACTGCCCTAAATCCTTAAACACCATTCCCAGCAAGACCACCTACGCTGCCCGAACACCACTGCATTGCCATAAACCCTGAAACACCGTTAACAGCATGACCCCCTACACTGCACGAACACCACTGCACTGCCCAAAACCCGGAAACACCACCCCCAGCACGACCCCCTATACTGCCCGAACACCATTGCTCTGCCCTAAATCCTAAATCGCCAGCCCCAGCACGACCCCCTACACTGCCCGAACACCCCTGCACTGCCCTAAACCCTGAAATTCCACGCCCAGCAAGACCCCCTACACTGCCCAAACACCATTGCTGTCCCTAAATCCTGAAACACCAACCCCAGTAAGACCCCTCTACACTGCCCGAACACCACTGCACTGCCATAAACCCTACAACACCAGCATCGGCACGACCCCCTACACTGCCCGAACACCACTGCACTGCCCTAAACCCTGAAACACCAGCCCCAGCACGACCCCCTACACTGCCCAAACACCACGGCACTGCCCTAAATCCTGAAACACCATTCCCAACAAGACCCCCTACACTGCCCGAACACAACTGCACTGCCCTAAACCCTGAAATTCCACGCCCAGCAAGACCCCCTACACTGCCCGAACACCATTGCTGTCCCTAAATCCTGAAACACCAACCCCAGTAAGACCCCTCTACACTGCCCGAACACCACTGCACTGCCATAAACCCTACAACACCAGCATCGGCACGACCCCCTACACTGCCCGAACACCACTGCACTGCCCTAAACCCTGAAGCACCAGCCCCAGCACAACCCCCTACACTGCCCAAACACCACGGCACTGCCCTAAATCCTGAAACACCATTCCCAACAAGACCCCTTACACTGCCCGAACACCACTGCACTGCCCTAAACCCTGAAACTCCACCCCCAGAACGACCCCCCACACTGCCCAAACACAGCTACACTGCTCTAAACCATAAAACACCAGACCAAGCTCCACCTCTACACTGCCTGAACACCACTGCACTGCCCTAAACCCTGAAACACCACAGTATGACCCCCTACACTGCACGAACACCACTGCACTGCCCTAAACCCTGAAACACCAGCCACAGCATGACCCCTTACACTCCTTGAACATCATTGCACTGCCCTAAACCCTGAAACACCAGCCCCAACACGACCCCTACACTCTCCAAACACCACTGCACTGCCCTAAACCCTGAAACACCAGCCCTAGCACGACCCCCTACACTCCCTGAACACCACTGCACTGCCCTAAACCCTGAAACAGCAGCCCCAGCACGACCCCCTACTGTTACATAACTCAAGGAAAACACGCCCTTATGTAAACAGGAGAGCTGTTACATAACTCAAGGAAAACACGCCCTTATGTAAACAGGAGAGCTGTTACATAACTCAAGGAAAACACGCCCTTATGTAAACAGGAGAGCTGTTACATAACTCAAGGAAAACACGCCCTATAGAGGGAGGAACCGGGAGGTACAACGCTGTCGGATATTGTGTTTACACCGACGTACCTGCTTAGTGAAGAGCAGTGTTCTGGAGTGGTGCTCCAGTAAGGCAAGAACGGAGGTAGGTCGAGTCGTTACTCCCTGGGCCGTGTCTTGCCCCATCGTCACCTGTGAAGGACCCGGAAGCTCTACCGGATAACCATTGAGCTTCGCTTTTTGACTCGGCTGAGTCAAAGCGCAGTGGCGCTTTTGCTGGTTGGAGTCGTAACTCCCAGCCCGACCAGAGATACAGGGACTGCCAGCTGTAACGCACACCAGGAGGTGTTTGCCGCGTTACAGACTCGGAAGTCCACAGGATCGATCGAGCGGCTGCTCTCGGTTCAGTCTTCTTTGCTTGTGATTGGGGTATCGGTGACGCATCACCAGGAGGTGACTCCGCGTCCCGGTGCAGTCTGAGGAAGAGGTTGAGCGGCTGCTCCCTTCAGGTAGAGACCCCGGCTGGGTGTTTCCCTGACTCCTCGATTCTCCCCAACACTCTTCGTGCCCCTCACAGCCTACCGATTGGCATTGTCGGCCATTTCATTTCTGCCCTCTGTTGGCATACGCCGGGATCGGCGTATATGCAGAGGACGGTTAGGACCATCCGTGCTGTGGACGGGTAACGTACTTAGCCTGGAGGATTCCAGTGACTATAACCTTTGTTTATTCCTTGTATTATTTTTGCCTTCATTAAAATAACTAAACCTTCACAAGTGGTTGCGTTCTCATTATCGTGTCTGTTAAACGATCCTGAGACGTTCAGGGCGTTACAAAATATCCGACCTTAATAACACTAACTGTCTCCCGGTCGATAACTGACATGGCAACACTTGATGATGTGCTGGCTGCTTTAGCGACCGTGCAAATTGAATTGGCTGCCTCCAGGCAAGAAACAGCCGATGTAAAAGCCAGACTGGATGCTATCCAATTGGACCCGCTCACGCCCTTATGTAAACAGGAGAGCTGTTACATAACTCAAGGAAAACACGCCCTTATGTAAACAGGAGAGCTGTTACATAACTCAAGGAAAACACGCCCTTATGTACACAGGAGAGCTGTTACATAACTCAAGGAAAACACGCCCTTATGTAAACAGGAGAGCTGTTACATAACTCAAGGAAAACACGCCCTTATGTAAACAGGAGAGCTGTTACATAACTCAAGGAAAACACGCCCTATAAAGGGAGGAACCGGGAGGTACAACGCTGTCGGATATTGTGTTTACACCGACGTACCTGCTTAGTGAAGAGCAGTGTTCCGGAGTGGTGCTCCAGTAAGGCAAGAACGGAGGTAGGTCGAGTCGTTACTCCCTGGGCCGTGTCTTGCCCCATCGTCACCTGTGAAGGACCCGGAAGCTCTACCGGATAACCATTGAGCTTCGCTTTTTGACTCGGCTGAGTCAAAGCGCAGTGGCGCTTTTGCTGGTTGGAGTCGTAACTCCCAGCCCGACCAGAGATACAGGGACTGCCAGCTGTAACGCACACCAGGAGGTGTTTGCCGCGTTACAGACTCGGAAGTCCACAGGATCGATCGAGCGGCTGCTCTCGGTTCAGTCTTCTTTGCTTGTAATTGGGGTATCGGTGACGCATCACCAGGAGGTGACTCCGCGTCCCGGTGCAGTCTGAGGAAGAGGTTGAGCGGCTGCTCCCTTCAGGTAGAGACCCCGGCTGGGTGTTTCCCTGACTCCTCGATTCTCCCCAACACTCTTCGTGCCCCTCACAGCCTACCGATTGGCATTGTCGGCCATTTCATTTCTGCCCTCTGTTGGCATACGCCGGGATCGGCGTATATGCAGAGGACGGTTAGGACCATCCGTGCTGTGGACGGGTAACGTACTTAGCCTGGAGGATTCCAGTGACTATAACCTTTGTTTATTCCTTGTATTATTTTTGCCTTCATTAAAATAACTAAACCTTCACAAGTGGTTGCGTTCTCATTATCGTGTCTGTTAAACGATCCTGAGACGTTCAGGGCGTTACACCTACACTGCCCGAACCCCACTGCACTGCCCTAAACCCTGAAACACCAGGCCCAACACGACCCCTACACTCCCCGAACACCACTGCACTGCCCTAAACTCAGAAACACCTGCCCCAGCACGGCCCCCTACACTGCCCGAAAACCACTGATCTGCCATAATCCCTGAAACTCCAACCCCAGCACGACCCCCTACACTGCCCGAACTCTACTGCACTTCCCTAAACCCTGAAATACCAGCCCCAGAATGACCCCCTACACTGCCCGAACACCACTGCACTGCCCTAAACCCTGAAACACCAGCCCCAGCACGACCCCCTACACTGCCCAAACACCACTGCACTGCCCTAAATCCTGAAACACAATTCCCAGCAAGACCCCCTACACTGCCCGAACAACACTGCACTGCCCTAAACCCTGAAACTCCACCCCCAGGACAACCCCCCATACTGCCCAAACACCACTGTACTGCCCTAAACCCTGAAACGCCACCCCAGCAAGACCCCCTACATTGGCTGAACACAACTGCACTGCCCTAAACCCTGAAACACCACCCCCAGCAAGACCCCCTACACTGCCACGTCACCATTGCACTGCCCTAAACCCTGAAACACCACCCCCAGTAAGACCCCCTACACTGACCGAACACTACTGCTCTGCCCAAAACCCTGAAACACCAACCCCAGAATGACCCCTTACACTGCCCGAGCACCACTGCACTGCCCTAAACCCTGAAACACCACCCCCAGCAACACCCCCTACACTGCCCTGTCACCATTGCACTGCCCTAAACCCTGAAACACGACCCCCAGTAAGACCCCCTACACTGTCCGAACACTACTGCTCTGCCCTAAACCCTGAAACACCAACCCCAGAATGACCCCCTACACGGCCCGAACACCACTGCTCCGCCCTAAATCATAATCACCTGCCCCAGCACAAACCCCTACACTGCCCGAAAACCCCTGCTCTGCCATAATTCCTGAAACTCCAACCCCAGCACGACCCCCTACACTGCCTGAACACTCCTGCACTGCCCTGAACCATAAAACACCAGCCCCAGTTCCACCTTTACACTGCCCGAACACCACTGCACTGCCCTAAACCCTGAAAAACCAGCCCCAACACGACCCCTACACTGCACGAACACCACTGCACTGCCCTAAACCCTGAAACACCAGCCCCAGCATGACCCCCTACACTGCCCGATCACAACTGCACTGCCCTAAACCCTGAATCACCAGCCCCAGCATGACCCCCCACACTGCCCGAACACCACTGTACTGCCCTAAACCCTGAAGCACCAGCCCCAGAACGACCCCCTACACTGCCCGAACACCACTGTACTGCCCTAATCCATGAAACACCACCCCCAGTAAGTCCCCCTACACTGCCCGAACACCACTGTTCTGCCCTAAATCATGATAACCTGCCCCAGTACGACCCCCTACACTGCCCGAAAACCAATGATCTGCCATAATCACTGAAACTCCAACCCCAGCACGACCCTCTACACTGCCCGAGCACTATTGCACTGCCCTAAACCCTGAAACACCAGCCCCAGAACAACCCCCTACACTGCCCGAACACCACTGCACTGCCCTAAACCCTGAAACACCAGCCCCAGCACGACACCCTACACTGCCCAAACACCACTGCACTGCCCTAAATCCTGAAACACCATTCCCAGCAAGACCGCCTACACTGCCCGAACACTACTGCTCTGCCCTAAACCCTAAAACACCAGCCCCAGAATGACCCCCTACACTGCCCGAACACCACTGCTCTGCCCTAAATCATGATCACCTACCCCAGTACGACCCCCTACACTGCCCGAAAACCAATGCACTGCCATAATCACTGAAACTCCAACCCCAGCACGACCCTCTACACTGCCCGAACACTATTGCACTGCCCTAAACCCTGAAACACCAGCTCCAGAACGACCCCCTACACTGCCCGAACACCACTGCATTGCCATAAACCCTGAAACATCAGTCACAGCATGACCCCCTACACTGCACGAACACCACTGCACTGCCCAAAACCCGGAAACACCACCCCCAGCAAGACCCCCTACACTGCCCGAACACCACTGCACAGCCCTAAACCCTGAAACACCACCCCAGCAAGACCCCCTACATTGCCTGAACACCACTGCACTGCCCTAAACCCTGAAACATCAGCCCCAGCATGACCCCCTACACTGCCCGAACACCACTGCACTGCCCTAAACCCTGAATCACCAGCCCCAGCACGACCCCCTACACTGTCCGAACACCACTGCACTGCCTTAAACCCTGAAGCACCAGCCCCAGTAAGTCCCCCTACACTGCCCGAACACCACTGTTCTGCACTAAATCATGATCACCTGCCCCAGTACGACCCCCTACACTGCCCGAAAACCAATGCTCTGCCATAATTACTGAAACTCCAACCACAGCACAACCCTCTACACTGCCCGAACACTATTGCACTGCCCTAAACCCTGAAACACCAGCCCCAGAGCGACCCCCTACACTGCCCAAACACCACTGCACTGCCCTAAACCCTGAAGCACCAGCCCCAGAACGACCCCCTACACTGTCAGAACAACACTGCACTGCCCTAATCCAAGAAACACCACCCCCAGTAAGTCCCCCTACACTGCAAGAACACCACTGTTCTGCCCTAAATCATGATCACCTGCCCCAGTACGACCCCCTACACTGCCCGAAATCCAATGCTCTGCCATAATCACTGAAACACCAACCCCAGCACGACCCTCTACACTGCCTGAACACTATTGCACTGCCCTAAACCCTGAAACACCAGCCCCAGAACGACCCCCTACACTGCCCGAACTCCACTGCACTGCCCTAAACCCTGAAACACCAGCCCCAGCACGACACCCTACACTGCCCAAACACCACTGCACTGCCCTAAATCCTGAAACACCATTCCCAGCAAGACCGCCTACACTGCCCGAACACCAGTGCACTGCCCTATACCCTGAAACTCCACCCCCAGGATGACCCCCCCACACTCCCAAACACTGCTGCACTGCCCTAAACCATAAAACACCAGCCCCAGCTCCACCTCTACACTGCCCGAACACCACTGCACTGCCATAAACCCTGAAACACCAGTCACAGCATGACCCCCTACACTGCACGAACACCACTGCACTGCCCAAAACCCTGAAACACCAGCCCCAGCATGACCCCCTACATTCCCCGAACATCATTGCACTGCCCTAAACCCTGAAACACCAGCCCCAACACGACCCCTACACTCCCCGAAAACCACAGCACTGCCCTAAACCCTGAAACACCAGCCCCAGCACGACCCCCTACACTGCCCGAACACCACTGCACTGCCCTAAACCCTGAAGCACCAGCCCCAGCACGACCCCCTACACTGCCCGAACACAACTGCACTGCCCTAATCCATGAAATACCAGCCCCAGCAAGGCCCCCTACAGTGCGGGAACACCACTGCACTGCCCTAAACCCTGAAGCACCAGCCCCAGCACGACCCCCTACACTGCCCGAACACAACTGCACTGCCCTAATCCATGAAACACCAGCCCCAGCACGACCCCGTACCCTGCCCGAACACCACTACACTGCCCTAAAACCTGAAACACTACCCCCAGCAAGACACCCTATACTTCCTGAAAACCACTGCACTGCCCTAAACCCTGAAGCACCAGCCCCAGCACGACCCCCTACACTGCCCGAACCCCACTGTACTAACCTAAACCCTGAAACACCAGCAACAGCACGACCGCCTACACTGCCCGAACACTGCACTGCCCTAAACGCTGAAACACCAGCCCCAACACGACCCCCAACACTGCCCGAACACCACTGCACTGCCCTAAACCCTGAAACACCACCCCCAGCAAGAACCCCTACACTGCCCGAACACCAATGCACTGCCCTAAACCCTGAAACGCCACCCCAGCAAGACCCCCTACACTGCCCGAACCCCACTGCACTAACCTAAACCCTGAAACACCAGCAACAGCACGACCGCCTACACTGCTAAAAACACTGCACTGCCCTAAACCCTGAAACACCAGCCCCAACACGACCCCTACACTCTCCAAACACCACTGCACTGCCCTAAACCCTGAAACACCAGCCCCAGCACGACCCCTACACTGCCCGAACCCCACTGCACTGCCCTAAACCCTGAAACACCAGGCCCAACACGACCCCTACACTCCCCGAACACCACTGCACTGCCCTAAACCCTGAAACACCTGCCCCAGCACGACCCCCTACACTGCCCGAAAACCACTGATCTGCCATAATCCCTGAAACTCCAACCCCAGCACGACCCCCTACACTGCCCGAACTCTACTGCACTGCCCTAAACCCTGAAACACCAGCCCCAGAATGACCCCCTACACTGCCCGAACACCACTGCACTGCCCTAAACCCTGAAACACCAGCCCCAGCAAGACCCCCTACACTGCCCAAACACCACTGCACTGCCCTAAATCCTGGAACACCATTCCCAGCAAGACCCCCTACACTGCCCGAACAACACTGCACTACCCTAAACCCTGAAACACCAGCACGACCTCCTACACTGCCTGAACACCACTGCACTGCCCTAAACCCTGAATCACCAGCCCCAGCACGACCCCCTACACTGCCCGAACACCACTGCACTGCCCTAAACCCTGAAGCACCAGCCCCAGAACGACCCCCTACACTGCCCAAACACCACTGCACTGCCCTAAATCCTGAAACACAATTCCCAGCAAGACCCCCTACACTGCCCAAACAACACTGCACTGCCCTAAACCCTGAAACTCCACCCCAGGACGACCCCCATACTGCCCAAACACCACTGCACTGCCCTAAACCCTGAAACGCCACCCCAGCAAGACCCCCTACATTGGCTCAACACAACTGCACTGCCGTAAACCCTGAAACACCACCCCCAGCAAGACCCCCTACACTGCCCCGTCACCATTGCACTGCCCTAAACCCTGAAACACCACCCCCAGTAACACCCCCTACACTGACCGAACACTACTGCTCTGCCCAAAACCCTGAAACACCAACCCCAGAATGACCCCCTACACTGCCCGAGCACCACTGCTCTGCCCTAAACCCTGAAACACCACCACCAGCAACACCCCCTACACTGCCCTGTCACCATTGCACTGCCCTAAACCCTGAAACACCACCCCCAGTAAGACCCCCTACACTGTCCGAACACTACTGCTCTGCCTTAAACTCTGAAACACCAACCCCAGAACGACCCCCTACACTGCCCGAACACCACTGTTCTGTCCTAAATCATAATCACCTGCCCCAGCACAAACCCCTACACTGCCCGAAAACCCCTGCTCTGCCATAATCCCTGAAACTCCAACCCCAGCACGACACCCTACACTGCCTGAACACTCCTGCACTGCCCTGAACCATAAAACACCAGCCCCAGTTCCACCTTTACACTGCCCGAACACCACTGCACTGCCCTAAACCCTGATAAACCAGCCCCAAAACGACCCCTACACTGCACGAACACCACTGCACTGCCCTAAACCCTGAAGCACCAGCACGACCCCGTACACTGCCCGAACACCACTGCACTGCTTTAAACCCTGAAGCACCAGCCCCAGCACGACCCCCTACACTGCCCGAACACCACTGTTCTGCCCTAAATCATGATAACCTGCCCCAGTACGACACCCTACACTGCCCGAAAACCAATGCTCTGCCATAATCACTGAAACTCCAACCCCAGCACGACCCTCTACACTGCCCGAGCACTATTGCACTGCCCTAAACCCTGAAACACCAGCCCCAGAACGACCCCCTACACTGCCCGAACACCACTGCACAGCCCTAAACCCTGAAACACCAGCCCCAGCACGACACCCTACACTGCCCAAACACCACTGCACTGCCCTAAATCCTGAAACACCATTCCCAGCAAGACCGCCTACGCTGCCCGAACACCACTGCACTGCCCTAAACCCTAAAACTCCACCCCCAGGATGACCCCCCACACTGCCCAAACACTGCTGCACTGCCCTAAACCATAAAACACCAGCCCCAGCTCCACCTCTACACTGCCCGAACACCACTGCATTGCCATAAACCCTGAAACACCAGTCACAGCATGACCCCCTACACTGCACGAACACCACTTCTCTGTCCTAAATTCTGAAACACAACCCCCAGCACGACCCCCTATACTGCCCTAACACCATTGCTCTGCCCTAAATCCTAAATCGCCAGCCCCAGCACGACCCCCTACACTGCCCGAACACCCCTGCACTGCCCTAAACCCTGAAATTCCACGCCCAGCAAGACCCCCTACACTGCCCGAACACCATTGCTGTCCCTAAATCCTGAAACACCAACCCCAGTAAGACCCCTCTACACTGCCCGAACACCACTGCACTGCCATAAACTCTACAACACCAGCATCGGCACGACCCCCTACACTGCCCAAACACCACTGCACTGCCCTAAACCCTGAAACACCAGCCCCAGCACAACCCCCTACACTGCCCAAACACCACGGCACTGCCCTAAATCCTGAAACACCATTCCCAACAAGACCCCCTACACTGCCCGAACACCACTGCACTGCCCTAAACCCTGAAACTCCACCCCCAGAACGACCCCCCACACTGCCCAAACACCGCTGCACTGCTCTAAACCATAAAACACCAGACCAAGCTCCACCTCTACACTGCCTGAACACCACTGCACTGCCCTAAACCCTGAAACACCACAGTATGACCCCCTACACTGCACAAACACCACTGCACTGCCCTAAACCCTGAAACACCAGCCACAGCATGACCCCCTACACTCCTTGAACATCATTGCACTGCCCTAAACCCTGAAACAGCAGCCCCAGCACGACCCCCTACACTGCCCGAACCCCACTGCACTGCCCTAAACCCTGAAACACCAGGCCCAACACGACCCCTACACTCCCCGAACACCACTTCACTGCCCTAAACCCTGAAACACCTGCCCCAGCACGACCCCCTACACTGCCCGAAAACCACTGATCTGCCATAATCCCTGAAACTCCAACCCCAGCACGACCCCCTACACTGCCCGAACTCTACTGCACTGCCCTAAACCCTAAAACACCAGCCCCAGCACGACCCCCTACACTGCCCAAACACCACTGCACTGCCCTAAATCCTGAAACACCACCCCCAGCAACACCCCCTACACTGCCCTGTCACCAATGCACTGCCCTAAACCCTGAAACACCACCCCCAGTAAGACCCCCTACACTGTCCGAACACTACTGCTCTTCCCTAAACCCTGAAACACCAACCCCAGAATGACCCCCTACACTGCCCGAACACCACTGCTCTGCCCTAAATCATAATCACCTGCCCCAGCACAAACCCCTACACTGCCTGAACACTCCTGCACTGCCCTGAACCATAAAACACCAGCCCCAGTTCCACCTTTACACTGCCCGAACACCACTGCACTGCCCTAAACCCTGAAAAACCAGCCCCAACACGACCCCTACACTGCACGAACACCACTGCACTGCCCTAAACCCTGAAACACCAGCCCCAGCACGACCCCCTACACTGCTTGAACACCACTGCACTGCCCTAAACCCTGAATCACCAGCCCCAGCACGACCCCCCACACTGCCCGAACACCACTGCACTGCCCTAAACCCTGAAGCACCAGCCCCAGAACGACCCCCTACACTGTCCGAACACCACTGTACTGCCCTAATCCATGAAACACCACCCCCAATAAGTCCCCCTACACTGCCCGAACACCACTGTTCTGCCCTAAATCATGATCACCTGCCCCAGTACGACCCCCTACACTGCCCGAAAACCAATGCTCTGCCATAATCACTGGAACTCCAATCCCAGCACGACCCTCTACACTGCCCGAACACTATTGCACTGCCCTAAACCCTGAAACACCAGCTCCAGAACGACCCCCTACACTGCCCGAACACCACTGCACTGCCCTAAACCCTGAAACACCAGCCCCAGTACGACACCCTACACTGCCCAAACACCACTGCACTGCCCTAAATCCTGAAACACCATTCCCAGCAAGACCGCCTACACTGCCCGAACACCACTGCACTGCCCTAAACCCTGAAACTCCACCCCCAGGATGACCCCCCACACTGCCCAAACACTGCTGCACTGCCCTAAACCATGAAACACCAGCCCCAGCTCCACCTCTACACTGCACGAACACCACTGCACTGCCCAAAACCCGGAAACACCACCCCCAGCAAGACCCCCTACACTGCCCGAACACCACTGCACAGCCCTAAACCCTGAAACGCCACCCCAGCAAGACCCCCTACATTGCCTGAACACCACTGCACTGCCCTAAACCCTGAAACACCAGTCCCAGCATGACCCCCTACACTGCCCGAACACCACTGCACTGCCCTAAACCCTGATTGACCAGCCCCAGCACGACCCCCTACACTGTCCGAACACCACTGCACTGCCTTAAACCCTGAAGCACCAGCCCCAGTAAGTCCCCCTACACTGCCCGAACACCACTGTTCTGCCCTAAATCATGATCACCTGCCCCAGTACGACCCCCTACACTGCCCGAAAACCAATGCTCTGCCATAATCACTGAAACTCCAACCCCAGCACAACCCTCTACACTGCCCGAACACTTTTGCACTGCCCTAAACCCTGAAACACCAGCCCCAGAGTGACCCCCTACACTGCACGAACACCACTGCACTGCCGTAATCCCTGAAGCACCAGCCCCAGAACGACCCCCTACACTGTCAGAACACCACTGCACTGCCCTAATCCATGAAACACCACCCCCAGTAAGTCCCCTACACTGCAAGAACACCACTGTTCTGCCCTAAATCATGATCACCTGCCCCAGTACGACCCCCTACACTGCCCGAAATCCAATGCTCTGCCATAATCACTGAAACACCAACCCCAGCACGACCCTCTACACTGCCCGAACACTATTGCACTGCCCTAAACCCTGAAACACCAGCCCCAACACGACCCCTACACTCCCCGAAAACCACTGCACTGCCCTAAACCCTGAAACACCAGCCCCATCACGACCCCCTACACTGCCCGAACACCACTGCACTGCCCTAAACCCTGAAGCACCAACCCCAGCACGACCCCCTACACTGCCCGAACACAACTGCACTGCCCTAATCCATGAAATACTAGCCCCAGCAAGGCCCCCTACAGTGCGGGAACACCACTGCACTGCCATAAACCCTGAAACACCAGCCCCAGCACGACCCCCTACCCTGCCCGAACACCACTACACTGCCCTAAAACCTGAAACACTACCCCCAGCAAGACACCCTATACTTCCTGAAAACCACTGCACTGCCCTAAACCCTAAAGCACCAGCCCCAGCACGACCCCCTACACTGCCCGAACCCCACTGCACTAACCTAAACCCTGAAACACCAGCAACAGCACGACCGCCTACACAGCCCGAACACTGCACTGCCCTAAACCCTGAAACACCAGCCCCAACACGACCCCCAACACTGCCCGAACACCACTGCACTGCCCTAAACCCTGAAACACCACCCCGAGCAAGACCCCCTACACTGCCCGAACACCACTGCACTGCCCTAAACCCTAAAACGCCACCCCAGCAAGACCCCCTACATTGCCTGAACACCACTGCACTGCCCTAAACCCTGAAACACCAGCCCCAGCATGACCCCCTACACTGCCTGAACACCACTGCACTGCCCTAAACCCTGAATCACCAGCCCCAGCACGACCCCTACACTGTCCGAACACCACTGCACTGCCCTAATCCATGAAACACCACCCCCAGTAAGTCCCCCTACACTGCCCAAACACCACTGTTCTGCCCTAAATCATGATCACCTGCCCCAGTCGACCCCCTACACTGCCCGAAAACCAGTGCTCTGCCATAATCACTAAAACTCCAACCCCAGCATGACCCTCTACACTGCCCGAACACTATTGCACTGCCCTAAACCCTGAAACACCAGCCCCAGAACGACCCCCTACACTGCCCAAACACCACTGCACTGCCCTAAACCCTGAAGCACCAGCCCCAGAACGACCCCCTACACTGTCTGAACACCACTGCACTGCCCTAATCCATGAAACACCACCCCCAGTAAGTCCCCCTACACTGCAAGAACACCACTGTTCTGCCCTAAATCATGATCACCTGCCCCAGTACGACCCCCTACACTGCCCGAAAACCAATGCTCTGCCATAATCACTGAAACTCCAACCCCAGCACGACCCTCTACACTGCCCGAACACTATTGCACTGCCCTAAACCCTGAAACACCAGCCCCAGAACGACCCCCTACACTGCCCGAACACCACTGCACTGCCCTAAACCCTGAAACACCAGCCCCAGAACGACACTCTATACTGCCCAAAAAACACCACTGCACTGCCCTAAATCCTGAAACACCATTCTCAGCAAGACCGCCTACACTGCCCGAACACCACTGCACTGCCCTAAACCCTGAAACTCCACCCCCAGGATGACCCCCCCACACTGCCCAAACACTGCTGCACTGCCCTAAACCATAAAATACCAGCCCCAGCTCCACCTCTACACTGCCCGAACACCACTGCACTGCCATAAACCCTGAAACACCAGCCCCAGCATGACCCCCTACAATCCACGAAGATGATTGCACTGCCCTAAACCATGAAACACCAGCCCCAACACGACCCCTACACTGCAGGAACACCACTGCACTGCCATAAACCCTGAAACACCAGCCCCAGCAAGACCCCCTACCCTGCCCGAACACCACTACACTGCCCTAAAACCTGAAACACTACCCCCAGCAAGACACCCTGTACTTCCTGAAAACCACTGCACTGCCCTAAACCCTGAAGCACCAGCCCCAGCACGACCCCCTACACTGCCCGAACACCACTGCACTGCCCTAATCCACGAAACACCAGCCACAGCACGACCCTCTACAGTACGGGAACACCACTGCACTGCCCTAAACCCTGAAACACCAGCCCAAGCACGACCCTCTACACTGCCCGAACACCATTGCACTGCCCTAAACCCTGAAACATCACCCACTGCACGACCCTCTACACTGCCCGAACACCATTGCACTGCCCTAAATCCTGAAACATCACCCACTGCACGACCCCCACACTGCCCGAACACCACTGCACTGCCCTAAACCCTGAATCTCCACCTCCAGCAAGACCCCCTACACAGCCCGAACAACACTGCACTGCCCTAAAACCTGAAACACCGCCCCAGCAAGACCCCCTTCACTGCCCAAACACCACTGCCCTAAACACTGAAACACCACCCCAAGCAAGACCCCCTACACTGCCCGAACACCAATGCCCTAAACACTGAAACACCCCCCCAGCAAGACCCCCTACACTGCCCGAACACCACTGCACTGCCCTAAACCCTGAAACACCTCCCCCAGCAAGACCCCCTACACTGCCCAAACACCACTGCCCTAAACCCTGAAACACCACCCTCAGCACGACCCACTACACTTCCCGAACACCACTTCTCTGCCCTAAATTCTGAAACACAACCCCCAGCACGACCCCCTATACTGCCCGAACACCATTGCTCTGCCCTAAATCCTAAATCGCCAGCCACAGCACGACCCCCTACACTGTCCGAACACCACTGCACTGCCCTAATCCATGAAACACCACCCCCAGTAAGACCCCCTACAATGCCCGAACACCACTGCTCTGCCCTAAATCATGATCACCTGCCCCAGCACAACCCCCTACACTCCCCGAAAACCACTGCTCTGCCATAATCACTGAAACTCCAACCCCAGCACGACCCTCTACACTGCCCGAACACTATTGCACTGCCCTAAACCCTGAAACACCAGCCCCAGAACGACCCCCTACACTGCCCGAACACCAGTGCACTGCCATAAACCCTGCAACACCAGTCACAGCATGACCCCCTACACTGCACGAACACCACTGCACTGCCTAAAACCCTGAAACACCAGCCCCAGCATCACCCCCCACACTCCCCGAACATCATTGCACTGCCTTAAACCCTGAAACACCAGCCCCAACACGACCCCTACACTCCCCGAACACCACTGCACTGCCCTAAACCCTGAAAAACCAGCCCCAGCATGACCCCCATACACTGCCCGAACACCCCTGCACTGCCCTAAACCCTGAAGCACCAGCCCCAGCATGACCCCCTACACTGCCTGAACACCACTGCACTGCCCTAATCCATGAAACACCAGCCCCAGCAAGGCCCCCTACAGTGCGGGAACACCACTGCACTGCCATAAACCCTGAAACACCTGCCCCAGCAGACACCTACCCTGCCCGAACACCACTACACTGCCCTAAAACCTGAAACACTACCCCCAGCAAGACACCCTATACTTCCTGAAAACAACTGCACTGCCCTAAACCCTGAAGCACCAGCCCCAGCACGACCCCCTACACTACACGAACACCACTGCACTGCCCTAATTCATGAAACACCAGCCACAGCATGACCCCCTACAGTGCAGGAACACCACTGCACTGCCCTAAACCCTGAAACACCAGCCCCAGTACGACCCTCTACACTGCCCGGACACCATTGCACTGCCCTAAACCCTGAAACATCACCCCCTGCACGACCCCCACACTGCCCGAACACCACTGCACTGCCCTAAACCCTGAATCACCACCTCCAGCAAGACCCCCTACACTGCCCAAACAACACTGCACTGCCCTAAAACCTGAAACACCACCCCCAGCAGGAACCCCTTCACTGCCCAAACACCACTGCCCTAAACACTAAAACACCACCCCGAGCAAGACCCCCTACACTGCCCGAACACCAATGCCCTAAACACTGAAACACCCCCCCAGCAAGACCCCCTACACTGCCCGAACACCACTGCACTGCCCTAAACCCTGAAACACCTCCCCCAGTAAGACCCCCTACCCTGCCCGAACACCACTGCCCTAAACCCTGAAACACCACCCTCAGCACGACCCCCTACACTTCCCAAACACCACTTCTCTGTCCTAAATTCTGAAACACAACCCCCAGCACGACCCCCTATACTGCCCGAACACCATTGCTCTGCCCTAAATCCTAAATCGCTAGCCCCAGCACGACCCCCTACACTGCCCGAACACCCCTGCACTGCCCTAAACCCTGAAATTCCACGCCCAGCAAGACCCCCTACACTGCCCAAACACCATTGCTGTCCCTAAATCCTGAAACACCAACCCCAGTAAGACCCCTCTACACTGCCCGAACACCATTGCACTGCCATAAACCCTACAACACCAGCATCGGCACGACCCCCTACAATGCCCGAACACCACTGCACTGCCCTAAACCCTGAAACAACAGCCTCAGCACGACCCCCTACACTGCCCGAACACCACTGCACTGCCCTAAATCCTGAAACACCACCCCCTGCAGATCCCCCTACACTGCCTGAACACCACTGCTCTGCCTTAAACCCTAAAATATCAGCCCAAGCACGACCCCCTACACTGCCCAAACACCACGGTTCTGAGCTAATCCCTGAAACACCAGCCCCAGCACGGCCCCCTACACTGCCCAAACACCACTTCTCTGCCCTAAACCCTATCCCAGCATTATCCCCTACACTGCTTGAACACCACTGCACTGCCGTAAACCCTGAAATACCAGCCCCAGCATGACCCCATACACTGCCCGAACAACACTGATCTGCCCTAAACCCTGAAAAACCAGCCCCAGCATGACCCCCTACACTGCCTGAATACCACTACACTGCCCTAAACCCTGAAACATTAACCCCTCCATGACCCCCACACTGCCTGAACACCACTGCACTGCCCTAAACCCTGAAACACCACCCCCAGCAAGACCCCCAACACTGCCCGAACACCACGCCCTAAAACCTGAAACACCAGCCCTAGCACAACCCCCTACCCTGCCCGAACACCACTACACTGCCCTAAAACCTGAAACCCCACCCCCAGCAAGACACCCTATACATCCTGAACACCACTGCACTGCCCTAAACCGTGAAACACCAGCCCCAGCACAACCCCCTACACTCCCCGAACACCACTGCACTGACCTTAACCCTGAAACACCAGCAAAAGCACAACCGCCTACACTGCCCGAACACTGCACTACCCTAAACCCTGAAACACCAGCCCCAACACGACCCCCAACACTGCCCAAACACCACTGCACTTCCCTAAACCCTGAAACACCACCCCCTGCAAGACCCCCCACACTGCCCGAACACCACTGCACTGCCCTACACCCTGAAACACCACCCCAAGCAAGACCCCCTACACTGCCCGAACACTCCTGCACTGCCCTGAACCCTGAAACACCAGCCCCAGAACAACCCCCTACACTGCCCAAACACCACTGCAATGCCCTAAACCCTGAAACACCAGCCCTAGAACGACCCCCTACACTGCCCAAACACCACTGCAAAGCCCTAAATCCTGAAACACCATTCCCAGCAAGACCCCCTACACTGACCGAACACTACTGCTCTGCCCTAAACCCTGAAACACCAGCCCCAGAATGACCCCCTACACTGCCCGAACACCACTGCACTGCCCTCAACCTTGAAACACCAGCCCCAGCACGACCCCCTACACTGCCCAAACACCACTGTACTGCCTTAAACCCTGAAACACCAGCCCCAACACGACCCCCAACACGGCACGAACACCACTGCACTGCCCTAAACCCTGAAACACCACCCCCTGCAAGACCGCCCACTCTGCCTGAACACCACTGCACTGCCCTAAACCCTGAAACACCACCCCCAGCAAGACCCCCTACACTGCCCGAACACCACTGCACTGCACTAAACCCTGAAACGCCACCCCAGCAAGACCCCCTACATTGCCTGAACACCACTGCACTGCCCTAAACCCTGAAACATGACCCCCAGCAAGATCCCCTACACTGCCCTGTCACCATTGCCATGCCCTAAACCCTGAAACACCACCCCCAGTAAGACCCCCTACACTGCCCGACATCCACTGCTCTGCCCTAAATCATAACCGCCTGCCCCAGCATGACCCCTACACTGCCCGAAAACCACTGCTCTGCCAAAATCCCTGAAACTCCAACCCCAGCACGACCTCCTACACTGCCCGAACACTACTGCACTGCCCTAAACCCTGAAACACCAGCCCCAGAACGACCCCTTACACTGCCCGAACACCACTGCACTGCCCTAAACCCTGAAACACCAACCCCAGCACGACACCCTACACTTCCCAAACACCACTGCACTGCCCTAAATCTTGAAACACCATTCCCAGCAAGAGCCCCTACACTGCCCGAACACCACTGCACTGCCCTAAACCCTGCAACTCCACCCCTGAATGACCCCCATACTGCCCAAACACCGCTGCACTGCTCTAAACCATAAAACACCAGCCCCAGCTCCACCTCTACACTGCCTGAACACCACTGCACTGCCCTAAACCCTGAAACACCAGTCACAGTATGACTCCCTACACTGCACAAACACCACTGCACTGCCCTAAACCCTGAAACAACACCCCCAGCATGACCCCCTACACTCCTCGAACACCACTGCACTGCCCTAAACCCTGAAACACCAGCCCCAGCACGACCCCCTACACTCCCCGAACACCACTGCACTGCCCTAAACCCTGAAACAGCAGCCCCAGCACGACCCCTACACTGCCCGAACCCCACTGCACTAACCTAAACCCTGAAACACCAGCAACAGCATGACCGCCTACACTGCCCGAACACCTCACTGCCCTAAACCCTGAAACACCAGCCCCAACAGGACCCCCAACACTGCCCGAACACCTCTGCACTCAACTAAACCCTGAAACACCACCCCCTGCAAGACCCCCCACACTGCCCAAACACCACTGCACTGCCCTAAACCCTGAAACACCAGCAACAGCACGACCGCCTACACTGCCCGAACACTGCACTGCCCTAAACCCTGCAACACCAGCCCCAACACGACCCCCAACACTGCCCGAACACCACTGCACTGCCCTAAACCCTGAAACACCACCCCCTGCAAGACCCACCACACTGCCCGAACACCACTGCACTGCCCTAAACCCTGAAACATCACCCCCAGCAAGACCCCCTACACTGCCCGAACACCACTCTACTGCCCTAAACCCTGAAACGCCACCCCTCAAGACCCCCTACATTGCCTGAACACCACTGCACTGCCCTAAACCCTGAAACACCACCCCCAGCAAGACCCCCTACACTGCCCTGTCACCATTGCACTGCCCTAAACCCTGAAACGCCACTCCCAGTAAGACCCCCTACACTGCCCGAACACCACTGCTCTGCCCTGAATCATAATCACCTGCCCCAGCACGACCCCCTACACTGCCCGAAAACCACTGCTCTGCCATAATCCCTGAAACTCCAACCACAGCACGACCCCCTACACTGCCCGAACACTCCTGCACTGCCCTAAACCCTGAAACACCAGCCCCAGAACGACCCCCTACACTGCCCGAACACCACTGCACTGCCCTAAACCCTGAAACACCATTCCCAGCAAGACCCCCTACACTGACCGAACACTACTGCTCTGCCCTAAACCCTGAAACACCAGCCCCAGAACGACCCCCTACACTGCCCGAACACCACTGCACTGCCCTAAACCCTGAAACACCAGCCCCAGCCCGACCCCCTACACTGCCCAAACACCACTGCACTGCCCTAAACCCTGAAACACCAGCGCCAACACGACCCCAAACACTGCCCGAACACCACTGCACTGCCCTAAACCCTGAAACACAACCCCCTGCAAGACCCCCCACACTACCCGAACACCACTGCACTGCCCTAAACCCTGAAACGCAACCCCAGCAAGACCCCCTACATTGCCTGAACACCACTGCACTGCCATAAACCCTGAAACATGACCCCCAGCAAGACCCCCTACACTGCCATGTCACCATTGCACTGCCCTAAACCCTGAAACACCACCCCTAGTAAGACCCCCTACACTGCCCAAACACCACTGCTCTGCCCTAAATCATAATCACCTGCCCCAGCACGACCCCATACACTGCCCGAACACCACTGCTCTGCCATAATCCCTGAAACTCCAACCCCAGCACGACCCCCTACACTGCCCGAACACCACTGCATTGCCCAACACCCTGAAACACCAGCCCCAGCAAGACCCCCTACACTGCCCAAACACCCCTGCACTGCCCTAAATCTTGAAACACCATTCCCAGCAAGACCCCTACACTGACTGAACACTACTGCACTGCCCTAAACCCTGAAACACCAGCCCCAGAACGACCCCCTACACTGCCCAAATACCACTGCACTGCCCTAAACCCTGAAACACCAACCCCAGCATGACCCCCTACACTGCCCAAACACCACTGCACTGCTCTAAACCATAAAACACCAGCCCCAGCTCCACCTCTACACTGCCTGAACACCACTGCACTGCCCTAAACCCTGAAACACCAACCCCAGCATGACCCCCTACACTCCTCGAACATCATTGCATTCCCCTAAACCCTGAAACACCAGCCCCCAACACGACCCCTACACTCCCCGAACACCACTGCACTGCCCTAAACCCTGAAACACCAGCCCCAGCACGACCCCTACACTCCCCGAACACCACTGCACTGCCCTAAACCCTGAAACAGCAGCCCCAGCACGACCCCCTACACTGCCCGAACCCCAGTGCACTGACCTAAACCCTGAAACACCAGCAACAGCACGACCGCCTACACTGCCCGAACACTGCACTACCCTAAACCCTGAAACACCAGCCCCAACACGACCCCCAACTATGCCCGAACACCACTGCACTGCCTTAAACCCTAAAACACCACCCCCTGCAAGACCCCCCACACTGCGCGTACACCACTGCACTGCCCTAAACCCTGAAACGCCACCCCAGCAAGACCCCCCTACATTGCCTGAACACCACTGCACTGCCCTAAACCTTGAAACACCACCCCCTGCAAGACCCTCTACACTCCCCTGTCACCATTGCACTGCCCTAAACCCTGAAACACCACCCCCAGTAAGACCCCCTACACTGCCCGAACACCACTGCTCTGCCCTAAATCATAATCACCTGCCCTAGCACGACCCCCTACACTGCCCGAAAACCACTGCTCTGCCATAATCCCTGAAACTCCAACCCCAGCACGACCCCCTACACTCTCCGAATACTACTGCACTGACCTAAACCCTGAAACACCAGCCCCAAAACGACCCCCTACACTGCCCGAAAACACCACTGCACTGCCCTAAACCCTGAAAAACCAGCCCCAGCACGACCCCCTACACTGCCCAAACACCACTGCACTGCCCTAAATCCTGAAACACCATTTCCATCAAGACCCCCTACGCTGCCCGAACACTACTGCACTGCCCTAAACCCTGAAACACCAGCCCCAAAATGACCCCCTACACTGCCCGAACACTGCTGCACTGCCCTAAACCATAAAACACCAGCCCCAGCTCCACCTCTACACTGCCCGAACACCACTGCACTGCCATAAACCCTGAAACACCAGTCACAGCATGACCCCCTACACTGCACAAACACCACTGCACTGCCCAAAACCCTGAAACACCAGCCCCAGCACGACCCCCTACACTGCCCGAACACCACTGCACTACCCTAATCCATGAAACACCAGCCCCAGCAAGGCCCCTTACAGTGCGGGAACACCACTGCACTGGCATAAACCCTGAAACGCCAGCCCCAGCACAACCCCCTACACTGCCAGAACACCATTGCACTGCCCTAAACTCTGAAACACTACCCCCTGCATGACCCCCACACTGCCCGAACACCATTGCACTGCCCTAAATCCTTAAACACCATCCCCAGCAAGACCCCCTACACAGCCCGAACACCACTGCACTGCCCTAAACCCTGAAACTCCACCCACAGGACAACCCCCCACACTGCCCAAACACCGCTGCTCTGCCCTAAACAGTAAAACACCAGCCCCAGCACCACCTCTACACTGCCCGAACACCACTGCACTGCAGTAAACCCTGAAACACCAGCTCCAGCATGACACCCTACACTGCCCAAACACCACTGCACTGCCCTAAACCCTGAAACACCAGCCCCAGCATGACCCCCTAACGTGCCCGAACACCAGTGCCCTAAACCCTGAAAGACCAGCCCCAGCACGACCCCCTACACTGCCTGAATACCACTGCTCTGCCGTCAGCCCTAGCCCCAGCACGACCCCCTACACTGCCCGAACACCACTGCACTGCCCTAAACCCTGAAACACCCCCAACAAGACCCCCTACACCGCTCGAACTCCTCTGCCCTAAACCCTGAAACACCAGCCCCAGCACGACCCCCTACACTGCCCGAACACCACTGCTCTGCCCTAAATCCGAAAACACCAGCCCCAGTTCGACCCCTTACACTGCCCGAACACCACTGCACTGCCCTAAACCCTGAAACACCAGCCCCAGCATGACCCCCTACACTGTCCAAACACCACTGCACTGCCCTCAATCCTGAAGCACCATCCCCAGCAAGACTCCCTACACTGCCCGAACACCACTGCACTGCCCTAAACCATAAAACACCAACCCCAGCTCCACCTCTACACTGCCCGAACACCACTACACTGACCTAAACCCTGAAACACCAGGTCCAGCACAACACTCTACACTGCTCTAACACCACTGCACTGCCCTAAACCCTGAAACACCAGCCCGAGCAAGACTCCATACCCTGCCCGAACACCACTGCCCTAAACCCTGAAACACCAGCCCCAGTACGACACCCTACACTGCCCGAACACCACTGCACTGCCCTAAACCCTGAAACACCACCCCCAGCAAGACCCCCTACACTGCCCGAACTCCCCTGCCCTAAACCCTGAAACACCAGCCCCAGCACGACCCCCTACACTCCCCGAACACCACTGCACTGCCCTAAACCCTGAAACACCAGACCCAGCTTGACCCCCTAAACTCCCTGAACATCACAGCACTGCCTTAAACCCTGAAACACCAGCCCTTGCACAACCCCCTACACTACCCGAACACCACTGCACTGCCCTAAACCCTGAAACACCAGCAACAGCATGACCGCCTACACTGCCCGAACACTGCACTGCCCTAAACCCTGAAACACCAGCTCCAACACGACCCCCAACACTGCCTGAACACCTCTGCACTGCCCTAAACCCTGAAACACCACCCCCTGCAAGACCCCCCACACTGCCCGAACACCACTGCACTGCCCTAAACCCTGAAACACCAGCAACAGCACGACCGTCTACACTGCCCGAACACTGCACTGCCCTAAACCCTGCAACACCAGCCCCAACACGACCCCCAACACTGCCCGAACACCACTGCACTGCCCTAAACCCTGAAACACCACCCCCTGCAAGACCCACCACACTGCCCGAACACCACTGCACTGCCCTAAACCCTGAAACATCATCCCCAGCAAGACACCCTACACTGCCCGAACACCACTGCACTGCCCTAAACCCTGAAACACCAGCCCCAGCACGACCCCCTACACTGCCCGAACACCACTGCTCTGCCCTAAATCCGAAAACACCAGCCCCAGTTCGACCCCTTACACTGCCCGAACACCACTGCACTGCCCTAAACCCTGAAACACCAGCCCCAGCATGACCCCCTACACTGTCCAAACACCACTGCACTGCCCTCAATCCTGAAGCACCATCCCCAGCAAGACTCCCTACACTGCCCGAACACCACTGCACTGCCCTAAACCCTGAAACTCTACCCCCAGGACGACCCCCTACACTGCCCAAACACCGCTGCACTGCCCTAAACCATAAAACACCAACCCCAGCTCCACCTCTACACTGCCCGAACACCACTACACTGACCTAAACCCTGAAACACCAGGTCCAGCACAACACTCTACACTGCTCTAACACCACTGCACTGCCCTAAACCCTGAAACACCAGCCCGAGCATGACTCCATACCCTTCCCGAACACCACTGCCCTAAACCCTGAAACACCAGCCCCAGTACGACCCCCTACACTGCCCGAACACCACTGCACTGCCCTAAACCCTGAAACACCACCCCCAGCAAGACCCCCTACACTGCCCGAACTCCCCTGCCCTAAACCCTGAAACACCAGCCCCAGCACGACCCCCTACACTCCCCGAACACCACTGCACTGCCCTAAACCCTGAAACACCAGACCCAGCTTGACCCCCTAAACTCCCTGAACACCACAGCACTGCCTTAAACCCTGAAACACCAGCCCTTGCACAACCCCCTACACTCCCCGAACACCACTGCACTGCCCTAAACCCTGAAACACCAGCAACAGCATGACCGCCTACACTGCCCGAACACTGCACTGCCCTAAACCCTGAAACACCAGCCCCAACACGACCCCCAACACTGCCTGAACACCTCTGCACTGCCCTAAACCCTGAAACACCACCCCCTGCAAGACCCCCCACACTGCCCGAACACCACTGCACTGCCCTAAACCCTGAAACACCAGCAACAGCACGACCGTCTACACTGCCCGAACACTGCACTGCCCTAAACCCTGCAACACCAGCCCCAACACGACCCCCAACACTGCCCGAACACCACTGCACTGCCCTAAACCCTGAAACACCACCCCCTGCAAGACCCACCACACTGCCCGAACACCACTGCACTGCCCTAAACCCTGAAACATCATCCCCAGCAAGACACCCTACACTGCCCGAACACCACTGCACTGCCCTAAACCCTGAAACACCACCCCCAGCAAGACCCCCTACACTGCCCTGTCACCATTGCACTGCCCTAAACCCTGAAACACCACTCCCAGTAAGACCCCCTACACTGCCCGAACACCACTGCTCTGCCCTGAATCATAATCACCTGCCCCAGCACGACCCCCTACACTGCCCGAAAACCACTGCTCTGCCATAATCCCTGAAACTCCAACCACAGCACGGCTCCCTACACTGCCCAAACACTCCTGCACTGCCTTAAACCCTGAAACACCAGCCCCAGAACGACCCCCTACACTGCCCGAACACCACTGCACTGCCCTAAACCCTGAAACACCAGCCCCAGAACGACCCCCTACACTGCCCAAGCACCACTGCACTGCCCTAAATCCTGAAACACCATTCCCAGCAAGACCCCTACACTGACCGAACACTACTGCTCTGCCCTAAACCCTGAAACACCAGCCCCAGAACGACCCCCTACACTGCCCGAACACCACTGCACTGCCCTAAACCCTGAAACACCAGCCCCAGCCCGACCCCCTACACTGCCCAAACACCACTGCACTGCCCTAATCCCTGAAACACCAGCGCCAACACGACCCCCAACACTGCCCGAACACCACTGCACTGCCCTAAACCCTGAAACACAACCCCCTGCAAGACCACCCACACTGCCCGAACACCACTGCACTGCCCTAAACCGTGAAACACCACCCCCAGCAAGACCCCCTACACTGCCCGAACACCACTGCACTGCCCTAAACCCTGAAACGCCACCCCAGCAAGACCCCATACAGTGCCTGAACACCACTGCACTGCCATAAACCCTGAAACATGACCCCCAGCAAGAACCCCCTACACTACCATGTCACCATTGCACTGCCCTAAACCCTGAAACACCACCCCCAGTAAGACCCCCTACACTGCCCGAACACCACTGCTCTGCCCTAAATCATAATCACCTGCCCCAGCACGACCCCATAGACTGCCCGAAAACCACTGCTCTGCTATAATCCCTGAAACTCCAATTCCAGCACGACCCCCTACACTGCCCGAACACTACTACACTGCCCTAAACCCTGAACCACCAGCCCCAGAACGACCCCCTACACTGCCCGAACACCACTGCACTGCCCAAAAACCTGAAACACCAGCCCCAGCACGACCCCCTACACTGCCCAAACACCACTGCACTGCCCTAAATCTTGAAACACCATTCCCAGCAAGACCCCTACACTGACTGAACACTACTGCACTGCCCTAAACCCTGAAACACCAGCCCCAGAACGACCCCCTACACTGCCCGAACACCACTGCACTGCCCTAAACCCTGAAACACCAGCCCCAGCACGACCCCCTACAATGCCCAAACACCACTGCACTGCCCTAAATCCTGAAACACCATTCCCAGCAAGACCCCCTGCACTGCCCGAACACCACTGCACTGCCCTAAACCCTGAAACTCCACCCCAGAACGACCCCCCACACTGCCCAAACAACACTGCACTGCTCTAAACCATAAAACACCAGCCCCAGCTCCACCTCTACACTGCCAGAACACCACTGCACTGCCCTAAACCCTGAAACACCAGCCCCAGCATGACCCCCTACACTCCTCGAACATCATTGCATTCCCCTAAACCCTGAAACACCAGCCCCAACAGGACACCTACACTCCCCGAACACCACTGCACTGCCCTAAACCCTGAAACACCACCCCCAGCAAGATCCCCTACACTGCCCGAACACCACTGCACTACCCTAAACCCTGAAACACCACCCCAGCAAGACCCCCTAAACTGACTGAATACCACTGCAGTGCCCTAATCCCTGAAACACCAACCCAAGCACGACCCCCTACACTGCCTGAACACCACTGCACTAAACCCTGAAACACCACCCCCAGTAAGACCCCCGACACTGCCCAAACACCACTGCACTTCCCTAAACCCTGAAATACCAGCCCCAGCACGACCCGCTACACTACCTGAACACCACTATACTGCCCTAAACCCTGAAACGCCACCCTCAGCACAACCCCCTACACTGCCCTAACACCACTGCTCTGCCCTAAATCCTAAATAACCAGCCCCAGCACGACACCCAACCCTAACCAAAAACCACTGCTATGCCCTAATCCCTGAAACTCCAACCCCAGCACGACCCCTACACTGCCCGAACACCACAGCACTGCCCTAAACCCTGAAACACCAGCCCCAGCACGACCCCTACACTGCCCGAACA
The DNA here is from genome assembly GCF_964204655.1 of Triturus cristatus. Classification (NCBI taxonomy): domain Eukaryota; kingdom Metazoa; phylum Chordata; class Amphibia; order Caudata; family Salamandridae; genus Triturus; species Triturus cristatus. The sequence goes on from NC_140579.1 coordinate 721,405,654, forward strand.
CCACTGCATTTCCCTAAACCCTGAAACACCAGCCCCAGCACGACCCCCTACACTGCCCGAACACCACTGCACTGCCATTAAACCCTGAAACACCAGCCCCAGCATGACCACCTACACTGCCTGAACACCACTGCACTGCCATAAACCCTAAAACACCTGCCCCAGCACGGCCCGCCACACTGCACGAACACCACAGCACTGCCCTAAACCCTGAAACACCACCCCCTGCATGACCCCCCACTCCGTCCGAACACCACTGCACTGCCCTAAACCCCGAAACACCACCCCCAGCAAGATCCCCTACACTGCCCGAACACCACTGCACTACCCTAAACCCTGAAACACCACCCCAGCAAGACTCCCTACACTGCCCGAACACCACTGCACTGCCCTAAACCCTGAAACACCACCCCAGCAAGACCCCTAAACTGCCTGAACATCACTGCACTGCCCTGAACCCTGAAACACCAGCTCCAGCACGCCACCCTACCCTGACCGAACACCACTGCACTACCCTAAACCCTGAAACACCAGCCCCAGCATGACCCCCTACCCTGCCCGAACACCACTGCCCTAAACCCTGAAACACCAGCCCCAGCATGAACCCCTACACTGCCTGAACACCACTGCACTGCCCTAAACACTGAAACATTAACCCCTGCATGACCCCCACACTGCCTGAACACCACTGCACTGCCCTAAACCCTGAAACACCATCCCCATCAAGACCCCCTTTACTCCCTGAACACCAATGCATTGCCCTAAACCGTGAAACACCAGCCCCAGCACTACCCCCTACACTCCCCAAACACCACTGCACTGCCCTAAACCCTGAAACACCAGCCCCAGCATAACACCCTACACTGCACGAACACCACTGCAATGCCCTAAACCCTGAAACACAACCCCCGTACATCCCCTACACTGCCCCAACACCACTGCCCTAAAACCTGAAACACCAGCCCCAGCACAACCCCCTACCCTGCCCGAACACCCCTACACTGCCCTAAACCCTGAAACACAACCCCCGTACATCCTCCTACACTGCCCGAACACCACTGCTCTGCCTTAAACCCTAAAACATCAGCCCGAGCATGATCCCCTACACTGCCCAAACACCACCGCTCTGCGCTAATCCCTGAAACACCGGCCCCAGCACGAACCCCTACACTGCCCAAACACAACTGCACTGCCCTAAACCCTGAAACGCCAGCCCCAGCACGCACCCCTACACTGCCCGAACACCATTGCACTGCCCTAAACCTCACCCCCTGCACGACCCCCACACTGTTCGAACACCACTGCACTGCCCTAAACCCTGAAACACCACCCCTAGCAAGACCCCTACACTGCCCGAACACCACTGCACTGCCCTAAAACCTGAAACACCGCCCCAGCAAGACCCCTTACACTGCCCGAACACCACTGCCCTAAACACTGAAACACCACCCCCAGCAAGACCCGTACACTGCCCGAACACCAATGCCCTAAACACTGAAACACCCCCCCAGCAGGACCCCCTACACTGCCCGAACACCACTGCACTGCCCTAAATCCTAAATCGCCAGCCCTAGCACGGCCCCCTACACTGCCCGAACAACACTGTACTGCCGTAAACCCTGAAACTCCATGCCCAGCACGACCCCCTACACTGCCCGAACACCACTGTACTGCCATAAACCCCGAAACACCACCACCAGCAAGACCCCCTATATTGCCCGAACACCACTGCCATAAACCCTGAAACACCACCCTCAGAACGACCCCCTACACTTCCCGAACACCAATGCTCTGCCCTAAATTCTGAAACTCCACCCCCAGCACGACCCCCTACACTACCTGAACACCATTGCTCTGCCCTAAATCCTAAATCGCCAGCCCTAGCACGACCCCCTACACTGCCTGAACACCACTGTACTGCCGTAAACCCTGAAACTCCACGCCCAGCACGACCCCCTACACTGCCCGAACACCATTGCTCTCCCTAAATCCTGAAACACCAGCCCCAGCAAGACCCCTCTACACTGCCCGAACACCACTGCTCTTCCCTAAACCCTAAAACACCAGCCCCGGCACGACCCCCTACACTGCCCGAACACCACTGCACTGCCCTAAACCCTGAAACACCAGCCTCAGCACGACCCCCTAAACTGCCTGAACACCACTGCACCGCCCTAAACCCTGAAACACCACCCTCCACACATCCCCCTACACTGCCCGAACACCACTGCTCTGCCTTAAACCCTAAAATATCAGCCCAAGCACGACCCCCTACACTGCCCAAACACCACCGTTCTGCGCTAATCCCTGAAACGCCAGCCCCAGCCAGCCCCCTACACTTCCCAAACACCACTGCTCTGCCATAAACCCTAGCCCAGCATGACACCCTACACTGCCTTAACACCACAGCACTGCCCTAAACCCTGAAACACCAGCCCCACCATGACCCCCTACACTGCCCGAACACCACTGAACTGCCCTAAACCCTGAAACACCAGCCGCAGCATGAACCCCTACACTGCCTGAACACCACTGCACTGCCCTAAACACTGAAACATTAACCCCTGCATGACCCCCACACTGCCTGAACACCACTGCACTGCCCTAAACCCTGAAACACCATCCCCATCAAGACCCCCTTTACTCCCTGAACACCAATGCATTGCCCTAAACCGTGAAACACCAGCCCCAGCATAACACCCTACACTGCACGAACACCACTGCAATGCCCTAAACCCTGAAACACAACCCCCGTACATCCCCTACACTGCCCGAACACCACTGCCCTAAAACCTGAAACACCAGCCCCAGCACAACCCCCTACCCTGCCCGAACACCACTACACTGCCCTAAACCCTGAAACACAACCCCCGTACATCCTCCTACACTGCCCGAACACCACTGCTCTGCCTTAAACCCTAAAACATCAGCCCGAGCACGAACCCCTACACTGCCCAAACACCACTGCTCTGCCCTAAACCCTATCCCAGCATGACCCCCTACACTGCCCGAACACTAATGCACTGTCCTAAACCCTGAAACACCAGCCCCAGCATGACTCCATACACTGCCCGAACACCACTGCACTGCCCTAAACCCTGAAACATTACCCCCCGCACAACCCCCAACACTGCCTGAACACCACTGCATTGCCCTAAACCCTGAAACACCACCCCCAGCAAGACCCCCTACACTGCCCGAACACCACTGTACTGACCTAAAGCCTGAAACAACTGCCCCAGCACGACCCCCTTCACTGCCCGAACACCATTGCACTGTCCTAAAACCTGAAACACCAGCCCCAGCACAACCCCCATACTGCCCCAACACCACTGCACTTCCCTAAACCATGAAACACCACCCCCAGCACGACTCCCTACTCTGCCCGAACACCACTGCACTGCACTAAACCCTGAAACACCACCCAGAGTACGACCCCCTACACTGCCCGAACACCACTGCACTGCCCTAAACCCTGAAACACCAGCCCCAGCACGACCCCCTACACTCCCCGAACATCATTGCACTGACCTAAACACTGAAACACCAGCCCCAGCACGACCACTACACTCCACGAAGACCACTGCACTGCCCTAAACCGTGAAACATCAGCCCCAGCACGACCCCCTACACTGCCCGAACACCACTGCACTGCCCTAAGCCCTGAAGCACCAGCCCCTGCGTGACCCCCTTCACTTCCCGAACACCACTGCACTGCCCTAATCCATGAAACACCAGCCCCTGTACGACCCCCTCCAGTGCGGGAACACCACTGGACTGCCCTAAACCCTGAAACACCAGCCCCAGCACGACCCCTACACTGCCCAAACACCACTGCACTGCCCTAAACCCTGAAACACCACCCCTTGCACGAACCTCACACTACCCGAACACCACTGCACTGCCCTAAATCCTGAAACACCACCCCCAGCAAGACCCCCTACACTGCCCAAACACCACTGCACTGCCCTAAACCCTGAAACACAAGACCCAGCATGAACCCCTACTCTGCCAAAACACAACTTAACTGCCCTAAACCCTGAAACACCACCATCAGCAAGACCCCCTATACTACCCGAACACCACTGCACTGAACCCTGAAACATCAGCACCAGCACGACCCCCTACGCTGCCCGAACACCACTGCACTGCCCTAAACCCTGAAGCACCAGCCCCTGTGTGACCCCCTTCACTGCCCGAACACCACTGCACTACCCTAATCCATGAAACAACAGCCCCTGTACGACCCCCTCCAGTGCGGGAACACCACTGGACTGCCCTAAACCCTGAAACACCAGCCCCAGCACGACCCCTACACTGCCCAAACACCACTGCACTGCCCTAAACCCTGAAACACCACCCCCTGCACGAACCCCACACTACCCGAACACCACTGCACTGCCCTAAATCCTGAAACACCACCCCCAGCAAGACCCCCTACACTGCCCAAACACCACTGCACTGCCCTAAACCCTGAAACACAAGACCCAGCACGAACCCCTACACTGCCAAAACACAACTGAACTGCCCTAAACTCTGAAACACCTCCATCAGCAAGACCCCCTACACTACCCGAACACCACTGCACTGCCCTGAACCCAGAAACACCACCCCAGCAAGACCCCCTACATTGCCCGAACACCACTGCCCTAAACCCTGAAATACCAGCCCTAGCACGACCCCCTACACTGTCCGAACACCACTGCACTGCCCTAAACCTTGAAACACCACCCCGAGCAAGACCCCCTACACTGCCCGAACTGCACTGCCCTAAACCCTGAAACACCAGCACCAGCACGACCCCCTACACCCCCTAACACCACTGCACTGCCCTAAAGCCTGAAACACCTGCCCCAGCACGACCCCCTAAAGTACCCGAACACCATTGCACTGTCCTAAAACCTGAAACACCACCCCCAGCAAGACCCCCTACACTGCCCGAACACCACTGCACTGCAAAAAACCCTGAAACACCACCCAGAGTACGACCCCTACACTTCCCGAACACCACTGCACTGCCCTAAACCCTGAAACACCATCCCCAGCACGATCTACACTCCCCAAACAGCATTGCACATCCCTAAACCCTGAAACCCAGCCCCTGCATGACCCCTACACTCCTCGAACACGACTGCACAACCCTAAACCCTGAAACATAAGCCCCAGCACGACTCCCTACACTGCCCGAACACCAATGCACGGCCCTCAACCCTGAACCACCAGCCCCTGCATGACCCCTTACACTGCCCGAACACCACTGCACTGCCCTAATCCATGAAACACCATCCCCAGCATGACCCCCTACAGTGCGGGAACACCACTGCACTGCCCTAAACCCTGAAACACCAGCCCCAGCATGACCCCCTACACTGCCCGAACACCACTGCATTGCCCTAAACCCTGAAACACCACCCCCTGCATGAACCCCACACTGCCCGAACACCACTGTACTGCCCTAAATCATGAAACACCACCCCCAGCAAGATGCCCTGCACTGCCCGAACACCACTGCGCTGCCCTAAAACCTGAAACCCCCCCCCAGCAAGACCCCCTGAACTGCCCGAACACCACTGCCCTAAACACTGAATTACCACCCCCAGCAAGACCCCCTACACTGCCTGAACACCAATGCCCTAAACACTGAAACACCAGTCCCAGCAAGACCCTCTACACTGCCCGAACACCACTGCACTGCCCTAAACCCTGAAACACAAGACCCAGCAAGACCCCCCACACTGCCAAAACACAACTGAACTGCCCTAAACCCTGAAACACCACCATCAGCAAGACCCCCTACACTACCCGAACACCACTGCACTGCCCTGAACCCAGAAACACCACCCCAGCAAGACCCCCTACATTGCCCGAACACCACTGCCCTAAACCCTGAAATACCAGCCCTAGCACGACCCCCTACACTCTCCGAACACCACTGCACTGCCCTAAACCCTGAAACACCACCCCCAGCAAGACCCCCTACACTGCCCGAACTGCACTGCCCTAAACCCTGAAACACCAGTCCCAGCACGACCCCCTACACCCCCTAATACCACTGCACTGCCCTAAAGCCTGAAACACCTGCCCCAGCACGACCCCCTAAACTACCCGAACACCATTGCACTGTCCTAAAACCTGAAACACCACCCCCAGCAAGACCCCCTACACTGCCTGAAAACCAATGCCCTAAACACTGAAACACAACCCCCAGCAAGACCCCCTACACTGCCTGAACACCAATGCCCTAAACACTGAAAAACCACCCCCAGCAAGTCCCTCTGCACTGCCCGAACACCACTGCTCTGCCCTAAATCCTGAAACTCCACCCTAGCACGACCCCCTACACAGCTCGAACACCATTGCTCTGCCCTAAATCCTGACACACCACCCCCAGCAAGACCCCCTACACTGCCCAAACAACACTGCACTGCCCTAAACCCTGAAACACCACCCCCAGCAAAGACCCCCTGCACTGCCTGAACACCACTGCCCTCAAACCTGAGACACCAGCCCCAGCACGACCCCCTACCCTGCCCGAACACCACTGCACGGACCTAAAGCCTGAAACACCTGCCCCAGCACGACCCCCTTCACTGCCCCAACACCATTGCACTGTCCTAAAACCTGAAACACCAGCCCCAGCACGACCCCCTATACTGCCCCAACACCACTGCACTTCCCTAAACCATGAAACACCACCCCCAGCACGACCCCCTACTCTGCCCGAACTCCACTGCACTGCACTAAGCCCTGAAACACCACCCAGAGTACGACCACCTACACTACCCGAACACCACTGCACTGCCCTAAACCCTGAACCAGCAGCCCCAGCACGACCCCCTACACTCCCCGAACATCATTGCACTTACCTAAACCCTGAAACACAGGCACCAGCATGACCCCTACACTCCACGAAGACCACTGCACTGCCCTAAACCCTGAAACATCAGCCCCAGCACAACCTCCTACACTGCCCGAACACCACTGCACTGCCCTAAACCCTGAAGCACCAGCCCCTGCGTGACCCCTACACTGCCCGAACACCACTGCACTTCCCTAATCCATGAAACACCAGCCCCAGCACGACCCCCTCCAGTGCGGGAACACCACTGCACTGCCCTAAACCCTGAAACACCAGCCCCAGCATGACCCCTACACTGCCCAAACACCACTGCACTGTCCTAAACCCTGAAACACCACCCCCTGCACGAACCCCTACACTGCCAGAACACAACTGCACTGCCCTAAACCCTGAAACACCACCACCAGCAAGAACCCCTACACTACCCGAACACCACTGCACTGCCCTGAATCCAGAAACACCACCCCCACCAAGACCCCCTACATTGCCCGAACACCACTGCCCTAAACCCTGAAACACCACCCCCAGCAAGACCCTCTACACTGACCAAATTGCACTGCCCTAAACCCTGAAACACCAGCCCCAGCACAACACCCTACACTCCCTAACACCACTGCACTGCCCTAAATCCTGAAACACCTGTCTTAGCACGACCCCCTAAACTACCCAAACACCATTGCACTGTCCTAAAACCTGAAACTGCAGCCCCAGCACGACCCCCTACACTGCCCCAACACCACTGCACTTCCCTAAACCATGAAACACCACCCCCAGCATGACCCCCTAAAGTGCGGGAACACCAATGCACTGCCCTAAACCCTGAAACACCAGCCCCAGCACGACCCCCTACACTCTCCAAACACCACTGCACTGCCCTAAACCCTGAAACATCACCCCATGCACGACCCCCACACTGTCCGAACACCACTGCACTGCCCTAAACCCTGAAACACCACCCCCAGCAAGACCTGCACTGCCCGAACACCACTGCACTGCCCTAAACCCTGAAACATCAGCCCCGGCACGACCCCCTACACTGCCCAAACACCACTGCTCTGCCCTAAACCCTAGCCCAGCATGACCCCCAACACTGCCTGAACACCACTGCACTACCCTAAACCCTGAAACACCAGTCCCAGCATGACCCCCTACACTGCCCGATCACCACTGCCCTAAACACTGAAACACCACCCCCAGCAAGACCCCCTACACTGCCAGAACACCAAGCCCTAAACACTGAAACACCACCCCCAGCAAGACCCCCTACACTGCCTGAACACCACTGCACTGCCCTAAACCCTGAAACACCACCCCCAGCAAGACCCCCTACACTGCCCGGACACCTCTGACCTAAACCCTGAAACACCACCCTCAGCACGACCCCCTACACATCCAGAACACCACTGCTCTGCCCTAAATCCTGAAACTCCACTCCAGCACGACCCCCAACACTGCCCGAACACCATTGCTCTGCCTTAAATCCAAAATCGCCAGCCCCAGCACGACCCCCTACACTGCCTGAACACCACTGCACTGCCCTAAACCTTGAAACTCCACCCCCAGCACGACCCCCTACACATCTGGAACACCATTGCACTGCCCTAAATCCTGACACACCAGCCCCAGCAAGACCCCTCTTCACTGCCCGAACACCACTGCACTGTCCTAAACCCTAAAACACCAGCCCTGGCACGACCCCCTACACTGCCCGAACACCACTGCACTGCCCTAATCCCTGAAACACCAGCCTCAGCACGACCCCCTACACTGCCCTAACACCACTGCACTGCCCTATACCCTGAAACACCACCCTGCACATCCCCCTACACTGCCCGAACACCACTGCTCTGCCTTAAACCCTAAAACATCAGCCCGAGCACGACCCCCTACACTGCCCAAACACCACCGCTCTGCGCTAATCCCTGAAACACCAGCCCCAGCATGACCCCCAACACTGCCCAAACACTACTGCTCTGCCATACACCCTAGCCCAGCACGACCCCCTACACTGCCTGAACACCACTGCACTGCCCTAAACCCTAAAACACCAGCCCCAGCATGACCCCCTACACTGCCCAAACACCAATGCACTGCCCTAAACCCTGAAACACCAGAACCCTTAAGACCCCTTACACTGCCCGATCACCACTGCACTGCCCTAAACCCTGAAACATTACCCCCTGCACGACCCCCCACACTGCCTGAACAGCACTGCATTGCCCTAAACCCTGAAACACCACCCCCTGCACGACCCCCACACTGCCCGAACACCACTGTACTGCCCTAAACCCTGAAACACCACCCCCAGCAAGTCCCCCTACACTGCCCGAACACCACTGCACTGCCTTAAAACCTGAAACACCGCCCCCAGCAAGACCCCCTACACTGCCCGAACACCACTGCCCTAAACACTGAAACACCACCCCCAGCAAGACCCCCTACACTGCCCGGACACCAATGCCCTAAACTCTGAAACACCACCCCCAGCAAGACCCCCTACACTTCCCGAACACCACTGCACTGCCCTAAATCCTGAGACTCCACCCCAAGCACGACCCCCTACACTGCCCAAACACCATTGCTCTGCCCTAAATCCTAAATCGCCAGCTCCAGCACGACCCCCTACACTGCCCGAACACCACTACACTGCCCTAAACCCTGAAATTCCACCCCCAGAACGACCCCCTACATTCCCTGAACACCATTGCTCTGCCCTAAATCCTGAAACACCAGCCCAGCAAGACCCCTCTACACTGCCTGAACACCACAGCACTGCCCTATATTCTAAAACACCAGCCCCGGCACGACCCCCTACACTGCATGAACACAAATGCACTGCCCTAATCCATGAAACACCAGGCCAGACAAGACCCCTACACTCCCCGAACACCACTGCACTGCCCTAAACCCTGAAACACTAGCCCCAGAATGACACCCTATACTGCCCGAACACCACTGCACTGCCCTAAACCCTAAAGCACCAGCCCCAGCACGACCCCCTACACTGCCCGAACACCACTGCACTGCCCTAATCCATAAAACACCAGCCCCAGCAAGGTCCCCTACAGTGCGGTAACACAACTACACTGCCCTAAACCCTGAAACGCCAGCCCCAGCACGCACCCCTACACTGCCCGAACACCATTGCACTGCCCTAAACCCTGAAACCCCACCCCGCACGCCCCCCACACTGTTCGAGCACCACTGCACTGCCCTAAACCCTGAAACACCACCCCCAGCAAGACCCCTACACTGCCCGAACACCACTGCACTGCCCTAAAACCTGAAACACCGCCCCCAGCAAGAACCCTTACACTGCCTGAACACCACTGCCCTAAACACTGAAACACCACCCCCAGCAAGACCCCCTACACTGCCCGAACACCAATGCACTAAACACTGAAACACCCCCCCAGCAAGACCCCCTACACTGCCCGAACACCACTGCACTGCCCTAAATCCTAAATCGCCAGCCCTAGCACGAACCCCTACACTACCCGAAAAACACTGTACTGCCGTAAACCCTGAAACTCCATGCCCAGCACGACCTCCTACACTGCCCGAACACCACTGTACTGCCATAAACCCCGAAACACCACCCCCTACAAGACCCCCTACATTGCCCGAACAACACTGCCATAAACCCTGAAACACCACCCTCAGAACGACCCCCTACACTTCCCGAACACCAATGCTCTGCCCTAAATTCTGAAACTCCACCCCCAGCACGACCCCCTACACTACCTGAACACCATTGCTCTGCCCTAAATCCTAAATCACCAGCCCTAGCACGACCCCCTACACTGCCCGAACACCACTGTACTGCCGTAAACCCTGAAACTCCACGCCCAGCACGGCCCCCTACACTGTCCGAACACCATTGCTCTACCTAAATACTGAAACACCAGCCCCGGCACGACCCCCTACACTGCCCGAACACCACTGCTCTGCCCTAAACCCTGAAACACCAGCCTCAGCACGACCCCCTAAACTGCCTGAACACCACTGCACTGCCCTAAACCACCACCCTCCACACATCCCCCTACACTGCCCGAACACCACTGCTCTGTCTTAAACCCTAAAATATCAGCCCAAGCACGACCCCCTACACTGCCCGAACACCACTGCCCTAAACACTGAAACACCACCCCCAGCAAGACCCCCTACACTGCCCGAACACCACTGCCCTAAACACTGAAACACCACCCCCAGCAAGACCCCCTACACTGCCCGAACACCAATGCCCTAAACACTGAAACACCACCCCCAGCAAGAACCCCTACACTTCCCGAACACCACTGCACTGCCCTAAACCCTGAAACACCACCCCCAGCAAGACCCCTTACACTGCCCGAACACCACTGCCCTAAACCCTGAAACACCACCCTCAGCACAACTCCCTACACTTCCCGAACACCAGTGCTGTGCCCTAAATCCTGAAACTCCACCCCAAGCACGACCCCCTACACTGCCCGAACACCATTGCTCTGCCCTAAATCCTAAATCGCCAGCTCCAGCACAACCCCCTACACTGCCCGAACACCACTACACTGGCCTAAACCCTGAAACTCCACCCCCAGCACGACCCCCTACATTGTCTGAACACCATTGCTCTGCCCTAAATCCTGAAACACCAGCCCAGCAAGACCCCTCTACACTGCCTGAACACCACTGCACTGCCCTAATCCATAAAACACCAACCCCACCAAGGTCCCCTACAGTGCGGTAACACAACTGCACTGCCCTAAACCCTGAAACGCCAGCCCCAGCACGCACCCCTACACTGCCCGAACACCATTGCACTGCCCTAAACCCTGAAACCCCACCCCCTGCACGACCCCCACATTGTTCGAACACCACTGCACTGCCCTAAACCCTGAAACACCAGCCCCAGCATGACCCCCTACACTGCCCGAACACCACTGCATTGCCCTAAACCCTGAAACACCACCCCCTGCATGAACCCCACACTGCCCGAACACCACTGTACTGCCCTAAATCATGAAACACCACCCCCAGCAAGATGCCCTGCACTGCCCGAACACCACTGCGCTGCCCTAAAACCTGAAAAACGGCCCCCAGCAAGACCCCCTGAACTGCCCGAACACCACTGCCCTAAACACTGAATTACCACCCCCAGCAAGACCCCCTACACTGCCTGAACACCAATGCCCTAAACACTGAAACACCAGTCCCAGCAAGACCCTCTACACTGCCCGAACACCACTGCACTGCCCTAAACCCTGAAACACAAGACCCAGCAAGACCCCCCACACTGCCAAAACACAACTGAACTGCCCTAAACCCTGAAACACCACCATCAGCAAGACCCCCTACACTACCCGAACACCACTGCACTGCCCTGAACCCAGAAACACCACCCCAGCAAGACCCCCTACATTGCCCGAACACCACTGCCCTAAACCCTGAAATACCAGCCCTAGCACGACCCCCTACACTCTCCGAACACCACTGCACTGCCCTAAACCCTGAAACACCACCCCCAGCAAGACCCCCTACACTGCCCGAACTGCACTGCCCTAAACCCTGAAACACCAGTCCCAGCACGACCGCCTACACCCCCTAATACCACTGCACTGCCCTAAAGCCTGAAACACCTGCCCCAGCACGACCCCCTAAACTACCCGAACACCATTGCACTGTCCTAAAACCTGAAACACACCCCCCAGCAAGACCCCCTACACTGCCTGAACACCAATGCCCTAAACACTGAAACACAACCCCCAGCAAGACCCCCTACACTGCCTGAACACCAATGCCCTAAACACTGAAAAACCACCCCCAGCAAGTCCCTCTACACTGCCCGAACACCACTGCTCTGCCCTAAATCCTGAAACTCCACCCCAGCACGACCCCCTACACAGCTCGAACACCATTGCTCTGCCCTAAATCCTGACACACCACCCCCAGCAAGACCCCCTACACTGCCCAAACAACACTGCACTGCCCTAAACCCTGAAACACCACCCCCAGCAAAGACCCCCTATACTGCCTGAACACCACTGTCCTAAAACCTGAGACACCAGCCCCAGCACGACCCCCTACCCTGCCCGAACACCACTGCACGGACCTAAAGCCTGAAACACCTGCCCCAGCACGACCCCCTTCACTGCCCCAACACCATTGCACTGTCCTAAAACCTGAAACACCAGCCCCAGCACGACCCCCTATACTGCCCCAACACCACTGCACTTCCCTAAACCATGAAACACCACCCCCAGCACGACCCCCTACTCTGCCCGAACTCCACTGCACTAAGCCCTGAAACACCACCCAGAGTACGACCACCTACACTACCCGAACACCACTGCACTGCCCTAAACCCTGAACCAGCAGCCCCAGCACGACCCCCTACACTCCCCGAACATCATTGCACTTACCTAAACCCTGAAACACAGGCACCAGCATGACCCCTACACTCCACGAAGACCGCTGCACTGCCCTAAACCCTGAAACATCAGCCCCAGCACAACCTCCTACACTGCCCAAACACCACTGCACTGCCCTAAACCCTGAAGCACCAGCCCCTGCGTGACCCCTACACTGCCCGAACACCACTGCACTGCCCTAATCCATGAAACACCAGCCCCAGCACGACACCCTCCAGTGCGGGAACACCACTGCACTGCCCTAAACCCTGAAACACCAGCCCCAGCACGACCCCTACACTGCCCAAACACCACTGCACTGTCCTAAACCCTGAAACACCACCCCCTGCACAAACCCCTACACTGCCAGAACACAACTGCACTGCCCTAAACCCTGAAACACCAACCCCAGCACGAACCCTTACACTGCCAGAACACAACTGCACTGCCCTAAACCCTGAAACACCACCACCAGCAAGAACCCCTACACTACCCGAACACCACTGCACTGCCCTGAATCCAGAAACACCACCCCCACCAAGACCCCCTACATTGCCCGAACACCACTGCCCTAAACCCTGAAACACCACCCCCAGCCAGACCCTCTACACTGACCAAATTGCACTGCCCTAAACCCTGAAACACCAGCCCCAGCACAACACCCTACACTCCCTAACACCACTGCACTGCCCTAAATCCTGAAACACCTGTCTTAGCACGACCCCCTAAACTACCCAAACACCATTGCACTGTCCTAAAACCTGAAACAGCAGCCCCAGCACGACCCCCTACACTGCCCCAACACCACTGCACTTCCCTAAACCATGAAACACCACCCCCAGCATGACCCCCTAAAGTGCGGGAACACCAATGCACTGCCCTAAACCCTGAAACACCAGCCCCAGCACGACCCCCTACACTCTCCAAACACCACTGCACTGCCCTAAACCCTGAAACATCACCCCATGCACGACCCCCACACTGTCCGAACACCACTGCACTACCCTAAACCCTGAAACACCACCCCCAGCAAGACCTGCACTGCCCGAACACCACTGCACTGCCCTAAACCCTGAAACATCAGCCCCGGCACGACCCCCTACACTGCCCAAACACCACTGCTCTGCCCTAAACCCTAGCCCAGCATGACCCCCAACACTGCCTGAACACCACTGCACTACCCTAAACCCTGAAACACCAGTCCCAGCATGACCCCCTACACTGCCCGATCACCACTGCCCTAAACACTGAAACACCACCCCCAGCAAGACCCCCTGCACTGCCAGAACACCAAGCCCTAAACACTGAAACACCACCCCCAGCAAGACCCCCTACACTGCCTGAACACCACTGCACTGCCCTAAACCCTGAAACACCACCCCCAGCAAGACCCCCTACACTGCCCGGACACCTCTGACCTAAACCCTGAAACACCACCCTCAGCACGACCCCCTACACATCTAGAACACCACTGCTCTGCCCTAAATCCTGAAACTCCACTCCAGCACGACCCCCAACACTGCCCGAACACCATTGCTCTGCCTTAAATCCAAAATCGCCAGCCCCAGCACGACCCCCTACACATCTGGAACACCATTGCACTGCCCTAAATCCTGACACACCAGCCCCAGCAAGACCCCTCTTCACTCCCCGAACACCACTGCACTGTCCTAAACCCTAAAACACCAGCCCTGGCACGACCCCCTACACTGCCCGAACACCACTGCACTGCCCTAATCCCTGAAACACCAGCCTCAGCACGACCCCCTACACTGCCCTAACACCACTGCACTGCCCTAAACCCTGAAACACCACCCCGCACATCCCCCTACACTGCCCGAACACCACTGCTCTGCCTTAAACCCTAAAACATCAGCCCGAGCACGACCCCCTACACTGCCCAAACACCACCGCTCTGCGCTAATCCCTGAAACACCAGCCCCAGCATGACCCCCAACACTGCCCAAACACTACTGCTCTGCCATACACCCTAGCCCAGCACGACCCCCTACACTGCCTGAACACCACTGCACTGCCCTAAACCCTAAAACACCAGCCCCAGCATGACCCCTACACTGCCCAAACACCAATGCACTGCCCTAAACCCTGAAACACCAGAACCCTTAAGACCCCTTACACTGCCCGAACACCACTGCACTGCCCTAAACCCTGAAACATTACCCCCTGCACGACCCCCCCACACTGCCTGAACAGCACTGCATTGCCCTAAACCCTGAAACACCACCCCCTGCACGACCCCCACACTGCCCGAACACCACTGTACTGCCCTAAACCCTGAAACACCACCCCCAGCAAGTCCCCCTACACTGCCCGAACACCACTGCACTGCCTTAAAACCTGAAACATCGCCCCCAGCAAGACCCCCTACACTGCCCGAACACCACTGCCCTAAACACTGAAACACCACCCCCAGCAAGACCCCCTACACTGCCCGGACACCAATGCCCTAAACTCTGAAACACCACCCCCAGCAAGACCCCCTACACTTCCCGAACACCACTGCACTGCACTAAACCCTGAAACACCACCCCCAGCAAGACCCCCTACACTGCCCGAACACCACTACCCTAAACCCTGAAACACCACCCTCAGAACAAACCCCTACACTTCCCGAACACCAGTGCTCTGCCCTAAATCCTGAGACTCCACCCCAAGCACGACCCCCTACACTGCCCAAACACCATTGCTCTGCCCTAAATCCTAAATCGCCAGCTCCAGCACGACCCCCTACACTGCCCGAACACCACTACACTGCCCTAAACCCTGAAACTCCGCCCCCAGCACGACCCCCTACATTCCCTGAACACCATTGCTCTGCCCTAAATCCTGAAACACCAGCCCAGCAAGACCCCTCTACACTGCCTGAACACCACAGCACTGCCCTATATTCTAAAACACCAGCCCCGGCACGACCCCCTACACTGCATGAACACAAATGCACTGCCCTAATCCATGAAACACCAGGCCAGACAAGACCCCTACACTCCCCGAACACCACTGCACTGCCCTAAACCCTGAAACACTAGCCCCAGAACGACACCCTATACTGCCCGAACACCACTGCACTGCCCTAAACCCTAAAGCACCAGCCCCAGCACGACCCCCTACACTGCCCGAACACCACTGCACTGCCCTAATCCATAAAACACCAGCCCCAGCAAGGTCCCCTACAGTGCGGTAACACAACTGCACTGCCCTAAACCCTGAAACGCCAGCCCCAGCACGCACCCCTACACTGCCCGAACACCATTGCACTGCCCTAAACCCTGAAACCCCACCCCGCACGCCCCCCACACTGTTCGAGCACCACTGCACTGCCCTAAACCCTGAAACACCACCCCCAGCAAGACCCCTACACTGCCCGAACACCACTGCACTGCCCTAAAACCTGAAACACCGCCCCCAGCAAGAACCCTTACACTGCCTGAACACCACTGCCCTAAACACTGAAACACCACCCCCAGCAAGACCCCCTACACTGCCCGAACACCAATGCCCTAAACACTGAAACACCCCCCCAGCAAGACCCCCTACACTGCCCGAACACCACTGCACTGCCCTAAATCCTAAATCGCCAGCCCTAGCACGACCCCCTACACTGCCCGAAAAACACTGTACTGCCGTAAACCCTGAAACTCCATGCCCAGCACGACCTCCTACACTGCCCGAACACCACTGTACTGCCATAAACCCCGAAACACCACCCCCTACAAGACCCCCTACATTGCCCGAACAACACTGCCATAAACCCTGAAACACCACCCTCAGAATGACCCCCTACACTTCCCGAACACCAATGCTCTGCCCTAAATTCTGAAACTCCACCCCCAGCACGACCCCCTACACTACCTGAACACCATTGCTCTGCCCTAAATCCTAAATCACCAGCCCTAGCACGACCCCCTACACTGCCCGAACACCGCTGTACTGCCGTAAACCCTGAAACTCCACACCCAGCACGGCCCCCTACACTGTCCGAACACCATTGCTCTACCTAAATACTGAAACACCAGCCCCGGCACGACCCCCTACACTGCCCGAACACCACTGCTCTGCCCTAAACCCTGAAACACCAGCCTCAGCACGACCCCCTAAACTGCCTGAACACCACTGCACTGCCCTAAACCCTGAAACACCACCCTCCACACATCCCCCTACACTGCCCGAACACCACTGCTCTGCCTTAAACCCTAAAATATCAGCCCAAGCACGACCCCCTACACTGCCCGAACACCACTGCCCTAAACACTGAAACACCACCCCCAGCAAGACCCCCTACACTGCCCGAACACCACTGCCCTAAACACTGAAACACCACCCCCAGCAAGACCCCCTACACTGCCCGAACACCAATGCCCTAAACACTGAAACACCACCCCCAGCAAGAACCCCTACACTTCCCGAACACCACTGCACTGCCCTAAACCCTGAAACACCACCCCCAGCAAGACCCCTTACACTGCCCGAACACCACTGCCCTAAACCCTGAAACACCACCCTCAGCACAACTCCCTACACTTCCCGAACACCAGTGCTGTGCCCTAAATCCTGAAACTCCACCCCAAGCACGACCCCCTACACTGCCCGAACACCATTGCTCTGCCCTAAATCCTAAATCGCCAGCTCCAGCACGACCCCCTACACTGCCCGAACACCACTACACTGGCCTAAACCCTGAAACTCCACCCCCAGCACGACCCCCTACGTTGTCTGAACACCATTGCTCTGCCCTAAATCCTGAAACACCAGCCCAGCAAGACCCCTCTACACTGCCTGAACACCACTGCACTGCCCTAATCCATAAAACACCAACCCCACCAAGGTCCCCTACAGTGCGGTAACACAACTGCACTGCCCTAAACCCTGAAACGCCAGCCCCAGCACGCACCCCTACACTGCCCGAACACCACTGCACTGCCCTAAAACCTGAAACACCGCCCCAGCAAGACCCCTTACACTGCCCGAACACCACTGCCCTAAACACTGAAACACCACCCCCAGCAAGACCTCCTACACTGCCCGAACACCAATGCCCTAAACACTGAAACACCCCCCCAGCAAGACCCCCTACACTGCCCGAACACCACTGCACTGCCCTAAATCCTAAATCGCCAGCCCTAGCACGGCCCCCTACACTGCCCGAACACCACTGCACTGCCCTAAACCCTGAAACACCACCCCCAGCAAGACCCCCTACACTGCCCGAACTGCACTGCCCTAAACCCTGAAACACCAGCCCCAGCACGACCCCCTACACCCCATAACACCACTGCACTGCCCTAAAGCCTGAAACACCTGCCCCAGCACGACCCCCTAAACTACCCGAACACCATTGCACTGTCCTAAAACCTGAAACACCACCCCCAGCAAGACCCCCTACACTGCCCGAACACCACTGCACTGCAAAAAACCCTGAAACAGCACCCAGAGTACGACCCCCTACACTTCCCGAACACCACTACACTGCCCTAAACCCTGAAACACCATCCCCAGCACGACCTACACTCCCCAAACATCATTGCACATCCCTAAACCCTGAAACCCAGCCCCTGCACGACCCCTACACTCCTCGAACACGACTGCACTGCCCTAAACCCTGAAACATAAGCCCCAGCACGACTCCCTACACTGCCCGAACACCAATGCACGGCCCTCAACCCTGAACCACCAGCCCCTGCATGACCCCCTACACTGCCCGAACACCACTGCACTGCCCTAATCCATGAAACACCATCCCCAGCACGACCCCCTACAGTGCGGGAACACCACTGCACTGCCCTAAACCCTGAAACACCAGCCCCAGCATGACCCCCTACACTGCCCGAACACCACTGCACTGCCCTAAACCCTGAAACACCACCCCCTGCATGAACCCCACACTGCCCGAACACCACTGTACTGCCCTAAATCATGAAACACCACCCCCAGCAAGATGCCCTGCACTGCCCGAACACCACTGCGCTGCCCTAAAACCTGAACAACCGCCCCCAGCAAGACCCCCTAAACTGCCCGAACACCACTGCCCTAAACACTGAATTACCACCCCCAGCAAGACCCCCTACACTGCCTGAACACCAATGCCCTAAACACTGAAACACCAGTCCCAGCAAGACCCTCTACACTGCCCGAACACCACTGCACTGCCCTAAACCCTGAAACACAAGACCCAGCAAGACCCCCCACACTGCCAAAACACAACTGAACTGCCCTAAACCCTGAAACACCACCATCAGCAAGACCCCCTACACTACCCGAACACCACTGCACTGCCCTGAACCCAGAAACACCACCCCAGCAAGACCCCCTACATTGCCCGAACACCACTGCCCTAAACCCTGAAATACCAGCCCTAGCACGACCCCCTACACTCTCCGAACACCACTGCACTGCCCTAAACCCTGAAACACCACCCCCAGCAAGACCCCCTACACTGCCCGAACTGCACTGCCCTAAACCCTGAAACACCAGTCCCAGCACGACCCCCTACACCCCCTAATACCACTGCACTGCCCTAAAGCCTGAAACACCTGCCCCAGCACGACCCCCTAAACTACCCGAACACCATTGCACTGTCCTAAAACCTGAAACACCACCCCCAGCAAGACCCCCTACACTGCCTGAACACCAATGCCCTAAACACTGAAACACAACCCCCAGCAAGACCCCCTACACTGCCTGAACACCAATGCCCTAAACACTGAAAAACCACCCCCAGCAAGTCCCTCTACACTGCCCGAACACCACTGCTCTGCCCTAAATCCTGAAACTCCGCCCCAGCACGACCCCCTACACAGCTCGAACACCATTGCTCTGCCCTAAATCCTGACACACCACCCCCAGCAAGACCCCCTACACTGCCCAAACACCACTGCACTGCCCTAAACCCTGAAACACCACCCCCAGCAAGACCCCCTACACTGCCTGAACACCACTGCCCTAAAACCTGAGACACCAGCCCCAGCACGACCCCCTACCCTGTCCGAACACCACTGCACGGACCTAAAGCCTGAAACACCTGCCCCAGCACGACCCCCTTCACTGCCCCAACACCATTGCACTGTCCTAAAACCTGAAACACCAGCCCCAGCACGACCCCCTATACTGCCCCAACACCACTGCACTTCCCTAAACCATGAAACACCACCCCCAGCAGGACCCCCTACTCTGCCCGAACTCCACTGCACTGCACTAAGCTCTGAACCAGCAGCCCCAGCACGACTCCCTACACTCCCCGAACATCATTGCACTTACCTAAACCCTGAAACACCAGCCCCAGCATGACCCCTACACTCCACGAAGACCACTGCACTGCCCTAAACCCTGAAACATCAGCCCCAGCACAACCTCCTACACTGCCCGAACACCACTGCACTGCCCTAAACCCTGAAGCACCAGCCCCTGCGTGACCCCTACACTGCCCGAACACCACTGCACTGCCCTAATCCATGAAACACCAGCCCCAGCACGACCCCCTCCAGTGCGGGAACACCACTGCACTGCCCTAAACCCTGAAACACCAGCCCCAGCACGACCCCTACACTGCCCAAACACCACTGCACTGTCCTAAACCCTGAAACACCACCCCCTGCACGAACCCCTACACTGCCAGAACACAACTGCACTGCCCTAAACCCTGAAACACCAACCCCAGCACGAACCCCTACACTGCCAGAACACAACTGCACTGCCCTAAACCCTGAAACACCACCACCAGCAAGAACCCCTACACTACCCGAACACCACTGCACTGCCCTGAATTCAGAAACACCACCCCCACCAAGACCCCCTACATTGCCCGAACACCACTGCCCTAAACCCTGAAACACCACCCCCAGCAAGACCCTCTACACTGACCAAATTGCACTGCCCTAAACCCTGAAACACCAGCCACAGCACAACCCCCTACACTCCCTAACACCACTGCACTGCCCTAAATCCTGAAACACCTGTCTTAGCACGACCCCCTAAACTACCCGAACACCATTGCACTGTCCTAAAACCTGAAACAGCAGCCCCAGAACGACCCACTACACTGCCCCAACACCACTGCACTTCCCTAAACCATGAAACACCACCCCCATCATGACCCCCTACAGTGCAGGAACACCAATGCACTGCCCTAAACCCTGAAACACCAGCCCCAGCACGACCCCCTACACTCTCCGAACACCACTGCACTGCCCTAAACCCTGTAACTTCACCCCATGCACGACCCCCACACTGCCCGAACACCACTGCACTGCCCTAAACCCTGAAACACCACCCCCAGCAAGACCTGCACTACCCGAACACCACTGCACTGCCCTAAACCCTGAAACATCAGCCCCGGCACTACCCCCTACACTGCCCAAACACCACTGCTCTGCCCTAAACCCTAGCCCAGCATGACCCCCAACACTGCCTGAACACCACTGCACTACACTAAACCCTGAAACACCAGCCCCAGCATGACCCCCTACACTGCCCGATCACCACTGCCCTAAACACTGAAACACCACCCCCAGCAAGACCCCCTACACTGCCCGAACACCAAGCCCTAAACACTGAAACACCACCCCCAGCAAGACCCCCTACACTGCCTGAACACCACTGCACTGCCCTAAACCCTGAAACACCACCCCCAGCATGACCCCCAACACTGCCTGAACACCACTGCACTACACTAAACCCTGAAACACCAGCCCCAGCATGACCCCCTACACTGCCCGATCACCACTGCCCTAAACACTGAAACACCACCCCCAGCAAGACCCCCTACACTGCCCGAACACCAAGCCCTAAACACTGAAACACCACCCCCAGCAAGACCCCCTACACTGCCTGAACACCACTGCACTGCCCTAAACCCTGAAACACCACCCCCAGCAAGACCCCCTACACTGCCCGGACACCTCTGACCTAAACCCTGAAACACCACCCTCAGCACGACCCCCTACACATCCAGAACACCACTGCTCTGCCCTAAATCCTGAAACTCCACTCCAGCACGACCCCCTACACTGCCCGAACACCATTGCTCTGCCTTAAATCCAAAATCGCCAGCCCCAGCACGACCCCCTACACTGCCTGAACACCACTGCACTGCCCTAAATCCTGACACACCAGCCCCAGCAAGACCCCTCTTCACTGCCCGAACACCACTGCACTGTCCTAAACCCTAAAACACCAGCCCTGGCACGACCCCCTACACTGCCCGAACACCACTGCACTGCCCTAATCCCTGAAACACCAGCCTCAGCACGACCCCCTACACTGCCCTAACACCACTGCACTGCCCTAAACCCTGAAACACCACCCCGCACATCCCCCTACGCTGCCCGAACACCACTGCTCTGCCTTCAACCCTAAAACATCAGCCCGAGCACGACCCCCTACACTGCCCAAACACCACCGCTCTGCGCTAATCCCTGAAACACCAGCCCCAGCATGACCCCCAACACTGCCCAAACACTACTGCTCTGCCATAAACCCTAGCCCAGTGTAACACCCTGAACGTCTCAGGATCGTTTAACAGACACGATAATGAGAACGCAACCACTTGTGAAGGTTTAGTTATTTTAATGAAGGCAAAAATAATACAAGTAATAAACAAAGGTTATAGTCACTGGAATCCTCCAGGCTAAGTACGTTACCAGCCCACAGCACGGATGGTCCTAACCGTCCTCTGCATATACGCCGATCCCGGCGTATGCCAACAGAGGGCAGAAATGAAATGGCCGACAATGCCAATCGGTAGGCTGTGAGGGGCACGAAGAGTGTTGGGGAGAATCGAGGAGTCAGGGAAACACCCAGCCGGGGTCTCTACCTGAAGGGAGCAGCCGCTCAACCTCTTCCTCAGACTGCACCGGGACGCGGAGTCACCTCCTGGTGATGCGTCACCGATACCCCAATCACAAGCAAAGAAGACTGAACCGAGAGCAGCCGCTCGATCGATCCTGTGGACTTCCGAGTCTGTAACGCGGCAAACACCTCCTGGTGTGCGTTACAGCTGGCAGTCCCTGTATCTCTGGTCGGGCTGGGAGTTACGACTCCAACCAGCAAAAGCGCCACTGCGCTTTGACTCAGCCGAGTCAAAAAGCGAAGCTCAATGGTTATCCGGTAGAGCTTCTGGGTCCTTCACAGGTGACGATGGGGCAAGACACGGCCCAGGGAGTAACGACTCGACCTACCTCCGTTCTTGCCTTACTGGAGCACCACTCCGGAACACTGCTCTTCACTAAGCAGGTACGTCGGTGTAAACACAATATCCGACAGCGTTGTACCTCCCGGTTCCTCCCTTTATAGGGCGTGTTTTCCTTGAGTTATGTAACAGCTCTCCTGTTTACATAAGGGCGTGTTTTCCTTGAGTTATGTAACAGCTCTCCTGTTTACATAAGGGCGTGTTTTCCTTGAGTTATGTAACAGCTCTCCTGTTTACATAACCTCTCAACCGCTAAGCATCCTGGGAGATGTAGTCCGTTTTCGCTGGTTACCGTTTTCCTCCCCTCGCATGACAGGAATTCTTGACACCCAGCACGACCCCCTACACTGCCTGAACACCACTGCACTGCCCTAAACCCTAAAACACCAGCCCCAGCATGACCCCCTACACTGCCCAAACACCAATGCACTGCCCTAAACCCTGAAACACCAGAACCCTTATGACCCCTTACACTGCCCAAACACCACTGCACTGCCCTAAAGCCTGAAACATTACTCCCTGCACGACCCCCCACACTGCCTGAACAGCACTGCATTGCCCTAAACCCTGAAACACCACCCCCAGCAAGACCCCCTACACTGCCCGAACACCACTGTACTGCCCTAAACCCTGAAACACCAGAACCCTTATGACCCCTTACACTGCCCAAACACCACTGCACTGCCCTAAACCCTGAAACATTACCCCCTGCACGACACCCCACACTGCCTGAACAGCACTGCATTGCCCTAAACCCTGAAACACCACCCCCAGCAAGACCCCCTACACTGCCCGAACACCACTGTACTGCCCTAAACCCTGAAACACCACCCCCAGTAAGACCCCCTACCCTGCCCAAACACCACTGCACTGCCCTAAACCCTAAAACACAACCCCCAGCAAGACCCCCTATACTCCCTGAACACCACTGCACTGCCCTAAACCGTGAAACACCAGCCCCAGCACAAGCCCCTACACTCCCCGAACCCCACTGCACTGCCCTAAACTCTGAAACACCAACCCCAGCACGACCCCTACACTGCCTGAACACCACTGCGCTGCCCTAAACCCTGAAACACCAGCCCCATCACGACCGCCTTATGCTGCCCAAACACACCTGCACTGCCCTAAACCCTGAAACATCAGCCCCGGCACTACCCCCTACACTGCCCAAACACCACTGCTCTGCCCTAAACCCTAGCCCAGCATGACCCCCAACACTGCCTGAACACCACTGCACTACACTAAACCCTGAAACACCAGCCCCAGCATGACCCCCTACACTGCCTGATCACCACTGCCCTAAACACTGAAACACCACCCCCAGCAAGACCCCCTACACTGCCCGAACACCAAGCCCTAAACACTGAAACACCACCCCCAGCAAGACCCCCTACACTGCCCGAACACCACTGCACTGCCCTAAACCCTGAAACACCACCCCCAGCAAGACCCCCTACACTGCCCGGACACCTCTGACCTAAACCCTGAAACACCACCCTCAGCACGACCCCCTACACATCCAGAACACCACTGCTCTGCCCTAAATCCTGAAACTCCACTCCAGCACGACCCCCTACACTGCCCGAACACCATTGCTCTGCCTTAAATCCAAAATCGCCAGCCCCAGCACGACCCCCTACACTGCCTGAACACCACTGCACTGCCCTAAATCCTGACACACCAGCCCCAGCAAGACCCCTCTTCACTGCCCGAACACCACTGCACTGTCCTAAACCCTAAAACACCAGCCCTGGCACGACCCCCTACACTGCCCGAACACCACTGCACTGCCCTAATCCCTGAAACACCAGCCTCAGCACGACCCCCTACACTGCCCTAACACCACTGCACTGCCCTAAACCCTGAAACACCACCCCGCACATCCCCCTACACTGCCCGAACACCACTGCTCTGCCTTCAACCCTAAAACATCAGCCCGAGCACGACCCCCTACACTGCCCAAACACCACCGCTCTGCGCTAATCCCTGAAACACCAGCCCCAGCATGACCCCCAACACTGCCCAAACACTACTGCTCTGCCATAAACCCTAGCCCAGTGTAACGCCCTGAACGTCTCAGGATCGTTTAACAGACACGATAATGAGAACGCAACCACTTGTGAAGGTTTAGTTATTTTAATGAAGGCAAAAATAATACAAGTAATAAACAAAGGTTATAGTCACTGGAATCCTCCAGGCTAAGTACGTTACCAGCCCACAGCACGGATGGTCCTAACCGTCCTCTGCATATACGCCGATCCCGGCGTATGCCAACAGAGGGCAGAAATGAAATGGCCGACAATGCCAATCGGTAGGCTGTGAGGGGCACGAAGAGTGTTGGGGAGAATCGAGGAGTCAGGGAAACACCCAGCCGGGGTCTCCACCTGAAGGGAGCAGCCGCTCAACCTCTTCCTCAGACTGCACCGGGACGCGGAGTCACCTCCTGGTGATGCGTCACCGATACCCCAATCACAAGCAAAGAAGACTGAACCGAGAGCAGCCGCTCGATCGATCCTGTGGACTTCCGAGTCTGTAACGCGGCAAACACCTCCTGGTGTGCGTTACAGCTGGCAGTCCCTGTATCTCTGGTCGGGCTGGGAGTTACGACTCCAACCAGCAAAAGCGCCACTGCGCTTTGACTCAGCCGAGTCAAAAAGCGAAGCTCAATGGTTATCCGGTAGAGCTTCTGGGTCCTTCACAGGTGACGATGGGGCAAGACACGGCCCAGGGAGTAACGACTCGACCTACCTCCGTTCTTGCCTTACTGGAGCACCACTCCGGAACACTGCTCTTCACTAAGCAGGTACGTCGGTGTAAACACAATATCCGACAGCGTTGTACCTCCCGGTTCCTCCCTTTATAGGGCGTGTTTTCCTTGAGTTATGTAACAGCTCTCCTGTTTACATAAGGGCGTGTTTTCCTTGAGTTATGTAACAGCTCTCCTGTTTACATAAGGGCGTGTTTTCCTTGAGTTATGTAACAGCTCTCCTGTTTACATAACCTCTCAACCGCTAAGCATCCTGGGAGATGTAGTCCGTTTTCGCTGGTTACCGTTTTCCTCCCCTCGCATGACAGGAATTCTTGACACCCAGCACGACCCCCTACACTGCCTGAACACCACTGCACTGCCCTAAACCCTAAAACACCAGCCCCAGCATGACCCCCTACACTGCCCAAACACCAATGCACTGCCCTAAACCCTGAAACACCAGAACCCTTATGACCCCTTACACTGCCCAAACACCACTGCACTGCCCTAAACCCTGAAACATTACTCCCTGCACGACCCCCCACACTGCCTGAACAGCACTGCATTGCCCTAAACCCTGAAACACCACCCCCAGCAAGACCCCCTACACTGCCCGAACACCACTGTACTGCCCTAAACCCTGAAACACCAGAACCCTTATGACCCCTTACACTGCCCAAACACCACTGCACTGCCCTAAAGCCTGAAACATTACCCCCTGCACGACACCCCACACTGCCTGAACAGCACTGCATTGCCCTAAACCCTGAAACACCACCCCCAGCAAGACCCCCTACACTGCCCGAACACCACTGTACTGCCCTAAACCCTGAAACACCACCCCCAGTAAGACCCCCTACCCTGCCCAAACACCACTGCACTGCCCTAAACCCTAAAACACAACCCCCAGCAAGACCCCCTATACTCCCTGAACACCACTGCACTGCCCTAAACCGTGAAACACCAGCCCCAGCACAAGCCCCTACACTCCCCGAACCCCACTGCACTGCCCTAAACTCTGAAACACCAACCCCAGCACGACCCCTACACTGCCTGAACACCACTGCGCTGCCCTAAACCCTGAAACACCAGCCCCATCACGACCGCCTTATGCTGCCCAAACACACCTGCACTGCCCTAAACCCTGAAACACCACCCCCAGAGAGACCCCCTACACTGCCCGAACAACACTGCACTGCCCTAAAACCTGAAACACCGCCCCCAGCAAGACCCCTTACACTGCCCGAACACCACTGCCCTAAACACTGAAACACCACCCCCAGCAAGACCCCCTACACTGCCCGAACACCAATGCCCTAAACACTGAAACACCCCCCCAGCAAGACCCCCTACACTGCCCGAACACCACTGCACTGCCCTAAAACCTGAAACACCGCCCCCAGCAAGACCCCTTACACTGCCCGAACACCACTGCCCTAAACACTGAAACACCACCCCCAGCAAGACCCCCTACACTGCCCGAACACCAATGCCCTAAACACTGAAACACCCCCCCCAGCAAGACCCCCTACACTGCCCGAACATCACTGCACTGCCCTAAATCCTAAATCGCCAGCCCTAGCACGACCCCCTACACTGCCCAAACACTGTACTGCCGTAAACCCTGAAACTCCATGCCCAGCACGACCCCCTACACTGCCCGAACACCACTGTACTGCCATAAACCCCGAAACACCACCCCCAGCAAGACCCCCTACATTGCCTGAACACCACTGCTCTGCCCTAAATTCTGAAACTCCACCCCCAGCACGACCCCCTACACTACCCGAACACCATTGCTCTGCCCTAATCCTAAATCGCCAGCCCTAGCACGACCCCCTACACTGCCCGAACACCACTGTACTGCCGTAAACCCTGAAACTCCACGCCCAGCACGACCCCCTACACTGCCCGAACACCATTGCTCTCCCTAAATCCTGAAACACCAGCCCCAGCAAGATCCTTCTACACTGCCCGAACACCACTGCTCTGCCCTAAACCCTAAAACACCAGCCCCGGCACGACCCCCTACACTGCCCGAACACCACTGCACTGCTCTAAACCCTGAAACACCAGCCTCAGCACGACCCCCTAAACTGCCTGAACATCACTGCACTGCCCTAAACCCTGAAACACCACCCTCCACACATCCCCCTACACTGCCCGAACACCACTGCTCTGCCTTAAACCCTAAAATATCAGCCCAAGCACGACCCCTACACTGCCCAAACACCACCGTTCTGCGCTTATCCCTGAAACGCCAGCCCCAGCACGGCCCCCTACACTTCCCAAACACCACTGCTCTGCCATAAACCCTAGCCCAGCATGACACCCTACACTGCCTTAACACCACAGCACTGCCCTAAACCCTGAAACACCAGCCCCACCATGACCCCCTACACTGCCCGAACACCACTGAACTGCCCTAAACCCTGAAACACCAGCCGCAGCATGAACCCCTACACTGCCTGAACACCACTGCACTGCCCTAAACCCTGAAACATTAACCCCTGCACGACCCCCACACTGCCTGAACACCACTGCACTGCCCTAAACCCTGAAACACCATCCCCATCAAGACCCCCTTTACTCCCTGAACACCACTGCACTGACCTAAACCATGAAACACCAGCCCCAGCACTACCCCCTACACTCCCCAAACACCACTGCACTGCCCTAAACCCTGAAACACCAGCCCCAGCATGACATCCTACACTGCACGAACACCACTGCACTGCCCTAAACCCTGAAACACAACCCCCGTACATCCCCCTACACTGCCCGAATACCACTGCCCTAAAACCTGAAACACCAGCCCCAGCACTACCCCCTACCCTGCCCGAACACCACTACACTGCCCTAAACCCTGAAACACAACCCCCGTACATCCCCCTACACTGCCCGAACACCACTGCTCTGCCTTAAACCCTAAAACATCAGCCCGAGCATGATCCCCTACACTGCCCAAACACCATCGCTCTGCGCTAATCCCTGAAACACCGGCCCCAGCACGACCCCCTACACTGCCCAAACACCACTGCTCTGCCCTAAACCCTATCGCAGCATGACCCCCTACACTGCCCGAAAACCAATGCACTGTCCTAAACCCTGAAACACCAGCCCCAGCATGACTCCATACACTGCCCGAACACCACTGCACTGCCCTAAACCCTGAAACATTACCCCCCGCACAACCCCCAACACTGCCTGAACACCACTGCATTGCCCTAAACCCTGAAACACCACCCCCAGCAAGACCCCCTATACTGCCCGAACACCACTGCACTGACCTAAAGCCTGAAACAACTGCCCCAGCACGACCCCCTTCACTGCCCGAACACCATTGCACTGTCCTAAAACCTGAAACACCAGCCCCAGCACAACCCCCTATAATGCCCCAACACCACTGCACTTCCCTAAACCATGAAACACCACCCAGAGTACGACCCCCTACACTGCCCGAACACCACTGCACTGCCCTAAACCCTGAAACACCAGCCGCAGCACGACCCCCTACACTCCCCGAACATCATTGCACTGACCTAAACCCTGAAACACCAGCCCCAGCACGACCGCTACACTCCACGAAGACCATTGCACTGCCCTAAACCCTGAAACATCAGCCCCAGCACGACCCCCTACACTGCCCGAACACCACTGCACTGCTCTAAACCCTGAAACACCACCCCCTGCACGAACCCCACACTACCCGAACACCACTGCACTGCCCTAAATCCTGAAACACCACCCCCAGCAAGACCCCCTACTCTGCCCAAACACCACGGCCCTGCCGAAAACCCTGAAATACCAGCCCTAGCACGACCCCCTACACTGTCCGAACACGACTGCATTGCCCTAAACCCTGAAACACCACCCCAGCAAGACCCCCTACACTGCCCGAACTGCACTGCCCTAAACCCTGAAACACCAGCCCCAGCACAACCCCCTACACCCCCTAACACCACTGCACTGCCCTAAAGCCTGAAACACCTGCCCCAGCACGACCCCCTAAACTACCCGAACACCATTGCACTGACCTAAAACCTGAAACACCACCCCCAGCAAAACCCCCTACACTGCCCGAACACCACTGCACTGCATAAAACCCTGAAACACCACCCAGAGTACGACCTCCTACACTTCCCGAACACCACTGCACTGCCCTAAACCCTGAAACACCATCCCCAGCACGACCTACACTCCCCGAACATCATTGCACATCCCTAAACCCTGAAACCCAGCCCCTGCACGACCCCTACACTCCTCGAACACGACTGCACTGCCCTAAATCCTGAAACATAAGCCCCAGCACGACTCCCTACACTGCCCGAACACCAATGCACGACCCTAAACCCTGAACCACCAGCCCCTGCACGACCCCCTACACTGCCCGAACACCACTGCACTGCCCTTATCCATGAAACACCAGCCCCAGCACGACCCCCTACAGTACGGGAACACCACTGCACTGACCTAAACCCTGAAACACCACCCCCTGCATGAACCCCACACTGCCCGAACACCACTGTACTGCCCTAAATCATTAAACACCACCCCCAGCAAGATGCCCTACACTGCCCGAACACCACTGCGCTGCCCTAAAACCTGAAAAACCGCCCCCAGCAAGACCCCCTACACTGCCCGAACACCACTGCTCTAAACACTGAATTACCACCCCCAGCAAGACCCTCTACACTGCCCGAACTCCACTGCACTGCCCTAAACCCTGAAACACAAGACCCAGCAAGACCCCCTACACTGTCAAAACACAACTGAACTGCCCTAAACCCTGAAACACCACCATCAGCAAGACCCCCTACACTACCCGAACACCACTGCACTGCCCTGAACCCAGAAACACCACCCTAGCAAGACCCCCTACATTGCCCGAACACCACTGCCCTAAACCGTGAAATACCAGCCCTAGCACGACCCCCTACACTGTCCGAACACCACTGCACTGCCCTAAACCCTGAAACACCACCCCCAGCAAGACCCCCTACACTGCCCGAACTGCACTGCCCTAAACCCTGAAACAACATCCCCAGCACGACCCCCTACACCCCCTAACACCACTTCACTGCCCTAAAGCCTGAAACACCTGCCCCAGCACGACCCCCTAAACTACCCGAACACCATTGCACTGTCCTAAAACCGGAAACACCACCCCCAGCAAGACCCCCTACACTGCCTGAACACCAATGCCCTAAACACTGAAACACCACCCCCAGCAAGACCCCCTACACTGCCTGAACACCAATGCCCTAAACACTGAAACACCACCCCCAGCAAGTCCCTCTACACTGCCCGAACACCACTGCTCTGCCCTAAATCCTGAAACTCCGCCCCAGCACGACCCCCTACACAGCTCGAACACCATTGCTCTGCCCTAAATCCCGACACACCACCCCCAGCAAGACCCCCTATACTGCCCGAACACCACTGCACTGCCCTAAACCCTGAAACACCACCCCCAGCAAGACCCCCTACACTGCCTGAACACCACTGCCCTAAAACCTGAAACACCAGCCCCAGCATGACCCCCTACCCTGCCCGAAAACCACTGCACGGACCTAAAGCCTGAAACACCAGCCCCAGCACGACCGCTACACTCCACGAAGACCACTGCACTGCCCTAAACCCTGAAACATCAGCCCCAGCACGACCCCCTACACTGCCCGAACACCACTGCACTGCCCTAAACCCTGAAACACCACCCCCTGCACGAACCCCACACTACCCGAACACCACTGCACTGCCCTAAATCCTGAAACACCACCCCCAGCAAGACCCCCTACTCTGCCCAAACACCACGGCACTGCCCTAAACCCTGAAATACCAGCCCTAGCACGACCCCCTACACTGTCCGAACACCACTGCATTGCCCTAAACCCTGAAACACCACCCCCAGCAAGACCCCCTACACTGCCCGAACTGCACTGCCCTAAACCCTGAAACACCAGCCCCAGCACGACCCCCTACACCCCCTAACACCACTGCACTGCCCTAAAGCCTGAAACACCTGCCCCAGCAAAACCCCCTACACTGCCCAAACACCACTGCACTGCATAAAACCCTGAAACACCACCCAGAGTACGACCCCCTACACTTCCCGAACACCACTGCACTGCCCTAAACCCTGAAACACCATCCCCAGCACGACCTACACTCCCCGAACATCATTGCACATCCCTAAACCCTGAAACCCAGCCCCTGCACGACCCCTACACTCCTCGAACACGACTGCACTGCCCTAAATCCTGAAACATAAGCCCCAGCACGACTCCCTACACTGCCCGAACACCAATGCACGACCCTAAACCCTGAACCACCAGCCCCTGCACGACCCCCTACACTGCCCGAACACCACTGCACTGCCCTAATCCATGAAACACCAGCCCCAGCACGACCCTCTACAGTGCGGGAACACCACTGCACTGACCTAAACCCTGAAACACCACCCCCTGCATGAACCCCACACTGCCCGAACACCACTGTACTGCCCTAAATCATGAAACACCACCCCCAGCAAGATGCCCTACACTGCCCGAACACCACTGCGCTGCCCTAAAACCTGAAAAACCGCCCCCAGCAAGACCCCCTACACTGCCCGGACACCACTGCTCTAAACACTGAATTACCACCCCCAGCAAGACCCCCTAAACTGCCTGAACACCAATGCCCTAAACACTGAAACACCACCCCCAGCAAGACCCTCTACACTGCCCGAACTCCACTGCACTGCCCTAAACCCTGAAACACAAGACCCAGCAAGACCCCCTACACTGTCAAAACACAACTGAACTGCCCTAAACCCTGAAACACCACCATCAGCAAGACCCCCTACACTACCCGAACACCACTGCACTGCCCTGAACCCAGAAACACCACCCCAGCAAGACCCCCTACATTGCCCAAACACCACTGCCCTAAACCGTGAAATACCAGCCCTAGCACGACCCCCTACACTGTCCGAACACCACTGCACTGCCCTAAACCCTGAAACACCACCCCCAGCAAGACCCCCTACACTGCCCGAACTGCACTGCCCTAAACCCTGAAACACCATCCCCAGCACGACCCCCTACACCCCCTAACACCACTGCACTGCCCTAAAGCCTGAAACACCTGCCCCAGCACGACGCCCTAAACTACCCGAACACCATTGCACTGTCCTAAAACCGGAAACACCACCCCCAGCAAGACCCCCTACACTGCCTGAACACCAATGCCCTAAACACTGAAACACCACCCCCAGCAAGACCCCCTACACTGCCTGAACACCAATGCCCTAAACACTGAAACACCACCCCCAGCAAGTCCCTCTACACTGCCCGAACACCACTGCTCTGCCCTAAATCCTGAAACTCCGCCCCAGCACGACCCCCTACACAGCTCGAACACCATTGCTCTGCCCTAAATCCCAACACACCACCCCCAGCAAGACCCCCTATACTGCCCGAACACCACTGCACTGCCCTAAACCCTGAAACACCACCCCCAGCAAGACCCCCTACACTGCCTGAACACCACTGCCCTAAAACCTGAAACACCAGCCCCAGCATGACCCCCTACCCTGCCCGAACACCACTGCACGGACCTAAAGCCTGAAACACCTGCCCCAGCACGACCCCCTTCACTGCCCCAACACCATTGCACGGTCCTAAAACCTGAAACACCAGCCCCAGCACGACCCCCTATACTGCCCCATCACCACTGCACTTCCCTAAACCATGAAACACCACCCCCAGCATGACCCCCTACTCTGCCCGAACTCCACTGCACTGCACTAAACCCTGAAACACCACCCAGAGTACGACCACCTACACTACCCGAACACCACTGCACTGCCCTAAACCCTGAAACACCAGCCCCAGCACAACCCCCTACACTCCCTAACACCACTGCACTGCCCTAAAGCCTGAAACACCTGTCTTAGCACAACCCCCTAAACTACCCGAACACCATTGCACTTCCCTAAACCATGAAACACCACCTCCAGCACGACCCCCTACAGTGCGGGAACACCACTGCACTGCCCTAAACCCTGGAACACCACCCCCGCACATCCCCCTACACTGCCGGAAAACCACTGCTCTGCCTTAAACCCTAAAATATCAGCAAAGCACGACCCCCTACACTGCCCAAACACCACCGTTCTGCGCTAATCCCTGAAACATCAGGCCCAGCGCGGCCCCCTACACTGCCCAAACACCACTGCTCTGCCCTAAACCCTAGCCAAGCATGACCCCCTACACTGCCGGAACACCACTGAACTGCCCTAAACCCTGAAACACCAGCCACAGCATGACCCCTTACACTGCCTGAACACCACTGCACTGCCCTGTACCCTGAAACACCACCCCCAGCAAGACCCCTACACTG
This sequence comes from Triturus cristatus, assembly GCF_964204655.1. NCBI lineage: Eukaryota > Metazoa > Chordata > Amphibia > Caudata > Salamandridae > Triturus > Triturus cristatus. The sequence goes on from NC_140579.1 coordinate 721,440,240, forward strand.
CCAGAACACAACTGCACTGCCCTAAACCCTGAAACACCACCCCCAGCAAGACCCCCAACACTGCAAGAACACCACTGCCCTAAAACTTGAAACACCAGCCCCAGCACGACCCCCTACCCTGCCCGAACACCACTACACTGCCCTAAAACCTGAAACACTACCCCCAGCAAGACACCCTATACTTCCTGACAACTACTGCACTGCCCTAAACCCTGAAGCACCAACCCCAGCACGACCCCCTACACTGCCCGAACACAACTGCACTGCCCTAATCCATGAAACACCAGCCACAGCATGACCCCCTACAGTGCGGGAAAACCACTGCACTGCCCTAAACCCTGAAACACCAGCCCTAGCACGACCCTCTACACTGCCCGAACACCATTGCACTGCCCTAAACCCTGAAACATCACCCCATGCACGACCCCCACACTGCCCGAACACCACTGCACTGCCCTAAACCCTGAATCACCACCTCCAGCAAGACCCCCTACACTGCCCAAACACTGTACTGCCCTTAAACCTGAAACACCGCCCCCAGCAAGACCCCGTTCTCTGCCCAAACACCACTGCCCTAAACACTGAAACACCACCCCAAGCAAGACCCCCTACACTGCCCGAACACCAATGCCCTAAACACTGAAACACCCCCCCAGCAAGACCCCCTACACTGCCCGAACACCACTGCACTGCCCTAAACCCTGAAACACCACCCCCAGCAAGACATCCTACACTGCCCGAACACCACTGCCCTAAACCCTGAAACACCACCCTCAGCACGACCCCTACACCTCCCGAACACCACTTCTCTGCCCTAAATTCTGAAACACAACCCCCAGCACGACCCCCTATACTGCCCGAACACCATTGCTCTGCCCTAAATCCTAAATCGCCAGCCCCAGTACAACCCCCTACACTGTCAGAACACCACTGCACTGCCCTAATCCATGAAACACCACCCACAGTAAGACCCCCTACACTGCCCGAACACTAATGCTCTGCCCTAAATCATAATCACCTGCCCCAGCACGCCCCCTACACTGCCCGAAAAACACTGCTCTGCCATAATCCCTGAAACTCCAACCCCAGCACGACCCCCTACACTGCCCGAACACCACTGCACTGCCCTAAATCCTGAAACACCATTCCCAACAAGACCCCCTACACTGCCCGAACACCACTGCACTGCCCTAAACCCTGAAACTGCACCCCCAGAACGACCCCCCACACTGCCCAAACACGGCTGCACTGCTCTAAACCATAAAACACCAGCCCCAGCTCCACCTCTACACTGCCTGAACACCACTGCACTGCCCTAAACCCTGAAACACCACAGTATGACCCCCTAGACTTAACAAACACCACTGCACTGCCCTAAACCCTGAAACACCAGCCACAGTATGACCCCCTAGACTTAACGAACACCACTGCACTGCCCTAAACCCTGAAACACCAGCCCCAACACGACCCCTATATTCCCCAAACACCACTGCACTGCCCTAAACCCTGAAACACCAGCCCCAGCACGACCCCCTACACTCCCTGAACACCACTGCACTGCCCTAAACCCTGAAACGGCAGCCCCAGCACGACCCAATACACTGCCCGAACCCCACTGCACTGCCCTAAACCCCGAAATACCAGCCCCAACACGACCCCTACACTCCCCAAACACCACTGCACTGCCCTACACCCTGAAACACCAGCCCCAGCACGACCCCCTACACTCCCAGAACACCACTGCACTGCCCTAAACCCTGAAACAGCAGCCCCAGCACGACCCCCTACACTGCCCGAACCCCACTGCACTGACCTAAACCCTGAAACACCAGCAACAGCACGACCACCTACACTGCCCGAACACTGCACTGCCCTAAACCCTGAAACACCAGCCCCAACACGACCCCTAACACTGCCCGAACACCACTGCACTGCCCTAAACCCTGAAACACCACCCCCAGCAAGACCCCCTACACTGCCCGAACACCACTGCACTGCCCTAAACCCTGAAACGCCACCCCAGCAAGACCCCCTACATTGCCTGAACCCCACTGTACTGCCCTAAACCCTGAAACACCAGCCCCAGCAAGACCCCCTACACTCCCCTGTCACCATTGCACTGCCCTAAACCCTGAAACACCACCCCCAGTAAGACCCCCTACACTGCCCGAACACCACTGCTCTGCCCTAAATCATAATCACCTGCCCCAGCACGACCCCCTACACTGCCCGAAAACCACTGCTCTGCCATAATCCCTGAAACTCCAACCCCAGCACGACCCCCTACACTGCCCGAACACTACTGCACTGCCCTAAACCATGAAACACCAGCCCCAGAACGACCCCCTACACTTCCCGAACACCACTGCACTGCCCTAAACCCTTAAACTCCAGCCCCAGCACGACACCCTACACTGCCCAAACACCACTGCACTGCCCTAAATCCTGAAACACCATTCCCAGCAAGACTCCCTACACTGCCCGAACAACACTGCACTGCCCTAAACCCTGAAACTCCACCCCCAGGACGACTCCCCATACTGCCCAAACACCACTGCACAGCCCTAAATCTTGAAACACCACCCCAGCAAGACCCCCTACATTGCCTGATCACCACTGCACTGCCCTAAACCCTGAAACACCAGCCCCAGAATGACCCCCTACACTGCCCGAACATCACTGCACTACCCTAAACCCTGAAACACCACTCCCAGCAAGACCCCCTACACTGCCCTGTCACCATTGCACTGCCCTAAACCCTGGAACACCATCCCCAGTAAGACCCCCTACACTGACCGAACACTACTGCTCTGCCCTAAACCCTGAAACACCAGCCCCAGAATGACCCCCTACACTGCCCGAACACCACTGCTCTGCCCTAAATCATAATCTCCTGCCCCAGCACAAACCCCTACACTGCCTACAAACCACTGCTCTGCCATAATCCCTGAAACTCCAACCCCAGCACGACCCCCTACACTGCCCGAACACTCCTGCACTGCCCTGAACCATAACACACCAGCCCCAGCTCCACCTTTACACTGCCCGAACACCACTGCACTGCCCTAAACCCTGAAACGCCAGTCACAGTATGACCCCCTACACTGCACGAACACCACTGCACTGCACTGCCCTAAACCCTGAAACACCAGCCCCAGCATGACCCCCTACACTCCTCGAACCTCATTGCACTGCCCTAAACCCTGAAAAACCAGCCCCAACACGACCCCTACACTCCCCGAACACCAATGCACTTCCCTAAACCCTGAAACACCAGCCCAAGCACGACCCCCTACACTGCCCGAACACCACTGCACTGCCCTAAACCCTGAATCACCAGCCCCAGCACGACCCCCTACACTGCCCGAACCCCACTGCACTGACCTAAACCCTGAAACACCAGCAACAGCACGACCACCTACACTGCCCGAACACTGCACTGCCCTAAACTCTGAAACACCAGCCCCAACACGACCCCTAACACTGCCCGAACACCACTGCACTGCCCAAAACCCTGAAACACCACCCCCAGCAAGACCCCCTACACTGCCCGAACACCACTGCACTGCCCTAAACCCTGAAATGCCACCCCAGCAAGACCCCCTACATTGCCTGAACACCACTGTACTGCCCTAAACCCTGAAACACCAGCCCCAGCAAGACCCCCTACACTCCCCTGTCACCATTGCACTGCCCTAAACCCTGAAACACCACCCCCAGTAAGACCCCCTACACTGCCCGAACACCACTGCTCTGCCCTAAATCATAATCACCTGCCCCAGCACGACCCCCTACACTGCCTGAAAACCACTGCTCTGCCATAATCCCTGAAACTCCAACCCCAGCACGACCCCCTACACTGCCCGAACACTACTGCACTGCCCTAAACCATGAAACGCCAGCCCAAGCACGACCCCCTACACTGCCCGAACACCACTGCACTGCCCAAAACCCTGAATCACCAGCCCCAGCACGACCCCCTACACTGCCCGAACACCACTGCACTGCCCTAAACCCTGAAGCACCAGCCCCAGAACGACCCCCTACACTGTCCGAACACCACTGCACTGCCCTAATCCATGAAACACCACCCCCAGTAAGTCCCCCTACACTGCCCGAACACCACTGTTCTGCCCTAAATCATGATCACCTGCCCCAGTACGACCCCCTACACTGCCCGAAAACCAATGCTCTGCCATAATCAATGAAACTCCAACCCCAGCACGACCCTCTACACTGCCCAAACACTATTGCACTGCCCTAAACCCTGAAATACCAGCCCCAGAACGACCCCCTACACTGCCCGAACACCACTGCACTGCCCTAAACCCTGAAACACCACCCCAGCAAGACCCCCTACATTGCCTGAACACCACTGCACTGCCCTAAACCCTGAAACACCACCCCCAGTAAGACCCCCTACACTGACTGAACACTACTGCTCTGCCCTAAACCCTGAAACACCAGCCCCAGAATGACCCCCTACACTGCCCGAACACCACTGCTCTGCCCTAAATCATAATCACCTGCCCCAGCACAAACCCCTACACTGCCCGAAAACCACTGCTCTGCCATAATCCCTGAAACTCCAACCCCAGCACGACCCCCTACACTGCCCGAACACTCCTGCACTGCCCTGAACCATAAAACACCAGCCCCAGCTCCACCTTTACACTGCCCGAACACCTCTGCACTGCCCTAAACCCTGAAACACCAGTCACAGTATGACCCCCTACACTGCACGAACACCACTGCACTGCCCTAAACCCTGAAACACCAGCCCCAGCATGACCCCCTACACTCTTCGAACATCATTGCACTGCCCTAAACCCTGAAAAACCAGCCCCAACACGACCCCTACACTCCCCGAACACCACTGCACTTCCCTAAACCCTGAAACACCAGCCCAAGCACGACCCCCTACACTGCCCGAACACCACTGCACTGCCCTAAACCCTGAAGCACCAGCCCCAGAACGACCCCCTACACTGTCCGAACACCACTGCACTGCCCTAATCCATGAAACACCACCCCCAGTAAGTCCCCCTACACTGCCCGAACAACACTGTTCTGCCCTAAATCATGATCACATGCCCCAGTATGACCCCCTACACTGCCCGAACACCAATGCTCTGCCATAATCACTGAAACTCCAACCCCAGCACGACCCTCTACACTGCCCGATCACTATTGCACTGCCCTAAACCCTGAAACACCAGCCCCAGAACGACCCCCTACACTTCCCGAACACCACTGCACTGCCCTAAACCCTTAAACTCCAGCCCCAGCACGACACCCTACACTGCCCAAACACCACTGCACTGCCCTAAATCCTGAAACACCATTCCCAGCAAGACCGCCTACACTGCCCGAACACCACTGCACTGCCCTAAACCCTGAAACTCCACCCCCAGGATGACCCCCCACACTGCCCAAACACTGCTGCACTGCCCTAAACCATAAAACACCAGCCCCAGCTCCACCTCTACACTGCCCGAACACCACTGCACTGCCATAAACCCTGAAACACCAGTCACAGCATGACCCCCTACACTGCACGAACACCACTGCACTGCCCAAAACCCTGAAACACCAGCCCCAGCATGACCCCCTACATTCCCCAAACATCATTGCACTGCCCTAAACCCTGAAATACCAGCCCCAACACGACCCCTACACTCCCCGAACACCACTGCACAGCCCTAAACTCTGAAACACCAGCCCCAGCACGACCCCCTACACTGCCCAAACACCACTGCACTGCCCTAAACCCTGAAGCACCAGCCCCAGCACGACCCCCTACACTGCCCGAACACCACTGCACTGCCCTAATCCATGAAACACCAGCCCCAGCAAGGCCCCCTACAGTGCGGGAACACCACTGCACTGCCATAAACCCTGAAACACCAGCCCCAGCACGACTCCTACCCTGCCCGAACACCACTACACTGCCCTAAAACCTGAAACACTACCCCCAGCAAGATACCCTATACTTCCTGAAAACCACTGCACTGCCCTAAACCCTGAAGCACCAGCCCCAGCACGACCCCCTACACTGCCCGAACACCACTGCACTGCCCTAATCCATGAAACACCAGCCACAGCACGACCCTCTACAGTACGGGAACATCACTGCACTGCCCTAAAGCCTGAAACACCAGCCCCAGCACGACCCTCTACACTGCCCGAACACCATTGCACTGCCCTAAACCCTGAAACATCACCCACTGCACGACCCTCTACACTGCCCGAACACCATTGCACTGCACTAAACCGTGAAACATCACCCACTGCACGACCCCTACACTGCCCGAACACCACTGCACTGCCCTAAACCCTGAATCTCCACCTCCAGCAAGACCCCCTACACTGCCCGAACAACACTGCACTGCCCTAAAACCCGAAACACCGCCCCCAGCAAGACCCCCTTCACTGCCCAAACACCACAGCCCTAAACACTGAAACACCACCCCAAGCAAGACCCCCTACACTGCCCGAACACCAATGCCCTAAACACTGAAACACCCCCCCAGCAAGACCCCCTACACTGCCCGAACACCACTGCCCGAAACCCTGAAACACCACCCTCAGCACAACCCCCTACACTTTCCGAACACCACTTCTCTGCCCTAAATTCTGAAACACAACCCCCAGCACGACCCCCTATACTGCCCGAACACCATTGTTCTGCCCTAAATCCTAAATCGCCAGCCCCAGCACAACCCCCTACACTGTCCGAACACCACTGCACTGCCCTAATCCATGAAACACTACCCCCAGTAAGACCCACTACACTGCCAGAACACCACTGTTCTGCCCTAAATCATGATCACCTGCCCCAGTACGACCCCCTACACTGCCCGAAAAACACTGCTCTGCCATAATCCCTGAAACTCCAACCCCAGCACGACCCCCTACACTGCCCGAACACCACTACACTGCCCTAAACCCTGAAACATCAGCCCCAGCACAACCCCCTACAATGCCCAAACACCACTGCAGTGCCCTAAATCCTGAAACACCGTTCCCAACAAGACCCCTTACACTGCCCGAACACCACTGCACTGCCCTAAACCCTGAAACTCCACCCCCAGAACGACCCCCACACTGCCCAAACACCGCTGCACTGCTCTAAACCATAAAACACCAGCCCCAGCTCCACCTCTACACTGCCTGAACACCACTGCACTGCCCTAAACCCTGAAACACCACAGTATGACCCCCTACACTGCACGAACACCACTGCCCTAAACCCTGAAACACCACCCTCAGTGCGACCCCCTACACTTCCCGAACACCACTTCTCTGCCCTAAATTCTGAAACACAACCCCCAGCACGACTCCCTATACTGCCCGAACACCATTGCTCTGCCCTAAATCCTAAATCGCCAGTCCCAGCACAACCCCCTACACTGTCCGAACACCACTGCACTGCCCTAATCCATGAAACACTACCCCCAGTAAGACCCCCTACACTGCCCGAACACCACTGTTCTGCCCTAAATCATGATCACCTGCCCCAGTACGACTCCCTACACTGCCCGAAAAACACTGCTTTGCCATAATCCCTGAAAGTCAAACCCCAGAACAACCCCCTGCACTGCCCGAACACCACTACACTGCCCTAAACCCTGAAACACCAGGCCCAGCACAACCCCCTACACTGCCCAAACACCACTGCACTGCCCTAAATCCTGAAACACCATTCCCAACAAGACCCCCTACACTGCCCGAACACCACTGTACTGCCCTAAACCCTGAAACTCCACCCCCAGAACGACCCCCCACACTGCCCAAACACCGCTGCACTGCTCTAAACCATAAAACACCAGCCCAAGCTCCACCTCTACACTGCTTGAACACCACTGCACTGCCCTAAACCCTGAAACACCACAGTATGACCCCCTACACTGCACTAACACCACTGCACTGCCCTATACCCTGAAACACCAGCCACAGCATGACCCCCTACACTCCTCGAACATCATTGCACTGCCCTAAACTCTGAAACACCAGCCCCAACACGACCCCTACACTCCCCAAACACCACTGCACTGCCCTAAACCCTGAAACACCAGGCCCAGCACGACCCCCTACACTCCCTGAACACCACTGCACTGCCCTAAACCCTGAAACAGCAGCCCCAGTACAACCCCCTACACTGCCCGAACCCCACTGCACTGCCCTAAACCCTGAAACACCAGGCCCAACACGACCCCTACACTCCCCGAACACCACTGCACTACCCTAAACCCTGAAACACCAGCCCCAGCACGACCCCCTACACTCCCCGAACACCACTGCACTGCCCTAAACCCTGAAACAGCAGCCCCAGCACGACCCCTACACTACCCGAGCCCCACTGCACTGACCTAAACCCTGAAATACCAGCAACAGCACGACCGCCTACACTGCCCGAACACTGCACTGCCCTAAACCCTGAAACACCAGCCCCAACACGACCCCTAACACTGCCCGAACACCACTGCACTGCCCTAATCCATGAAACACCAGCCCCAGCAAGGCCCCCTACAGTGCGGGAACACCACTGCACTGCCATAAACCCTGAAACACGAGCCCCAGCACGACCCCCTACCCTGCCCGAACACCACTACACTGCCCTAAAACCTGAAACACTACCCCCAGCAAGACACCCTATACTGCCTGAAAACCACTGCACTGCCCTAAACCCGGAAGCACCAGCCCCAGCACGACCCCCTACACTGCCCGAACACCACTGCACTGCCCTAATCCATGAAACACCAGCCACAGCACGACCCTCTACTGTACGGGAACATCATCACTGCACTGCCCTAAACCCTGAAACACCAGCCCCAGCACGACCCTCTACACTGCCCGAACACCATTGCACTGCCCTAAACCCTGAAACATCACCCACTGCACGACCCTCTACACTGCCCGAACACCATTGCACTGCCCTAAACCCTGAAACATAACTCACTGCACAACCTCCACACTGCCCGAACACCACTGCACTGCCCTAAACCCTGAATCTCCACCTCCAGCAAGACCCCCTACACTGCCCGAACAACACTGCACTGCCCTAAAACCTGAAACACCGCCCCCAGCAAGACCCCCTTCACTGCCCAAACACCACTGCCCTAAACACTGAAACACCACCCTAAGCAAGACCCCCTACACTGCCCGAACACCAATGCCCTAAACACTGAAACCTCCCCCAGCAAGACCCCCTACACTGCCCGAACACCACTGCACTGCCCTAAACCCTGAAACACCTCCCCCAGCAAGACCCCCTACACTGCCCGAACACCGCTGCCCTAAACCCTGAAACACCACCCTCAGCACGATCCCTACACTTCCCGAACACCATTTCTCTGCCCTAAATTCTGAAACACAACCCCCAGCACGACCCCCTATACTGCCCGAACACCATTGCTCTGCCCTAAATCCTAAATCGCCAGCCCCAGGACAACCCCCTACACTGTCCGAACACCACTGCACTGCCCTAATCCATGAAACACCACCCCCAGTAAGACCCCCTACACTGCCCGAACAGCACTGTTCTGCCCTAAATCATGATCACCTGCCCCAGTGCGACCCCCTACACTGCCTGAAAAACACTGCTTTGCCATTATCCCTGAAACTCCAACCCCAGCACGGCCCCTACACTGCCCGAACACCACTACACTGCCCTAAACCCTGAAACACCAGCCCCAGCACAACCCCCTACACTGCCCAAACACCACTGCACTGCCCTAAATCCTGAAACACCATTCCCAACAAGACCCCCTACACTGCCCGAACACCACTGCACTGCCCTGAACCCTGAAACTCCACCCCCAGAACGACCCCCCACACTGCCCAAACACCGCTGCACTGCTCTAAACCATAAAACACCAGACCAAGCTCCACCTCTACACTGCCTGAACACCACTGCACTGCCCTAAACCCTGAAACACCACAGTATGACCCCCTGTACTGCATGAACACCACTGCACTGCCCTAAACCCTGAAACACCAGCCACAGCATGACACCCTACACTCCTCAAACATCATTTCACTGCCCTAAACCCTGAAACACCAGCCCCAACACGACCCCTACACTCCCCAAACACCACTGCACTGCCCTAAACCCTGAAACACCAGCCCCAGCATGACCCCCTACAATCCCTGAACACCACTGCACTGCCCTAAACCCTGAAACAGCAGCCCCAGCACGACCCCCTACACTGCCCGAACCCCACTGCACTGCCCTAAACCCTGAAACACCAGGCCCAACACGACCCCTACACTCCCCGAACACCACTGCATTGTCCTAAACCCTGAAACACCTGCCCCAGCACGACCCCCTACATTCCCCAAACATCATTGCACTGCCCTAAACCCTGAAACACCAGCCCCAGCACGACCCCCTACACTGCCCGAACACCACTGCACTGCCCTAATCCATGAAACACCAGCCCCAGCAAGGCCCCCTACAGTGCGGGAACACAACGGCACTGCCATAAACCCTGAAACACCAGGCCCAACACGACCCCTACACTCCCCGAACACCACTGCATTGTCCTAAACCCTGAAACACCTGCCCCAGCACGACCCCCTACACTGCCCAAAAACCACTGCTCTGCCATAATCCCTGAAACTCCAACCCCAGCATGACCCCCTACACTGCCCGAACACTACTGCACTGCCCTAAACCCTGAAACACCAGCCCCATAACGACCCCCTACACTGTCCGAACCCCACTGCACTGACCTAAACCCTGAAACACCAGCAACAGCACGACCGCCTACACTGCCCGAACACTGCACTGCCCTAAACCCTGAAACACCAGCCCCAACACTGCCCAAACACCACTGCACTGCCCTAAACCCTAAAACTCCAGCCCCAGCACGACACCCTACACTGCCCAAACACCACTGCACTGCCCTAAATCCTGAAACACCATTCCCAGCAAGACCGCCTACACTGCCCGAACACCACTGCACTGCCCTAAACCCTGAAACTCCACCCCCAGGATGACACCCTACACTGCCCAAACACTGCTGCACTGCCCTAAACCATAAAACACCAGCCCCAGCTCCACCTCTACACTGCCCGAACACAACTGCACTGCCATAAACCCTGAAACACCAGTCACAGCATGACCCCCTACACTGCACGAACACCACTGCACTGACCAAAACCCTGAAACACCAGCCCCAGCATGACCCCCTACATTCCCCAAACATCATTGCACTGCCCTAAACCCTGAAACACCAGCCCCAGCACGACCCCCTACACTGCCCGAACACCACTGCACTGCCCTAATCCATGAAACACCAGCCCCAGCAAGGCCCCCTACAGTGCGGGAACACAACGGCACTGCCATAAACCCTGAAACACCAGCCCCAGCACGACCCCTACCCTGCCCGAACACCACTACACTGCCCTAAACCCTGAAACACCAGCCCCAGCATGACCCCCTACAATCCCTGAACACCACTGCACTGCCCTAAACCCTGAAACACCAGGCCCAACACGACCCCTACACTCCCCGAACACCACTGCATTGTCCTAAACCCTGAAACACCTGCCCCAGCACGACCCCCTACACTGCCCAAAAACCACTGCTCTGCCATAATCCCTGAAACTCCAACCCCAGCATGACCCCCTACACTGCCCGAACACTACTGCACTGCCCTAAACCCTGAAACACCAGCCCCATAACGACCCCCTACACTGTCCGAACCCCACTGCACTGACCTAAACCCTGAAACACCAGCAACAGCACGACCGCCTACACTGCCCGAACACTGCACTGCCCTAAACCCTGAAACACCAGCCCCAACACTGCCCAAACACCACTGCACTGCCCTAAACCCTAAAACTCCAGCCCCAGCACGACACCCTACACTGCCCAAACACCACTGCACTGCCCTAAATCCTGAAACACCATTCCCAGCAAGACCGCCTACACTGCCCGAACACCACTGCACTGCCCTAAACCCTGAAACTCCACCCCCAGGATGACCCCCTACACTGCCCAAACACTGCTGCACTGCCCTAAACCATAAAACACCAGCCCCAGCTCCACCTCTACACTGCCCGAACACAACTGCACTGCCATAAACCCTGAAACACCAGTCACAGCATGACCCCCTACACTGCACGAACACCACTGCACTGACCAAAACCCTGAAACACCAGCCCCAGCATGACCCCCTACATTCCCCAAACATCATTGCACTGCCCTAAACCCTGAAACACCAGCCCCAGCACGACCCCCTACACTGCCCGAACACCACTGCACTGCCCTAATCCATGAAACACCAGCCCCAGCAAGGCCCCCTACAGTGCGGGAACACAACGGCACTGCCATAAACCCTGAAACACCAGCCCCAGCACGACCCCTACCCTGCCCGAACACCACTACACTGCCCTAAAACCTGAAACACTACCCCCAGCAAGACACCCTATACTTCCTGAAAACCACTGCACTGCCCTAAACCCTGAAGCACCAGCCCCAGCACGACCCCCTACACTGCCCGAACACCACTGCACTGCCCTAATCCATGAAACACCATCCACAGCATGACCCTCTACAGTACGGGAACACCACTGCACTGCCCTAAACTCTGAAACACCAGCCCCAGCACGACCCTCTACACTGCCCAAACACCATTGCACTGCCCTAAACCCTGAAACATCAACCACTGCACGACCCTCTACACTGCCCGAACACCATTGCACTGCCCTAAACCGTGAAACATCACCCACTGCACGACCCCCACACTGCCCGAACACCACTGCACTGCCCTAAACCCTGAATCTCCACCTCCAGCAAGACCCCCTACACTGCCCGAACAACACTGCACTGCCCTAAAACCCGAAACACCGCCCCCAGCAAGACCCCCTTCACTGCCCAAACACCACTGCCCTAAACACTGAAACACCACCCCAAGCAAGACCCCCTACACTGCCCGAACACCAATGCCCTAAACACTGAAACACCCCCCCAGCAAGACCCCCTACACTGCCCGAACACCACTGCACTGCCCTAAACCCTCAAACACCTCCCCCAGCAAGACCCCCTACACTGCCCGAACACCACTGCCCGAAACCCTGAAACACCACCCTCAGCACGACCCCCTACACTTTCCAAACACCACTTCTCTGCCCTAAATTCTGAAACACAACCCCCAGCACGACCCCCTATACTGCCCGAACACCATTGTTCTGCCCTAAATCCTAAATCGCCAGCCCCAGCACAACACCCTACACTGTCCGAACACCACTGCACTGCCCTAATCCATGAAACACTACCCCCAGTAAGACCCACTACACTGCCCGAACACCACTGTTCTGCCCTAAATCATGATCACCTGCCCCAGTACGACCCCCTACACTGCCCGAAAAACACTGCTCTGCCATAATCCCTGAAACTCCAACCCCAGCACGACCCCCTACACTGCCCGAACACCACTACACTGCCCTAAACCCTGAAACACAAGCCCCAGCACAACCCCCTACACTGCCCAAACACCACTGCACTGCCCTAAATCCTGAAACACCATTCCCAACAAGACCCCCTACACTGCCCGAACACCACTGCACTGCCCTAATCCCTGAAACTCCACCCCCAGAACGACCCCCCACACTGCCCAAACACCGCTGCACTGCTCTAAACCAGAAAACACCAGCCCCAGCTCCACCTCTACACTGCCTGAACACCACTGCACTGCCCTAAACCCTGAAACACCACAGTATGACCCCCTACACTGCACGAACACCACTGCCCTAAACCCTGAAACACCACCCTCAGTACGTCCCCCTACACTTCCCGAACACCACTTCTCTGCCCTAAATTCTGAAACACAACCCCAGCACGACCCCCTATACTGCCCGAACACCATTGCTCTGCCCTAAATCCTAAATTGCCAGTCCCAGCACAACCCCCTACACTGTCCGAACACCACTGCACTGCCCTAATCCATGAAACACTACCCCCAGTAAGACCCCCTACACTGCCCGAACACCACTGTTCTGCCCTAAATCATGATCACCTGCCCCAGTACGACTCCCTACACTGCCCGAAAAACACTGCTCTGCCATAATCCCTGAAACTCCAACCCCAGAACGACCCCCTACACTGCCCGAACACCACTACACTGCCCTAAACCCTGAAACACCAGCCCCAGCACAACCCCCTACACTGCCCAAACACCACTGCACTGCCCTAAATCCTGAAACACCATTCCCAACAAGACCCCCTACACTGCCCGAACACCACTGCACTGCCCTATACCCTGAAACTCCAACCCCAGAATGACCCCCCACACTGCCCAAACACCTCTGTACTGGTCTAAACCATAAAACACCAGCCCAAGCTCCACCTCTACACTGCCTGAACACCACTGCACTGCCATAAACCCTGAAACACCACAGTATGACCCCCTACACTGCAGGAACACCACTACACTGCCCTAGACCCTGAAACACCAGCCACAGCATGACCCCCTACACCCCTCGAACATCATTGCACTGCCCTAAACCCTGAAACACCAGCCCCAACATGACCCCTATACTCCCCAAACACCACTGCACTGCCCTAAACCCTGAAACACCAGCCCCAGCACGACCCCCTACACTCCCTGAACACCACTGCACTGCCCTAAACCCTGAAACAGCAGCCCCAGTACAACCCCCTACACTGCCCGAACCACACTGCACTGCCCTAAACCCTGAAACACCAGGCCCAACACGACCCTACAATCCCCGAACACCACTGCACTGCCCTAAACCCTGAAACACCAGCCCCAGCACGACCCCCTACACTCCCCGAACACCACTGCACTGCCCTAAACCCTAAAACAGCAGCCCCAGCACGACCCCCTACACTACCCGAGCCCCACTGCACTGACCTAAACCCTGAAACACCAGCAACAGCACGACCGCCTACACTGCCCGAACACTGCACTGCCCTAAACCCTGAAACACCAGCCCCAACACGACCCCCTACAGTGCCGGAACACCACTGCACTGCCCTAAACCCTGAAGCACCAGCCCCAGCATGACCCCCTACACTGCCCGAACACCACTGCACTGCCCTAATTCATGAAACACCAGCCACAGCACGACCCTCTACAGTACGGGAACATCACTGCACTGCCCTAAACCCTGAAACACCAGCCCCAACACGACCCTCTACACTGCCTGAACACCGTTGCACTGCCCTAAACCCTGAAACATCACCCACTGCACGACCCTCTACACTGCCCGAACACCATTGCACTGCCCTAAACCCTGAAACATCACCCACTGCACGACCCCCACACTGCCCGAACCCCACTGCACTGCCCTAAACCCTGAATCTCCACCTCCAGCAAGACCCCCTACACTGCCCGAACAACACTGCACTGCCCTAAACCCTGAAACACCGCCCCCAGCAAGACCCCCTTTACTGCCCAAACACCACTGCCCTAAACACTGAAACACCACCCCAAGCATGACCCTCTACACTGCCCGAAGGCCAATGCCCTAAACACTGAAACCCCCCCCAGCAAGACCCCCTACACTGCCCGAACACCACTGCACTGCCCTAAACCCTGAAACACCTCCCCCAGCAAGACCCCCTACACTGCCCGAACACCACTGCCCTAAACCCTGAAACACCACCCTCAGCACGACCCCCTACACTTCCCGAACACCATTTCTCTGCCCTAAATTCTGAAACACAACCCCCAGCACGACCCCCTATACTGCCCGAACACCATTGCTCTGCCCTAAATCCTAAATTGCCAGTCCCAGCACAACCCCCTACACTGTCCGAACACCACTGCACTGCCCTAATCCATGAAACACTACCCCCAGTAAGACCCCCTACACTGCCCGAACACCACTGTTCTGCCCTAAATCATGATCACCTGCCCCAGTACGACTCCCTACACTGCCCGAAAAACACTGCTCTGCCATAATCCCTGAAACTCCAACCCCAGAACGACCCCCTACACTGCCCGAACACCACTACACTGCCCTAAACCCTGAAACACCAGCCCCAGCACAACCCCCTACACTGCCCAAACACCACTGCACTGCCCTAAATCCTGAAACACCATTCCCAACAAGACCCCCTACACTGCCCGAACACCACTGCACTGCCCTATACCCTGAAACTCCAACCCCAGAATGACCCCCCACACTGCCCAAACACCTCTGCACTGCTCTAAACCATAAAACACCAGCCCAAACTCCACCTCTACACTGCCTGAACACCACTGCACTGCCCTAAACCCTGAAACACCACAGTATGACCCCCTACACTGCACGAACACCACTGCACTGCCCTAAACCCTGAAACAGCAGCCCCAGTACAACCCCCTACACTGCCCGAACCCCACTGCACTGCCCTAAACCCTGAAACACCAGGCCCAACACGACCCTACAATCCCCGAACACCACTGCACTGCCCTAAACCCTGAAACACCAGCCCCAGCACGACCCCCTACACTCCCCGAACCCCACTGCACTGCCCTAAACCCTGAAACAGCAGCCCCAGCATGACCCCCTACACTACCCGAGCCCCACTGCACTGACCTAAACCCTGAAACACCAGCAACAGCACGACCGCCTACACTGCCCGAACACTGCACTGCCCTAAACCCTGAAACACCAGCCCCAACACGACCCCCTACAGTGCCGGAACACCACTGCACTGCCCTAAACCCTGAAGCACCAGCCCCAGCATGACCCCCTACACTGCCCGAACACCACTGCACTGCCCTAATTCATGAAACACCAGCCACAGCACGACCCTCTACAGTACGGGAACATCACTGCACTGCCCTAAACCCTGAAACACCAGCCCCAACACGACCCTCTACACTGCCCGAACACCATTGCACTGCCCTAAACCCTGAAACATCACCCACTGCACGACCCTCTACACTGCCCGAACACCATTGCACTGTCCTAAACCCTGAAACATCACCCACTGCACGACCCCCACACTGCCCGAACCCCACTGCACTGCCCTAAACCCTGAATCTCCACCTCCAGCAAGACCCCCTACACTGCCCGAACAACACTGCACTGCCCTAAAACCTGAAACACCGCCCACAGCAAGACCCCCTTTACTGCCCAAACACCACTGCCCTAAACACTGAAACACCACCCCAAGCAAGACCCCCTACACTGCCCGAAGGCCAATGCCCTAAACACTGAAACCCCCCCCAGCAAGACCCCCTACACTGCCCGAACACCACTGCACTGCCCTAAACCCTGAAACACCTCCCCCAGCAAGACCCCCTACACTGCCCGAACACCACTGCCCTAAACCCTGAAACACCACCCTCAGCACGACCCCCTACACTTCCCGAACACCATTTCTCTGCCCTAAATTCTGAAACACAACCCCCAGCACGACCCCCTATACTGCCCGATCACCATTGCTCTGCCCTAAATCCTAAATCGCCAGCCCCAGCACAACCCCCTACACTGTCCGAACACCACTGCACTGCCCTAATCCATGAAACACCACCCCCAGTAAGACCCCCTACACTGCCCGAACATCACTGATTTGCCCTAAATCATGATCACCTGCCCCAGTGCGACCCCCTACACTGCCCGAAAAACACTGCTTTGCCATAATCCCTGAAACTCCAACCCCAGCACGACCCCCTACACTGCCTGAACACCACTACACTGCCCAGAACCCTGAAACACCAGCCCCAGCACAACCCCCTACACTGCCCAAACACCACTGCACTGCCCTAAATCCTGAAACACCATTCCCAACAAGACCCCCGACACTGCCCGAACACCACTGCACTGCCCTATACCCTGAAACTCCACCCCCAGAACGACCCCCCACACTGCGCAAACACCTCGGCACTGTTCTAAACCATAAAACACCAGCCCAAGCTCCACCTCTACACTGCCTGAACACCACTGCACTGCCCTAAACCCTGAAACACCACAGTATGACCCCCTACACTGCACGAACACCACTGCCCTAAACCCTGAAACACCACCCTCAGTACGTCCCCCTACACTTCCCGAACACCACTTCTCTGCCCTAAATTCTGAAACACAACCCCCAGCACGACTCCCTATACTGCCCGAACACCATTTCTCTGCCCTAAATCCTAAATTGCCAGTCCCAGCACAACCCCCTACACTGTCCGAACACCACTGCACTGCCCTAATCCATGAAACACTACCCCCAGTAAGACCCCCTACACTGCCCGAACACCACTGTTCTGCCCTAAATCATGATCACCTGCCCCAGTACGACTCCCTACACTGCCCGAAAAACACTGCTCTGCCATAATCCCTGAAACTCCAACCCCAGAACGACCCCGAACACCACTACACTGCCCTAAACCCTGAAACACCAGCCCCAGCACAACCCCCTACACTGCCCAAACACCACTGCACTGCCCTAAATCCTGAAACACCATTCTCAACAAGACCCCCTACACTGCCCGAACACCACTGCACTGCCCTATACCCTGAAACTCCACCCCCAGAACGACCCCCCACACTGCCCAAACACCTCTGCACTGCTCTAAACCATAAAACACCAGCCCAAGCTCCACCTCTACACTGCCTGAACACCACTGCACTGCCCTAAACCCTGAAACACCACAGTATGACCCCCTACACTGCACGAACACCACTGCACTGCCCTAGACCCTGAAACACCAGCCCGAGCATGACCCCCTACTCTCCTCGAACATCATTTCACTGCCCTAAACCCTGAAACACCAGCCCCAACACAACCCCTACACTCCCCAAACACCACTGCACTGCCCTAAACCCTGAAACACCAGCCCCAGCACGACCCCCTACACTCCCTGAACACCACTGCACTGCCCGAAACCCTGAAACAGCAGCCCCAGTACGACCCCCTACACTGCCCGAACCCCACTGCACTGCCCTAAACCCTGAAACACCAGGCCCAACACGACCCCTACACTCCCCGAACACCACTGCACTGCCCTAAACCCTGAAACACCAGCCCCAGCACGACCCCCTACACTACCCGAGCCCCACTGCACTGACCTAAACCCTGAAACACCAGCAACAGCACGACCTTCTACACTGCCCGAACACTGCACTGCCCTAAACCCTGAAACACCAGCCCCAACACGACCCCCTACAGTGCCGGAACACCACTGCACTGCCCTAAACCCTGAAGCACCAGCCCCAGCATGACCCCCTACACTGCCCGAACACCACTGCACTGCCCTAATCCATGAAACACCAGCCACAGCACGACCCTCTACAGTACAGGAACATCACTGCACTGCCCTAAACCCTGAAACACCAGCCCCAACACGACCCTCTACACTGCCCGAACACCATTGCACTGCCCTAAACCCTGAAACATCACCCACTGCACGACCCTCTACACTGCCCGAACACCATTGCACTGCCCTAAACCCTGAAACATCACCCACTGCACGACCCACACACTGCCCGAACACCACTGCACTGCCCTAAACCCTGAATCTCCACCTCCAGCAAGACCCCCTACACTGCCCGAACAACACTGCACTGCCCTAAACCCTGAAACACCTCCCCCAGCAAGACCCCCTACACTGCCCGAACACCACTGCCCTAAACCCTGAAACACCACCCTCAGCACGACCCCCTACACTTCCCGAACACCATTTCTCTGCCCTAAATTCTGAAACACAACCCCCAGCACGACCCCTATACTGCCCGAACACCATTGCTCTGCCCTAAATCCTAAATCGCCAGCCCCACCACAACCCCCTACACTGTCCGAACACCTCTGCACTGCCCTAATCCATGAAACACCACCCCCAGTAAGACCCCCTACACTGCCCGAACATCACTGATTTGCCCTAAATCATGATCAACTGCCCCAGTGCGACCCCCTACACTGCCCTAAAAACACTGCTTTGCCATAATCCCTGAAACTCCAACCCCAGCACGACCCCCTACACTGCCTGAACACCACTACACTGCCCTAAACCCTGAAACACCAGCCCTAGCACAACCCCCTACACTGCCCAAACACCACTGCACTGCCCTAAATCCTGAAACACCATTCCCAACAAGAGCCCCGACACTGCCCGAACACCACTGCACTGCCCTAAACCCTGAAACTCCACCCCCACAACAACCCCCCACACTGCCCAAACACCGCTGCACTTCTCTAAACCATAAAACACCAGACCAAGCTCCACCTCTACACTGCCTGAACACCACTGCAAAGCCCTAAACCCTGAAACACCACAGTATGACCCCCTGCACTGCACGAACACCACTGCACTGCCCTAAACCCTGAAACACCAGCCCCAACACGACCCCTACACTCCCTGAACACCACTGCACTGCCTTAAACCCTGAAACAGCAGCCCCAGCACGACCCCTACACTGCCCGAACCCCACTGCACTGCCCTAAACCCTGAAACACCAGGCCCAACACGACCCCTACACTCCCCGAACACCACTGCACTGCCCTAAACCCTGAAACACCAGCCCCAGCACGACCCCCTACACTGCCCAAACACCACTGCACTGCCCTAAATCCTGAAACACCATTCCCAGCAAGACCCCCTACACTGCCCAAACAACACTGCACTGCCCTAAACCCTGAAACTCCACCCCTAGGACGACCCCCCATACTGCCCAAACTCCACTGCACTGCCCTAAACCCTGAAACGCCACCCCAGCAAGACCCCCTACATTGCCTGAACACAACTGCACTGCCCTACACCCTGAAACACTACCCCCAGCAAGACCCCCTACAGTGCCCCGTCACCATTGCACTGCCCTAAACCCTGAAACACCGCCCCCAGTAAGACCCCCTACACTGACCGAACACTACTGCTCTGCCCTAAACCCTGAAACACCAGCCCCAGAATGACCCCCTACACTGCCCGAACACCACTGCACTGCCCTAAACCCTGGAACACCACCCACAGCAAGACCCCCTACACTGCCCTGTCACCATTGCACTGCCCTAAACTCTGAAACACCACCCCCAGTAAGACCCCCTACACTGACCGAACACTACTGCTCTGCCCTAAACCCTGAAACACCAGCCCCAGAATGACCCCCTACACTGCCCGAACACCACTGCTCTGCCCTAAATCATAATCACCTGCCCCAGCACAAGCCCCTACACTGCCCGAAAACCACTGCTCTGCCATAATCCCTGAAACTCCAACCCCAGCACGACCCCCTACACTGCCCGAACACTCCTGCACTGCCCTGAACCATAAAACTCGAGCCCCAGTTCCACCTTTACACTGCCCGAACACCACTGCACTGCCCTAAACCCTGAAACACCAGTCACAGTATGACCCCCTACACTGCACGAACACCACTGCACTGCCGTAATCCCTGAAACACCAGCCCCAGCATGACCCCTACACTCCTCGAACATCATTGCACTGCCCTAAACCCTGAAAAACCAGCCCCAACACGACCCCTACACTCCCCGAACACCATTGCACTGCCCTAAACCCTGAAACATCACCCACTGCACAACCCCCACACTGCCCGAACACCACTGCACTGCCCTAAACCCTGAATCTCCACCTCCAGCAAGACCCCCTACACTGCCCGAACAACACTGCACTGCCCTAAACCCTGAAACACCTCCCCCAGCAAGACCCCCT
The DNA here is from genome assembly GCF_964204655.1 of Triturus cristatus. Lineage (NCBI taxonomy): Eukaryota > Metazoa > Chordata > Amphibia > Caudata > Salamandridae > Triturus > Triturus cristatus. Next base: position 721,461,860 of record NC_140579.1, read on the forward strand.
ACACTGCCCGAACACCACTGCCCTAAACCCTGAAACACCACCCTCAGCACGACCCCCTACACTTCCCGAACACCATTTCTCTGCCCTAAATTCTGAAACACAACCCCCAGCACGACCCCCTATACTGCCCGAACACCATTGCTCTGCCCTAAATCCTAAATCGCCAGCCCCAGCACAACCCCCTACACTGTCCGAACACCACTGCACTGCCCTAATCCATGAAACACCACCCCCAGTAAGATCCCCTACACTGCCCGAGCATCACTGATTTGCCCTAAATCATGATCACCTGCCCCAGTGCGACCCCCTACACTGCCCTAAAAACACTGCTTTGCCATAATCCCTGAAACTCCAACCCCAGCACGACCCCCTACACTGCCTGAACACCACTACACTGCCCTAAACCCTGAAACACCAGCCCCAGCACAACCCCCTACACTGCCCAAACACCACTGCACTGCCCTAAATCCTGAAACACCATTCCCAACAAGACCCCCGACACTGCCCGAACACCACTGCACTGCCCTAAACCCTGAAACTCCACCCCCAGAACAACCCCCCACACTGCCCAAACACCGCTGCACTGCTCTAAACCATAAAACACCAGACCAAGCTCCACCTCTACACTGCCTGAACACCACTGCACTGCCCTAAACCCTGAAACACCAGCCCCAACACGACCCCTACACTCCCTGAACACCACTGCACTGCCTTAAACCCTGAAACAGCAGCCCCAGCACGACCCCCTACACTGCCCGAACCCCACTGCACTGCCCTAAACCCTGAAACACCAGGCCCAACACGACCCCTACACTCCCCGAACACCACTGCACTGCCCTAAACCCTGAAACACCTGCCCCAGCATGATCCCCTACACTGCCCGAAAACCACTGCTCTGCCATAATCCCTGAAACTCCAACCCCAGCACGACCCCCTACACTGCCCGAACACTACTGCACTGCCCTAAGTCCTGAAACACCAGCCCCAGAATGACCCCCTACACTGCCCGAACACCACTGCACTGCCCTAAACCCTGAAACACCAGCCCCAGCACGACCCCCTACACTGCCCAAACACCACTGCACTGCCCTAAATCCTGAAACACCATTACCAGCAAGACCCCCTACACTGCCCAAACAACACTGCACTGCCCTAAACCCTGAAACTCCACCCCTAGGACGACCCCCCATACTGCCCAAACTCCACTGCACTGCCCTAAACCCTGAAACGCCACCCCAGAAAGACCCCCTACATTGCCTGAACACAACTGCACTGCCCTACACCCTGAAACACTACCCCCAGCAAGACCCCCTACACTGCCCCGTCACCATTGCACTGCCCTAAACCCTGAAACACCGCCCCCAGTAAGACCCCCTACACTGACCGAACACTACTGCTCTGCCCTAAACCCTGAAACACCAGCCCCAGAATGACCCCCTACACTGCCCGAACACCACTGCACTGCCCTAAACCCTGAAACACCACCCCCAGCAAGACCCCCTACACTGCCCTGTCACCATTGCACTGCCCTAAACTCTGAAACACCACCCCAAGTAAGACCCCCTACACTGACCGAACACTACTGCTCTGCCCTAAACCCTGAAACACCAGCCCCAGAATGACCCCCTACACTGCCCGAAAACCACTGCTCTGCCCTAAATCATAATCACCTGCCCCAGCACAAGCCCCTACACTGCCCGAAAACCACTGCTCTGCCATAATCCCTGAAACTCAAACCCCAGCACGACCCCCTACACTGCCCGAACACTCCTGCACTGCCCTGAACCATAAAACTCGAGCCCCAGTTCCACCTTTACACTGCCCGAACACCACTGCACTGCCCTAAACCCTGAAACACCAGTCACAGTATGACCCCCTACACTGCACGAACACCACTGCACTGCCCTAAACCCTGAAACACCAGCCCCAGCATGACCCCCTACACTCCTCGAACATCACTGCACTGCCCTAAACCCTGAAAAACCAGCCCCAACACGACCCCTACACTCCCCGAACACCACTGCACTGCCCTAAACCCTGAAACACCAGCCCCAGCACGACCCCCTACACTGCCCGAACACCACTGCACTGCCCTAAACCCTGAATCACCAGCTCCAGTACGACCCCCTACACTGCCCGAACACCACTGCACTGCCCTAAACCCTGAAACACCAGCCCCAGCACGACCCCCTACACTGCCCGAACACCACTGCACTGCCCTAAACCCTGAATCACCAGCTCCAGTACGACCCCCTACACTGCCCGAACACCACTGCACTGCCCTAAACCCTGAAGCACCAGCCCCAGAACGACCAACCACACTGTCCGAACACCACTGTACTGCCCTAATCCATGAAACACCACCCCCAGTAAGTTCCCCTACACTGCCCGAGCACCACTGTTCTGCCCTAAATCATGATCACCTGCCCCAGTACGACCCTCTACACTGCCCAAAAACCAATGCTCTGCCATAATCACTGAAACTCCAACCCCAGCACGACCCTCTACACTGCCTGAACACTATTGCACTGCCCTAAACCCTGAAGCACCAGCCCCAGAACGACCCCCTACACTGCCCGAACACCACTGCTCTGCCCTAAACCCTGAAACACCAGCCCCAGCACGACCCCCTACACTGCCCGAACACCACTGCTCTGCCCATAATCACCTGCCACAGCATGCCCCCTACACTGCCCAAACACCACTGCTCTGCCATAATCCCTGAAACTCCAACCCCAGCACAACCCCCTACACTGCCCGAACACCACTACACTGCCCTAAACCCTGAAACACCAGCCCCAGCACAACCCCCTACACTGCCAAAACACCACTGCACTGCCCTAAATCCTGAAACACCATTCCCAACAAGACCCCCTACACTGCCCGAACACCACTGCACTGCCCTAAACCCTGAAACTCCACCCCCAGAACGACCCCCCACACTGCCCAAACACCGCTGCACTGCTCTAAACCATAAAACACCAGCCCCAGCTCCACCTCTACACTGCCTGAACACCACTGCACTGCCCTAAACCGTGAAACACCACAGTATGACCCCCTACACTGCACGAACACCACTGCACTGCCCTAAACCCTGAAACACCAGCCACAGCATGACCCCCTACACTCCTCGAACACCACTGCACTGCCCTAAACCCTGAAACACCAGCCCCAGCATGACCTCCTACACTCCTCGAACATCATTGCACTGCCCTAAACCCTGAAAAACCAGCCCCAACACGACCCCTACACTCCCCGAACACCATTGCACTGCCCTAAACCCTGAAACATCACCCACTGCACGACCCCCACACTGCCCGAACACCACTGCACTGCCCTAAACCCTGAATCTCCACCTCCAGCAAGACCCCCTACACTGCCCGAACAACACTGCACTGCCCTAAACCCTGAAACACCTCCCCCAGCAAGACCCCCTACACTGCCCGAACACCACTGCCCTAAACCCTGAAACACCACCCTCAGCACGACCCCCTACACTTCCCGAACACCACTTCTCTGCCCTAAATTCTGAAACACAACCCCCAGCACGACCCCCTATGCTGCCCGAACACCATTGCTCTGCCCTAAATCCTAAATCGCCAGCCCCAGCACAACCCCCTACACTGTCCGAACACCACTGCACTGCCCTAATCCATGAAACACCACCCCCAGTAAGACCCCCTACACTGCCCGAACACCACTGTTCTGCCCTAAATCATGATCACCTGCCCCAGTATGACCCCCTACACTGCCCGAAAAACACTGCTTTGGCATAATCCCTGAAACTCCAACCTCAGCACGACCCCCTACACTGCCCGAACACCACTACACTGCCCTAAACCCTGAAACACCAGCCCCAGCACAACCCCCTACACTGCCCAAACACCACGGCACTGCCCTAAATCCTGAAACACCATTCCCAACAAGACCCCCTACACTGCCCGAACACCACTGCACTGCCCTAAACCCTGAAAATCCACCCCCAGAACGACCCCCCACACTGCCCAAACACCGCTGCACTGCTCTAAACCATAAAACACCCAACCAAGCTCCACCTCTACACTGCCTGAACACCACTGCACTACCCTAAACCCTGAAACACCACAGTATGACCCCCTACACTGCACGAACACCACTGCACTGCCCTAAACCCTAAAACACCAGCCACAGCATGACCCCCTACACTCCTTGAACATCATTGCACTGCCCTAAACCCTGAAACACCAGCCCCAACACGACCCCTACACTCTCCAAACACCACTGCACTGCCCTAATCCCTGAAACACCAGCCCCAGCACGACCCCCTACACTCCCTGAACACCACTGCACTGCCCTAAACCCTGAAACAGCAGCCCCAGCACGACCCCCTACAACTGCCCGAACCCCACTGCACTGCCCTAAACCCTGAAACACCAGGCCCAACACGACCCCTACACTCCCCGAACACCACTGCACTGCCCTAAACCCTGAAACACCTGCCCCAGCACGACCCCCTACACTGCCCGAAAAACACTGATCTGCCATAATCCCTGAAACTCCAACCCCAGCACGACACCCTACACTGCCCGAACTCTACTGCACTGCCCTAAACCCTGAAACACCAGTCCCAGAATGACCCCCTACACTGCCCGAACACCACTGTACTGCCCTAAACCCTGAAACACCAGCCCCAGCACGACCCCCTACACTGCCCAAACTCCACTGCACTGCCCTAAATCCTGAAACACCATTCCCAGCAAGACCCCCTACACTGCCCGAACAACACTGCACTGCCCTAAACCCTGAAACTCCACCCCCAGGATGACCCCCCCCATACTGCCCAAACACCACTGCACTGCCCTAAACCCTGAAACGCCACCCCAGCAAGACCCCCTACATTGGCTGAACACAACTGCACTGCCCTAAACCCTGAAACACCACCCCCAGCAAGACCCCCTACACTGCCCCGTCACCATTGCACTGCCCTAAACCCTGAAACACCACCCCCAGTAAGACCCCCTACACTGACCGAACACTACTGCTCTGCCCAAAACCCTGAAACACCAACCCCAGAATGACCCCCTACACTGCCCGAGCACCACTGCACTGCACTAAACCCTGAAACACCACCCCCAGCAACACCCCCTACATTGCCCTGTCACCATTGCACTGCCCAAAACCCTGAAACACCACCCCCAGTAAGACCCCCTACACTGTCCGAACACTACTGCTCTGCCCTAAACCCTGAAACACCAACCCCAGAATGACCCCCTACACTGCCTGAACACCACTGCTCTGCCCTAAATCATAATCACCTGCCCCAGCACAAACCCCTACACTGCCCAAAAACCCCTGCTCTGCCATAATCCCTGAAACTCCAACCCCAGCACGACCCCCTACACTGCCTCAACACTCCTGCACTGCCCTGAACCATAAAACACCAGCCCCAGTTCCACCTTTACACTGCCCGAACCCCACTGCACTGCCCTAAACCCTGAAAAACCAGCCCCAACCCGACCCCTACACTGCACGAACACCACTGCACTGCTCTAAACCCTGAAACACCAGCCCCAGCACGACCCCCTACACTGCCCGAACACCACTGCACTGCCCTAAACCCTGAATCACCAGCCCCAGCACGACCCCCTACACTGCCCGAACACCACTGCACTGCCCTAAACCCTGAAGCACCAGCCCCAGAACGACCCCCTACACTGTCCGAACACCACTGTACTGCCCTAATCCATGAAACACCACCCCCAGTAAGTCCCCCTACACTGCCCGAACACCACTGTTCTGCCCTAAATCATGATCACCTGCCCCAGTACGACCCCCCTACACTGCCCGAAAACCAAAGCTCTGCCATAATCACTGAAACTCCAACCCCAGCACGACCCTCTACACTGCCCGAACACTATTGCACTGCCCTAAACCCTGAAACACCAGCCCCAGAACGACCCCCTACACTGCCCGAACACCACTGCACTGCCCTAAACCCTGAAACACCAGCCCCAGCACGACACCCTACACTGCCCAAACACCACTGCACTGCCCTAAATCCTGAAACACCATTCCCAGCAAGACCGCCTACACTGCCCGAACACCACTGCACTGCCCTAAACCCTGAAACTCCACCCCCAGGATGACCCCCCACACTGCCCAAACACTGCTGCACTGCCCTAAACCATAAAACACCAGCCCCAGCTCCACCTCTACACTGCCCGAACACCACTGCATTGCCATAAACCCTGAAACACCAGTCACAGCATGACCCCCTACACTGCACGAACACCACTGCACTGCCCAAAACCCGGAAACACCACCCCCAGCAAGACCCCCTACACTGCCCGAACACCACTGCACTGCCCTAAACCCTGAAACGCCACCCCAGCAAGACCCCCTACATTGCCTGAACACCACTGCACTGCCCTAAACCCTGAAACAGAAGCCCCAGCATGACCCCCTACACTGCCCGAACACCACTGCACTGCCCTAAACCCTGAATCACCAGCCCCAGCACGACCCCCTACACTGCCCCAATACCACTGAACTGCCTTAAACGCTGAAGCACCAGCCCCAGAACGACCCCCCACACTGTCCGAACACCACTGCACTGCCCTAATCCATGAAACACCACCCCCAGTAAGTCCCCCTACACTGCCCGAACACCACTGTTCTGCCTTAAATCATGATCACCTGCCCCAGTACGACCCCCTACACTGCCCGAAAACCAATGCTCTGCCATAATCACTGAAACTCCAACCCCATCACGACCCTCTACACTGCCCGAACACTATTGCACTGCCCTAAACCCTGAAACACCAGCCCCAGAGCGACCCCCTACACTGCCCGAACACCACTGCACTGCCCTAAACCCTGAAGCACCAGCCCCAGAACGACCCCCTACACTGTCCGAACACCACTGCACTGCCCTAATCCATGAAACACCACCCCCAGTAAGTCCCCCTACACTGCAAGAACACCACTGTTCTGCCCTAAATCATGATCACCTGCCCCAGTACAACCCCCTACACTGCCCGAAAACCAAAGCTCTGCCATAATCACTGAAACACCAACCCCAGCACGACCCTCTACACTGCCCGAACACTATTGCACTGCCCTAAACCCTGAAACACCAGCCCCAGAACGACCCCCTACACTGCCTGAACACCACTGCACTGCCCTAAACCCTGAAACACCAGCCCCAGCACGACACCCTACACTGCCCAAACACCACTGCACTGCCCTAAATCCTGAAACACCATTCCCAGCAAGACCGCCTACACTGCCCGAACACCAGTGCACTGCCCTAAACCCTGAAACTCCACCCCCAGGATGACCCCCCCACACTGCCCAAACACTGCTGCACTGCCCTAAACCATAAAACACCAGCCCCAGCTCCACCTCTACACTGCCCGAACACCACTGCACTGCCATAAACCCTAAAACACCAGTCACAGCATGACCCCCTACACTGCACGAACACCACTGCACTTCCCAAAACCCTGAAACACCAGCCCCAGCCTGACCCCCTACATTCCCCGAACATCATTGCACTGCCCTAAACCCTGAAACACCAGCCCCAACACAACCCCTACACGACCCGCACACCACTGCACTGCCCTAACCCCTGAAACACCCGCCCCAGCTCGACCCCCTACACTGCCCGAACACCACTGCACTGCCCTAAACCCTGAAGCACCAGCCCTAACACGACCCCCCACACTGCCCGAACACCACTGCACTGCCCTAATCCATGAAACACCAGCCCCAGCAAGGCCCCCTACAGTGCGGGAACACCACTGCACTGCCATAAACCCTGAAACACCAGCCCCAGCACGACCCCCTACCCTGCCCGAACACCACTACACTGCCCTAAAACCTGAAACACTACCCCCAGCAAGACACCCTATACTTCCTGAAAACCACTGCACTGCCCTAAAGCCTGAAACTCCAACCCCAGCATGACCCTCTACACTGCCCGAACACTATTGCACTGCCCTAAACCCTGAAACACCAGCCCCAGAATGACCCCCTACAATGCCCAAACACCACTGCACTGCCCTAAACCCTGAAGCACCAGCCCCAGAACGACCCCCTACACTGTCCGAACACCACTGCACTGCCCTAATCCATGAAACACCACCCCCAGTAAGTCCCCCTACACTGCAAGAACACCACTGTTCTGCCCTAAATCATGATCACCTGCCCCAGTACGACCCCCTACACTGCCCGAAAACCAATGCTCTGCCATGATCACTGAAACACCAACCCCAGCACGACCCTCTACACTGCCCGAACACTATTGCACTGCCCTAAACCATGAAACACCAGCCCCAGAACGACCCCCTACACTGCCCGAACACCACTGCACTGCCCTAAACCCTGAAACACCAGACCCAGCACGACACCCTACACTGCCCAAACACCACTGCACTGCCCTAAATCCTGAAACACCATTCCCAGCAAGACCGCCTACACTGCCCGAACACCAGTGCACTGCCCTAAACCCTGAAACACCAACCCCAGGATGACCCCCCCCACACTGCCCAAACACTGCTGCACTGCCCTAAACCATAAAACACCAGCCCCAGCTCCACCTCTACACTGCCCGAACACCACTGCACTGCCATAAACCCTGAAACACCAGTCACAGCATGACCCCCTACACTGCACGAACACCACTGCACTTACGAAAACCCTGAAGCACCAGCCCCAGCATGACCCCCTACATTCCCCGAACATCATTGCACTGCCCTAAACCCTGAAACACCAGCCCCAACACGACCCCTACACTCCCCGAACACCACTGCACTGCCCTAAACCCTGAAACACCAGCCCCAGCATGACCCCCTACACTGCCCGAACACCACTGCACTGCCCTAAACCCTGAAGCACCAGCCCTAGCACGACCCCCTACACTGCCCGAACACCACTGCACTGCCCTAATCCATGAAACACCAGCCCCAGCAAGGCCCCCTACAGTGCGGGAACACCACTGCACTGCCATAAACCCTGAAGCACCAGCCCCAGCAGACACCTACCCTGCCCGAACACCACTACACTGCCCTAAACCTGAAACACTACCCCCAGCACGACCCCCTACACTACCCGAACACCACTGCACTGCCCTAATTCATGAAACACCAGCCACAGCACGACCCCCTACAGTGCGGGAACACCACTGCACTGCCATAAACCCTGAAACACCAGCCCCAGCACGACCCCCTACCCTGCCCGAACACCACTACACTGCCCTAAAACCTGAAACACTACCCCAGCAAGACACCCTATACTTCCTGAAAACCACTGCACTGCCCTAAACCCTGAAGCACCAGCCCCAGCACGACCCCCTACACTACCCAAACCCCACTGCACTAACCTAAACCCTGAAACACTAGCAACAGCACGACAGCCTACACTGCCCGAACACTGCACTGCCCTAAACCCTGAAACACCAGCCCCAGCACGACCCCCTACACTGTCCGAACACCACTGCCCTGCCCTAAACCCTGAAGCACCAGCCCCAGCATGACCCCCTACACTGCCCGAACACCACTGCACTGCCCTAATCCATGAAACACCAGCCCCAGCAAGGCCCCCTACAGTGCGGGAACACCACTGCACTGCCATAAACCCTGAAGCACCAGCCCCAGCAGACACCTACCCTGCCCGAACACCACTACACTGCCCTAAACCTGAAACACTACCCCCAGCACGACCCCCTACACTACCCGGACACCACTGCACTGCCCTAAACCCTGAAACACCAGCCCCAGTACGACCCTCTACACTGCCCGAACACCATTGCACTGCCCTAAACCCTGAAACATCACCCCCTGCACGACCCCCACACTGCCCGAACACCACTGCACTGCCCTAAACCCTGAATCACCACCTCCAGCAAGACCCCACACACTGCCCAAACAACACTGCACTGCCCTAAAACCTGAAACACCGCCCCCAGCAAGACCCCCTTCACTGCCCAAACACCACTGCCCTAAACACTAAAACACCACCCCAAGCAAGACCCCCTACACTGCCCGAACACCAATGCCCTAAACACTGAAACACCCCCCGAGCAAGACACCCGACACTGTCCGAACACCACTGCACTGCCCTAAACCCTGAAACACCTCCCCCAGTAAGACCCCCTACCCTGCCCGAACACCACTGCCCTAAACCCTGAAACACCACCCTCAGCACGACCCCCTACACTTCCCAAACACCACTTCTCTGTCCTAAATTCTGAAACACAACCCCCAGCACGACCCCCTATACTGCCAGAACACCATTGCTCTGCCCTAAATCCTAAACCGCCAGCCCCAGCACGACCCCCTACACTGCCCGTACACCCCTGCACTGCCCTAAACCCTGAAATTCCATGCCCAGCAAGACCCCCTACACTGCCCGAACACCATGGCTGTCCCTAAATCCTGAAACACCAACCCCAGTAAGACCCCTCTACACTGCCCGAACACCACTGCACTGCCCTAAACCCTGAAACACCAGCCCCAGCACAACCCCCTACACTGCCTAAAAACCACGGCACTGCCCTAAATCCTGAAACACCATTCCCAACAAGACCCCCTACACTGCCCGAACACCACTGCACTGCCCTCAACCCTGAAACTCCACCCCCAGAACGACCCCCCACACTGCCCAAACACCGCTGCACTAAACCATAAAACACCAGACCAAGCTCCACCTCTACACTGCCTGAACACCACTGCACTGCCCTAAACCCTGAAACACCACAGTATGACCCCCTACACTGCACAAACACCACTGCACTGCCCTAAACCCTGAAACACCAGCCACAGCATGACCCCCTACACTCCTTGAACATCATTGCACTGCCCTAAACCCTGAAACACCAGCCCCAACACGACCCCTACACTCTCCAAACACCACTGCACTGCCCTAAACCCTGAAACACCAGCCCCAGCACGACCCCCTACACTCCCTGAACACCACTGCACTGCCCTAAACCCTGAAACAGCAGCCCCAGCACGACCCCCTACACTGCCCGAACCCCACTGCACTGCCCTAAACCCTGAAACACCAGGCCCAACACGACCCCTACACTCCCCGAACACCACTGCACTGCCCTAAACCCTGAAACACCTGCCCCAGCACGACCCCCTACACTGCCCGAAAACCACTGATCTGCCATAATCCCTGAAACTCCAACCCCAGCACGACCCCCTACACTGCCCGAACTCTACTGCACTGCCCTAAACCCTGAAACACCAGCCCCAGAATGACCCCCTACACTGCCCGAACACCACTGCACTGCCCTAAACCCTGAAACGCCAGCCCCAGCACGACCCCCTACACTGCCCAAACACCACTGCACTGCCCTAAATCCTGAAACACCATTCCCAGCAAGACCCCCTACACTGCCCGAACAACACTGCACTGCCCTAAACCCTGAAACTCCACCCCCAGGACGACCCCCATAGTGCCCAAACACCACTGCACTGCCCTAAACCCTGAAACGCCACCCCAGCAAGACCCCCTACATTGGCTCAACACAACTGCACTGCCCTAAACCCTGAAACACCACCCCCAGCAAGACCCCCTACCCTGCCCGAACACCACTGCCCTAAACCCTGAAACACCACCCTCAGCACGACCCCCTACACTTCCCAAACACCACTTCTCTGTCCTAAATTCTGAAACACAACCCCCAGCACGACCCCCTACACTGCGCGTACACCCCTGCACTGCCCCAGCACGACCCCCTACACTGCCCGTACACCCCTGCACTGCCCTAAACCCTGAAATTCCATGCCCAGCAAGACCCCCTACACTGCCCGAACACCATTGCTGTCCCTAAATCCTGAAACACCAACCCCAGTAAGACCCCTCTACACTGCCCGAACACCACTGCACTGCCCTAAACCCTGAAACACCACCCCAGTAAGACCCCCTACACTGACCGAACACTACTGCTCTGCCCAAAACCCTGAAACACCAACCCCAGAATGACCCCCTACACTGCCCGAGCACCACTGCACTGCCCTAAACCCTGAAACACCACCCCCAGCAACACCCCCTACACTGCCCTGTCACCATTGCACTGCCCTAAACCCTGAAACACCACCCCCAGTAAGACCCCCTACACTGTCCGAACACTACTGCTCTGCCCTAAACCCTGAAACACCAACCCCAGAATGACCCCCTACACTGCCCGAACACCACTGTTCTGCCCTAAATCATAATCACCTGCCCCAGCACAAACCCCTACACTGCCCGAAAACCCCTGCTCTGCCATAATCCCTGAAACTCCAACCCCAGCACGACACCCTACACTGCCTGAACACTCCTGCACTGCCCTGAACCATGAAACACCAGCCCCAGTTCCACCTTTACACTGCCCGAACACCACTGCACTGCCCTAAACCCTGAAAAACCAGCCCCAACACGACCCCTACACTGCACGAATACCACTGCACTGCCCTAAACCCTGAAACACCAGCCCCATCACGACCCCCTACACTGCCCGAACACCACTGCACTGCCCTAAACCCTGAATCATCAGCCCCAGCACGACCCCCTACACTGCCCGAACACCACTGCACTGCCCTAAACCCTGAAGCACCAGCCCCAGAACGACCCCCTACACTGTCCGAACACCACTGTACTGCCCTAATCCATGAAACACCACCCCCAGTAAGTCCCCCTACACTGCCCGAACACCACTGTTCTGCCCTAAATCATGATAACCTGCCCCAGTACGACCCCCTACACTGCCCGAAAACCAATGCTCTGCCATAATCACTGAAACTCCAACCCCAGCACGACCCTCTACACTGCCCGAGCACTATTGCACTGCCCTAAACCCTGAAACACCAGCCCCAGAACGACCCCCTACACTGCCCGAACACCACTGCACTGCCCTAAACCCTGAAACACCAGCCCCAGCACGACACCCTACACTGCCAAACACCACTGCACTGCCCTAAATCCTTAAACACCATTCCCAGCAAGACCACCTACGCTGCCCGAACACCACTGCATTGCCATAAACCCTGAAACACCGTTAACAGCATGACCCCCTACACTGCACGAACACCACTGCACTGCCCAAAACCCGGAAACACCACCCCCAGCACGACCCCCTATACTGCCCGAACACCATTGCTCTGCCCTAAATCCTAAATCGCCAGCCCCAGCACGACCCCCTACACTGCCCGAACACCCCTGCACTGCCCTAAACCCTGAAATTCCACGCCCAGCAAGACCCCCTACACTGCCCAAACACCATTGCTGTCCCTAAATCCTGAAACACCAACCCCAGTAAGACCCCTCTACACTGCCCGAACACCACTGCACTGCCATAAACCCTACAACACCAGCATCGGCACGACCCCCTACACTGCCCGAACACCACTGCACTGCCCTAAACCCTGAAACACCAGCCCCAGCACGACCCCCTACACTGCCCAAACACCACGGCACTGCCCTAAATCCTGAAACACCATTCCCAACAAGACCCCCTACACTGCCCGAACACCACTGCACTGCCCTAAACCCTGAAATTCCACGCCCAGCAAGACCCCCTACACTGCCCGAACACCATTGCTGTCCCTAAATCCTGAAACACCAACCCCAGTAAGACCCCTCTACACTGCCCGAACACCACTGCACTGCCATAAACCCTATAACACCAGCATCGGCACGACCCCCTACACTGCCCGAACACCACTGCACTGCCCTAAACCCTGAAGCACCAGCCCCAGCACAACCCCCTACACTGCCCAAACACCACGGCACTGCCCTAAATCCTGAAACACCATTCCCAACAAGACCCCTTACACTGCCCGAACACCACTGCACTGCCCTAAACCCTGAAACTCCACCCCCAGAACGACCCCCCACACTGCCCAAACACAGCTACACTGCTCTAAACCATAAAACACCAGACCAAGCTCCACCTCTACACTGCCTGAACACCACTGCACTGCCCTAAACCCTGAAACACCACAGTATGACCCCCTACACTGCACGAACACCACTGCACTGCCCTAAACCCTGAAACACCAGCCACAGCATGACCCCTTACACTCCTTGAACATCATTGCACTGCCCTAAACCCTGAAACACCAGCCCCAACACGACCCCTACACTCTCCAAACACCACTGCACTGCCCTAAACCCTGAAACACCAGCCCTAGCACGACCCCCTACACTCCCTGAACACCACTGCACTGCCCTAAACCCTGAAACAGCAGCCCCAGCACGACCCCCTACTGTTACATAACTCAAGGAAAACACGCCCTTATGTAAACAGGAGAGCTGTTACATAACTCAAGGAAAACACGCCCTTATGTAAACAGGAGAGCTGTTACATAACTCAAGGAAAACACGCCCTTATGTAAACAGGAGAGCTGTTACATAACTCAAGGAAAACACGCCCTATAGAGGGAGGAACCGGGAGGTACAACGCTGTCGGATATTGTGTTTACACCGACGTACCTGCTTAGTGAAGAGCAGTGTTCTGGAGTGGTGCTCCAGTAAGGCAAGAACGGAGGTAGGTCGAGTCGTTACTCCCTGGGCCGTGTCTTGCCCCATCGTCACCTGTGAAGGACCCGGAAGCTCTACCGGATAACCATTGAGCTTCGCTTTTTGACTCGGCTGAGTCAAAGCGCAGTGGCGCTTTTGCTGGTTGGAGTCGTAACTCCCAGCCCGACCAGAGATACAGGGACTGCCAGCTGTAACGCACACCAGGAGGTGTTTGCCGCGTTACAGACTCGGAAGTCCACAGGATCGATCGAGCGGCTGCTCTCGGTTCAGTCTTCTTTGCTTGTGATTGGGGTATCGGTGACGCATCACCAGGAGGTGACTCCGCGTCCCGGTGCAGTCTGAGGAAGAGGTTGAGCGGCTGCTCCCTTCAGGTAGAGACCCCGGCTGGGTGTTTCCCTGACTCCTCGATTCTCCCCAACACTCTTCGTGCCCCTCACAGCCTACCGATTGGCATTGTCGGCCATTTCATTTCTGCCCTCTGTTGGCATACGCCGGGATCGGCGTATATGCAGAGGACGGTTAGGACCATCCGTGCTGTGGACGGGTAACGTACTTAGCCTGGAGGATTCCAGTGACTATAACCTTTGTTTATTCCTTGTATTATTTTTGCCTTCATTAAAATAACTAAACCTTCACAAGTGGTTGCGTTCTCATTATCGTGTCTGTTAAACGATCCTGAGACGTTCAGGGCGTTACAAAATATCCGACCTTAATAACACTAACTGTCTCCCGGTCGATAACTGACATGGCAACACTTGATGATGTGCTGGCTGCTTTAGCGACCGTGCAAATTGAATTGGCTGCCTCCAGGCAAGAAACAGCCGATGTAAAAGCCAGACTGGATGCTATCCAATTGGACCCGCTCACGCCCTTATGTAAACAGGAGAGCTGTTACATAACTCAAGGAAAACACGCCCTTATGTAAACAGGAGAGCTGTTACATAACTCAAGGAAAACACGCCCTTATGTACACAGGAGAGCTGTTACATAACTCAAGGAAAACACGCCCTTATGTAAACAGGAGAGCTGTTACATAACTCAAGGAAAACACGCCCTTATGTAAACAGGAGAGCTGTTACATAACTCAAGGAAAACACGCCCTATAAAGGGAGGAACCGGGAGGTACAACGCTGTCGGATATTGTGTTTACACCGACGTACCTGCTTAGTGAAGAGCAGTGTTCCGGAGTGGTGCTCCAGTAAGGCAAGAACGGAGGTAGGTCGAGTCGTTACTCCCTGGGCCGTGTCTTGCCCCATCGTCACCTGTGAAGGACCCGGAAGCTCTACCGGATAACCATTGAGCTTCGCTTTTTGACTCGGCTGAGTCAAAGCGCAGTGGCGCTTTTGCTGGTTGGAGTCGTAACTCCCAGCCCGACCAGAGATACAGGGACTGCCAGCTGTAACGCACACCAGGAGGTGTTTGCCGCGTTACAGACTCGGAAGTCCACAGGATCGATCGAGCGGCTGCTCTCGGTTCAGTCTTCTTTGCTTGTAATTGGGGTATCGGTGACGCATCACCAGGAGGTGACTCCGCGTCCCGGTGCAGTCTGAGGAAGAGGTTGAGCGGCTGCTCCCTTCAGGTAGAGACCCCGGCTGGGTGTTTCCCTGACTCCTCGATTCTCCCCAACACTCTTCGTGCCCCTCACAGCCTACCGATTGGCATTGTCGGCCATTTCATTTCTGCCCTCTGTTGGCATACGCCGGGATCGGCGTATATGCAGAGGACGGTTAGGACCATCCGTGCTGTGGACGGGTAACGTACTTAGCCTGGAGGATTCCAGTGACTATAACCTTTGTTTATTCCTTGTATTATTTTTGCCTTCATTAAAATAACTAAACCTTCACAAGTGGTTGCGTTCTCATTATCGTGTCTGTTAAACGATCCTGAGACGTTCAGGGCGTTACACCTACACTGCCCGAACCCCACTGCACTGCCCTAAACCCTGAAACACCAGGCCCAACACGACCCCTACACTCCCCGAACACCACTGCACTGCCCTAAACTCAGAAACACCTGCCCCAGCACGGCCCCCTACACTGCCCGAAAACCACTGATCTGCCATAATCCCTGAAACTCCAACCCCAGCACGACCCCCTACACTGCCCGAACTCTACTGCACTTCCCTAAACCCTGAAATACCAGCCCCAGAATGACCCCCTACACTGCCCGAACACCACTGCACTGCCCTAAACCCTGAAACACCAGCCCCAGCACGACCCCCTTCACTGCCCAAACACCACTGCACTGCCCTAAATCCTGAAACACAATTCCCAGCAAGACCCCCTACACTGCCCGAACAACACTGCACTGCCCTAAACCCTGAAACTCCACCCCCAGGACAACCCCCCATACTGCCCAAACACCACTGTACTGCCCTAAACCCTGAAACGCCACCCCAGCAAGACCCCCTACATTGGCTGAACACAACTGCACTGCCCTAAACCCTGAAACACCACCCCCAGCAAGACCCCCTACACTGCCACGTCACCATTGCACTGCCCTAAACCCTGAAACACCACCCCCAGTAAGACCCCCTACACTGACCGAACACTACTGCTCTGCCCAAAACCCTGAAACACCAACCCCAGAATGACCCCTTACACTGCCCGAGCACCACTGCACTGCCCTAAACCCTGAAACACCACCCCCAGCAACACCCCCTACACTGCCCTGTCACCATTGCACTGCCCTAAACCCTGAAACACGACCCCCAGTAAGACCCCCTACACTGTCCGAACACTACTGCTCTGCCCTAAACCCTGAAACACCAACCCCAGAATGACCCCCTACACGGCCCGAACACCACTGCTCCGCCCTAAATCATAATCACCTGCCCCAGCACAAACCCCTACACTGCCCGAAAACCCCTGCTCTGCCATAATCCCTGAAACTCCAACCCCAGCACGACCCCCTACACTGCCTGAACACTCCTGCACTGCCCTGAACCATAAAACACCAGCCCCAGTTCCACCTTTACACTGCCCGAACACCACTGCACTGCCCTAAACCCTGAAAAACCAGCCCCAACACGACCCCTACACTGCACGAACACCACTGCACTGCCCTAAACCCTGAAACACCAGCCCCAGCATGACCCCCTACACTGCCCGATCACAACTGCACTGCCCTAAACCCTGAATCACCAGCCCCAGCATGACCCCCCACACTGCCCGAACACCACTGCACTGCCCTAAACCCTGAAGCACCAGCCCCAGAACGACCCCCTACACTGCCCGAACACCACTGTACTGCCCTAATCCATGAAACACCACCCCCAGTAAGTCCCCCTACACTGCCCGAACACCACTGTTCTGCCCTAAATCATGATAACCTGCCCCAGTACGACCCCCTACACTGCCCGAAAACCAATGATCTGCCATAATCACTGAAACTCCAACCCCAGCACGACCCTCTACACTGCCCGAGCACTATTGCACTGCCCTAAACCCTGAAACACCAGCCCCAGAACAACCCCCTACACTGCCCGAACACCACTGCACTGCCCTAAACCCTGAAACACCAGCCCCAGCACGACACCCTACACTGCCCAAACACCACTGCACTGCCCTAAATCCTGAAACACCATTCCCAGCAAGACCGCCTACACTGCCCGAACACTACTGCTCTGCCCTAAACCCTAAAACACCAGCCCCAGAATGACCCCCTACACTGCCCGAACACCACTGCTCTGCCCTAAATCATGATCACCTACCCCAGTACGACCCCCTACACTGCCCGAAAACCAATGCACTGCCATAATCACTGAAACTCCAACCCCAGCACGACCCTCTACACTGCCCGAACACTATTGCACTGCCCTAAACCCTGAAACACCAGCTCCAGAACGACCCCCTACACTGCCCGAACACCACTGCATTGCCATAAACCCTGAAACATCAGTCACAGCATGACCCCCTACACTGCACGAACACCACTGCACTGCCCAAAACCCGGAAACACCACCCCCAGCAAGACCCCCTACACTGCCCGAACACCACTGCACAGCCCTAAACCCTGAAACACCACCCCAGCAAGACCCCCTACATTGCCTGAACACCACTGCACTGCCCTAAACCCTGAAACATCAGCCCCAGCATGACCCCCTACACTGCCCGAACACCACTGCACTGCCCTAAACCCTGAATCACCAGCCCCAGCACGACCCCCTACACTGTCCGAACACCACTGCACTGCCTTAAACCCTGAAGCACCAGCCCCAGTAAGTCCCCCTACACTGCCCGAACACCACTGTTCTGCACTAAATCATGATCACCTGCCCCAGTACGACCCCCTACACTGCCCGAAAACCAATGCTCTGCCATAATTACTGAAACTCCAACCACAGCACAACCCTCTACACTGCCCGAACACTATTGCACTGCCCTAAACCCTGAAACACCAGCCCCAGAGCGACCCCCTACACTGCCCAAACACCACTGCACTGCCCTAAACCCTGAAGCACCAGCCCCAGAACGACCCCCTACACTGTCAGAACAACACTGCACTGCCCTAATCCAAGAAACACCACCCCCAGTAAGTCCCCCTACACTGCAAGAACACCACTGTTCTGCCCTAAATCATGATCACCTGCCCAAGTACGACCCCCTACACTGCCCGAAATCCAATGCTCTGCCATAATCACTGAAACACCAACCCCAGCACGACCCTCTACACTGCCTGAACACTATTGCACTGCCCTAAACCCTGAAACACCAGCCCCAGAACGACCCCCTACACTGCCCGAACTCCACTGCACTGCCCTAAACCCTGAAACACCAGCCCCAGCACGACACCCTACACTGCCCAAACACCACTGCACTGCCCTAAATCCTGAAACACCATTCCCAGCAAGACCGCCTACACTGCCCGAACACCAGTGCACTGCCCTATACCCTGAAACTCCACCCCCAGGATGACCCCCCCACACTCCCAAACACTGCTGCACTGCCCTAAACCATAAAACACCAGCCCCAGCTCCACCTCTACACTGCCCGAACACCACTGCACTGCCATAAACCCTGAAACACCAGTCACAGCATGACCCCCTACACTGCACGAACACCACTGCACTGCCCAAAACCCTGAAACACCAGCCCCAGCATGACCCCCTACATTCCCCGAACATCATTGCACTGCCCTAAACCCTGAAACACCAGCCCCAACATGACCCCTACACTCCCCGAAAACCACAGCACTGCCCTAAACCCTGAAACACCAGCCCCAGCACGACCCCCTACACTGCCCGAACACCACTGCACTGCCCTAAACCCTGAAGCACCAGCCCCAGCACGACCCCCTACACTGCCCGAACACAACTGCACTGCCCTAATCCATGAAATACCAGCCCCAGCAAGGCCCCCTACAGTGCGGGAACACCACTGCACTGCCCTAAACCCTGAAGCACCAGCCCCAGCACGACCCCCTACACTGCCCGAACACAACTGCACTGCCCTAATCCATGAAACACCAGCCCCAGCACGACCCCGTACCCTGCCCGAACACCACTACACTGCCCTAAAACCTGAAACACTACCCCCAGCAAGACACCCTATACTTCCTGAAAACCACTGCACTGCCCTAAACCCTGAAGCACCAGCCCCAGCACGACCCCCTACACTGCCCGAACCCCACTGTACTAACCTAAACCCTGAAACACCAGCAACAGCACGACCGCCTACACTGCCCGAACACTGCACTGCCCTAAACGCTGAAACACCAGCCCCAACACGACCCCCAACACTGCCCGAACACCACTGCACTGCCCTAAACCCTGAAACACCACCCCCAGCAAGACCCCCTACACTGCCCGAACACCAATGCACTGCCCTAAACCCTGAAACGCCACCCCAGCAAGACCCCCTACACTGCCCGAACCCCACTGCACTAACCTAAACCCTGAAACACCAGCAACAGCACGACCGCCTACACTGCCCGAACACTGCACTGCCCTAAACCCTGAAACACCAGCCCCAACACGACCCCTACACTCTCCAAACACCACTGCACTGCCCTAAACCCTGAAACACCAGCCCCAGCACGACCCCCTACACTGCCCGAACCCCACTGCACTGCCTTAAACCCTGAAACACCAGGCCCAACACGACCCCTACACTCCCCGAACACCACTGCACTGCCCTAAACCCTGAAACACCTGCCCCAGCACGACCCCCTACACTGCCCGAAAACCACTGATCTGCCATAATCCCTGAAACTCCAACCCCAGCACGACCCCCTACACTGCCCGAACTCTACTGCACTGCCCTAAACCCTGAAACACCAGCCCCAGAATGACCCCCTACACTGCCCGAACACCACTGCACTGCCCTAAACCCTGAAACACCAGCCCCAGCAAGACCCCCTACACTGCCCAAACACCACTGCACTGCCCTAAATCCTGGAACACCATTCCCAGCAAGACCCCCTACACTGCCCGAACAACACTGCACTACCCTAAACCCTGAAACACCAGCACGACCTCCTACACTGCCTGAACACCACTGCACTGCCCTAAACCCTGAATCACCAGCCCCAGCACGACCCCCTACACTGCCCGAACACCACTGCACTGCCCTAAACCCTGAAGCACCAGCCCCAGAACGACCCCCTACACTGCCCAAACACCACTGCACTGCCCTAAATCCTGAAACACAATTCCCAGCAAGACCCCCTACACTGCCCAAACAACACTGCACTGCCCTAAACCCTGAAACTCCACCCCAGGACGACCCCCATACTGCCCAAACACCACTGCACTGCCCTAAACCCTGAAACGCCACCCCAGCAAGACCCCCTACATTGGCTCAACACAACTGCACTGCCGTAAACCCTGAAACACCACCCCCAGCAAGACCCCCTACACTGCCCCGTCACCATTGCACTGCCCTAAACCCTGAAACACCACCCCCAGTAACACCCCCTACACTGACCGAACACTACTGCTCTGCCCAAAACCCTGAAACACCAACCCCAGAATGACCCCCTACACTGCCCGAGCACCACTGCTCTGCCCTAAACCCTGAAACACCACCACCAGCAACACCCCCTACACTGCCCTGTCACCATTGCACTGCCCTAAACCCTGAAACACCACCCCCAGTAAGACCCCCTACACTGTCCGAACACTACTGCTCTGCCTTAAACTCTGAAACACCAACCCCAGAACGACCCCCTACACTGCCCGAACACCACTGTTCTGCCCTAAATCATAATCACCTGCCCCAGCACAAACCCCTACACTGCCCGAAAACCCCTGCTCTGCCATAATCCCTGAAACTCCAACCCCAGCACGACACCCTACACTGCCTGAACACTCCTGCACTGCCCTGAACCATAAAACACCAGCCCCAGTTCCACCTTTACACTGCCCGAACACCACTGCACTGCCCTAAACCCTGATAAACCAGCCCCAAAACGACCCCTACACTGCACGAACACCACTGCACTGCCCTAAACCCTGAAGCACCAGCACGACCCCGTACACTGCCCGAACACCACTGCACTGCTTTAAACCCTGAAGCACCAGCCCCAGCACGACCCCCTACACTGCCCGAACACCACTGTTCTGCCCTAAATCATGATAACCTGCCCCAGTACGACACCCTACACTGCCCGAAAACCAATGCTCTGCCATAATCACTGAAACTCCAACCCCAGCACGACCCTCTACACTGCCCGAGCACTATTGCACTGCCCTAAACCCTGAAACACCAGCCCCATAACGACCCCCTACACTGCCCGAACACCACTGGACAGCCCTAAACCCTGAAACACCAGCCCCAGCACGACACCCTACACTGCCCAAACACCACTGCACTGCCCTAAATCCTGAAACACCATTCCCAGCAAGACCGCCTACGCTGCCCGAACACCACTGCACTGCCCTAAACCCTAAAACTCCACCCCCAGGATGACCCCCCACACTGCCCAAACACTGCTGCACTGCCCTAAACCATAAAACACCAGCCCCAGCTCCACCTCTACACTGCCCGAACACCACTGCATTGCCATAAACCCTGAAACACCAGTCACAGCATGACCCCCTACACTGCACGAACACCACTTCTCTGTCCTAAATTCTGAAACACAACCCCCAGCACGACCCCCTATACTGCCCTAACACCATTGCTCTGCCCTAAATCCTAAATCGCCAGCCCCAGCACGACCCCCTACACTGCCCGAACACCCCTGCACTGCCCTAAACCCTGAAATTCCACGCCCAGCAAGACCCCCTACACTGCCCGAACACCATTGCTGTCCCTAAATCCTGAAACACCAACCCCAGTAAGACCCCTCTACACTGCCCGAACACCACTGCACTGCCATAAACTCTACAACACCAGCATCGGCACGACCCCCTACACTGCCCAAACACCACTGCACTGCCCTAAACCCTGAAACACCAGCCCCAGCACAACCCCCTACACTGCCCAAACACCACGGCACTGCCCTAAATCCTGAAACACCATTCCCAACAAGACCCCCTACACTGCCCGAACACCACTGCACTGCCCTAAACCCTGAAACTCCACCCCCAGAACGACCCCCCACACTGCCCAAACACCGCTGCACTGCTCTAAACCATAAAACACCAGACCAAGCTCCACCTCTACACTGCCTGAACACCACTGCACTGCCCTAAACCCTGAAACACCACAGTATGACCCCCTACACTGC
This sequence comes from Triturus cristatus, assembly GCF_964204655.1. Taxonomy (NCBI): domain Eukaryota; kingdom Metazoa; phylum Chordata; class Amphibia; order Caudata; family Salamandridae; genus Triturus; species Triturus cristatus. The sequence goes on from NC_140579.1 coordinate 721,485,044, forward strand.
ACAAACACCACTGCACTGCCCTAAACCCTGAAACACCAGCCACAGCATGACCCCCTACACTCCTTGAACATCATTGCACTGCCCTAAACCCTGAAACAGCAGCCCCAGCACGACCCCCTACACTGCCCGAACCCCACTGCACTGCCCTAAACCCTGAAACACCAGGCCCAACACGACCCCTACACTCCCCGAACACCACTTCACTGCCCTAAACCCTGAAACACCTGCCCCAGCACGACCCCCTACACTGCCCGAAAACCACTGATCTGCCATAATCCCTGAAACTCCAACCCCAGCACGACCCCCTACACTGCCCGAACTCTACTGCACTGCCCTAAACCCTAAAACACCAGCCCCAGCACGACCCCCTACACTGCCCAAACACCACTGCACTGCCCTAAATCCTGAAACACCACCCCCAGCAACACCCCCTACACTGCCCTGTCACCAATGCACTGCCCTAAACCCTGAAACACCACCCCCAGTAAGACCCCCTACACTGTCCGAACACTACTGCTCTTCCCTAAACCCTGAAACACCAACCCCAGAATGACCCCCTACACTGCCCGAACACCACTGCTCTGCCCTAAATCATAATCACCTGCCCCAGCACAAACCCCTACACTGCCTGAACACTCCTGCACTGCCCTGAACCATAAAACACCAGCCCCAGTTCCACCTTTACACTGCCCGAACACCACTGCACTGCCCTAAACCCTGAAAAACCAGCCCCAACACGACCCCTACACTGCACGAACACCACTGCACTGCCCTAAACCCTGAAACACCAGCCCCAGCACGACCCCCTACACTGCTTGAACACCACTGCACTGCCCTAAACCCTGAATCACCAGCCCCAGCACGACCCCCCACACTGCCCGAACACCACTGCACTGCCCTAAACCCTGAAGCACCAGCCCCAGAACGACCCCCTACACTGTCCGAACACCACTGTACTGCCCTAATCCATGAAACACCACCCCCAATAAGTCCCCCTACACTGCCCGAACACCACTGTTCTGCCCTAAATCATGATCACCTGCCCCAGTACGACCCCCTACACTGCCCGAAAACCAATGCTCTGCCATAATCACTGGAACTCCAATCCCAGCACGACCCTCTACACTGCCCGAACACTATTGCACTGCCCTAAACCCTGAAACACCAGCTCCAGAACGACCCCCTACACTGCCCGAACACCACTGCACTGCCCTAAACCCTGAAACACCAGCCCCAGCACGACACCCTACACTGCCCAAACACCACTGCACTGCCCTAAATCCTGAAACACCATTCCCAGCAAGACCGCCTACACTGCCCGAACACCACTGCACTGCCCTAAACCCTGAAACTCCACCCCCAGGATGACCCCCCACACTGCCCAAACACTGCTGCACTGCCCTAAACCATGAAACACCAGCCCCAGCTCCACCTCTACACTGCACGAACACCACTGCACTGCCCAAAACCCGGAAACACCACCCCCAGCAAGACCCCCTACACTGCCCGAACACCACTGCACAGCCCTAAACCCTGAAACGCCACCCCAGCAAGACCCCCTACATTGCCTGAACACCACTGCACTGCCCTAAACCCTGAAACACCAGCCCCAGCATGACCCCCTACACTGCCCGAACACCACTGCACTGCCCTAAACCCTGATTGACCAGCCCCAGCACGACCCCCTACACTGTCCGAACACCACTGCACTGCCTTAAACCCTGAAGCACCAGCCCCAGTAAGTCCCCCTACACTGCCCGAACACCACTGTTCTGCCCTAAATCATGATCACCTGCCCCAGTACGACCCCCTACACTGCCCGAAAACCAATGCTCTGCCATAATCACTGAAACTCCAACCCCAGCACAACCCTCTACACTGCCCGAACACTTTTGCACTGCCCTAAACCCTGAAACACCAGCCCCAGAGTGACCCCCTACACTGCACGAACACCACTGCACTGCCGTAATCCCTGAAGCACCAGCCCCAGAACGACCCCCTACACTGTCAGAACACCACTGCACTGCCCTAATCCATGAAACACCACCCCCAGTAAGTCCCCTACACTGCAAGAACACCACTGTTCTGCCCTAAATCATGATCACCTGCCCCAGTACGACCCCCTACACTGCCCGAAATCCAATGCTCTGCCATAATCACTGAAACACCAACCCCAGCACGACCCTCTACACTGCCCGAACACTATTGCACTGCCCTAAACCCTGAAACACCAGCCCCAACACGACCCCTACACTCCCCGAAAACCACTGCACTGCCCTAAACCCTGAAACACCAGCCCCATCACGACCCCCTACACTGCCCGAACACCACTGCACTGCCCTAAACCCTGAAGCACCAACCCCAGCACGACCCCCTACACTGCCCGAACACAACTGCACTGCCCTAATCCATGAAATACTAGCCCCAGCAAGGCCCCCTACAGTGCGGGAACACCACTGCACTGCCATAAACCCTGAAACACCAGCCCCAGCACGACCCCCTACCCTGCCCGAACACCACTACACTGCCCTAAAACCTGAAACACTACCCCCAGCAAGACACCCTATACTTCCTGAAAACCACTGCACTGCCCTAAACCCTAAAGCACCAGCCCCAGCACGACCCCCTACACTGCCCGAACCCCACTGCACTAACCTAAACCCTGAAACACCAGCAACAGCACGACCGCCTACACAGCCCGAACACTGCACTGCCCTAAACCCTGAAACACCAGCCCCAACACGACCCCCAACACTGCCCGAACACCACTGCACTGCCCTAAACCCTGAAACACCACCCCGAGCAAGACCCCCTACACTGCCCGAACACCACTGCACTGCCCTAAACCCTAAAACGCCACCCCAGCAAGACCCCCTACATTGCCTGAACACCACTGCACTGCCCTAAACCCTGAAACACCAGCCCCAGCATGACCCCCTACACTGCCTGAACACCACTGCACTGCCCTAAACCCTGAATCACCAGCCCCAGCACGACCCCTACACTGTCCGAACACCACTGCACTGCCCTAATCCATGAAACACCACCCCCAGTAAGTCCCCCTACACTGCCCAAACACCACTGTTCTGCCCTAAATCATGATCACCTGCCCCAGTCGACCCCCTACACTGCCCGAAAACCAGTGCTCTGCCATAATCACTAAAACTCCAACCCCAGCATGACCCTCTACACTGCCCGAACACTATTGCACTGCCCTAAACCCTGAAACACCAGCCCCAGAACGACCCCCTACACTGCCCAAACACCACTGCACTGCCCTAAACCCTGAAGCACCAGCCCCAGAACGACCCCCTACACTGTCTGAACACCACTGCACTGCCCTAATCCATGAAACACCACCCCCAGTAAGTCCCCCTACACTGCAAGAACACCACTGTTCTGCCCTAAATCATGATCACCTGCCCCAGTACGACCCCCTACACTGCCCGAAAACCAATGCTCTGCCATAATCACTGAAACTCCAACCCCAGCACGACCCTCTACACTGCCCGAACACTATTGCACTGCCCTAAACCCTGAAACACCAGCCCCAGAACGACCCCCTACACTGCCCGAACACCACTGCACTGCCCTAAACCCTGAAACACCAGCCCCAGAACGACACTCTATACTGCCCAAAAAACACCACTGCACTGCCCTAAATCCTGAAACACCATTCTCAGCAAGACCGCCTACACTGCCCGAACACCACTGCACTGCCCTAAACCCTGAAACTCCACCCCCAGGATGACCCCCCCACACTGCCCAAACACTGCTGCACTGCCCTAAACCATAAAATACCAGCCCCAGCTCCACCTCTACACTGCCCGAACACCACTGCACTGCCATAAACCCTGAAACACCAGCCCCAGCATGACCCCCTACAATCCACGAAGATGATTGCACTGCCCTAAACCATGAAACACCAGCCCCAACACGACCCCTACACTGCAGGAACACCACTGCACTGCCATAAACCCTGAAACACCAGCCCCAGCAAGACCCCCTACCCTGCCCGAACACCACTACACTGCCCTAAAACCTGAAACACTACCCCCAGCAAGACACCCTGTACTTCCTGAAAACCACTGCACTGCCCTAAACCCTGAAGCACCAGCCCCAGCACGACCCCCTACACTGCCCGAACACCACTGCACTGCCCTAATCCACGAAACACCAGCCACAGCACGACCCTCTACAGTACGGGAACACCACTGCACTGCCCTAAACCCTGAAACACCAGCCCAAGCACGACCCTCTACACTGCCCGAACACCATTGCACTGCCCTAAACCCTGAAACATCACCCACTGCACGACCCTCTACACTGCCCGAACACCATTGCACTGCCCTAAATCCTGAAACATCACCCACTGCACGACCCCCACACTGCCCGAACACCACTGCACTGCCCTAAACCCTGAATCTCCACCTCCAGCAAGACCCCCTACACAGCCCGAACAACACTGCACTGCCCTAAAACCTGAAACACCGCCCCAGCAAGACCCCCTTCACTGCCCAAACACCACTGCCCTAAACACTGAAACACCACCCCAAGCAAGACCCCCTACACTGCCCGAACACCAATGCCCTAAACACTGAAACACCCCCCCAGCAAGACCCCCTACACTGCCCGAACACCACTGCACTGCCCTAAACCCTGAAACACCTCCCCCAGCAAGACCCCCTACACTGCCCAAACACCACTGCCCTAAACCCTGAAACACCACCCTCAGCACGACCCACTACACTTCCCGAACACCACTTCTCTGCCCTAAATTCTGAAACACAACCCCCAGCACGACCCCCTATACTGCCCGAACACCATTGCTCTGCCCTAAATCCTAAATCGCCAGCCACAGCACGACCCCCTACACTGTCCGAACACCACTGCACTGCCCTAATCCATGAAACACCACCCCCAGTAAGACCCCCTACAATGCCCGAACACCACTGCTCTGCCCTAAATCATGATCACCTGCCCCAGCACAACCCCCTACACTCCCCGAAAACCACTGCTCTGCCATAATCACTGAAACTCCAACCCCAGCACGACCCTCTACACTGCCCGAACACTATTGCACTGCCCTAAACCCTGAAACACCAGCCCCAGAACGACCCCCTACACTGCCCGAACACCAGTGCACTGCCATAAACCCTGCAACACCAGTCACAGCATGACCCCCTACACTGCACGAACACCACTGCACTGCCTAAAACCCTGAAACACCAGCCCCAGCATCACCCCCCACACTCCCCGAACATCATTGCACTGCCTTAAACCCTGAAACACCAGCCCCAACACGACCCCTACACTCCCCGAACACCACTGCACTGCCCTAAACCCTGAAACACCAGCCCCAGCATGACCCCCATACACTGCCCGAACACCCCTGCACTGCCCTAAACCCTGAAGCACCAGCCCCAGCATGACCCCCTACACTGCCTGAACACCACTGCACTGCCCTAATCCATGAAACACCAGCCCCAGCAAGGCCCCCTACAGTGCGGGAACACCACTGCACTGCCATAAACCCTGAAACACCTGCCCCAGCAGACACCTACCCTGCCCGAACACCACTACACTGCCCTAAAACCTGAAACACTACCCCCAGCAAGACACCCTATACTTCCTGAAAACAACTGCACTGCCCTAAACCCTGAAGCACCAGCCCCAGCACGACCCCCTACACTACACGAACACCACTGCACTGCCCTAATTCATGAAACACCAGCCACAGCATGACCCCCTACAGTGCAGGAACACCACTGCACTGCCCTAAACCCTGAAACACCAGCCCCAGTACGACCCTCTACACTGCCCGGACACCATTGCACTGCCCTAAACCCTGAAACATCACCCCCTGCACGACCCCCACACTGCCCGAACACCACTGCACTGCCCTAAACCCTGAATCACCACCTCCAGCAAGACCCCCTACACTGCCCAAACAACACTGCACTGCCCTAAAACCTGAAACACCACCCCCAGCAGGAACCCCTTCACTGCCCAAACACCACTGCCCTAAACACTAAAACACCACCCCGAGCAAGACCCCCTACACTGCCCGAACACCAATGCCCTAAACACTGAAACACCCCCCCAGCAAGACCCCCTACACTGCCCGAACACCACTGCACTGCCCTAAACCCTGAAACACCTCCCCCAGTAAGACCCCCTACCCTGCCCGAACACCACTGCCCTAAACCCTGAAACACCACCCTCAGCACGACCCCCTACACTTCCCAAACACCACTTCTCTGTCCTAAATTCTGAAACACAACCCCCAGCACGACCCCCTATACTGCCCGAACACCATTGCTCTGCCCTAAATCCTAAATCGCTAGCCCCAGCACGACCCCCTACACTGCCCGAACACCCCTGCACTACCCTAAACCCTGAAATTCCACGCCCAGCAAGACCCCCTACACTGCCCAAACACCATTGCTGTCCCTAAATCCTGAAACACCAACCCCAGTAAGACCCCTCTACACTGCCCGAACACCATTGCACTGCCATAAACCCTACAACACCAGCATCGGCACGACCCCCTACAATGCCCGAACACCACTGCACTGCCCTAAACCCTGAAACAACAGCCTCAGCACGACCCCCTACACTGCCCGAACACCACTGCACTGCCCTAAATCCTGAAACACCACCCCCTGCAGATCCCCCTACACTGCCTGAACACCACTGCTCTGCCTTAAACCCTAAAATATCAGCCCAAGCACGACCCCCTACACTGCCCAAACACCACGGTTCTGAGCTAATCCCTGAAACACCAGCCCCAGCACGGCCCCCTACACTGCCCAAACACCACTTCTCTGCCCTAAACCCTATCCCAGCATTATCCCCTACACTGCTTGAACACCACTGCACTGCCGTAAACCCTGAAATACCAGCCCCAGCATGACCCCATACACTGCCCGAACAACACTGATCTGCCCTAAACCCTGAAAAACCAGCCCCAGCATGACCCCCTACACTGCCTGAATACCACTACACTGCCCTAAACCCTGAAACATTAACCCCTCCATGACCCCCACACTGCCTGAACACCACTGCACTGCCCTAAACCCTGAAACACCACCCCCAGCAAGACCCCCAACACTGCCCGAACACCACGCCCTAAAACCTGAAACACCAGCCCTAGCACAACCCCCTACCCTGCCCGAACACCACTACACTGCCCTAAAACCTGAAACCCCACCCCCAGCAAGACACCCTATACATCCTGAACACCACTGCACTGCCCTAAACCGTGAAACACCAGCCCCAGCACAACCCCCTACACTCCCCGAACACCACTGCACTGACCTTAACCCTGAAACACCAGCAAAAGCACAACCGCCTACACTGCCCGAACACTGCACTACCCTAAACCCTGAAACACCAGCCCCAACACGACCCCCAACACTGCCCAAACACCACTGCACTTCCCTAAACCCTGAAACACCACCCCCTGCAAGACCCCCCACACTGCCCGAACACCACTGCACTGCCCTACACCCTGAAACACCACCCCAAGCAAGACCCCCTACACTGCCCGAACACTCCTGCACTGCCCTGAACCCTGAAACACCAGCCCCAGAACAACCCCCTACACTGCCCAAACACCACTGCAATGCCCTAAACCCTGAAACACCAGCCCTAGAACGACCCCCTACACTGCCCAAACACCACTGCAAAGCCCTAAATCCTGAAACACCATTCCCAGCAAGACCCCCTACACTGACCGAACACTACTGCTCTGCCCTAAACCCTGAAACACCAGCCCCAGAATGACCCCCTACACTGCCCGAACACCACTGCACTGCCCTCAACCTTGAAACACCAGCCCCAGCACGACCCCCTACACTGCCCAAACACCACTGTACTGCCTTAAACCCTGAAACACCAGCCCCAACACGACCCCCAACACGGCACGAACACCACTGCACTGCCCTAAACCCTGAAACACCACCCCCTGCAAGACCGCCCACTCTGCCTGAACACCACTGCACTGCCCTAAACCCTGAAACACCACCCCCAGCAAGACCCCCTACACTGCCCGAACACCACTGCACTGCACTAAACCCTGAAACGCCACCCCAGCAAGACCCCCTACATTGCCTGAACACCACTGCACTGCCCTAAACCCTGAAACATGACCCCCAGCAAGATCCCCTACACTGCCCTGTCACCATTGCCATGCCCTAAACCCTGAAACACCACCCCCAGTAAGACCCCCTACACTGCCCGACATCCACTGCTCTGCCCTAAATCATAACCACCTGCCCCAGCATGACCCCTACACTGCCCGAAAACCACTGCTCTGCCAAAATCCCTGAAACTCCAACCCCAGCACGACCTCCTACACTGCCCGAACACTACTGCACTGCCCTAAACCCTGAAACACCAGCCCCAGAACGACCCCTTACACTGCCCGAACACCACTGCACTGCCCTAAACCCTGAAACACCAACCCCAGCACGACACCCTACACTTCCCAAACACCACTGCACTGCCCTAAATCTTGAAACACCATTCCCAGCAAGAGCCCCTACACTGCCCGAACACCACTGCACTGCCCTAAACCCTGCAACTCCACCCCTGAATGACCCCCATACTGCCCAAACACCGCTGCACTGCTCTAAACCATAAAACAACAGCCCCAGCTCCACCTCTACACTGCCTGAACACCACTGCACTGCCCTAAACCCTGAAACACCAGTCACAGTATGACTCCCTACACTGCACAAACACCACTGCACTGCCCTAAACCCTGAAACAACACCCCCAGCATGACCCCCTACACTCCTCGAACACCACTGCACTGCCCTAAACCCTGAAACACCAGCCCCAGCACGACCCCCTACACTCCCCGAACACCACTGCACTGCCCTAAACCCTGAAACAGCAGCCCCAGCACGACCCCTACACTGCCCGAACCCCACTGCACTAACCTAAACCCTGAAACACCAGCAACAGCATGACCGCCTACACTGCCCGAACACCTCACTGCCCTAAACCCTGAAACACCAGCCCCAACAGGACCCCCAACACTGCCCGAACACCTCTGCACTCAACTAAACCCTGAAACACCACCCCCTGCAAGACCCCCCACACTGCCCAAACACCACTGCACTGCCCTAAACCCTGAAACACCAGCAACAGCACGACCGCCTACACTGCCCGAACACTGCACTGCCCTAAACCCTGCAACACCAGCCCCAACACGACCCCCAACACTGCCTGAACACCACTGCACTGCCCTAAACCCTGAAACACCACCCCCTGCAAGACCCACCACACTGCCCGAACACCACTGCACTGCCCTAAACCCTGAAACATCACCCCCAGCAAGACCCCCTACACTGCCCGAACACCACTCTACTGCCCTAAACCCTGAAACGCCACCCCTCAAGACCCCCTACATTGCCTGAACACCACTGCACTGCCCTAAACCCTGAAACACCACCCCCAGCAAGACCCCCTACACTGCCCTGTCACCATTGCACTGCCCTAAACCCTGAAACGCCACTCCCAGTAAGACCCCCTACACTGCCCGAACACCACTGCTCTGCCCTGAATCATAATCACCTGCCCCAGCACGACCCCCTACACTGCCCGAAAACCACTGCTCTGCCATAATCCCTGGAACTCCAACCACAGCACGACCCCCTACACTGCCCGAACACTCCTGCACTGCCCTAAACCCTGAAACACCAGCCCCAGAACGACCCCCTACACTGCCCGAACACCACTGCACTGCCCTAAACCCTGAAACACCATTCCCAGCAAGACCCCCTACACTGACCGAACACTACTGCTCTGCCCTAAACCCTGAAACACCAGCCCCAGAACGACCCCCTACACTGCCCGAACACCACTGCACTGCCCTAAACCCTGAAACACCAGCCCCAGCCCGACCCCCTACACTGCCCAAACACCACTGCACTGCCCTAAACCCTGAAACACCAGCGCCAACACGACCCCAAACACTGCCCGAACACCACTGCACTGCCCTAAACCCTGAAACACAACCCCCTGCAAGACCCCCCACACTACCCGAACACCACTGCACTGCCCTAAACCCTGAAACACCACCCCCAGCAAGACCCCCTACACTGCCCGAACACCACTGCACTGCCCTAAACCCTGAAACGCAACCCCAGCAAGACCCCCTACATTGCCTGAACACCACTGCACTGCCATAAACCCTGAAACATGACCCCCAGCAAGACCCCCTACACTGCCATGTCACCATTGCACTGCCCTAAACCCTGAAACACCACCCCTAGTAAGACCCCCTACACTGCCCAAACACCACTGCTCTGCCCTAAATCATAATCACCTGCCCCAGCACGACCCCATACACTGCCCGAACACCACTGCTCTGCCATAATCCCTGAAACTCCAACCCCAGCACGACCCCCTACACTGCCCGAACACCACTGCATTGCCCAACACCCTGAAACACCAGCCCCAGCACGACCCCCTACACTGCCCAAACACCCCTGCACTGCCCTAAATCTTGAAACACCATTCCCAGCAAGACCCCTACACTGACTGAACACTACTGCACTGCCCTAAACCCTGAAACACCAGCCCCAGAACGACCCCCTACACTGCCCAAATACCACTGCACTGCCCTAAACCCTGAAACACCAACCCCAGCATGACCCCCTACACTGCCCAAACACCACTGCACTGCTCTAAACCATAAAACACCAGCCCCAGCTCCACCTCTACACTGCCTGAACACCACTGCACTGCCCTAAACCCTGAAACACCAACCCCAGCATGACCCCCTACACTCCTCGAACATCATTGCATTCCCCTAAACCCTGAAACACCAGCCCCCAACACGACCCCTACACTCCCCGAACACCACTGCACTGCCCTAAACCCTGAAACACCAGCCCCAGCACGACCCCTACACTCCCCGAACACCACTGCACTGCCCTAAACCCTGAAACAGCAGCCCCAGCACGACCCCCTACACTGCCCGAACCCCAGTGCACTGACCTAAACCCTGAAACACCAGCAACAGCACGACCGCCTACACTGCCCGAACACTGCACTACCCTAAACCCTGAAACACCAGCCCCAACACGACCCCCAACTATGCCCGAACACCACTGCACTGCCTTAAACCCTGAAACACCACCCCCTGCAAGACCCCCCACACTGCGCGTACACCACTGCACTGCCCTAAACCCTGAAACGCCACCCCAGCAAGACCCCCCTACATTGCCTGAACACCACTGCACTGCCCTAAACCTTGAAACACCACCCCCTGCAAGACCCTCTACACTCCCCTGTCACCATTGCACTGCCCTAAACCCTGAAACACCACCCCCAGTAAGACCCCCTACACTGCCCGAACACCACTGCTCTGCCCTAAATCATAATCACCTGCCCTAGCACGACCCCCTACACTGCCCGAAAACCACTGCTCTGCCATAATCCCTGAAACTCCAACCCCAGCACGACCCCCTACACTCTCCGAATACTACTGCACTGACCTAAACCCTGAAACACCAGCCCCAAAACGACCCCCTACACTGCCCGAAAACACCACTGCACTGCCCTAAACCCTGAAAAACCAGCCCCAGCACGACCCCCTACACTGCCCAAACACCACTGCACTGCCCTAAATCCTGAAACACCATTTCCATCAAGACCCCCTACGCTGCCCGAACACTACTGCACTGCCCTAAACCCTGAAACACCAGCCCCAAAATGACCCCCTACACTGCCCGAACACTGCTGCACTGCCCTAAACCATAAAACACCAGCCCCAGCTCCACCTCTACACTGCCCGAACACCACTGCACTGCCATAAACCCTGAAACACCAGTCACAGCATGACCCCCTACACTGCACAAACACCACTGCACTGCCCAAAACCCTGAAACACCAGCCCCAGCACGACCCCCTACACTGCCCGAACACCACTGCACTACCCTAATCCATGAAACACCAGCCCCAGCAAGGCCCCTTACAGTGCGGGAACACCACTGCACTGGCATAAACCCTGAAACGCCAGCCCCAGCACAACCCCCTACACTGCCAGAACACCATTGCACTGCCCTAAACTCTGAAACACTACCCCCTGCATGACCCCCACACTGCCCGAACACCATTGCACTGCCCTAAATCCTTAAACACCATCCCCAGCAAGACCCCCTACACAGCCCGAACACCACTGCACTGCCCTAAACCCTGAAACTCCACCCACAGGACAACCCCCCACACTGCCCAAACACCGCTGCTCTGCCCTAAACAGTAAAACACCAGCCCCAGCACCACCTCTACACTGCCCGAACACCACTGCACTGCAGTAAACCCTGAAACACCAGCTCCAGCATGACACCCTACACTGCCCAAACACCACTGCACTGCCCTAAACCCTGAAACACCAGCCCCAGCATGACCCCCTAACCTGCCCGAACACCAGTGCCCTAAACCCTGAAAGACCAGCCCCAGCACGACCCCCTACACTGCCTGAATACCACTGCTCTGCCGTCAGCCCTAGCCCCAGCACGACCCCCTACACTGCCCGAACACCACTGCACTGCCCTAAACCCTGAAACACCCCCAACAAGACCCCCTACACTGCTCGAACTCCTCTGCCCTAAACCCTGAAACACCAGCCCCAGCACGACCCCCTACACTGCCCGAACACCACTGCTCTGCCCTAAATCCGAAAACACCAGCCCCAGTTCGACCCCTTACACTGCCCGAACACCACTGCACTGCCCTAAACCCTGAAACACCAGCCCCAGCATGACCCCCTACACTGTCCAAACACCACTGCACTGCCCTCAATCCTGAAGCACCATCCCCAGCAAGACTCCCTACACTGCCCGAACACAACTGCACTGCCCTAAACCATAAAACACCAACCCCAGCTCCACCTCTACACTGCCCGAACACCACTACACTGACCTAAACCCTGAAACACCAGGTCCAGCACAACACTCTACACTGCTCTAACACCACTGCACTGCCCTAAACCCTGAAACACCAGCCCGAGCAAGACTCCATACCCTGCCCGAACACCACTGCCCTAAACCCTGAAACACCAGCCCCAGTACGACACCCTACACTGCCCGAACACCACTGCACTGCCCTAAACCCTGAAACACCACCCCCAGCAAGACCCCCTACACTGCCCGAACTCCCCTGCCCTAAACCCTGAAACACCAGCCCCAGCACGACCCCCTACACTCCCCGAACACCACTGCACTGCCCTAAACCCTGAAACACCAGACCCAGCTTGACCCCCTAAACTCCCTGAACATCACAGCACTGCCTTAAACCCTGAAACACCAGCCCTTGCACAACCCCCTACACTACCCGAACACCACTGCACTGCCCTAAACCCTGAAACACCAGCAACAGCATGACCGCCTACACTGCCCGAACACTGCACTGCCCTAAACCCTGAAACACCAGCTCCAACACGACCCCCAACACTGCCTGAACACCTCTGCACTGCCCTAAACCCTGAAACACCACCCCCTGCAAGACCCCCCACACTGCCCGAACACCACTGCACTGCCCTAAACCCTGAAACACCAGCAACAGCACGACCGTCTACACTGCCCGAACACTGCACTGCCCTAAACCCTGCAACACCAGCCCCAACACGACCCCCAACACTGCCCGAACACCACTGCACTGCCCTAAACCCTGAAACACCACCCCCTGCAAGACCCACCACACTGCCCGAACACCACTGCACTGCCCTAAACCCTGAAACATCATCCCCAGCAAGACACCCTACACTGCCCGAACACCACTGCACTGCCCTAAACCCTGAAACACCAGCCCCAGCACGACCCCCTACACTGCCCGAACACCACTGCTCTGCCCTAAATCCGAAAACACCAGCCCCAGTTCGACCCCTTACACTGCCCGAACACCACTGCACTGCCCTAAACCCTGAAACACCAGCCCCAGCATGACCCCCTACACTGTCCAAACACCACTGCACTGCCCTCAATCCTGAAGCACCATCCCCAGCAAGACTCCCTACACTGCCCGAACACCACTGCACTGCCCTAAACCCTGAAACTCTACCCCCAGGACGACCCCCTACACTGCCCAAACACCGCTGCACTGCCCTAAACCATAAAACACCAACCCCAGCTCCACCTCTACACTGCCCGAACACCACTACACTGACCTAAACCCTGAAACACCAGGTCCAGCACAACACTCTACACTGCTCTAACACCACTGCACTGCCCTAAACCCTGAAACACCAGCCCGAGCATGACTCCATACCCTTCCCGAACACCACTGCCCTAAACCCTGAAACACCAGCCCCAGTACGACCCCCTACACTGCCCGAACACCACTGCACTGCCCTAAACCCTGAAACACCACCCCCAGCAAGACCCCCTACACTGCCCGAACTCCCCTGCCCTAAACCCTGAAACACCAGCCCCAGCACGACCCCCTACACTCCCCGAACACCACTGCACTGCCCTAAACCCTGAAACACCAGACCCAGCTTGACCCCCTAAACTCCCTGAACACCACAGCACTGCCTTAAACCCTGAAACACCAGCCCTTGCACAACCCCCTACACTCCCCGAACACCACTGCACTGCCCTAAACCCTGAAACACCAGCAACAGCATGACCGCCTACACTGCCCGAACACTGCACTGCCCTAAACCCTGAAACACCAGCCCCAACACGACCCCCAACACTGCCTGAACACCTCTGCACTGCCCTAAACCCTGAAACACCACCCCCTGCAAGACCCCCCACACTGCCCGAACACCACTGCACTGCCCTAAACCCTGAAACACCAGCAACAGCACGACCGTCTACACTGCCCGAACACTGCACTGCCCTAAACCCTGCAACACCAGCCCCAACACGACCCCCAACACTGCCCGAACACCACTGCACTGCCCTAAACCCTGAAACACCACCCCCTGCAAGACCCACCACACTGCCCGAACACCACTGCACTGCCCTAAACCCTGAAACATCATCCCCAGCAAGACACCCTACACTGCCCGAACACCACTGCACTGCCCTAAACCCTGAAACACCACCCCCAGCAAGACCCCCTACACTGCCCTGTCACCATTGCACTGCCCTAAACCCTGAAACACCACTCCCAGTAAGACCCCCTACACTGCCCGAACACCACTGCTCTGCCCTGAATCATAATCACCTGCCCCAGCACGACCCCCTACACTGCCCGAAAACCACTGCTCTGCCATAATCCCTGAAACTCCAACCACAGCACGGCTCCCTACACTGCCCAAACACTCCTGCACTGCCTTAAACCCTGAAACACCAGCCCCAGAACGACCCCCTACACTGCCCGAACACCACTGCACTGCCCTAAACCCTGAAACACCAGCCCCAGAACGACCCCCTACACTGCCCAAGCACCACTGCACTGCCCTAAATCCTGAAACACCATTCCCAGCAAGACCCCCTACACTGACCGAACACTACTGCTCTGCCCTAAACCCTGAAACACCAGCCCCAGAACGACCCCCTACACTGCCCGAACACCACTGCACTGCCCTAAACCCTGAAACACCAGCCCCAGCCCGACCCCCTACACTGCCCAAACACCACTGCACTGCCCTAATCCCTGAAACACCAGCGCCAACACGACCCCCAACACTGCCCGAACACCACTGCACTGCCCTAAACCCTGAAACACAACCCCCTGCAAGACCACCCACACTGCCCGAACACCACTGCACTGCCCTAAACCGTGAAACACCACCCCCAGCAAGACCCCCTACACTGCCCGAACACCACTGCACTGCCCTAAACCCTGAAACGCCACCCCAGCAAGACCCCATACAGTGCCTGAACACCACTGCACTGCCATAAACCCTGAAACATGACCCCCAGCAAGAACCCCCTACACTACCATGTCACCATTGCACTGCCCTAAACCCTGAAACACCACCCCCAGTAAGACCCCCTACACTGCCCGAACACCACTGCTCTGCCCTAAATCATAATCACCTGCCCCAGCACGACCCCATAGACTGCCCGAAAACCACTGCTCTGCTATAATCCCTGAAACTCCAATTCCAGCACGACCCCCTACACTGCCCGAACACTACTACACTGCCCTAAACCCTGAACCACCAGCCCCAGAACGACCCCCTACACTGCCCGAACACCACTGCACTGCCCAAAAACCTGAAACACCAGCCCCAGCACGACCCCCTACACTGCCCAAACACCACTGCACTGCCCTAAATCTTGAAACACCATTCCCAGCAAGACCCCTACACTGACTGAACACTACTGCACTGCCCTAAACCCTGAAACACCAGCCCCAGAATGACCCCCTACACTGCCCGAACACCACTGCACTGCCCTAAACCCTGAAACACCAGCCCCAGCACGACCCCCTACAATGCCCAAACACCACTGCACTGCCCTAAATCCTGAAACACCATTCCCAGCAAGACCCCCTGCACTGCCCGAACACCACTGCACTGCCCTAAACCCTGAAACTCCACCCCAGAACGACCCCCCACACTGCCCAAACAACACTGCACTGCTCTAAACCATAAAACACCAGCCCCAGCTCCACCTCTACACTGCCTGAACACCACTGCACTGCCCTAAACCCTGAAACACCAGCCCCAGCATGACCCCCTACACTCCTCGAACATCATTGCATTCCCCTAAACCCTGAAACACCAGCCCCAACAGGACACCTACACTCCCCGAACACCACTGCACTGCCCTAAACCCTGAAACACCACCCCCAGCAAGATCCCCTACACTGCCCGAACACCACTGCACTACCCTAAACCCTGAAACACCACCCCAGCAAGACCCCCTAAACTGACTGAATACCACTGCAGTGCCCTAATCCCTGAAACACCAACCCAAGCACGACCCCCTACACTGCCTGAACACCACTGCACTAAACCCTGAAACACCACCCCCAGTAAGACCCCCGACACTGCCCAAACACCACTGCACTTCCCTAAACCCTGAAATACCAGCCCCAGCACGACCCGCTACACTACCTGAACACCACTATACTGCCCTAAACCCTGAAACGCCACCCTCAGCACAACCCCCTACACTGCCCTAACACCACTGCTCTGCCCTAAATCCTAAATAACCAGCCCCAGCACGACACCCAACCCTAACCAAAAACCACTGCTATGCCCTAATCCCTGAAACTCCAACCCCAGCACGACCCCTACACTGCCCGAACACCACAGCACTGCCCTAAACCCTGAAACACCAGCCCCAGCACGACCCCTACACTGCCCGAACACCACTGCATTTCCCTAAACCCTGAAACACCAGCCCCAGCACGACCCCCTACACTGCCCGAACACCACTGCACTGCCATTAAACCCTGAAACACCAGCCCCAGCACGACCACCTACACTGCCTGAACACCACTGCACTGCCATAAACCCTAAAACACCTGCCCCAGCACGGCCCGCCACACTGCACGAACACCACAGCACTGCCCTAAACCCTGAAACACCACCCCCTGCATGACCCCCCACTCCGTCCGAACACCACTGCACTGCCCTAAACCCCGAAACACCACCCCCAGCAAGATCCCCTACACTGCCCGAACACCACTGCACTACCCTAAACCCTGAAACACCACCCCAGCAAGACTCCCTACACTGCCCGAACACCACTGCACTGCCCTAAACCCTGAAACACCACCCCAGCAAGACCCCTAAACTGCCTGAACATCACTGCACTGCCCTGAACCCTGAAACACCAGCTCCAGCACGCCACCCTACCCTGACCGAACACCACTGCACTACCCTAAACCCTGAAACACCAGCCCCAGCATGACCCCCTACCCTGCCCGAACACCACTGCCCTAAACCCTGAAACACCAGCCCCAGCACAACCCCCTACACTGCGCGAACACCACTGCACTGTTCCAAAACCTGAATCACCAGCCCAAGTACAACCCCCTACACTCCCCAAACACCACTGCACTGCCCTAAAGCCTGAAACACCAACCCCAGCAAGACCCCCTACACTGCCCGAACACCACTGCACTGCCCTAAACCCTGAAACGCCACCCCCAGTAAGACCCCCGACACTGCCCGAACACCACTGCACTTCCCTAAACCCTGAAACACCAGCCCCAGCACGACCCGCTACACTACCTGAACACCACTATACTGCCCTAAACCCTGAAACTCCACCCTCAGCACAACCCCCTACACTGCCCTAACACCACTGCTCTGCCCTAAATCCTAAATACCCAGCCCCAGCACGACACCCTACCCTGACCGAAAACCACTGCTATGCCCTAATCCCTGAAACTCCAACCCCAGCACGACCCCTACACTGCCCGAACACCACAGCACTGCCCTAAACCCTGAAACACCAGCCCCAGCACGACCCCCTACACTGCCCGAACACCACTGCACTGCCATTAAACCCTGAAACACCAGCCCCAGCACGACCACCTACACTGCCTGAACACCACTGCACTGCCATAAACCCTAAAACACCTGCCCCAGCACGGCCCGCCACACTGCACGAACACCACAGCACTGCCCTAAACCCTGAAACGCCACCCCCAGTAAGACCCCCTACTCTACCCGAACAACAGTGCTCTAAACCCTGGAAGACAAGCCCCAGCACGACCCCCTACACTGCCGGAACACCACTGCTCTGCACTAAACCCTGAAACACCATCCCCAGCACGACCCCCTACAATGCCCGAATACCACTGCTCTACCCTAAGCCCTAGCCCCAGCCTGAACCCCTACACTGCCTGAACACCACTGCACTGCCCTAATCCCTGAAACTCCACCCCCAGCACGACCCCCTACACCCCGAACACCACTGCTCTGCCCTAAATCCTAAAACACCAGCCCCAGCACGACCCATTACACTGCCCGAACACCACTGCACTGCCCTAAGCCCTGAAACACCAGCCCCAGCATGACCCCCTACCCTGCCCGAACACCACTGCCCTAAACCCTGAAACACCAGCCCCAGCACGACCCCTACACTGCCCGAACACCACTGCCCTAAACCCTGAAACACCACCCCCAGCAAGACCCCCTACACTGCTCGAACTCCCCTGCCCAAAACCCAGAAACACCAGCCCCAGCACGACCCCTACACTGCCCGAACACCACTGCCCTAAACCCTGAAACACCACCCCCAGCAAGACCCCCTACACTGCTCGAACTCCCCTGCCCAAAACCCAGAAACACCAGCCCCAGCACGACCCCCTACACTCCCCAAACACCACTCCACTGCCCTAAATCCTAAAACACCAGACCCAGCACGATCCCCTAAACTCCCTGTACACCACTGCACTGCCTTAAACCGTGAAACACCAGCCCCAGCACGACCCCCTACACTGCCCGAACACCACTACACTGCCATTAAACCCTGAAACACCAGCCCCAGCACGACCACCTACACTTCCTGAACATCACTGCACTGCCATAAACCCTAAAACACCTGCCCCAGCACGACCCCCCACACTGCACGAACACCACAGCACTGCCCTAAACCCTGAAACACCACCCCAAGCATGACCCCCCACTCTGTCCGAACACCACTGCACTGCCCTAAACCCTGAAACACCACCCCCAGCAAGATCCCCTACACTGCCCGAATACCACTGCACTACCCTAAACCCTGAAACACCACCCCAGCAAGACCCCCTACACTGCCCGAACACCACTGCACTGCCCTAAACCCTGAAACACCACCCCAGCAAGACCCCTAAACTGCCTGAACATCACTGTACTGCCCTGAACCCTGAAACACCACCCCCAGCAAGACCCCCTACACTGCCCGAACACCACTGCACTACCTAAACCCTGAAACACCAGTTCCAGCACGCCACCCTACCCTGACCGAACACCACTGCACTACCCTAAACCCTGAAACACCAGCCCCAGCATGACCCCCTACCCTGCCCGAACACCACTGCTCTAAACCCTGAAACACCAGCCCCAGCACAACCCCCTACACTGCTCGAACACCACTGCACTGCTCTAAAACCTGAAACACCAGCCCCAGCACGACCCCCTACACTGCCCAAACACCACTGCACTGCCCCAGCAAGACCCCCTACACTGCCCAAACACCACTGCACTGCCCTAAATCCTGAAACTCCACCCACAGGGTGACCCCCCACACTGCCCAAACACCGCTGCTCTGCCCTAAACCATAAAACTCCAGCCCCAGCTTCACCTCTACACTGCCCGAACACCACTGCACTGCCCTAAACCCTGAAACACCATCCCCAGCATGACCCCCTACCCTGCAGGAACACCACTGCCCTAAACCCTGAAACACCAGCCCAAGCACGACCCCCTACACTGCCCGAACACCACTGCTGTGACCTAAGCCCTAGCCTCAGCACGACCCACTACACTGCCCGAACACCACTGCTCTGCCCTAAGTCCTAAAACACCAGCCCCAGCATGACCCCCCACCCTGCCCGAACACCAAAGCCCTAAACCCTGAAACACCAGCCCCAGCACGACAAGCTACACTGCCTGAACACCACTGCACTGCCCTAAACCCTGAAACACCAGCCCCAGCACGACCCCCTACACTCCCGAACACCACTGCACTGCCCTAAACCCTGAAACACCAGCTCCAGCACGACCCCCTAAACTCCCTGAACACCACTGCACTGAATAAAACCCTGAAACACCAGCCCCAGCACGACCCCCTACACTGCCGGAACAACACTGAACTGCCCTAAACCCTGAAACACCAGCCACAGCACAACCACCTACACTGCCTGAATCCACTGCACTGCCCTAAACCCTGAAACACCAGCCCCAGCACGACCCCCCAACCTGCACGACCACCACTGCACTGCCCTAAACCCTGAAACACCAGCCCCAGCATGACCCCCCACCCTGCCCGAACACCACTGCCCTAAACCCTGAAACACCAGCCCCAGCACGAAAAGCTACACTGCCTGAACACCACTGCACTGCCCTAAACCCTGAAACACCAGCCCCAGCACGACCCCCTACACTGCCCGAACAACACTGAACTGCCCTAAACCCTGAAACGCCAGCTGCAGCACGACCACCTACACTGCCTGAAAACCACTGCACTGCCCTAAACCCTGAAACACCAGCCCCAGCACGACCCCCCAACCTGCACGACAACCACTGCACAGCCCTAAACCCTGAAACACCAGCCCCAGCATGACCCCCTACCCTGCCCGAACACCACTGCCCTACAGCCTGAAACACCAGCCCCAGCACGACCCCCTACACTCCCCGAACACCACTGCACTGCACTAAACCCTGAAACACCAGCTCCAGCATGACCCCCTAAACTCCCTGAACACTACTGCAATGAAGTAAACCCTGAAACACCAGCCCCAGCACGACCCCCTACACTGCCCGAACAACACTGCACTGCCCTAAACCCTGAAACCCCAGCCGCAGCACGACCACCTACACTGCTTGAACACCACTGCACTGCCCTAAACCCTGAAACACCAGCCCCAGCACGACTCCCCAACCTGCACGAACAACACTGCACTGCCATAAACCCTGAAACAAGAGCCCCAGCACGACCCCCTACACTTCTCGAACACCACTGCACTGCCCTAAATCCTGAAACACCACCCCAGCAAGACCCCCTAGACTGCCTGAACACCACTGCACTGCCCTAAACTCTGAAACACCACACCCAGCAAGACATCCTAAACTGCCTGAACACCACTGCACTGCCCTGAAACCTGAAACACCAACCCCAGCAAGACCCCTACACTGCCCGAACACCACTGCAGTGCCATAAACACTAAAACACCACTCACCACACCCCCCTACACTGCACGAACACCACGGCTCTGCCCTAAATCCTAAAACATCTGCCCCAGCATGACCCCCTAAACAGCCCGAACACCACTGCACTGCCCAAAACCATGAAACTCCACCCACAGGATGACCCCCCACACTGCCCAAACACTGCTGCTCTGCCCTAAACCATAAAACACCCGCCCCAGCTCCACCTCTACACTGCTCGAACACCACTGCAATGCCCTGAACCCTGAAACACCAGCTCCAGCATGACACCCTACACTGCCCGAACGCCACTGCACTGCCCTAAACCCTGAAACACCAGCACCAGCATGACCCCCTACCCTGCCGGAACACCACTGTCCTAAACCCTGGAACACCAGCCCCAGAACGACCCCCTACACTGCCCGAACACCACTGCTCTGCCCTAAGCCCTAGCCCCAGCACGACCCCCTACACTGCCTGAGCACCACTGCACTGCCCTAAACCCTGAAACTCCACCCCAGCACGACCCCCTACACTGCCCAAACACCACTGCACTGCCCTAAATCATAAAACACCAGCCCCAGCATGACCCCTTACACTGCCCGTACACCACTGCACTGCTCTAAACCCTGAAACACCAGACAAAGCATGACCCCCTACACTGTCCAAAAAACACTGCACTGCCCTAAATCCTGAAACACCATCCCCAGCAAGATCCCCTATACTGCCCGATCACCACTGCACTGCCCTAAACCCTGAAACTCTACCCCCAGGATGACCCCCTACACTGCCCAAACACCGCTGCACTGCCCTAAATCAAAAAACACCAGCCCCAGCTCCACCTCTACACTGCCCGAACACCACTGCACTGCCCTAAACCCTGAAACACCAGCTCCAGCACGACACTCTACACTGCCCGAACATCACTGCACTGCCCTAAACCCTGAAACACCAGCCCCAGCATGACCCCCTACCCTGCCCAAACACCACTGCCCTAAACACTGAAACACCAGCCCCAGCACGACCCCATACACTGCCCAAACACCACTGCACTGCCCTAAACCCTGAAACACCACCACCAGCAAGACCCCCTACACTGCCCGAACTCCCCTGCTCTAAACCCGGAAACACCAGCCCCAGCATGACCCCCTACACTCCCCGAATACCACTGCACTGCCCTAAACCCTGAAACACCAGCCCCAGCACGACACCCTAAACTCCCTTAACACCACTGCACTGAATTAAACCCTGAAACACCAGCCCCATCACGACCCCCTTCACTGCCCGAACAACACTGCACTGCCCTAAACCCTGAAACACCTGCTGTAGCTCGACCCCCTACACTGCCCGAACACCACTGCACTGCCCTAAACCCTGAAACACCAGCCCCAGCATGACCCAACAACCTGCACGAATACCACTGCACTGCCAAAAACCCTGAAACACCAGCCCCATCACGACCACCTACATTCCCCGAACACCACTGCACTGCCCTAAACCCTGAAACACCAGACCTCGCACGACCCCCTAAACTCCCTGAACACCACTGCACTGCCTTAAACCCTGAAACACCAGCCCCAGCACGACCCCCTACACTGCCTGAACACTACTTCACTGCCATAAACCCTAAAACACCAGCCCCAGCACGACCCCCCACACTGCATGAACACCACTGCACTGCCCTAAACCCTGAAACACCACCCCCTGCCAGACCCCCCTCTCTGCCCGAACACCACTGCACTGCCCTAAACCCTGAAACACCTCCCCCAGCAAGATACCCTACACTGCCCGAACACCACTGCACTACCCTAAACCCTGAAACACCACCCCAGCAAGACCCCCTACACTGCCCGAACACCACTGCACTGCCCTAAACCCTGAAACAACACCCCAGCAAGACCCCCTAAACTGCCTGAACACCACTGCACTGCCCTAAACCCTGAAACACCACCCCCAGCAAGATCCCCTACACTGCCCGAACACCACTTCACTGCCCTAAACCCTGAAACACCAACCCCAGTAAGACCCCCTACACTGCCCGAACACCACTGCTCTGCCCTATATCCTAAATCACCAGCCCCAGCACGACCCCTACACTGCCCAAAAACCACTGCACTGCCCTCCCTGAAACTGCAACTCCAGCACGACCCCCTACACTGCCCGAACACCACGGCACTGCCCTAAACCCTGAAACACCAGCCCCAGCACAACCCCCTACACTGCCCGAACACTACTGCACTGCCCTAAACCCTCTAACATCAGCCCCAGCACGACCCCCTACACTGCCCGAAAGCCACTGCACTGCCCTAAACCCTAAATCTCCACCCCCAGCATGACCCCCTACCCTGCCGAACACCACTGCCCTAAACCCTGAAACACCAGCCCCAGCACGACCCCCTATACTGCGTGAACACCACTGCACTGCCCTAAAGCTTGGAACATCATCCCCAGCAAGACCCACTACACTGCCCGAACACCACTGCACTGCCCTAAACCCTGAAACTCCACCCACAGGACGACCCCCCACACTGCCCACACACCGCTGCTCTGCCCTAAACCATAAAACACCAGCCCCAGCTTCACCTCTACACTGCCCGAACACCACCGCACTGCCCTAAACCCTGAAACACCAGCTCCAGCACGACACCCTACACTGCCCGAACACCACTGCACTGCCCTAAACCCTGAAACACCAGCCCCAGCACGACCCCCTACAGTGCCCGAACACCACTGCTCTGCGCTAAACCCTGTAACACCAGCCCCAGCACGAACCCCTACACTGCCCGAACACCACTGCTCAGCCCTAAGCTCTAGCCCCAGCACGACCCCCGACACTGCCTGAGCACCACTGCACTGCCTTAAACCCTGAAATTCCAGCCCCAGCACGACCCCTACACAGCCTGAACACTACTGCACTGCCATAAACCCAGAAAGACCAGCCCCAGTACGACTACCTACACTGCCTGAACAGCACTGCTCTGCCATAAACCCTAAAACACCAGCCCCAGCACAACCCCCCACACTGCATGAACACCACTGCACTGCCCTAAACCCTGAAACACCACCCCCTGCATGACCCCCCTCTCTGCCCGAACACCACTGCACTGCCCTAAACCCTGAAACACCTCCCCCAGCAAGATACCCTACACTGCCCGAATACCACTGCACTACCCTAAACCCTGAAACACCACCCCAGCAAGACCACCTACACTGCCCGAACACCACTGCACTGCCCTAAACCCTGAAACACCACCCCAGCAAGACCCCCTAAACTACCTGAACACCACTGCACTGCCCTAAACCCTGAAACTCCACCCCCAGCATGACCCCCTACACTGCCCGAACACCACTGCTCTGCCCTAAATCCTAAAACACCAGCCCCAGCACGACCCCTTACACTGCCCGAACACCACTGCACTGCCCTAAGCCCTGAAACACCAGCCCCAGCATGACCCCCTACCCTGCCCGAACACCACTGCCCTAAACCCTGAAACACCAGCCCCAGCACGACCCCTACACTGCCTGAACACCACTGCCCTAAACCCTGAAACACCACCCCCAGCAAGACCTCCTACACTGCTCGAACTCCCCTGCCCAAAACCCAGAAACACCAGCCCCAGCACGACCCCCTACACTCCCCAAACACTACTCGACTGCCCTAAATCCTAAAACACCAGACCCAGCACGACCCCCTAAACTCCCTGAACACCACTGAACTGCCTTAAACCATGAATCACCAGCCCCAGCACGACCCCCTACACTGCCCGAACACCACTGCACTGCCATTAAACCCTGAAACACCACCCCCAGCATGACCCCCTACCCTGCCGAACACCACTGCCCTAAACCCTGAAACACCAGCCCCAGCACGACCCCCTATACTGCGTGAACACCACTGCACTGCCCTAAAGCTTGGAACATCATCCCCAGCAAGACCCACTACACTGCCCGAACACCACTGCACTGCCCTAAACCCTGAAACTCCACCCACAGGACGACCCCCCACACTGCCCACACACCGCTGCTCTGCCCTAAACCATAAAACACCAGCCCCAGCTTCACCTCTACACTGCCCGAACACCACCGCACTGCCCTAAACCCTGAAACACCAGCTCCAGCACGACACCCTACACTGCCCGAACACCACTGCACTGCCCTAAACCCTGAAACACCAGCCCCAGCACGACCCCCTACAGTGCCCGAACAGCACTGCTCTGCGCTAAACCCTGTAACACCAGCCCCAGCACGAACCCCTACACTGCCCGAACACCACTGCTCTGCCCTAAGCTCTAGCCCCAGCATGACCCCCGACACTGCCTGAGCACCACTGCACTGCCCAGAACACTGAAACTCCACCCCCAGCACGACCCCCTAAACTCCCTGAACACCACTGCACTGCCTTAAACCCTGAAATTCCAGCCCCAGCACGACCCCTACACAGCCTGAACACTACTGCACTGCCATAAACCCAGAAAGACCAGCCCCAGTACGACTACCTACACTGCCTGAACACCATTGCTCTGCCATAAACCCTAAAACCCCAGCCCCAGCACAACCCCCCAGACTGCATGAACACCACTGCACTGCCCTAAACCCTGAAACACCACCCACTGCATGACCCCCCTCTCTGCCCGAACACCACTGCACTGCCCTAAACCCTGAAACACCTCCCCCAGCAAGATACCCTACACTGCCCGAATACCACTGCACTACCCTAAACCCTGAAACACCACCCCAGCAAGACCACCTACACTGCCCGAACACCACTGCACTGCCCTAAACCCTGAAACACCACCCCAGCAAGATCCCCTAAACTACCTGAACACCACTGCACTGCCCTAAACCCTGAAACTCCACCCCCAGCACGACCCCCTACACTGCCCGAACACCACTGCTCTGCCCTAAATCCTAAAACACCAGCCCCAGCACGACCCCTTACACTGCCCGAACACCACTGCACTGCCCTAAGCCCTGAAACACCAGCCCCAGCATGACCCCCTACCCTGCCCGAACACCACTGCCCTAAACCCTGAAACACCAGCCCCAGCACGACCCCTACACTGCCTGAACACCACTGCCCTAAACCCTGAAACACCACCCCAGCAAGACCCCCTACACTGCTCGAACTCCCCTGCCCAAAACCCAGAAACACCAGCCCCAGAACGACCCCCTACACTCCCCAAACACCACTCCACTGCCCTAAATCCTAAAACACCAGACCCAGCACGACCCCCTAAACTCCCTGTACACCACTGCACTGCCTTAAACCATGAAACACCAGCCCCAGCACGACCCCCTACACTGCCCCAACACCACTACACTGCCATTAAACCCTGAAACACCAGCCCCAGCACGACCACCTACACTGCCTGAACACCACTGCACTGCCATAAACCCTAAAACACCTGCCCCAGCACGACCCCCCACACTGCACGAACACCACAGCACTGCCCTAAACCCTGAAACACCACCCCAAGCATGACCCCCCACTCTGTCCGAACACCACTGCACTGCCCTAAACCCTGAAACACCACCCCCAGCAAGATCCCCTACACTGCCCGAACACCACTGCACTACCCTAAACCCTGAAACACCACCCCAGCAAGACCCCCTACACTGCCCGAACACCACTGCACTGCCCTAAACCCTGAAACACCACCCCAGCAAGACCCCTAAACTGCCTGAACATCACTGCACTGCCCTGAACCCTGAAACACCACCCCCAGCAAGACCCCCTACACTGCCCGAACACCACTGCACTACCTAAACCCTGAAAAACCAGTTCCAGCACGCCACCCTACCCTGACCGAACACCACTGCACTACCCTAAACCCTGAAACACCAGCCCCAGCATGACCCCCTACCCTGCCCGAACACCACTGCTCTAAACCCTGAAACACCAGCCTCAGCACAACCCCCTACACTGCCCGAACACCACTGCACTGCCCTAAACCCTGAAACTCCACCCACAGGGTGACCCCCCCACACTGCCCAAACACCGCTGCTCTGCCCTAAACCATAAAACTCCAGCCCCAGCTTTACCTCTACACTGCCCGAACACCACTACACTGCCCTAAACCCTGAAACACCAGCTCCAGCATGACACTCTACACTGCCCGAACACCACTGCACTGCCCTAAACCCTGAAACACCATCCCCAGCATGACCCCCTACCCTGCAGGAACACCACTGCCCTAAACCCTGAAACACCAGCCCAAGCATGACCCCATACACTGCCCGAACACCACTGCTCTGGCCTAAGCCCTAGCCCCAGCACGACCCACTACACTGCCCGAACACCACTGCTCTGCCCTAAGTCCTAAAACACCAGCCCCAGCATGACCCCCCACCCTGCCCGAACACCACTGCCCTAAACCCTGAAACACCAGCCCCAGCACGACAAGCTACACTGCCTGAACACCACTGCACTGCCCTAAACCCTGAAACACCAGCCCCAACACGACCCCCTACACTCCCGAACACCACTGCACTGCCCTAAACCCTGAAACACCAGCTCCAGCACGACCCCCTAAATTCCCTGAACACCACTGCACTGAATTAAACCCTGAAACACCAGCCCCAGCACGACCCCCTACACTGCCCGAACACCACTGAACTGCCCTAAACCCTGAAACACCAGCCGCAGCACGACCACCTACACTGCCTGAAAACCACTGCACTGCCCTAAACCCTGAAACACCAGCCCCAGCACGACCCCCCAACCTGCACGACCACCACTGCACTGCCCTAAACCCTGAAACACCAGCCCCAGCATGACCCCCTACCCTGCCCGAACACCACTGCCCTACAGCCTGAAACACCAGCCCCAGCACGACCCCCCAACCTGCACGACCACCACTGCACTGCCCTAAACCCTGAAACACCAGCCCCAGCATGACCCCCTTCCCTGCCCGAACACCACTGCCCTACAGCCTGAAACACCAGCCCCAGCATGACCCCCTAAACTCCCTGAACACTACTGCAATGAAGTAAACCCTGAAACACCAGCCCCAGCACGACCCCATACACTGCCCGAACAACACTGCACTGCCCTAAACCCTGAAACCCCAGCCGCAGCATGACCACCTACACTGCTTGAACACCACTGCACTGCCCTAAACCCTGAAACACCAGCCCCAGCAAGACTCCCCAACCTGCACGAACAACACTGCACTGCCATAAACCCTGAAACAAGAGCCCCAGCATGACCCCCTACACTGCCCGAACACCACTGCACTGCCCTAAATCCTGAAACACCACCCCCAGAAAGTTCTCTTATACTGCCCAAACACCACTGCACTACCATAATCCCTGAAACACCACCCCAGCAAGACCCCCTACACTGCCTGAACACCACTGCACTGCCCTAAACTCTGAAACACCACCCCCAGCAAGACATCCTAAACTGCCTGAACACCACTGCACTGCCCTGAAACCTGAAACACCAACCCCAGCAAGACCCCTACACTGCCCGAACACCACTGCAGTGCCGTAAACACTAAAACACCACTCCCCACAACCCCCTACACTGCACGAACACCACGGCTCTGCCCTAAATCCTAAAACATCTGCCCCAGCATGACCCCCTAAACAGGCCGAACACCACTGCACTGCCCAAAACCCTGAAACTCCACCCACAGGATGACCCCCCACACTGCCCAAACACTGCTGCTCTGCCCTAAACCATAAAACACCCGCTCCAGCTCCACCTCTACATTGCCCGAACACCACTGCAAAGCCCTGAACCCTGAAACACCAGCTCCAGCATGACACCCTACACTGCCCGAACACCACTGCACTGCCCTAAACCCTGAAACACCAGCACCAGCATGACCCCCTACCCTGCCGGAATACCACTGTCCTAAACCCTGGAACACCAGCCCCAGAACGACCCCCTACACTGCCCGAACACCACTGCTCTGCCCTAAGCCCTAGCCCCAGCATGACCCCCTACACTGCCTGAGCACCACTGCACTGCCCTAAACCCTGAAACTCCACCCCAGCACGACCCCCTACACTGCCCAAACACCACTGCACTGCCCTAAATCCTAAAACACCAGCCCCAGCATGACCCCTTACACTGCCCGTACACCACTGCACTGCTTTAAACCCTGAAACACCAGACAAAGCATGACCCCCTACACTGTCCAAAAACTACTGCACTGCCCTAAATCCTGAAACACCATCCCCAGCAAGACCCCCTATACTGCCCGATCACCACTGCACTGCCCTAAACCCTGAAACTCTACCCCCAGGATGACCCCCTACACTGCCCAAACACCGCTGCACTGCCCTAAATCAAAAAACACCAGCCCCAGCTCCACCTCTACACTGCCCGAACACCACTGCACTGCCCTAAACCCTGAAACACCAGCTCCAGCACGACACTCTACACTGCCCGAACATCACTGCACTGCCCTAAACCCTGAAACACCAGCCCCAGCATGACCCCCTACCCTGCCCAAACACCACTGCCCTAAACCCTGAAACACCAGCCCCAGCACGACCCCATACACTTCCCGAACACCAGAGCACTGCCCTAAACCCTGAAACACCACCACCAGCAAGACCCCCTACACTGCCCGAACTCCCCTGCTCTAAACCCGGAAACACCTGCCCCAGCACGACCCCCTACACTCCCCGAACACCACTGCACTGCCCTAAAGCCTGAAACACCAGCCCCAGCACGACACCCTAAACTCCCTTAACACCACTGCACTGAATTAAACCCTGAAACACCAGCCCAATCACGACCCCCTTCACTGCCCGAACAACACTGCACTGCCCTAAACCCTGAAACACCAGCTGCAGCACGACCCCCTACACTGCCCGAACACCACTGCACTGCCCTAAACCCTGAAACACCAGCCCCAGCACGACCCAACAACCTGCACGAATACCACTGCACTGCCCTAAACCCTGAAACACCACCCCTAGCAAGACCCCCTACACTGCTCGAACTCCTCTGCCCTAAACCCTGAAACACCAGCCCCAGCACGACCACCTACATTCCCCGAACACCACTGCACTGCCCTAAACCCTGAAACACCAGACCCAGCACGACCCCTAAACTCCCTGAACACCACTGCACTGCCTTAAACCCTGAAACACCAGCCCCAGCACAACCCCCTACACTGCCTGAACACTACTGCACTGCCATAAACTCTAAAACACCAGCCCCAGCACGACCCCCCACACTGCATGAACACCACTGCACTGCCCTAAACCCTGAAACACCACCCCCTGCATGACCCCCCTCTCTGCCCGAACACCACTGCACTGCCCTAAACCCTGAAACACCTCCCCCAGCAAGATACCCTACACTGCCCGAACACCACTGCACTGCCCTAAACCCTGAAACACCACCCCAGCAAGACCCCCTACACTGCCCGAACACCACTACACTGCCCGAACACCACTGCACTGCCCTAAACCCTGAAACACCACCCCAGCAAGACCCCTAAACTGCCTGAACACCACTGCACTGCCCTAAACCCTGAAACACCACCCCCAGCAAGATCCCCTACACTGCCCGAACACCACTTCACTGCCCTAAACCCTGAAACACCACCCCCAGTAAGACCCCCTACACTGCCCGAACACCACTGCTCTGCCCTATATCCTAAATCACCAGCCCCAGCACGACCCCTACACTGCCCAAAAACCACTGCACTGCCCTAAACCCTGAAACACCAGCCCCAGCACAACCCCCTACACTGCCCGAACACTACTGCACTGCCCTAAACCCTGAAACATCAGCCCCAGTACGACCCCCTACACTGCCCGAAAGCCACTGCACTGCCCTAAACCCTAAACCTCCACCCCCAGCATGACCCCCTACCCTGCCGAACACCACTGCCCTAAACCCTGAAACACCAGCCCCAGCACGACCCTCTACACTGCGTGAACACCACTGCACTGCCCTAAAGCCTGGAACATCATCCCCAGCAAGACCCACTACACTGCCCGAACACCACTGCACTGCCCTAAACCCTGAAACTCAACCCACAGGACGACCCCCCACACTGCCCACACACCGCTGCTCTGCCCTAAACCATAAAACACCAGCCCCAGCTTCACCTCTACACTGCCCGAACACCACTGCACTGCCCTAAACCCTGTAACACCAGCTCCAGCATGACACCCTACACTGTCCGAACACCACTGCACTGCCCTAAACCCTGAAACACCAGCCCCAGCACGACCCCCTACAGTGCCCGAACCCCTACTGCTCTGCGCTAAACCCTGTAACACCAGCCCCAGCACGAACCCCTACACTGCCCGAACACCACTGCTCAGCCCTAAGCTCTAGCCCCAGCACGACCCCCGACACTGCCTGAGCACCACTGCACTGCCTTAAACCCTGAAATTCCAGCCCCAGCACGACCCCTACACAGCCTGAACACTACTGCACTGCCATAAACCCAGAAAGACCAGCCCCAGTACGACTACCTACACTGCCTGAACAGCACTGCTCTGCCATAAACCCTAAAACACCAGCCCCAGCACAACCCCCCACACTGCATGAACACCACTGCACTGCCCTAAACCCTGAAACACCACCCCCTGCATGACCCCCCTCTCTGCCCGAACACCACTGCACTGCCCTAAACCCTGAAACACCTCCCCCAGCAAGATACCCTACACTGCCCGAATACCACTGCACTACCCTAAACCCTGAAACACCACCCCAGCAAGACCACCTACACTGCCCGAACACCACTGCACTGCCCTAAACCCTGAAACACCACCCCAGCAAGACCCCCTAAACTACCTGAACACCACTGCACTGCCCTAAACCCTGAAACTCCACCCCCAGCATGACCCCCTACACTGCCCGAACACCACTGCTCTGCCCTAAATCCTAAAACACCAGCCCCAGCACGACCCCTTACACTGCCCGAACACCACTGCACTGCCCTAAGCCCTGAAACACCAGCCCCAGCATGACCCCCTACCCTGCCCGAACACCACTGCCCTAAACCCTGAAACACCAGCCCCAGCACGACCCCTACACTGCCTGAACACCACTGCCCTAAACCCTGAAACACCACCCCCAGCAAGACCTCCTACACTGCTCGAACTCCCCTGCCCAAAACCCAGAAACACCAGCCCCAGCACGACCCCCTACACTCCCCAAACACTACTCGACTGCCCTAAATCCTAAAACACCAGACCCAGCACGACCCCCTAAACTCCCTGAACACCACTGAACTGCCTTAAACCATGAATCACCAGCCCCAGCACGACCCCCTACACTGCCCGAACACCACTGCACTGCCATTAAACCCTGAAACACCACCCCCAGCATGACCCCCTACCCTGCCGAACACCACTGCCCTAAACCCTGAAACACCAGCCCCAGCACGACCCCCTATACTGCGTGAACACCACTGCACTGCCCTAAAGCTTGGAACATCATCCCCAGCAAGACCCACTACACTGCCCGAACACCACTGCACTGCCCTAAACCCTGAAACTCCACCCACAGGACGACCCCCCACACTGCCCACACACCGCTGCTCTGCCCTAAACCATAAAACACCAGCCCCAGCTTCACCTCTACACTGCCCGAACACCACCGCACTGCCCTAAACCCTGAAACACCAGCTCCAGCACGACACCCTACACTGCCCGAACACCACTGCACTGCCCTAAACCCTGAAACACCAGCCCCAGCACGACCCCCTACAGTGCCCGAACACCACTGCTCTGCGCTAAACCCTGTAACACCAGCCCCAGCACGAACCCCTACACTGCCCGAACACCACTGCTCTGCCCTAAGCTCTAGCCCCAGCATGACCCCCGACACTGCCTGAGCACCACTGCACTGCCCAGAACACTGAAACTCCACCCCCAGCACGACCCCCTAAACTCCCTGAACACCACTGCACTGCCTTAAACCCTGAAATTCCAGCCCCAGCACGACCCCTACACAGCCTGAACACTACTGCACTGCCATAAACCCAGAAAGACCAGCCCCAGTACGACTACCTACACTGCCTGAACACCATTGCTCTGCCATAAACCCTAAAACCCCAGCCCCAGCACAACCCCCCAGACTGCATGAACACCACTGCACTGCCCTAAACCCTGAAACACCACCCACTGCATGACCCCCCTCTCTGCCCGAACACCACTGCACTGCCCTAAACCCTGAAACACCTCCCCCAGCAAGATACCCTACACTGCCCGAATACCACTGCACTACCCTAAACCCTGAAACACCACCCCAGCAAGACCACCTACACTGCCCGAACACCACTGCACTGCCCTAAACCCTGAAACACCACCCCAGCAAGATCCCCTAAACTACCTGAACACCACTGCACTGCCCTAAACCCTGAAACTCCACCCCCAGCACGACCCCCTACACTGCCCGAACACCACTGCTCTGCCCTAAATCCTAAAACACCAGCCCCAGCACGACCCCTTACACTGCCCGAACACCACTGCACTGCCCTAAGCCCTGAAACACCAGCCCCAGCATGACCCCCTACCCTGCCCGAACACCACTGCCCTAAACCCTGAAACACCAGCCCCAGCACGACCCCTACACTGCCTGAACACCACTGCCCTAAACCCTGAAACACCACCCCAGCAAGACCCCCTACACTGCTCGAACTCCCCTGCCCAAAACCCAGAAACACCAGCCCCAGAACGACCCCCTACACTCCCCAAACACCACTCCACTGCCCTAAATCCTAAAACACCAGACCCAGCACGACCCCCTAAACTCCCTGTACACCACTGCACTGCCTTAAACCATGAAACACCAGCCCCAGCACGACCCCCTACACTGCCCCAACACCACTACACTGCCATTAAACCCTGAAACACCAGCCCCAGCACGACCACCTACACTGCCTGAACACCACTGCACTGCCATAAACCCTAAAACACCTGCCCCAGCACGACCCCCCACACTGCACGAACACCACAGCACTGCCCTAAACCCTGAAACACCACCCCAAGCATGACCCCCCACTCTGTCCGAACACCACTGCACTGCCCTAAACCCTGAAACACCACCCCCAGCAAGATCCCCTACACTGCCCGAACACCACTGCACTACCCTAAACCCTGAAACACCACCCCAGCAAGACCCCCTACACTGCCCGAACACCACTGCACTGCCCTAAACCCTGAAACACCACCCCAGCAAGACCCCTAAACTGCCTGAACATCACTGCACTGCCCTGAACCCTGAAACACCACCCCCAGCAAGACCCCCTACACTGCCCGAACACCACTGCACTACCTAAACCCTGAAAAACCAGTTCCAGCACGCCACCCTACCCTGACCGAACACCACTGCACTACCCTAAACCCTGAAACACCAGCCCCAGCATGACCCCCTACCCTGCCCGAACACCACTGCTCTAAACCCTGAAACACCAGCCTCAGCACAACCCCCTACACTGCCCGAACACCACTGCACTGCCCTAAACCCTGAAACTCCACCCACAGGGTGACCCCCCCACACTGCCCAAACACCGCTGCTCTGCCCTAAACCATAAAACTCCAGCCCCAGCTTTACCTCTACACTGCCCGAACACCACTACACTGCCCTAAACCCTGAAACACCAGCTCCAGCATGACACTCTACACTGCCCGAACACCACTGCACTGCCCTAAACCCTGAAACACCATCCCCAGCATGACCCCCTACCCTGCAGGAACACCACTGCCCTAAACCCTGAAACACCAGCCCAAGCATGACCCCATACACTGCCCGAACACCACTGCTCTGGCCTAAGCCCTAGCCCCAGCACGACCCACTACACTGCCCGAACACCACTGCTCTGCCCTAAGTCCTAAAACACCAGCCCCAGCATGACCCCCCACCCTGCCCGAACACCACTGCCCTAAACCCTGAAACACCAGCCCCAGCACGACAAGCTACACTGCCTGAACACCACTGCACTGCCCTAAACCCTGAAACACCAGCCCCAACACGACCCCCTACACTCCCGAACACCACTGCACTGCCCTAAACCCTGAAACACCAGCTCCAGCACGACCCCCTAAATTCCCTGAACACCACTGCACTGAATTAAACCCTGAAACACCAGCCCCAGCACGACCCCCTACACTGCCCGAACACCACTGAACTGCCCTAAACCCTGAAACACCAGCCGCAGCACGACCACCTACACTGCCTGAAAACCACTGCACTGCCCTAAACCCTGAAACACCAGCCCCAGCACGACCCCCCAACCTGCACGACCACCACTGCACTGCCCTAAACCCTGAAACACCAGCCCCAGCATGACCCCCTACCCTGCCCGAACACCACTGCCCTACAGCCTGAAACACCAGCCCCAGCACGACCCCCCAACCTGCACGACCACCACTGCACTGCCCTAAACCCTGAAACACCAGCCCCAGCATGACCCCCTACCCTGCCCGAACACCACTGCCCTACAGCCTGAAACACCAGCCCCAGCATGACCCCCTAAACTCCCTGAACACTACTGCAATGAAGTAAACCCTGAAACACCAGCCCCAGCACGACCCCATACACTGCCCGAACAACACTGCACTGCCCTAAACCCTGAAACCCCAGCCGCAGCATGACCACCTACACTGCTTGAACACCACTGCACTGCCCTAAACCCTGAAACACCAGCCCCAGCAAGACTCCCCAACCTGCACGAACAACACTGCACTGCCATAAACCCTGAAACAAGAGCCCCAGCATGACCCCCTACACTGCCCGAACACCACTGCACTGCCCTAAATCCTGAAACACCACCCCCAGAAAGTTCTCTTATACTGCCCAAACACCACTGCACTACCATAATCCCTGAAACACCACCCCAGCAAGACCCCCTACACTGCCTGAACACCACTGCACTGCCCTAAACTCTGAAACACCACCCCCAGCAAGACATCCTAAACTGCCTGAACACCACTGCACTGCCCTGAAACCTGAAACACCAACCCCAGCAAGACCCCTACACTGCCCGAACACCACTGCAGTGCCGTAAACACTAAAACACCACTCCCCACAACCCCCTACACTGCACGAACACCACGGCTCTGCCCTAAATCCTAAAACATCTGCCCCAGCATGACCCCCTAAACAGGCCGAACACCACTGCACTGCCCAAAACCCTGAAACTCCACCCACAGGATGACCCCCCACACTGCCCAAACACTGCTGCTCTGCCCTAAACCATAAAACACCCGCCCCAGCTCCACCTCTACATTGCCCGAACACCACTGCAAAGCCCTGAACCCTGAAACACCAGCTCCAGCATGACACCCTACACTGCCCGAACACCACTGCACTGCCCTAAACCCTGAAACACCAGCACCAGCATGACCCCCTACCCTGCCGGAATACCACTGTCCTAAACCCTGGAACACCAGCCCCAGAACGACCCCCTACACTGCCCGAACACCACTGCTCTGCCCTAAGCCCTAGCCCCAGCATGACCCCCTACACTGCCTGAGCACCACTGCACTGCCCTAAACCCTGAAACTCCACCCCAGCACGACCCCCTACACTGCCCAAACACCACTGCACTGCCCTAAATCCTAAAACACCAGCCCCAGCATGACCCCTTACACTGCCCGTACACCACTGCACTGCTTTAAACCCTGAAACACCAGACAAAGCATGACCCCCTACACTGTCCAAAAACTACTGCACTGCCCTAAATCCTGAAACACCATCCCCAGCAAGACCCCCTATACTGCCCGATCACCACTGCACTGCCCTAAACCCTGAAACTCTACCCCCAGGATGACCCCCTACACTGCCCAAACACCGCTGCACTGCCCTAAATCAAAAAACACCAGCCCCAGCTCCACCTCTACACTGCCCGAACACCACTGCACTGCCCTAAACCCTGAAACACCAGCTCCAGCACGACACTCTACACTGCCCGAACATCACTGCACTGCCCTAAACCCTGAAACACCAGCCCCAGCATGACCCCCTACCCTGCCCAAACACCACTGCCCTAAACCCTGAAACACCAGCCCCAGCACGACCCCATACACTTCCCGAACACCAGAGCACTGCCCTAAACCCTGAAACACCACCACCAGCAAGACCCCCTACACTGCCCGAACTCCCCTGCTCTAAACCCGGAAACACCTGCCCCAGCACGACCCCCTACACTCCCCGAACACCACTGCACTGCCCTAAACCCTGAAACACCAGCCCCAGCACGACACCCTAAACTCCCTTAACACCACTGCACTGAATTAAACCCTGAAACACCAGCCCAATCACGACCCCCTTCACTGCCCGAACAACACTGCACTGCCCTAAACCCTGAAACACCAGCTGCAGCACGACCCCCTACACTGCCCGAACACCACTGCACTGCCCTAAACCCTGAAACACCAGCCCCAGCACGACCCAACAACCTGCACGAATACCACTGCACTGCCCTAAACCCTGAAACACCACCCCTAGCAAGACCCCCTACACTGCTCGAACTCCTCTGCCCTAAACCCTGAAACACCAGCCCCAGCACGACCACCTACATTCCCCGAACACCACTGCACTGCCCTAAACCCTGAAACACCAGACCCAGCACGACCCCTAAACTCCCTGAACACCACTGCACTGCCTTAAACCCTGAAACACCAGCCCCAGCACAACCCCCTACACTGCCTGAACACTACTGCACTGCCATAAACTCTAAAACACCAGCCCCAGCACGACCCCCCACACTGCATGAACACCACTGCACTGCCCTAAACCCTGAAACACCACCCCCTGCATGACCCCCCTCTCTGCCCGAACACCACTGCACTGCCCTAAACCCTGAAACACCTCCCCCAGCAAGATACCCTACACTGCCCGAACACCACTGCACTGCCCTAAACCCTGAAACACCACCCCAGCAAGACCCCCTACACTGCCCGAACACCACTACACTGCCCGAACACCACTGCACTGCCCTAAACCCTGAAACACCACCCCAGCAAGACCCCTAAACTGCCTGAACACCACTGCACTGCCCTAAACCCTGAAACACCACCCCCAGCAAGATCCCCTACACTGCCCGAACACCACTTCACTGCCCTAAACCCTGAAACACCACCCCCAGTAAGACCCCCTACACTGCCCGAACACCACTGCTCTGCCCTATATCCTAAATCACCAGCCCCAGCACGACCCCTACACTGCCCAAAAACCACTGCACTGCCCTAAACCCTGAAACACCAGCCCCAGCACAACCCCCTACACTGCCTGAACACTACTGCACTGCCCTAAACCCTGAAACATCAGCCCCAGTACGACCCCCTACACTGCCCGAAAGCCACTGCACTGCCCTAAACCCTAAACCTCCACCCCCAGCATGACCCCCTACCCTGCCGAACACCACTGCCCTAAACCCTGAAACACCAGCCCCAGCACGACCCTCTACACTGCGTGAACACCACTGCACTGCCCTAAAGCCTGGAACATCATCCCCAGCAAGACCCACTACACTGCCCGAACACCACTGCACTGCCCTAAACCCTGAAACTCAACCCACAGGATGACCCCCCACACTGCCCACACACCGCTGCTCTGCCCTAAACCATAAAACACCAGCCCCAGCTTCACCTCTACACTGCCCGAACACCACTGCACTGCCCTAAACCCTGTAACACCAGCTCCAGCATGACACCCTACACTGTCCGAACACCACTGCACTGCCCTAAACCCTGAAACACCAGCCCCAGCACGACCCCCTACAGTGCCCGAACCCCTACTGCTCTGCGCTAAACCCTGTAACACCAGCCCCAGCACGAACCCCTACACTGCCTGAACACCACTGCTCTGCCCTAAGCCCTAGCCCCAGCACGACCCCCTACACTGCCTGAGCTCTACTGCACTGCCCTAAACACTGAAACTCCACCCCCAGCACGACCCCTAAACTCCCTGAACACCACTGCACTGCCTTAAACCCTGAAATTCCAGCCCCAGCACGACCCCCTACACAGCCTGAACACTACTGCACTGCCATAAACCCAGAAAGACCAGCCTCAGTACGACTACCTACACTGCCTGAACACCACTGTTCTGCCATAAACCCTAAAATACCAGCCCCAGCACGACCCCCCACACTGCATGAACACCACTGCACTGCCCTAAACCCTGAAACACCACCCCCTGCATGACCCCCCTCTCTGCCCGAACACCACTGCACTGCCCTAAACCCTGAAACACCTCCCCCAGCAAGATACCCTACACTGCCCGAATACCACTGCACTACCCTAAACCCTGAAACACCACCCCAGCAAGACCACCTACACTGCCCGAACACCACTGCACTGCCCTAAACCCTGAAACACCACCCCAGCAAGACCCCCTAAACTACCGGAACACCACTGCACTGCCCTAAACCCTGAAACACCACCCCCAGCAAGATCCCTACACTGCCCGAACACCACTTCACTGCCCTTAACCCTGAAACACCACCCCCAGTAAGACCCCCTACACTGCCCGAACACCACTGCTCTGCCCAATATCCTAAATCACCAGCCCCAGCATGACCCCCTACACTGCCCAAAAACCACTGCACTGCCCTCCCTGAAACGCCAACCCCAGCACGACCCCGTACACTGCCCGAACACCACTGCACTGCCATAAACCCTGAAACACCAGCCCCAGCACAACCCCCTACACTGCACGAACACTACTGCACTGCCCTAAACCCTGAAACACCAGCCCCAGCACGGCCCCCAACACTGCCCGAAAACCACTGCACTGCCCTAAACCCTAAACATCCACCACCAGCATGACCCCCTACCCTGCCGACCACCACTGACCTAAACCCTGAAACACCAGCTCCAACACGACACCCTACACTGCCCGAACACCACTGCACTGCCCTAAACCCTGAAACACCAGCCCCAGCACGACCCCCTACACAGCCTGAACACTACTGCACTGCCATAAACCCAGAAAGACCAGCCCCAGTACGACTATCTACACTGCCTGAACACCACTGCTCTGCCATAAACCCTAAAACACCAGCCCCAGCACGACCCCCCACACTGCATGAACACCACTGCACTGCCCTAAACCCTGAAACACCACCCCCTGCATGACCCCCCTCTCTGCCCGAACACCACTGCACTGCCCTAAACCCTGAAACACCTCCCCCAGCAAGATACCCTACACTGCCCGAATACCACTGCACTACCCTAAACCCTGAAACACCACCCCAGCAAGACCACCTACACTGCCCGAACACCACTGCACTGCCCTAAACCACCACCCCAGCAAGACCCCCTAAACTACCTGAACACCACTGCCCTAAACCCTGAAACACCACCCCCAGCAAGATCCCCTACACTGCCCGAACACCACTTCACTGCCCTAAACCCTGAAACACCACCCCCAGTAAGACCCCCTACACTGCCCGAACACCACTGCTCTGCCCAATATCCTAAATCACCAGCCCCAGCACGACCCCCTACACTGCCCAAAAACCACTGCACTGCCCTCCCTGAAACTCCAACCCCAGCACGACCCCCTGCACTGCCCGAACACCACTGCACTGACATAAACCCTGAAACACCAGCCCCAGCACAACCCCCTACACTGCATGAACACTACTGCACTGCCCTAAACCCTGAAACACCAGCCCCAGCACGACCCCCAACACTGCCCGAAAACCACTGCACTGCCCTAAACCCTAAACATCCACCCCCAGCATGACCCCCTACCCTGCCGACCACCACTGACCTAAACCCTGAAACACCAGCCCCAGCACGACCCCCTACACTAAGCGAACACCACTGCACTCCCCTAAACCCTGAAACACCAGCCACAGCACGACCCCCTACACTGCCCGAATACCACTGCACTGCCCTAAACCCTGAAACTCCACCCACAGGACGACCCCCCACACTGCCCAAACACCGCTGCTCTGCCCTAAACCATAAAACGCCAGCCCCAGCTTCACCTCTACACTGCCCGAACTCAACTGCACTGCCCTAAACCCTGAAACACCAGCTCCAGCACGACACCCTACACTGCCCTAACACCACTGCACTGCCCTAAACCCTGAAACACCAGCCCCAGCACGACTCCCTACACTGCCCGAACACCACTGCTCTGCGCTAAACCCTGTAACACCTGCCCCAGCACGACCCCCACACTGCCCGAACACCACTGCTCTGCCCTAAGCCCTAGCCCTAGCACGACCCCCTACACTGCCTGAGCACCACTGCACTGCCCTAAACACTGAAACTCCATCCTCAGCACGACCCCCTACACTGCCAAAACACAACTGCTCTGCCCTAAATCCTAAAACACCAGCCCCAGCGTGACCCCTTACACTGCCCGAACACCACTACACTGCCCTAAACCCCAAAACACCAGCCAATGCATGACCCCTACACTGTTCAAACACCACTGCACTGCCCTAAATCCTGAACAAACATCCCCAGTAAGACCCCCTACACTGCCCAAACACCACTGCACTGCCCTAAACCCTGAAATTCTACCCCCAGGATGACCCCCCACACTGCCTGAACACCACTGCCAAAAAACCTGAAACACCAGCCCCAGCACGACCCCCTACACTGCCCGAACTCTACTGCCCTAAACCCGAAAACACCAGCCCCAGCACGACCCCTACACTCCCCGAAAACCGCTGCACTGCCCTAAACCATAAAACACCAGCCCCAGCTCCAACTCTACACTGCCCAAACACCACTGCACTGCCCTAAACCCTGAAACACCAGTCTCAGCATGACCCCCTACCCTGCCCGAACACCAGTGCCCTAAACCCTGAAACACCACCCCCAGCAAGACCCCCTACACTGCCCGAACTCCCCTGCCCTAAACCCTGAAACACCAGCCCCGGCACGACCCCCTACACTCCCCGAACACCACTGCATTGCCCTAAACCCTGAAACACCAGCCCCAGCATGACCCCCTAAACTCCCTGAACACCACTGCACTGAATTAAACCCTGAAACACCCGCCCCAGCACAACCCCCTATAGTGGCCGCAAACCACTGCTCTGCCCTAATCCCTGAAACGCCAACCCCAGCATGACCCCCTACTCTGCCCTAACACCTCTGCAAAGCCCTGTACCCTAAAACACCTGCCCCAGCATGACCTCCTACACTGCCTGAAAACCACTACACTGCCTAAACCCAGAAACTCCACCCCAGCACAACACCCTACACTGCCCTAACACAACTGCACTGCCCTAAGCCCTGAAACACCAGCCCCAGCACAACCCCCTACACTGCGCGAACACCACTGCACTGCCCTAAACCCTGAAACACCAGCCACAGCACGACCCCTTACACTGCCCGAACACCACTGCACTGCCCTAAAGCCTGGAACATCATCCCCAGCAAGACCCCCTACACTGCCCGAACACCACTGCACTGCCCTAAACCATAAAACACCAGCCCCAGCTTCACCACTGCCCTAAACCCTGAAACGCCAGCACAACACCCTACACTGCCTGAACACCACTGCACTGCCCTAAACCCTGAAACACCAGCCCCAGCACGACCTCCTACACTGCCTGAAAACCACTACACTGCCTAAACCCTGAAACTCCACCCCAGCACAACCCCCTACACTGCCCTAACACAACTGCACTGCCCTAAGCCCTGAAACACCAGCCCCAGCACGACCCCCTACACCGCCCGAACACTGCACTGCCCTAAACCCTGAAACACCAGCCCCAGCATGACCCCTACACTGCCCGAACACCACTGCACTGCCCTAAACCCTAAAACACCACCCCACGCACATTCCCCCTACACTGGCCAAACAGCACTGCTCTGCCCTAAACCCTGAAACACCAGCCCCAGCACGACCCCCTACACTGCCCGAACACCACTGCTCTGCACTAAACCCTGAAACACCAGCCCCAGCACGACCCCCTACACTGCCCGAACACTACTGCCCTGCCCTAAGCCCTTGCCCCAGCACAACCCCCTACACTGCCTGAATACCACTGCACTGACCTAAACCCTTAAACTCCACCCGCAGCACGAACCCTTACACTGCCCGAGCAACACTGCT
Source organism: Triturus cristatus (assembly GCF_964204655.1). NCBI lineage: Eukaryota > Metazoa > Chordata > Amphibia > Caudata > Salamandridae > Triturus > Triturus cristatus. The sequence continues at coordinate 721,528,843 of NC_140579.1, forward strand.
CTGCCCTAAATCCTAAAACACCTGCCCCAGCATGACCCCCTACACTGCCCAAACACCACTGCACTGCCTTAAACCCTGAAACACCAGCCCCAGCACGACCCCCTACACTGCCCAAACACCACTGCACTGCCCTAAACCCTGGAACACCAGCCCCAGCATGACCCCCTACACTCCCCGAACACCACTGCACTGCCTTAAACCCTGAAACACCAGCCCCAGCAGGACCCCCTACACTGCCCAAACACCCCTGCACTGCCCTAAATCCTGAAACACCAGCTCCAGCACGACAGCCTACACTGCTCGAACACCACTGCACTGCCCTAAACCCTGAAACACCAGCCACAGCATGACCCCCTACCTTACCCGAACAACAGTGCCCTAAACCCTGAAAGACCAGCCCCAGCACGACCCCCTACACTGCCCGAACACCACTGCTCTGCACTAAACCCTGAAACACCAGCCCCAGCACGACCCCCTACAATGCCCGAATACCACTGCTCTACCCTAAGCCCTAGCCCCAGCCCGACCCCCTACACTGCCTGAACACCACTGCACTACCCTAAACCCTGAAACTCCACCCCCAGCACGACCCCCTACACTGCCCGAACACCACTGCTCTGCCCTAAATCCTAAAACACCAGCCCCAGCACGACCCCTTACACTGCCCGAACACCACTGCACTACCCTAAACCCTGAAACACCAGCTCCAGCACAACACTCTACACTGCCCGAATACCACTGCACTGCCCTAAGCCCTGAAACACCAGCCCCAGCATGCCCCCTACCCTGCCCGAACACCACTGCCCTAAACCCTGAAACACCAGGCCCAGCACGACCCCTACACTGCCCGAACACCACTGCCCTAAACCCTGAAACACCACCCCCAGCAAGACCCCCTACGCTGCTCGAACTCCCCTGCCCAAAACCCAGAAACACGAGCCCCAGCACGACCCCCTACACTCCCTGAACACCACTGCACTGCCTTAAACCATGAAACACCAGCCCCAGCACGACCCCCAACACTGCCCGAACATAACTGCACTGCCATTAAACCCTGAAACACCAGCCCCAGCAGGACTACCTACACTGCCTGAACACCACTCCACTGCCATAAACCCTAAAACACCAGCCCCAGCACGACCCCCCACACTGCACTAACACCACAGCACTGCCCTAAACCCTGAAACACCACCCCCTGCATGACCCCCCCACTCTGTCCGAACACCACTGCACTGCCCTAAACCCTGAAACACCACCCCCAGCAAGATCCCCTACACTGCCCGAATACCACTGCACTACCGTAAACCCTGAAACACCACCCCAGGAAGACCCCCTACACTGCCCGAACACCACTGCACTGCCCTAAACCCTGAAACACCACCCCAGCAAGACCCCTAAACTGCCTGAACATCACTGCCCTGAACCCTGAAACTCCACCCCCAGCAAGACCCCCTACCCTGCCTGAACACCACAGCCCTAAACCCTGAAACACCAGCCCCAGAACAACGCCCTACACTGCGCGAACACCACTGCTCTAAAACCTGAAATACCAGCCCCAGCATGCCACCCTACCCTGACCGAACACCACTGCACTACCCTAAACCCTGAAACACCAGCCCCAGCATGACCCCCTACCCTGCCCGAACACCACTGCCCTAAACCCTGAAACACCAGCCCCAGCACAACCCCCTACACTGCGCGAACACCACTGCACTGCTCTAAAACCTGAAACACCAGCCCCAGCACGACCCCCTACACTGCCCAAACACCACTGCACTGCCCTAAAGCCTGAAAGATCATCCCCAGCAAGACCTCCTACACTGCCCGAACACCACTGCACTGCCCTAAACCCTGAAACTCCACCCACAGGGTGACCCCCCACATTTGCCCAAACACCGCTGCTCTGCCCTAAACCATAAAACTCCAGCCCCAGCTTCACCTCTACACTGCCCGAACACCACTACACTGCCCTAAACCCTGAAACACCAGCTCCAGCACGACACTCTACACTGCCCGAACACCACTGCACTGCCTTAAACCCTGAAACACCATTCTGAGCATGACCCCCTACCCTGCAGGAACACCACTGCCCTAAACCCTGAAACACCAGCCCAAGCATGACCCCCTACACTGCCCGAACACCACTGCTCTGGCCTAAGCCCTAGCCCCAGCACGACCCCCTAACCTGCCTGAGCACCACTGCACTGCCCTAAACCCTGAAACTCCACCCCAGCAAGACCCCCTACACTGCCTGAACACCACTGCACTGCCCTAAACTCTGAAACACCACCCCCAGCAAGACATCCTAAACTGTCTGAACACCACTGCACTGCCCTGAAACCTAAAACACCACCCCCAGCAAGACCCACTACACTGCCCGAACACCACTGCACTGCCCTAAACCCTGAAACACCACCCCCAGTAAGACCCCCTACACTGCCCGAACAGCACAGCTCTGCCCTAAATCCTAAATCACCAGCCCCAGCATGAACCCCTACACTGCTCGAAAATCACTGCACTGCCCTAATCCCTGAAACTCCAACCCCAACACGACTCCCTACACTGCCCGAACACCACTGCACTGCCCTAAAAACTGAAACATCAGCCCCAGCACGGCCCCCTACACCGCCCGAATACCACTGCACTGCCCTAAACCCTGAAACACCAGCCCCAGCACGACCCCTACACTGCCAGAACACCACTGCACTGCCGTAAACCCTAAAACACCACCCCCCACATCCCCCTACACTGCACGAACACCACGGCTCTGCCCTAAATCCTAAAACATCTGCCCCAGCATGACCCCCTACACTGCCCGAACACCACTGCACTGCCCTAAACCATGAAACTTCACCCACAGGACAACACCCCACACTGCCCAAACACTGCTACTCTGCCCTAAACCATAAAACACCAGCCCCAGCTCTACCTCTACACTGCCCGAACACCACTGTACTGCCCTAAACCCTGAAACACCAGCTCCAGCACGACACCCTACACTGCCCGAACACCACTGCACTGCCCTAAACCCTGAAACACCAGCACCAGCATGACCCCCTACCCTGCTGGAAAACCACTGCCCTAAACCCTGAAACACCAGCCCCAGAACGACCCCCTACACTGCCCGAACACCACTGCTCTGCCCTAAGCCCTAGCCCCAGCACGACCCCTACACTGCCTGAGCACCACTGCACTGCCCTAAACCCTGAAACTCCACCCCAGCACGACCCCCTACACTGCCCAAACACCACTGCACTGCCCTAAATCCTAAAACACCAGCCCCAGCATGACATCTTACACTGCCCGTACACCACTGCACTGCCCTAAACCCTGAAACACCAGCCAAAGCATGACCCCCTGCACTGTCCAAAAACCACTGCATTGCCCTAAATCCTGAAACACCATCCCCAGCAAGACCCCCTACACTGCCCGATCACCACTGCACTGCCCTAAACCCTGAAACTCTACCCCCAGGATGACCCCCTACACTGCCCAAACACCGCTGCACTGCCCTAATCCAAAAAACACCAGCCCCAGCTCCACCTCTACACTGCCCGAACACCACTGCACTGCCCTAAACCCTGAAACACCAGTTCCAGCACGACACTCTAAACTGCCCAAACATCACTACACTGCCCTAAACCCTGAAACACCAGCCCCAGCATGACCCCCTACCCTGCCCAAACACCACTGCCCTAAACCCTGAAACACCAGCCCCAGCAAGACCCCCTACACTGCCCGAACACCACTGCACTGCCCTAAACCCTGAAACACCACCACCAGCAAGAACCCCTACACTGTCCGAACTCCCCTGCTCTAAACCCAGAAACACCAGCCCCAGCACGACCCCCTACACTCCCGAACACCACTTCTCTGCCCTAAAACCTGAAACACCAGCCCCAGCACGACACCCTAAACTCCCTGAACAGCACTGCACTGAATTAAACCCTGAAACACCAGCCCCAGCACGACCCACTTCACTGCCCGAACAACACTGCACTGCCCTAAACCCTGAAACTCCAGTTGCAGCACGACCACCTACACTGCCTGAACACCACTGCACTGCCCTAAACCCTGAAACACCAGCCCCAGCATGACCCCCCAACCTGCACGAATACCACTTCACTGCCCTAAAACCTAAAACACCAGCCTGTAACGCCCTGAACGTCTCAGGATCGTTTAACAGACACGATAATGAGAACGCAACCACTTGTGAAGGTTTAGTTATTTTAATGAAGGCAAAAATAATACAAGGAATAAACAAAGGTTATAGTCACTGGAATCCTCCAGGCTAAGTACGTTACCAGCCCACAGCACGGATGGTCCTAACCGTCCTCTGCATATACGCCGATCCCGGCGTATGCCAACAGAGGGCAGAAATGAAATGGCCGACAATGCCAATCGGTAGGCTGTGAGGGGCACGAAGAGTGTTGGGGAGAATCGAGGAGTCAGGGAAACACCCAGCCGGGGTCTCTACCTGAAGGGAGCAGCCGCTCAACCTCTTCCTCAGACTGCACCGGGACGCGGAGTCACCTCCTGGTGATGCGTCACCGATACCCCAATCACAAGCAAAGAAGACTGAACCGAGAGCAGCCGCTCGATCGATCCCGTGGACTTCCGAGTCTGTAACGCGGCAAACACCTCCTGGTGTGCGTTACAGCTGGCAGTCCCTGTATCTCTGGTCGGGCTGGGAGTTACGACTCCAACCAGCAAAAGCGCCACTGCGCTTTGACTCAGCCGAGTCAAAAAGCGAAGCTCAATGGTTATCCGGCAGAGCTTCCGGGTCCTTCACAGGTGACGATGGGGCAAGACACGGCCCAGGGAGTAACGACTCGACCTACCTCCGTTCTTGCCTTACTGGAGCACCACTCCGGAACACTGCTCTTCACTAAGCAGGTACGTCGGTGTAAACACAATATCCGACAGCGTTGTACCTCCCGGTTCCTCCCTTTATAGGGCGTGTTTTCCTTGAGTTATGTAACAGCTCTCCTGTTTACATAAGGGCGTGTTTTCCTTGAGTTATGTAACAGCTCTCCTGTTTACATAAGGGCGTGTTTTCCTTGAGTTATGTAACAGCTCTCCTGTTTACATAAGGGCGTGTTTTCCTTGAGTTATGTAACAGCTCTCCTGTTTACATAACCTATCAACCGCTAAGCATCCTGGGAGATGTAGTCCGTTTTCGCTGGTTACCGTTTTCCTCCCTTCGCATGACAGGAATTCTTGACACAGCCCCAGCAAGACCCCCTACACTGCCCGAACACCACTGCCCTAAACCCTGAAACACCAGCCCTGGCACGACCCCCTACACTGTCCGAACACCACTGCACTGCCCTAAACCCTGAAACACCACCCCAGCAAGACCCCCTACACTGCTCGAACTCCCCTGCCCTAAACCCTGAAACACTAGCCCCAGCACGACCCCCTACATTCCCCGAACACCACTGCACTGCCCTAAACCCTGAAACACCAGACCCAGCACGACCCCCTAAACTCCCTGAACACCACTGCACTGCCTTAAACCCTGAAACACCAGCCCCAGCATGACCCCCTACACTGCCCGAAAACCACTGCACTGCCCTAATCCCTGAAAGTCCAACCCCAGCACGACCCACTACATTGCCCGAACACTAGGGGTGGGCGGAATTTGCGAAATCCACTTTCGCAAATTATCGGGAAAATGTTTAAAATGATCGCAAACAAGCGGAAATATCGCGAAGATGCGGAATTTTTTTTCCCGCATGTTCGCGAGATTTTCTGCATGGTTGCGGGTCACCAACTTACCCATGTGGTTGCTCGCGGGCACGGCCATCTTGTTTTGAGTTGTCTCGAGGTGCATGATCGCGAGAAGAAAGATGTGATCGCACAGCGCATGATGTCACTGCGGGCGCGAACTGTCGCGAGACAGTGCAAATGGCTAAAAACAATCCAACATCTCATGGAGAATGCGACCGGATCAAGAAAACTTGTCGGCGAACGCAGAGATTCAGGTAAGGCGATCGCGCGCGCGCGAGAATGTATTATTTTATAGCGCGAGCAAGAAACAAATTATCGCCAACCTGCGGAAAGCGGAAATTTTGACATTTTCGCGCTCTCCGCGGAACACGAAAATGTAAAATTATCGCAATTTCCACGAACGGAACGAAATTTTTGCCCAGGCCTACCGAACACCACTGCACTGCCCTAAACCCTGAAACACCAGCCCCAGCACGACCCCCTACACTGCCCGAACACCACTGCACTGCCCTAAACCCTGAAACACCAGCCCCAACACGACACCCCACACTGCCCGAACACCACTGCACTGCCCTAAACCCTAAACCTCTAACCCCAGCCTGACCCCCTACCCTCCCCGAATACAACTGCCCTAAACCCTGAAACACCAGCCCCAGCACGACCCCCTACACTGCCCGAACACCACTGCACTGCCCTAAAGCCTGGAACATCAACCCCAGCAAGACCCCCTACACTGCCCGAACACCACTGCACTGCCCTAAACCCAGAAACTCCACCCACAGGACGACCCCCCACACTGCCCAAACACCACTGCTCTGCCCTAAACCATAAAACACCAGCCCCAGCTTCACCTCTTCACTGCCCGAACACCACTGCACTGCCCTAAACCCTGAAACACCAGCTCCAGCACAACACCCTACACTGCTCGAACACCACTGCACTGCCCTAAACCCTGAAACACCAGCCCCAGAACGACCCCCTACACTGCCCGAACACCACTGCACTGCCCTAAAGCCTGGAACATCATCCCCAGCAAGACCCCCTACACTGCCCGAACACCATTGCACTGCCCTAAACCCTGAAACTCAACCCACAGGACGACCCCCACACTGCCCAAACACCGCTGCTCTGCCCTAAACCATAAAACACTAGCCCCAGCTTCACCTCTTCACTGCCCGAGCACCACTGCACTGCCCTGAACCCTGAAACATCAGCCCCAGCATGACCCCCTTCTCTGCCGGAACACCACTGCCCTAAACCCTGAAATACCAGCCCCAGCACGACCCCCTACCCTGCCCGAACACCACTGCACTGCCCTAAACCCTGAAACACCAGCCCCAGCATGACCCCCTTCCCTGCCGGAACACCACTGCCCTCAACCCTATAACTCCACCACCAGCACGACCCCCTACACTGCCCTAACACCACTGCACTGCCCTAAACCTTGAAACACCAGGTTCAGCACGACCCCCTACAACACCCGAACACCACTGCACTGCCCTAAGCCCTGAAACACCAGCCCCAGCACGACCCCTACACTGTCCAAACACCACTGCACTGCCTTAAACCCTAAAACACCTCCCCCACATCCCCCTACACTGCCCAAACACCACTGCTCTGCCCTAAACCGTGAAACACCAGCCCGAGCATGAGCCCCTACACTGCCCAAACACGACTGCTCTGCCCTAAGCCCTAGCCCCAGCACAACCCCCTACACTGCCTGAACACCACTGCACTGCCCTAAACCCTGAAACACCACCCCCAGCAAGACATCCTAAACTGCCTGAACACCACTGCACTGCCCTGAAACCTGAAACACCACCCCCAGCAAGACCCACTACACTGCCCGAACACCATTGCACTGCCCTAAACCCTGAAACACCACCCCCAGTAAGACCCCCTACACTGCCCGAACACCACAGCTCTGCCCTAAATCCTAAATCACCAGCCCCAGCATGACCCCCTACACTGCTCGAAAATCACTGCACTGCCTTAATCCCTGAACTCCAACCCCAACACGACTCCCTACACTGCCCGAACACCACTGCACTGCCCTAAAAACTGAAACACAAGCCCCAGCCCGGCCCCCTACACTGCCCGAATACCACTGCACTGCCCTAAACCCTGAAACACCAGCCCCAGCACGACCCCTACACTGCCAGAACACCACTGCACTGCCGTAAACCCTAAAACACCACCCCCCACATCCCCCTACACTGCACAAACACCACGGCTCTGCCCTAAATCCTAAAACATCTGCCCCAGCATGACCCCCTACACTGCCCCAACACCACTGCACTGCCCTAAACCATGAAACTTCACCCACAGGACGACACCCCACACTGCCCAAACACTGATACTCTGCCCTAAACCATAAAACACCAGCCCCAGCTCTACCTCTACACTGCCCGAACACCACTGCACTGCCATAAACCCTGAAACACCAGCTCCAGCACGACACCCTACACTGCCCAAACACCACTGCACTGCCCTAAACCCTGAAACACCAGCATGACCCCCTACCCTGCCGGAAAACCACTGCCCTAAACCCTGAAACACCAGCCCCAGAACGACCCCCTACACTGCCCGAACGCCACTGCTCTGCCCTAAGCCCTAGCCCCAGCACGACCCCTACACTGCCTGAGCACCACTGCACTGCCCTAAACCCTGAAACTCCACCCCAGCACGACCCCCTACACTGCCCAAACACCACTGCACTGCCCTAAATCCTAAAACACCAGCCCCAGCATGACCCCTTACACTGCCCGTACACCACTGCACTGCCCTAAACCCTGAAACACCAGCCAAAGCATGACCCCCTGCACTGTCCAAAAACCACTGCATTGCCCTAAGTCCTGAAACACCATCCCCAGCAAGACCCCCTACACTGCCCGATCACCACTGCACTGCCCTAAACCCTGAAACTCTACCCCCAGGATGACCCCCTACACTGCCCAAACACCGCTGCACTGCCCTAATCCAAAAAACACCAGCCCCAGCTCCACCTCTACACTGCCCGAACACCACTGCACTGCCCTAAACCCTGAAACACCAGTTCCAGCACGACACTCTAAACTGCCCAAACATCACTACACTGCCCTAAACCCTGAAACACCAGCCCCAGCATGACCCCCTACCCTGCCCAAACACCACTGCCCTAAACCCTGAAACACCAGCCCCAGCAAGAACCCCTACACTGTCCGAACTCCCCTGCTCTAAACCCAGAAACACCAGCCCCAGCACGAACCCCTACACTCCCCGAACACCACTGCACTGCCCTAAACCCTGAAACACCAGCCCCAGCACGACACCCTAAACTCCCTGAACAGCACTGCACTGAATTAAACCCTGAAACACCAGCCCCAGCACGACCCACTTCACTGCCCGAACAACACTGCACTGCCCTAAACCCTGAAACTCCAGTTGCAGCACGACCACCTACACTGCCTGAACACCACTGCACTGCCCTAAACCCTGAAACACCAGCCCCAGCACGACCCCCCAACCTGCACGAATACCACTTCACTGCCCTAAATCCTGAAACACCAGCCCCAGCATGACCCCCTACACTGCCCGAACACCACTGCCCTAAACCCTGAAACACCAGCCCCGGCACGACCCCCTACACTGTCTGAACACCACTGCACTGCCCTAAACCCTGAAACACTACCCCAGCAAGTCCCCCTACACTGCTCGAACTCCCCTGCCCTAAACCCTGAAACACTTTCCCCAGCACGACCCCCTACATTCCCCGATCACCACTGCACTGCCCTAAACCCTGAAACACCAGACCCAGCACGACCCCCTAAACTCCCTGAACACCACTGCACTGCCTTAAACCCTGAAACACCAGACCCAGCATGACCCCCTACACTGCCCGAAAACCACTGCACTGCCCTAATTCCTGAAAGTCCAACCCCAGTACGACCCCCTACATTGCCCGAACACTAGGGGTGGGCGGAATTTGCGAAATCCACTTTCGCAAATTATCGCCAAAATGTTTAAAATTATCGCAAACAAGCGGAAATATCGCGAAGATGCGGAATTTTTTTTCCCGCATGTTCGCGAGATTTTCTGCATGGTTGCGGGTCGCCAACTTACCCATGTGGTTGCTCGCGGGCACGGCCATCTTGTTTTGAGTTGTCTCGCGGTGCATGATCGCGAGAAGAAAGACGTGATCGCGCGACGCATGACGTCACTGCGGGCGCGAACTGTCGCGAGACAGCGCAAATGGCTAAAAACAATCCAACATCTCATGGAGAACGCGACCGGATCAAGAAAACTTGTCGGCGAACGCAGGGATTCAGGTAAGGCAATCGCGCGCGCGCGAGAATGTATTATTTTACAGCGCGAGCAAGAAACAAATTATCGCCAACCTGCGGAAAGCGGAAATTTTGACATTTTCGCGCTCTCCGCGGAACGCGAAAATGTAAAATTATCGCAATTTCCACGAACGGAACGAAATTTTTGCCCAGGCCTACCGAACACCACTGCACTGCCCTAAACCCTGAAACACCAGCCCCAGCACGACCCCTACACTGCCCGAACACCACTGCACTGCCCTAAACCCTGAAACACCAGCCCCAACACAACACCCCACACGGCCCGAACACCACTGCACTGCCCTAAACCCTAAACCTCTAACCCCAGCCTGACCCCCTACCCTGCCCGAATACAACTGCCCTAAACCCTGAAAAATCAGCCCCAGCACGACCCCCTACACTGCCCGAACACCACTGCACTGCCCTAAAGCCTGGAACATCATCCCCAGCAAGACCCCCTACACTGCCCGAACACCACTGCACTGCCCTAAACCCTGAAACTCCACCCACAGGACGACCCCCCACACTGCCCAAACACCGCTGCTCTGCCCTAAACCATAAAACACCAGCCCCAGCTTCACCTCTTCACTGCCCGAACACCACTGCACTGCCCTAAACCCTGAAACACCAGCTCCAGCACGACACCCTACACTGCTCGAACACCACTGCACTGCCCTAAACCCTGAAACACCAGCCCCAGAACGACCCCCTACACTGCCTGAACACCACTGCACTGCCCTAAAGCCTGGAACATCATCCCCAGCAAGACCCCCTACACTGCCCGAACACCATTGCACTGCCCTAAACCCTGAAACTCCACCCACAGGACGACCCCCCACACTGCCCAAACACCGCTGCTCTGCCCTAAACCATAAAACACCAGCCCCAGCTTCACCTCTTCACTGCCCGAGCACCACTGCACTGCCCTGAACCCTGAAACATCAGCCCCAGCATGACCCCCTTCTCTGCCGGAACACCACTGCCCTAAACCCTGAAATACCAGCCCCAGCACGACCCCCTACACTGCCCGAACACCACTGCACTGCCCTAAACCCTGAAACACCAGCCCCAGCATGACCCCCTTCCCTGCCGGAAAACCACTGCCCTAAACCCTATAACTCCACCCCCAGCACGACCCCCTACACTGCCCTAACACCACTGCACTGCCCTAAACCTTGAAACACCAGGTTCAGCACGACCCCCTACAACACCCGAACACCACTGCACTGCCCTAAGCCCTGAAACACCAGCCCCAGCACGACCCCTACACTGCCCAAACACCACTGCACTGCCTTAAACCCTAAAACACCACCCCCCACATCCCCCTACACTGCCCAAACACCACTGCTTTGCCCTAAACCGTGAAACACCAGCCCGAGCATGAGCCCCTACACTGCCCAAACACCACTGCTCTGCCCTAAGCCCTAGCCCCAGCACAACCCCCTGCACTGCCTGAACACCACTGCACTGCCCTAAACCCTGAAACTCCACCGCCAGCATGACACCCTACACTGCACGAACACCACGGCTCTGCCCTAAATCCTAAAACACCTGCCCCTATACTGCCCGAACACCACTGCACTGCCCTAAACCCTGAAACACCAGCCCCAGCACGACCCCCTACACTGCCCAAAAACCACTGCACTGCCCTAAATCCTGAAACACCATCCCAAGGAAGACCCCCTACACTGCCCGAACACCACTGCACTGCCCTAAACCCTGAAACTCCACCCACAGGACGACACCCCACACTGCCCAAACACTGCTGCTCTGCCCTAAACCATAAAACACCAGCCCCAGCTCCACCTCTACACTGCCCGAACACCACTGCACTGCCCTAAACCCTGAAACACCAGCTCCAGCACGACACCCTGCACTGCCCGAACACCACTGCACTGCCCTAAACCCTGAAACACCAGCACCAGCATGACCCACTACCCTGCCGGAACACCACTGCCCTAAACCCTGAAACACCAGCCCCAGCATGACCCCCTACACTGCCGGAACACCACTGCTCTACCCTAAGCCGTAGCCACAGCATGACCCCCTACACTGCCTGGGCACCACTGCACTGCCCTAAACCCTAAAACTACACCCCAGCATGGCCCCCTACACTGCCCGAATACCAGTGCACTGCCCCAAATCCTAAAACCCCAGCCCCAGCACGACCCCTTACACTGCCCGTACACAACTGCACTGCCCTAAACCCTGAAACACCAGCCAAAGCATGACCCCCTACACTGTCCAAAAACCACTGCACTGCCATAAATCCTGAAACACCATCCCCAGCAAGACCCCCTACACTGCCCGATCACCACTGCACTGCCCTAAACCCTGAAACTCTACCCCCAGGATGACCCCCCACACTGCCCAGACACCGCTGCACTGCCCTAAACTATAAAACACCAGCCCCAGCTCCACCTCTACACTGCCCGAACACCACTGCACTGCCCTAAACCCTGAAACACCAGCCCCAGCATGACCCCCTACCCTGCCCAAACACCACTGCCCAAAACCCTGAAACACCAGCCCCAGCACGACCCCCTACTCTGCCCGAACACCACTGCACTGCACTAAACCCTGAAACACCACCACCAGCAAGACCCCCTACACTCCCCGAACACCACTGCCCTGCCCTAAACCCTGAAACACCAGCCCCAGCACGACCCTCTAAACTCTCTGAACACCACTGCACTGAATTACACCCTGAAACACCAGCCCCAGCACAACCCCCTTCACTGCCCGAACAACACTGCACTGCCCTAAACCCTGAAACACCAGCTGCAGCACGACCACCTATACTGCCTGAACACCCCTGCACTGCCCTAAACCCTGAAACACCAGCCCCAGCACGACCCCCTACACTGCCTGAACACTACTGCACTGCCATAAACCCAGAAACACCAGCCCCATTACGACCACCTAAACTGTCTGAACACCACTGCTCTGCCATAAACCCTAAAACACTAGCCCCAGCACGACCCCCCACAAGCCATGAACACCACTGCACTGCCTGAAACACCACCCCCTGCATGACCCCCCTCTCTGCCCGAACACCACTGCACTTCCCTAAACCCTGAAACACCTCCCCCAGCAAGATACTCTACACTGCCCAAACACCACTGCACTACTTTAAACCCTGAAACACCACCCCAGCAAGACCCCCTACACTGCCCGAACACCACTGCACTGCCCTAAACCCTGAAACTCCACCCACAGGATGACACCCCACACTGCCCAAACACTGCTGCTCTGCCCTAAACCATAAAACACCATCCCCAGCTCCACCTCTACACTGCCCGAACACCACTGCACTGCCCTAAACCCTGAAACACCAGCTCCAGCACGACACCCTGCACTGCCCGAACACCACTGCACTGCCCTAAACCCTGAAACACCAGCACCAGCATGACCCACTACCCTGCCGGAACACCACTGCCCTAAACCCTGAAACACCAGCCCCAGCATGACCCCCTACACTGCCGGAACACCACTGCTCTGCCCTAAGCCGTAGCCACAGCACGACCCCCTACACTGCCTGGGCACCACTGCACTGCCCTAAACCTGAAACTCCACCCCAGCATGACCCCCTACACTGCCCGAATACCAGTGCACTGCCCCAAATCCTAAAACCCCAGCCCCAGCACGACCCCCTACACTGCCCGTACACAACTGCACTGCCCTAAACCCTGAAACACCACCACCAGCAAGACCCCCTACACTGCCCGAACTCCCCTGCTCTATACCCTGAAACACCAGCCCCAGCACGACCCCCTACACTCCCCGAACACCACTGCCCTGCCCTAAACCCTGAAACACCAGCCCCAGCACAACCCCCTTCACTGCCCGAACAACACTGCACTACCCTAAACCCTGAAATACCAGCTGCAGCACGACCACCTATACTGCCTGAACACCCCTGCACTGCCCTAAACCCTGAAACACCAGCCCCAGCACGACCCCCTACACTGCCTGAACACTACTGCACTGCCATAAACCCAGAAACACCAGCCCCATTACGACCACCTAAACTGCCTGAACACCACTGCTCTGCCATAAACCCTAAAACACCAGCCCCAGCAGGAGCCCCCACACTCCATGAACACCACTGCACTGCCTCAACCCTGAAACACCAGCCCCATTACGACCACCTAAACTGCCTGAACACCACTGCTCTGCCATAAACACTAAAACACCAGCCCCAGCACAACCCCCACACTCCATGAACACCACTGCACTGCCGTAAACCCTGAAACACCACCCCCTGCATGACCCCCCTCTCTGCCCGAACACCACTGCACTGCCCTAAACCCTGAAACACCTCCCCCAGCAAGATACTCTACACTGCCCAAACACCACTGCACTACTTTAAACCCTGAAACACCACCCCAGCAAGACCCCCTACACTGCCCGAACACCAATGCACTGCCCTAAACCCTGAAACACCACCCCAGCAAGCCCCCTAAACTGCCTGAACACCACTGCACTGCCCTAAACCATGAAACACCAGCCCCAGCATGACCCCCTTCCCTGCCGGAACACCACTGCCCTAAACCCTATAACTCCACCCCCAGCACGACCCCCTACACTGCCCTAACACCACTGCACTGCCCTAAACCTTGAAACACCAGGTTCAGCACGACCCCCTACAATGCCCGAACACCACTGCACTGCCCTAAGCCCTGAAACACCAGCCCCAGCATGACCCCTACACTGCCCAATCACCACTGCACTGCCTTAAACCCTAAAACACCACCCCCCACATCCCCTACACTGCCCAAACACCACTGCTCTGCCCTAAACCGTGAAACACCAGCCCGAGCATGAGCCCCTACACTGCCCAAACACCACTGCTCTGCCCTAAGCCCTAGCCCCAGCACAACCCCCTACACTGCCTGAACACCACTGCACTGCCCTAAACCCTGAAACTCCACCGCCAGCATGACCCCCTACACTACACGAACACCACGGCTCTGCCCTAAATCCTAAAACACCTGCCCCAGCATGACCCCCTACACTGCCCGAACACCACTGCACTGCCCTAAACCATGAAACACCAGCCCCAGCACGACCCCCTACACTGCCCAAACACCACTGCACTGCCCTAAACCCTGAAACACCAGCCAAAGCATGACCCCCTACACTGTCCAAAAACCACTGCACTGCCATAAATCCTGAAACACCATCCCCAGCAAGACCCCCTACACTGCCCGATCACCACTGCACTGCCCTAAACCCTGAAACTCTACCCCCAGGATGACCCCCCACACTGCCCAGACACCGCTGCACGGCCCTAAACTATAAAACACCAGCCCCAGCTCCACCTCTACACTGCCCGAACACCACTGCACTGCCCTAAACCCTGAAACACCAGCCCCAGCATGACCCCCTACCCTGCCCAAACACCACTGCCCAAAACCCTGAAACACCAGCCCCAGCACGACCCCCTACTCTGCCCGAACACCACTGCACTGCCCTAAACCCTGAAACACCAGCCCCAGCACGACCCTCTAAACTCCCTGAACCCACACTGCACTGAATTACACCCTGAGACACCAGCGCCAGCACAACCCCCTTCACTGCCCGAACAACTCTGCACTGCCCTAAACCCTGAAACACCAGCTGCAGCACGACCACCTATACTGCCTGAACACCCCTGCACTGCCCTAAACCCTAGAACACCAGCCCCAGCACGACCCCCCACACTCCATGAACTCCACTGCACTGCCTTAAACCCTGAAACACCACCCCCTGCATGACCCCCTCTCTGCCCGAACACCACTGCACTGCCCTAAACCCTGAAACACCTCCCCCAGCAAGATACTCTACACTGCCCAAACACCACTGCACTACTTTAAACCCTGAAACACCACCCCAGCAAGACCCCCTACACTGCCCGAACACCACTGCACTGCCCTAAACCCTGAAACTCCACCCACAGGACGACACCCCACACTGCCCAAACACTGCTGCTCTGCCCTAAACCGTAAAACACCAGCCCCAGCTCCACCGCTACACTGCCCGAACACCACTGCACTGCCCTAAACCCTGAAACACCAGCTCCAGCACGACACCCTGCACTGCCCGAATACCACTGCACTGCCCTAAACCCTGAAACACCAGCACCAGCATGACCCACTACCCTGCCGGAACACCACTGCCCTAAACCCTGAAACACCAGCCCCAGCATGAATCCCTACACTGCCGGAACACCACTGCACTGCCCTAAGCCGTAGCCACAGCACGACCCCCTACACTGCCTGGGCACCACTGCACTGCCCTAAACCCTGAAACTCCACCCCAGCATGACCCCCTACACTGCCCGAATACCAGTGTACTGCCCCAAATCTTAAAACCCCAGCCCCAGCACGACCCCTTACACTGCCCGTACACAACTGCACTGCCCTAAACCCTGAAATACCAGCCAAAGCATGACCCCCTACACTGTCCAAAAACCACTGCAATGCCATAAATCCTGAAACACCATCCCCAGCAAGACCCCCTACACTGCCCAATCACCACTGCACTGCCCTAAACCCTGAAACTCTACCCCCCGGATGACCCCCCACACTGCCCAGACACCGCTGCACTGCCCTAAACTATAAAACACCAGCCCCAGCTCCACCTCTACACTGCCTGAACACCACTGCACTGCCCTAAACCCTGAAACACCAGCCCCAGCATGACCCCCTACCCTGCCCAAACACCACTGCCCAAAACCCTGAAACACCACCCCAGCATGACTCCCTACACTGCCCGAATAACAGTGCACTGCCCCAAATCCTAAAACCCCAGCCCCAGCACGACCCATTACACTGCCCGTACACAACTGCACTGCCCTAAACCCTGAAACACCAGCCAAAGCATGACCCCCTACACTATCCAAAAACCACTGCACTGCCATAAATCCTGAAACACCATCCCCAGCAAGACCCCCTACACTGCCCGATCACCACTGCACTGCCCTAAACCCTGAAACTCTACCCCCAGGATGACCCTCACACTGCCCAGACACCGCTGCACTGCTCTAAACTATAAAACACCAGCCCCAGCTCCACCTCTACACTGCCCGAACACCACTGCACTGCCCTAAACCCTGAAACACCAGCCCCAGCACGACCCCCTACTCTGCCCAAACACCACTGCACTGCCCTAAACCCTGAAACACCACCCCCAGCAAGATCCCCTACACTGCCCGAACACCACTTCACTGCCCTAAACCCTGAAACACCACCCCCAGTACGACCCCCTACACTGCCCGAACACCACTGCTCTGCCCTATATCCTAAATCACCAGCCCCAGCACGACCCCTACTCTGCCCGAAAACCACTGCACTGCCCTAATCCCTGAAACACCAGCCACAGCACAACCCCCTACACTGCCCAAACACCACTGCACTGCCCTAAAACTTGAAACACCAGCCCCAGCACGACCCCCTACACTGCCCGAAAACCACTGCACTGTCCTAAACCCTAAACCTCCACCCCAGCATGACCCCCTACCCTGCCGAACACCACTGCCCTAAACCCTGAAACACCAGCCCCAGCACGACCCCCTACACTGCGCGAACACCACTGCACTGCCCTAAACCCTGAAACACCAGCCACAGCACGACCCCCTACACTGCCCGAACACCACTGCACTGCCCTAAAGCCTGGAACATCATCCCCAGCAAGACCCCCTACACTGCCCGAACACCACTGCACTGCCCTAAACCCTGAAACTCCACCCACAGGACGACCCCCCACACTGCCCAAACACTGCTGCTCTACCCTAAACAATAAAACACCAGCCCCAGCTTCACCTCTACACTGCCCGAACACCACTGCACTGCCCTAAACCCTGAAACACCAGCTCCAGCCTGACACCCTACACTGCCCGAACACCACTGCACTGCCCTAAACCCTGAAACACCAGCTGCAGCACAACACCCTACACTGCCCGAACACCACTGCACTGCCCTAAACCCTGAAACACCAGCCCCAGCATGACCCCCTTCCCTGCCAGAACACCACTGCCCTAAACTCTGAAACACCAGCCCCAGCACGACCCCCTACACTGCTCGAACACCACTGCTCTGCGCTAAACCCTGTAACACCAGCCCCAGCACGACCCCCTACACTGCCCGAACACCACTGCTCTGCCCTAGCCCCAGCACGACCCCCTACACTGCCTGAGCACCACTGCACGGCCCTAAACACTGAAACTCCACCCCCAGCACGACCCCCTACACTGCCCGAACACAACTGCTCTGCCCTAAATCCTAAAACACCAGCCCCAGCACGACCCCTTACACTGCCCGAACACCACTGCACTGCTCTAAACCCTGAAACACCAGCCAAAGCATGACCCCCTACACTGTCCAAACACCACTGCACTGCCCTAAATCCTGAAACACCATCCCCAGGAAGACCCCCTACACTGCCCAAACACCACTGCACTGCCCTAAACCCTGAAACTCTACCCCCAGGATGACCCCCCACACTGCCCGAACACCACTGCCCTAAAACCTGAAACACCAGCCCCAGCACGACCCCTACACTGCCCGAACTCCACTCCCCTAAACCCTAAAACACCAGCCCCAGCACAACCCCTACACTCCCTGAACACCTCTGCACTGCCCTAAACCATAAAACACCAGCCCCAGCTCCACCTCTACACTGCCCAAACACCACTGCACAGCCCTATACCCTGAAACACCAGCCCCAGCACGACCCCCCATACTGCCCGAACACCACTGCACTTCTCTAAACCCTGAAACACCACCACACCCTGCATGACCCCACACACTGCCCAAACACCACTGCACTGCCCTAAACCCTGAAACACCACCCCCAGCATGGCCGCCTACACTGCCTGAACACCACTGCACTGCCCTAAACCCTGAAACACCAACACCCAGCACGACCCCCAAACTGTCCGAACACCACTGCACTTCTCTAAACCCTGAAACACCCCCAGCAAGACCCCCTACACTGCCCAAACACCACTGCACTGCCCTAAACCCTGAAACACCACCCCCAGCAAGATCCCTACACTGCCCGCACACCACTGCACTGCCCTAAACCCTGAAACACCACCCCCAGTAAGACCCATTACACTGCCCGAACACCACTGCTCTGCTCTGCATCCTAAATCACCAGCCCCAGCTCAACCCCCTACACTGCCCGAAAACCACTGCTCTGCCCTAAACCCTGAAACTCCAACCCCAGCACGACCCCCTGCACTGCCCGAACACCACTGCACTGCCCTAAACCCTGAAACACCAGGCCCAGCATGACCCCCTACACTGCCCGAACACCACTGCACTGCCCTAAACCCTGAAACACCAGCCCCTGAGTGACCCCCTACACTGCCCGAACACCACTGCACTGCCCTAAACCCTGAAACACCAGCCCCAGCACGACCCCTACACTGCCCGAACACCACTGCACTGCCCTAAATCCTAAAACACCACCCCCGCTCATCCCCCTACACTGCCCAAACACCACTGCACTGCCCTAAGCCCTGAAACACCAGCCCCAGCACGACCGCCTACACTGCCTGAACACCACTGCACTGCCCTAAACCCTGAAACACCAGCCCCAGCACGACCCCCCAAACTGCCCGAACACCACTGCACTGCCCTAAACCCAGAAACACCACCCCCAGCAAAACCCCCTTCACTGCCCGAACACCACTGCACTGCCCTAAACCCTGAAACACCACCCCAGCAAGACCCCCTACACAGCCTGAACACCACTGCACTGCCCTAAACGCTGAAACACCACCCCCAGCAAGATGCCCGAAAACCACTGGTCTGCCCTAAACTCTGAAACTCCAACCCCAGCACGACCCCCTACACTGCCCGAACACCACTGCACTGCCCTAAACCCTGAAACACCAGGCCCAGCATGCCCCCTACACTGTCCGAACACCACTGCAATGCCCAAAACCCTGAATCTCCACTCCCTGCATGACCCCCTACACTGCCCTAACACCACTGCACTGCCCTAAACCCTGAAACACCAGCCCCAGCACAACCCCCTACACTGCCCTAACACCACTGCACTGCCCTAAACCCTGAAACACCAGCCCCAGAACGACCCCCTAAACTGCCTGAACACCACTGCACTGCCCTAAACCCTGAAACACCAGCCCCAGCACGACCACTACACTGCCCGAACACCACTGCTCTGTGCTAAACCCTGAAAAACCAGCCCCAGCACGACCCCCTACACTGCCCGAACACCACTGCTCTGCCCTAAGCCCTAGCCCCAGCACGACCCGTACACTGCCCGAACACCACTGCTCTGCCCTAAATCCTAAAACACAAGCCCCAGCACAACCCCTTACACTGCCCAAACACCACTGCACTGCCCTCAATCCTGAAACACCATCCCCAGCAAGACCCCTATCCCTGCCCTAACACCACTGCACTGCCCTAAACCCTGAAACACCAGCCCCAGCATGACCGCCTACACTGCCTGAACACCACTGCACTGCCCTAAGCCCTGAAACACCAGCCCATGCACAACCCCCCACACTGCCCGAACACCACTGCACTTCTCTAAACCCTGAAACACTACTAACCTCTGCACGAACCACACACTGCCCGAACACCACTGCACTGCCCTAAATCCTGAAACACTAGCCCCAGCACGACCCCTTACACTGTCCGAACACCACTGCACTGCCCTAAATCCTGAAACACCAGCTCCAGCACGACCCCCTACACTGCCCGAACACCACTGCACTGCCCTAAACCCTGAAACATCACCCCAGCAAGACCCCCTACACTGCCCGAACACCACTGCACTGCCCTAAACCCTGAAACACCACCCCCTGCAAGACCCCTACACTGCCCGTTTACCACTGCACTGCCCTAAACCCTGAAACACCACCCCCAGTAAGACCCATTACATTGCCCGAACACCACTGCTCTGCTCTGCATCCTAAGCCTCTAAGGGACAACCTACCGTTCGGCCAATATCTCAGATTGCGCCGTAACTGCAGTGATCTAAAAGATTTTAAATACCAATCAGAAGAACTAACTAAAAAGCTTCAAAACCGTGGATACCCAAATAAAGTTATCCACAAAGCACAAAAAAGAGCCCGCAACCAAAACCGTGAAGGTCTCTTGGAACCCAAGCTGAATCAATCTACGACCTTACCACTCACGTGTGTAACCACCTTCAATACCATCTCTAACCAAGTTGCTAAATTGATTCAAAACAACTGGAAAATTGTCACTTCAGGTAAACTACAATGGGAAAAACCTCTATTTTCATACAAGAGGTCGCATAATCTCAGAGACAGCCTAGTACCTACCAGGCCAAAAAAAAACACTGAACATGCCCAGCACAGTTCTGAATGCATGGGGACTCCCAGAAGTTACAGGCCACTATCCATGTGGCAACTGCAGTATTTGTCATCTCACTGCAACCACTAAAACACTCAACCTTGAACATGACAAAATCTGGACAATCAATAAACATACCAACTGTAATTCAACTAACGTCATCTACCTCATCACATGCCCATGTAACTTGCGCTATGTTGGTATGACCACCAGAAAGGTCAAAATCAGAATCTGCGAGCATCGCAGTAATATCCGCTGCAAACGCAGCACTACCAAACTCACTGATCACTACCTGGCCAAGGGACACACCACCAATGACATGTCATGGGTAGTCATTGAACAACTAGACCCTAGCCCAACTGATATTCAAGAACGTCTCTTCGAAAAAGAACAACGCTGGGTCTACAGACTTTCAACCCACATCTCAGGACTTAACGATAATGTCCCCTGGAACAGCATATATCGACATTGATCGCTCTCTAGTCTTCATTAAAACTGTGTTATGCACAGCCCTCCTTACTTGTGACTGATCGCCATCACCGCCACTTCTAACATTACTATTTAGCTTCAAGTGGCAGCCAGTAACCCCCTGTCAAGCACTAGCATACTATTCACATCTACCCCTTATGGTAGTCCTTCACCTAGGCATAGTTGGCCGTTTAGCACTCCTATTTATTTCCCATGGAGCTCTGTATACTTTAGGTCCCCTTAGACATTTCAATGTCATTTCCACTCACTCGGCGCCCCGTACACGGGACACCGAATTTGTCATCCATTTCCAGGCACATTGTATGCCTATTACTATGGCATATTGAGCCGTTTAGAATTTTATTTTAGAATTTTGTTTATCATAGTTGGTTATTTTCCATAGTTCGTTCTGTGCATACTTTAGACATTTTTACAATTTAAAATGTCTAGTTCTCGCACTTGGTGCTTCGTAAAAACGGGACACCGAGTTTATCTTCTATTTCCATGCAATTTGCAGACGCTCTAGTCTCCCCAGCGTCAGTACGCTACTTCCTGATTTCACCCTTCATAACCACGCCCATCGCGTGCATCGGCGCTGAACAAGCGGAACCGAGCGCCGTCCTAGGTACTTCGGACCTGTTCTCCCTTCAAACTGTGAGTAACTTAGCGGTCCACCATGGACCGGTCTAGACCCTGAATACCTTGCTGTTTTAACCTTTTTGCCTTTAATTAAGGGCGCTCTTACACTCTCCTTGCCCTTCATTCTCCACTTAAGGCAAGCGGAGATTCACACGGCGTTCTAACTCCAGAGGATTCACAACCTCTCTACTCATGTGAGACTGTATTTCTATGTTCTGTGTTGTCTGTCACTTTGTTTGTCTGTCAATTTTAAGCACGAAGGACTGTCTGCTGTATGGCACTCAAAGCGGACACAATTTTGCTGATATTTACCACCTTTTAATCAGCTCATTTTAAAACTGCACGTGCACATGACTATTATAGCACATCAGCTATCAGTGTCCTCTATACTTGCACAGTCACAACTCCACATACACAACATGGGTATGATCGCACTATAGACACGCAAAAATGAATAACGATTATGCGCACCATGTGCCCCGATACTACAATAATCACTCACCTACGGATCTCGTGGGGCACATTGTAGCCACGCAAGCCTCTATAGTGTTCGTACACCCTCACCTTAGTAGTCTAGTCCTATATCACTAGCCTTCTTATCGAAAGGAGCATGCATTTAGTCTATATGCATGACTTACAACTGCTCCCCAGCTCTAAATTAACTCTTGATTTACAGGTAACCTCGAACGAAGTTACTGTGAGTATATCATCACTACACTCACAGCACACTTTAGGGTGTGTGCTGATAATTACACTTGGCCTACATGCAATTTTTACGGCCATTCACCTAAATTTATTTTTCTTCTATTTCAATTGGTCCTGACGAAAGCCTCTAGAAATATAACGAAGGCTGAAACTAGTTGACCTTAGTTTCCAGGGATACCAGGAAAATAACATTCCTAATGCTATCCCCTTCTCTCTTTTTACATTAGTCCTGGGACCCTTAAAATTAAAGTTTTTTCAAAAGGGCATTTCCCTGAGACTTTTTTAACTCTTATATCACTGCACATAGCACTTCACTCACTGCTCATAACCCTGCTCCGCTGTATCTCAGGCGTTGTAGCACAACTGGATTGTGCTAGACAATCCAGTTGGGCCCCGATGATGAAGCATGCCACCTACTAGGTAGGTGGGTGAGGGGTTTCCTACACAGCAGTTGTGCTCTCTCTCCTTTCTAATTTGTTTTCCCACAATGACAGCGAAAAAAGTTTGCTTTAAGTCATGAAACTTGTCCATTTTGTTTGACCTGCATCCTAAGTCACCAGCCCCAGCACGACCCCCTACACTGCCCGAAAACCACTGATCTGCCCTAAACTCTGAAACTCCAACCCCAGCACGACCCCCTACACTGCCCGAACACCACTGCACTGCCCTAAACCCTGAAACACCAGCCCCAGAACGACCCCCTAAACTGCCCGAACACCACTGCACTGCCCTAAACCCTGAAACACCAGCCCCAGCACGACCACTACACTGCCCGAACACCACTGCTCTGTGCTAAACCCTGAAAAACCAGCCCCAGCACGACCCCCTACACTGCCCGTACACCACTGCTCTGCCCTAAGCCCTAGCCCCAGCACGACCCCTACACTGCCCGAACACCACTGCTCTGCCCTAAATCCTAAAACACAAGCCCCAGCACAACCCCTTACACTGCCCAAACACCACTGCACTGCCCTCAATCCTGAAACACCAGCCCCAGCAAGACCCCCATCCCTGCCCTAACACCACTGCACTGCCCTAAACCCTGAAACACCAGCCCCAGCATGACCGCCTACACTGCCTGAACACCACTGCACTGCCCTAAGCCCTGAAACACCAGCCCATGCACGACCCCCCACACTGCCCGAACACCACTGCACTTCTCTAAACCCTGAAACACCACTAACCTCTGCACGAACCACACACTGCCCGAACACCACTGCACTGCCCTAAACCCTGAAACACCACCCCAGCAAGACCCCCTACACAGCCTGAACACCACTGCACTGCCCTAAACGCTGAAACACCACCCCCAGCAAGATCCCTACACTGCCCGAACACAACTGGACTGCCCTAAACCCTGAAACACCACCCCCAGTAAGACCCATTACACTGCCCGAACATCACTGCTCTGCTCTGCATCCTAAATCACCAGCCCCAGCACGACCCCCTACACTGCCCGAAAACCACTGCTCTTTCCTAAACCCTGAAACTCCAACCCCAGCACAACCCCCTACACTGCCCAAACACCACTGCACTGCCATAAATCCTGAAACACCATCCCCAGCAAGACCCACTACAGTTCCCGAACACCACTGCACTGCCCTAAACCCTGAAACTCCACCCACAGGACGACACACCACACTGCCCAAACACTGCTGCTCTGCCCTAAACCATAAAACACCAGCCCCAGCTCCACCTCTACACTGCCCGAACACCACTGCACTACCCTAAACCCTGAAACACCAGCTCCAGCACACCACCCTACACTGCCCGAACACCACTGCACTGCCCTAAACCCTGAAACACCAGGCCCAGCATGACCCCCTACACTGCCCGAACACCACTGCACTGCACTGCCCTAAACCCTGAATCTCCACTCCCAACGCGACCTCCTACACTGCCCTAACACCACTGCACTTCTCTAAACCCTGAAACACCAGCCCCAGCACGACCCCCTACACTGCCCTAACACCACTGCACTGCCCTAAACCCTGAAACACCAGCCCATGAACGACCCCCTACACTGCCTGAACACAACTGCACTGCCCTAAACCCTGAAACACCAGCCCCATCACGACCCCTGCACTGCCCGAACACCACTGCACTGCCCTAAAACCTTAAACACCACCCCCGCACATCCCCCTACACTGCCCGAACACCACTGCTCTGCCCTACACCCTGAAACACCAGCCCGAGCACGACCCCTACACTGCCTGAACACAACTGCTCTGTGCTAAACCCTGAAACACCAGCCCCAGCTCGACCCCCTACACTGCCCGAACACCATTCCTCTGCCGTAAGCCCTAGCCCCAGCACGACCCCTACACTGCCTGAACACCACTGCACTGCCCTAAACTCTTAAACTCCACCCCCAGCACGACCCTTATACTGCCCGAACACCACTACACTGCCCTAAATCCTGAAACACTAGCCCCAGCACGACCCCTTACACTGTCCGAACACCACTGCACTGCCCTAAATCCTAAAACACCAGCTCCAGCAGGACCCCCTATACTGCCCGAACACCACTGCACTGCCCTAAACCCTGAAACATCACCCCAGCAAGACCCCCTACAATGCCCGAACACCACTGCACTGCCCTAAACCCTGAAACACCACCCCCTGCAAGACCCCTACACTGCCCGTTTACCACTGCACTGCCCTAAACCCTGAAACACCACCCCCAGTAAGACCCATTACATTGCCCGAACACCATTGCTCTGCTCTGCATCCTAAGTCACCAGCCCCAGCACGACCCCCTACACTGCCCGAAAACCACTGGTCTGCCCTAAACTCTGAAACTCCAACCCCAGCACGACCCCCTACACTGCCCGAACACCACTGCACTGCCCTAAACCCTGAAACACCAGGCCCAGCATGCCCCCTACACTGTCCGAACACCACTGCAATGCCCAAAACCCTGAATCTCCACTCCCTGCATGACCCCCTACACTGCCCTAACACCACTGCACTGCCCTAAACCCTGAAACACCAGCCCCAGCACAACACCCTACACTGCCCTAACACCACTGCACTGCCCTAAACACCGAAACACCAGCCCCAGAACGACCCCTAAACTGCCCGAACACCACTGCACTGCCCTAAACCCTGAAACACCAGCCCCAGCACGACCACTACACTGCCCGAACACCACTGCTCTGTGCTAAACCCTGAAAAAACAGCCCCAGCATGACCCCCTACACTGCCCGAACACCACTGCTCTGCCCTAAGCCCTAGCCCCAGCATGACCCCTACACTGCCCGAACACCACTGCTCTGCCCTAAATCCTAAAACACAAGCCCCAGCACAACCCCTTACACTGCCCAAACACCACTGCACTGCCCTCAATCCTGAAACACCATCCCCAGCAAGACCCCCATCACTGCCCTAACACCACTGCACTGCCCTAAACCCTGAAACACCAGCCCCAGCATGACCGCCTACACTGCCTGAACACCACTGCACTGCCCTAAGCCCTGAAACACCAGCCCCAGCACGACCCCCCACACTGCCCGAACACCACTGCACTTCTCTAAACCCTGAAACACCACTAACCTCTGCACGAACCACACACTGCCCGAAAACCACTGCACTGCCCTAAACCCTGAAATACCACCCCCAGCAAGACCCCCTACACTGCCCGAACACCACTGCACTGCCCTAAACCCTGAAACACCACACCAGCAAGACCCCCTACACTGCCCGAACACCACTGCACTGCCCTAAATGCTGAAACACCACCCCCAGTAAGACCCCGACAATGCCCGAACACCACTGCAATGCCCTAAACCCTAAAACACCACCCCCACACATCCCCCTACACTGCCCAAACACCACTGCTCTGCCCTAAACCCTGAAAAATTAGCCCGAGCATGACCCCTACACTGCCCGAACACCACTGCTCTGCACTAAACCCTGAAACACCAGCCCCAGCATGACCCCCTACACTGCCCAAACACCACTGCTCTGCCCTAAGCCCTAGACCCAGCACAACCCCCTACACTTCCTGAACACCACTGCACACCCTAAACCCTGAAACTCCACCCCAACACGAACTCCTACACAGTCCGAACACCTCTGCTCTGCTCTAAGTAATAAATCACCTGCCCCAGCATGACCCTCTACACTGCCCAAACACCACTGCCCTGCCCTAAATCCTGAAACACCATCCCCAGCAAGACCCCCTAAACTGCCCGAACACCACTGCACTGCCCTAAACCCTGGAACACCAGCCCCAGCACGACCCCCTACACTCCCCGAACACCACTGCACTGCCTTAAACCCTGAAACACCAGCCCCAGCAGGACCCCCCACACTGCCCAAACACCGCTGCTCTGCCCAAAACCATAAAACACCAGCCCAAGCTCCACCTCTAAACTGCTCGAACACCACTGCACTGCCCTAAACCCTGAAACACCAGCTCCAGCACACCACCCTAAACTGCCCAAACACCATTGCACTGCACTAAACCCTGAAACACTAGCCCCAGCATCACCCCCTACCCTGTTCGAACACCACTGCCCTAAACCCTGAAACACCAGCCCCAGCACGACCCCCTATACTCCCTGAACACCACTGCATTGCCCTGAACCCTAAAACACCAGCCCCAGCACGACCCCTTATACTCCCCGAACACCACTGCACTGCCCTAAACCCTGAAACACCAGCCCCAGCACGACCCCCTACACTGCCCGATCACCACTGCACTGCCCTAAACCTTAAAACACCAGTCTCAGCTTCACCTCTACACTGCCCGAACACCACTGCACTGCCCTAAACTCTGAAACACCAGCTCCAGCACGCCACCCTAAACTGCCCAAACACCACTGCACTGCCCTAAACCCTGAAACACCAGCCCCAGCACTACCCCCTACACTGGCCGATCACCACTGCACTGCCCTAAACCTTAAAACACCAGTCTCAGCTTCACCTCTACACTGCCCGAACACCACTGCACTGCCCTAAACCCTGAAACACCAGCCCCAGCACGACCGCCTACACTGCCTGAACACCACTGCACTGCCCTAAATCCTGAAACACCAGCCCCAGCACGACCCCCCAAACTGCCCGAACACCACTGCACTTCTCTAAACCCTGAAACACCACCTCCCGCAGCACGACCCCCCACACTGCCAGAACACCACTGCACTGCCCTAAACCCTGAAACACCACCCCCAGCAAGACCCCCTACACTGCCCGAACACCACTGCACTGCCATAAACCCTGAAACATCACCCCAGCAAGACCCCTACACTGCCCGAACACCACTGCTCTGCCCTAAGCCCTAGCCCCAGCACGACCCCCTACACTGCCCTAACACCACTGCACTGTCCTAATCCCTGAAACACCAGCCCCAGAATGACCCTCTAAACTCCCCGAACACCACTGCACTGCCCTAAACCCTGAAACACCAGCCCCAGCACGACCCCTACACTGCCCGAACACCACTGCTCTGCCCTATGCCCTTGCCCCAGCACGACCCCCTACACTGCCCGAACACCACTGCTCTGCCCTAAATCCTAAAACACAAGCCCCAGCACGACCCCTTACACTGCCCAAACACCACTGCACTGCCCTAAATCCTGAAACACCATCCCCAGCAAGACCCCCTACACTGCCCTAACAGCACTGCACTGTCCTAAACACTGAAACACCAGACCCAGCACGACCGCCTACACTGCCTGAACACCACTGCACTGCCCTTAACCCTGAAACACCAGCCCCAGCACGCCACCCTACACTGCCCGAACACCATTGCACTGCACTAAACCCTGAAACACTAGCCCCAGCATGACCCTCTACCCTGTTCGAACACCACTGCCCTAAACCCTGAAACACCAGCCCCAGCACGACCCCTACACTGCCCGAACACCACTGCACTGCCCTAAACCCTGAAACACCATTCCCAGCAAGACCCCTACACTGCCCGAACTCCACTCCCCTAAACCCTGAAACAGCAGCCCCAGCACGACCCCCTACACTCCCCGAACACCACTGCATTGCCCTGAACCCTAAAACACCAGCCCCAGCACGACCCCTTATACTCCCCGAACACCACTGCACTGCCCTAAACCCTGAAACACCAGCCCCAGCACGACCCCCTACACTGCCCGATCACCACTGCACTGCCCTAAACCTTAAAACACCAGTCTCAGCTTCACCTCTACACTGCCCGAACACCACTGCACTGCCCTAAACTCTGAAACACCAGCTCCAGCACGCCACCCTAAACTGCCCAAACACCACTGCACTGCCCTAAACCCTGAAACACTAGCCCCAGCATGACCCCCTACCCTGTCCGAACACCACTGCCCTAAACCCTGAAACACAAGCCCCAGCACGACCCCCTACACTGCCCGAACATCACTGCACTGCCCTAAACCCTGAAACACCAGCCCAGCACGACCGCCTACACTCCCCGAACACCACTGCACTGCCTTAAATCCTGAAACACCCCATCACGACCCCCTACACTGCCCGATCACCAGTACACCGCCCTAAACCCTGAAACACCAGCCCCAGCACAACCGCCTACACTGCCTGAACACCACTGCACTGCCCTAAACCCTGAAACACAGGCCCCAGCATGACCCCCCAAACTGCCCGAACACCACTGCACTTCTCTAAACCCTGAAACACCACCTCCCCCAGCACGACCCTCCACACTGCCAGAACACCACTGCACTGCCCTAAACCCTGAAACACCACCCCCAGCAAGACCCCCTACACTGCCCGAACACCACTGCACTGCCCTAAACCCGGAAACATCACCCCAGCAAGACCCCCTACACTGCCCGAACTCCTCTGCACTGCCCTAAACCCTGAAACACCAGCCCCAGCACACCCCCCTACACTGCCCGAACACCACTGCACTGCCCTAAACCCTGAAACACCAGGCCCAGCTTGCCCCCTACACTGTGCGAACAGCACTGCACTGCCCAAAACCCTGAATCTCCACTCCCTGCAAGACCCCCTACACTGCCCTAACACCACTGCACTGCCCTAAACCCTGAAACACCAGCCCCAGCACAACCCCCTACACTGCCCTAACACCACTGCACTGCCCTAAACCCGGAAACACCAGCCCCAGAACGACCCCTACACTCCCGAACACCACTGCACTGCCCTAAACCCTGAAACACCAGCCCCAGCACGACCCCTACACTGCCCGAACACCACTGCTCTGCCCTAAGCCCTAGCCCCAGCACAACCCCCTACACTGCCCGAACACCACTGCTCTGCCCTAAATCCTAAAACACAAGCCCCAGCACGACCCCTTACACTGCCCAAACACCACTGCACTGCCCTAAATCCTGAAACACCATCCCCAGCAAGACCCCCTACACTGCCCTAACACCACTGCACTGCCCTAAACACTGAAACACCAGCCCCAGCACGACCGCCTACACTGCCTGAACACCACTACACTTCCCTTAACCCTGAAACACCAGCCCCAGCACGACACCCCACACTGCCCGAACACCACTACACTTCTCAAAACCCTGAAACACCACCACCCTCTGCACGAACCCCAACACTGCCCGAACACCACTGCACTGCCCTAAACCCTGAAACACCACCCCCAGCAAGACCCCCTACACTGCCCGAACACCACTGCACTGCCCTACACCCTGAAACACCACCCCAGCAAGACCCCCTACACTGCCCGAACACCACTGCACTGCCCTAAACCCTGAAACACCACCCCCAGCAAGACCCCTACTCTGCCCGAACAGTACTGCACTGCCCTAAACCCTGAAACACCACTCCCAGTAAGACCCCTACACTGCCCGAACACCACTGCAATGCCCTAAACCCTAAAACACCACCCCCACACATCCCCCTACACTGCCCAAACACCACTGCTGTGCCCTAAACCCTGAAACATTAGGCCGAGCATTACCCCTACACTGCCCAAACACCACTGCTCTGCCCTAAGCCCTAGCCCCAGCACAACCCCCTACACTTCCCGAACACCACTGCATTGCCCTGAACCCTAAAACACCAGCCCCAGCACGACCCCTTATACTCCCCGAACACCACTGCACTGCCCTAAACCCTGAAACACCAAATCCCAGCACGACCCCCTACACTGCCCGATCACCACTGCACTGCCCTAAACCTTAAAACACCAGTCTCAGCTTCACCTCTACACTGCCCGAACACCACTGCACTGCCCTAAACTCTGAAACACCAGCTCCAGCACGCCACCCTAAACTGCCCAAACACCACTGCACTGCCCTAAACCCTGAAACACTAGCCCCAGCATGACCCCCTACCCTGTCCGAACACCACTGCCCTAAACCCTGAAACACCAGCCCCAGCACGACCCCCTACACTGCCCGAACATCACTGCACTGCCCTAAACCCTGAAACACCAGCCCAGCACGACCGCCTACACTCCCCGAACACCACTGCACTGCCTTAAATCCTGAAACACCAGCCCCATCACGACCCCCTACACTGCCCGATCACCACTACACCGCCCTAAACCCTGAAACACCAGCCCCAGCACAACCGCCTACACTGCCTGAACACCACTGCACTGCCCTAAACCCTGAAACACAGGCCCCAGCATGACCCCCCAAACTGCCCGAACACCACTGCACTTCTCTAAACCCTGAAACACCACCTCCCCCAGCACGACCCTCCACACTGCCAGAACACCACTGCACTGCCCTAAACCCTGAAACACCACCCCCAGCAAGACCCCCTACACTGCCCGAACACCACTGCACTGCCCTAAACCCGGAAACATCACCCCAGCAAGACCCCCTACACTGCCCGAACTCCTCTGCACTGCCCTAAACCCTGAAACACCAGCCCCAGCACACCCCCCTACACTGCCCGAACACCACTGCACTGCCCTAAACCCTGAAACACCAGGCCCAGCTTGCCCCCTACACTGTGCGAACAGCACTGCACTGCCCAAAACCCTGAATCTCCACTCCCTGCAAGACCCCCTACTCTGCCCTAACACCACTGCACTGCCCTAAACCCTGAAACACCAGCCCCAGCACAACCCCCTACACTGCCCTAACACCACTGCACTGCCCTAAACCCTGAAACACCAGCCCCAGAACGACCCCTACACTCCCGAACACCACTGCACTGCCCTAAACCCTGAAACACCAGCCCCAGCACGACCCCTACACTGCCCGAACACCACTGCTCTGCCCTAAGCCCTAGCCCCAGCACAACCCCCTACACTGCCCGAACACCACTGCTCTGCCCTAAATCCTAAAACACAAGCCCCAGCACGACCCCTTACACTGCCCAAACACCACTGCACTGCCCTAAATCCTGAAACACCATCCCCAGCAAGACCCCCTACACTGCCCTAACACCACTGCACTGCCCTAAACACTGAAACACCAGCCCCAGCACGACCGCCTACACTGCCTGAACACCACTGCACTTCCCTTAACCCTGAAACACCAGCCCCAGCACGACACCCCACACTGCCCGAACACCACTACACTTCTCAAAACCCTGAAACACCACCACCCTCTGCACGAACCCCAACACTGCCCGAACACCACTGCACTGCCCTAAACCCTGAAACACCACCCCCAGCAAGACCCCCTACACTGCCCGAACACCACTGCACTGCCCTACACCCTGAAACACCACCCCAGCAAGACCCCCTACACTGCCCGAACACCACTGCACTGCCCTAAACCCTGAAACACCACCCCCAGCAAGACCCCTACTCTGCCCGAACAGTACTGCACTGCCCTAAACCCTGAAACACCACCCCCAGTAAGACCCCTACACTGCCCGAACACCACTGCAATGCCCTAAACCCTAAAACACCACCCCCACACATCCCCCTACACTGCCCAAACACCACTGCTGTGCCCTAAACCCTGAAACATTAGCCCGAGCATTACCCCTACACTGCCCAAACACCACTGCTCTACACTAAACCCTGAAACACCAGCCCCAGCACGACCCCCTACACTGCCCAAACACCACTGCTCTGCCCTAAGCCCTAGCCCCAGCACAACCCCCTACACTTCCTGAACACCACTGCACTGCCCTAAACCCTGAAACTCCACCCCCAGCATGAACCCCTACACAGCCTGAACACCACTGCTCTGCCCTATCTAATAAATCACCTGCCCCTTCATGACCCCATACACTGCCCAAATACCACTGCACTGCCCTAAACCCTGAAACACCAGCCCCAGCACGACCCCCTACATTGCCCACACAGCACTGCCCTTCCCTAAATCCTGAAACACCATCCCCAGCAAGACCCCCTACACTGCCCTAACACTACTGCACTGCCCTAAGCCCTGAAACTCCATCCCCAGAACGACCCCCTACACTGCCCGAAAACCACTGCTCTGCCCTAAACTCTGAAACTCCAACCCCAGCAAGACCCCCTACACTGCCCGAACACCACTGCACTGCCCTAAACCCTATAACACCAGGCCCAGCATGCCCCCTACACTGTCCGAACACCACTGCACTGCCCAAAACCCTGAATCTCTACTCCCTGCACAACCCCCTACACTGCCCTAACACCACTGCACTGCCCTAAACCCTGAAACACCAGCCCCAGCACAACCCCCTGCACTGCCCTAACACCACTGCACTGCCCTAAACCCTGAAACACCAGCCCCAGAACGACCCCCTACGCTGCCGGAACACCACTGCACTGCCCTAAACCCTGAAACACCAACCCCAGCACAACCCCTACTCTGCCCGAACACCACTGCTCTGTGCTAAACCCTGCAAAACCAGCCCCATCACGACCCCCTACACTGCCCGAACACCACTGCTCTGCCCTAAGCTCTAGCCCCAGCTCGACCCCCTACACTGCGTGAACACCACTGCACTGCCCTAAACTCTGAAACTCCACCCCCAGCACGACCCCTACACTGCCCAAACACCACTGCTCTGCCCTAAATCCTAAAACACAAGCCCCAGCGCGACCCCTTACACTGCCCAAACACCACTGCACTGCCCTAAATCCTGAAACATCATCCCCAGCAAGACCCCCTACACTGCCCTAACACCACTGCACTGCCCTAAACCCTGAAACACCAGCCCCAGCACAAACACCTACACTGCCTGAACACCACTGCACTGCCCTAAACCCTGAAACACCAGCCCCAGCACGACCCCCCACACTGCCCGAACACCACTGCACTTCTCTAAACCCTGAAATACCACCACCCTCTGCACAAACCCCCACACTGCCCGAACACCACTGCACTGGCCTAAACCCTGAAACACCAGCACCAGCAAGACCCCCTACACTGCCCGAACACCACTGCACTGCCCTAAACCCTGAAACACCAGCCCCAGCACGACCGCCTACACTGCCTGAACACCACTACACTGCCCTAAACCCTGAAACACCAGCCCCAGCATGACCCCCCACACTGCCCGAACACCACTGCACTTCTCTAAACCCTGAAACACCACCACCCTCTGCACGAACCCCCACACTGCCCGAACACCACTGCACTGGCCTAAACCCTGAAACACCAGCCCCAGCAAGACCCCCTACACTGCCCGAACACCACTGCACTGCCCTAATCCCTGAAACACCAACCCAGCAAGACCCCCTACAATGCCCGAACACCACTGCACTGCCCTAAACCCTGAAACACCACCCCCAGCAAGACCCCTACACTGCCCGAACACTACTGCACTGCCCTAAACCCTGAAACACCACCCCCAGTAAGACCCATTACACTGCCCGAACACCACTGCTCTGCTCTGTATCCTAAATCACCAGCCCCAGCACGACCCCCTACACTGCCCGAAAACCACTGCTCTCCCCTAAACCCTGAAACTCCAACCCCAGCACGACCCCCTACACTGCCCGAACACCACTGCACTGACCTAAACCCTGAAACACCAGCCCGAGTACAACCCCTACACTGCCCGAACACCACTGCTCTGTGCTAAACCCTGAAACACCAGCCCCAGCCTGACCCCCTTCACTGCCCGAACACCACTGCTCTGCCCTAAGCCCTAGCCCCAGCACGACCCCCTACACTGCCTGAACACCACTGCTCTGCCCTAAATCCTAAAACACCAGCCCCAGCACAAACCCTTACGCTGCCCGAACACCACTGCACTGCCCTAAACCCTGAAACACCATCCCCAGCAAGACCCCCTACACAGCCAGAACACCACTGCACTGCACTGCCCTAAACCCTGAAACTCCACCCGCAGGACGACCCCCCACACTGCCCAAACACCACTGCTCTGCCCTAAACCATAAAACACCAGCCCCAGCTCCACCTCTACACTGCCCGAACACCACTGCACTGCCCTAAACCCTGAAACACCAGCTCCAGCATGACACCCTACACTGCCCGAACACCACTGCACTACCCTATACCCTGAAACACCAGTCTCAGCATGACCCTGCGAGCGGCTCTACGCACTGGCCCCCCGAGAGAGGCCGGCTATCCCAGTCCAACCGAGGCTCCATGGCACTGGGTATTGTTACGGTTTAGGAGGGATTCTGACTTAGAGGCGTTCAGTCATAATCCCACGGATGGTAGCTTTGCCCCATTGGCTCCTCAGCCAAGCACATACACCAAATGTCTGAACCTGCGGTTCCTCTCGTACTGTGCAGGATTACTATTGCAACAACACATCATCAGTAGGGTAAAACTAACCTGTCTCACGACGGTCTAAACACAGCTCACATTCCCAATTAGTGGGTACTGCCCGGCTTGAGATTTACACCATCTCCCCCGGATTTTCAAGGACCAGCGAGAGCTCACCGGATGCCGCCAGAACCTCGACTCTTTCCAAGGCTCAGGCCCCTCTCTCGGGGTGAACCCATTCCAGGGCGCCCTGCCCTTCACATCCCGCAGCGCCAGTTCTGCTTACCAAAAGTGGCCCACTAGGCACTTGCATTCCATGCCGGGCTCCACGCCAGCGAGCCAATGCTTTTTACCCATTTAAAGTTTGAGAATAGGTTGAGATCGTTTCGGCCCCAAGACCTGTAATCATTCGCTTTACCAGATAAAACCGGGGGCTCCGAGCGCCAGCTATCCTGAGGAAAACTTCGGAGGGAACCAGCTACTAGATGGTTCGATTAGTCTTTCGCCCCTATACCTAGGTCGGATGACCGATTTGCATGTCAGGACCGCTACGGACCTCCACCAGAGTTTCCTCTGGCTTCGCCCTGCCCAGGCATAGTTCACCATCTTTCGGGTCCTATCACGCACGCTCATGCTCCACCTCCCCGACGGAGCGGGCGAGACGGGCCGGTGGTGCGCCCGCCATTTAAAGCGCGGCAGGATCCCACCTCAGCCGGCGCGCGCCGGCCCTCACCTTCATTGCGCCTCAGGGTTTCGCTCGGCCCTCCGACTCGCGCACGTGTTAGACTCCTTGATCCATGTTTCAAGACGGGTCGGGTGGGTCACCGACCTCACCGCAGACCCCTGGCGCCCGGCGTGGGCCTCCACGCCCAGCGGTGCGATGTGGTCGGGGCGCAATGAGAACAGTCCGCCCAAGTTAACAGTCGCGCTGGGAGCAGGGGACCCCGTCCCCCCTCTAACCCCCCCAGCGTGCCCGAGGGGCATCCGGGAACGGGTGCCCGAGGGAGGGCAAGGTTGCGGTCGAATTTCCCTCGGCCCCACGGACACGGCGTTGCTGCTGCCAGGGGGGCTGTAACACCCTCTGCCAAAGTGGAGGGCCACCTGCCACCCCGAAGCCTTCCCAGCCGACCCGGAGCCGGTCGCGGTGCACCTCCGCAGAGGAAATGCACCCTGCGGGGGGCGGGTAGGGCCCGGGCACCAGTCCCGCGGAGGGGATCTGGAACTCCCGGGCCACCGACCTTCCCACCGTGTTGAATCCTCTGGGCGGACTGCATCAATCAATCAATCAATCTTATAACTTGTAAAGCGCACTACATACCCGGGCGGGTTTCAAGGCGCTGGGGGGGGAAGCTGTTACTGGTCGAAGAGCCATGTCTTGAGTTGTCTCCTGAAGGTCAGCAGGTCTTCGGTTTGACGTAGGTGGAGGGGGAGGGTGTTCCAGGTCTTGGTGGCGCGATGGGAGAAGGATCTGCCTCCGGAAGTAGTTCTCCGGATGCGTGGGACCATGGCTAGGGCGTGGTCCACGGAGCGGAGTTGTCTGTTGGGTACGTAGAAGGAGAGTCGGCTTTTGAGTTAGGCTGGGCTGGTTTTGTGGAGTGCCTTGTGTGCGTGGATCAGGAACTTGAAGGAGATTCTTTTGTCGACGGGGAGCCAGTGCAGGTTCTTCAGTTGGGGGGTGATGTGGTCGCGGCACGGGACGTCTAGGATCAGGCGTGCAGAGGCATTCTGGATTCTCTGTAGTCTGCTGATGAGCTTGGACGAGGTTCCGGCGTAGAGGGCGTTTCCGTAGTCGAGCCTGCTGCTGACCAGGGCCTGGGTGACTGTTTTCCTCGTGTTTGTCGGGATCCATCTGAAGATCTTGCGGAGCATGCGGATGGTGTTGAAATAGGTGGAGGAGACTGCGTTGACTTGTTTGGTCATGGAGAGTTTCGAGTTGAGGATGACTCCCAGGTTGCGTGCGTAGTCGGTGGGGGCGGCCGGGGGGGACCCCAGTGATGTGGGCCACCAGGAGTCGTCCCAAGCGGAGGGGTTGGGCCCGAGGATGAGGATTTCCGTTTTGTCTGTGTTCAGTTTGAGGCGGCTGTCCTCCATCCAGCCGGCGACGGCCTTCATTCCCTGGTGGAGGTTGGATTTGGTGGTGAGGGGGTCCTTGGTGAGGGAGAGGATCAGCTGAGTGTCATCGGCGTAGGAGATTATGTTGAGGTTTTGCTGTTGGGCGATGCGTGCTAGTGGTGCCATGTAGACGTTAAATAGCGTCGGGCTGAGGGAGGATCCTTGGGGAACGCCGCAGATAATCTTGAAGGCCTCGGAGCGGAAACGGGGGGAGGCGGACTCTCTGAGTTCTGCCGGAGAGGAAGGAGGTGGTCCAGTCCAGGGCCTTGTTTCGGATCCCTGCGTCGTGGAGGCGCGTTCGTAGTGTGCGGTGGCAGACGGTGTCGAAGGCGGCGGAGAGGTCCAGGAGGATGAGGGCCGCCGTCTCGCCTTTGTCTAGCAGGATCCTGATGTCATCTGTGGCGGCGATGAGGGCGGTCTTGGTGCTGTGGTTGCTGCGGAACCCTGATTGTGACGGGTCTAGGATGTTGTTGTCTTCGAGGTGTCACGTGAGCTGGGTGTTTACTATCTTCTCGATGACCTTAGCTGGGAACGGGAGCAAGGAGATGGGCCGGAAGTTCTTGAGGTCGCCACTGCATGGACCCCACCCGTTTACCTCTTGATGGTTTCACGCCCTCTTGAACTCTCTCTTAAAAGTTCTTTTCAACTTTTCCTTATGGTATTTGTTGGCTATCGGTCTCGCACCCGTATTTAGCCTTAGATGGAGTTTACCACCCGCTTTGGGCTGCATTCCCAAGCAACCCGACTCCGAGAAGACCCGATCCCGGCGCGCCGGGGGCCGCTACTGGCCTTACACCGTCCGCGGGGTGAGCCTCGATCAGAAGGACTTGGGCCTCCTGAGCGACGCCGGGGTGTGGGTCTTCTGTACGCCACATTTACCGCGCCCGCCGCCGGGCGGGGCTTCGGCACTTGGCTCTTCCCTCTTCACTCGCGGTTACTGGGGGAATCCTGGTTAGTTTTGTGTCCTCCGCTTAGTAATATGCTTAAATTCAGCGGATCGCCACGTCTGATCTGAGGTCGTAGTCGGAAGAAGACGCCTGAGCATAAAGGGGGTTGCCGGGGAAGGCCAGGCCCCTGCCGGAGAAGGGGCCTGGTGTCCTGGCAGCGCACGCGCCCTCTTTCCCCGGATCGGATCTGGAGGGGTTTTGCCCTCCCCGGGAAGCCGGCCATGGAGGTGGACGCCCGAGGCGCGTGCGCGCGGGCAGTCGGTGAGGCACCACAGACAGTCACGTGCGACACGCAGCCAGGCACCCCGGGACGGGCCTGGGGCGGACCGGTTGCCAGGCCCCTTCTCAGGGCCAGGCACGCTGGAGGTGTACCTCCACGGCAGGACCCGGCGAGGGACCCTGCCACGGGCGATCGGAGGAGTCTGACCTTGAGGGGGGATGAAGGGAAGCGGAGCTAACCCTGCGACGGCCCCAGCCACGTCCCGGGGGAGCCCCGGGGCAATTGACGAGCGAGTGACCCTCAGACAGGCGTAGCCCCGGGAGGAACCCGGGGCCGCAAGGTGCGTTTGAAGTGTCGATGATTAATGTGTCCTGCAATTCATACTAATTCTCGCAGCTAGCTGCATTCTTCATCGACGCGCGAACCAAGTGATCCACCGCCAAGAGTCACAGGCAACTTTTCGAAAACGTTCGCCCACTTGTGGGTGCAGGAGAGGTGGGAGGAAGGAGACGCCGTCCGTCTGCCACCCGTGCGGCGAGACGGCCCGTGCGCCCCGTTCAAGGCCTCTCCTCTGGGAGAAAAAAACATCACCAGGCGCTCGGCCCAGGAGTCCCCCACCACCCAGGAGTAACTGGGAGGGACCGCTTGAGTCTTCAAACCCCTCGGCCCGGCTGCACGGGACCGGGTCAAACCGGGTACCTGGCATCAAGGGAGGATCGCCCCACCTGCACCTCAGCCGTCTGTCGCCGGGCATCACCGAGCCGTGCACCGAGCACCCCTGCCCGTGCCAGAGGCGCCGGTAGGGAAGGGCCAGGCAGCTCCCTATCCCGCACGCCTCCCACCAAGTGGAGCTGGGGTCCCCTTGCAGGCTCTCGGCCCCTTCTCTTCCAAGCTGCCCTGCCACACGAGAAGGGCCCAACCTCAGTCGCCCGGATCTCGGACGGGCCAGGACGTTGGGGGCAGGAGGGCCCAGCCAGCAGCAGGTCCTTCTAGGGGGGTGGTACCAGCCCACTGCCATTCTGTTTACCCCCACCGCAGGGGTGGTGCCGGGTGAGCTTGTGTTCCATCTCGGGAGGGCCTACTGCTGTGCCCCTCCCAGAGAGGGACAGGGGACGGTCCCTCATGCTTTGGTCGGGTCCTCCCCGGTGGATGGGCCCCGCCGGAGGCCCGGTCCTCACCTGCCTCATGCGGCCATGGACCGCTCCACTAGCCGGGGCATGCCAGGGCAGGGCTGGGCACCTGTACTTACGGTGTGTGCTTCCAGGAGGTGGCCGAGGGCTTCAGACTGGCGCCGTCGGTCACTCAGGCTGCTCTGCCGTTAATGAGCCTTCCGCAGGTTCACCTACGGAAACCTTGTTATGACTTTTACTTCCTCTAGATAGACAAGTTTGATCGTCTTCTCAGCTCTCCAGCAGGGCCGTTGGGTCTCACTAAACCATCCAATCGATAGTAGCGACTGGCGGTGTTTACAAAGGTCAGGGACTAAACCAACGCGAGCTTATGACCCGCACTTACTGGGAATTCCTCGTTCATGGGAAATAATTGCAATCCCCAATCCCTGTCATGAACGGGGTTCAGCGGGTTACCCGCACCTGTCGGCGAAGAGTAGACACACGCTGATCCGTTCAGTGTAGCGTGCGTGCCGCATCGGACATCTAAGGGCATCACAGACCTGTTATTGCTCGATCTCGTGTGGCTGAACGCCACTTGTCCCTCTAAGAAGTTGGATGCCGACCGCTGGGGGTCACGTAACTAGTTAGCATGGAGGAGTCTCGTTCGTTATCAGAATTAACCAGACAAATCGCTCCACCAACTAAGAACGGCCATGCACCACCACCCACAGAATCGAGAAAGAGCTATCAATCTGTCAATCCTTTCCGTGTCCGGGCCCGGTGAGCTTTCCCGTGCTGAGTCAAATTAAGCCGCAGGCTCCACTCCTGGTGGTGCCCTCCGTCAATTCCTTTAAGTTTCAGCTTTGCAACCATACTCACCCCGGAACCCAAAGACTTTGGCTTCCCGGAAGCTGCTCGGCGGGTCATGGAAATAACGCCACCGGATCGCTAGTCAGCATCGTTTATGATCAGAACTACGACGGTATCTGATCATCTTCGAACCTCCGACTTTCGTTCTTTGTTAATGAAAACATTCTTGGCAAATGCTTTCGCTTTGGTTCGTCTTGCGCCGGTCCAAGAATTTCACCTCTAGCGGCACAATATGAATGCCTCCGGCCGTCCCTCTTAATCATGGCCCCAGTTCCGAAAACCAACAAAATAGAACCGGAGTCCTATTCCATTATTCCTAGCTGAAGTATTTAGGCGACCTGCCTGCTTTTTACACTCAAATGTTTTCAAAGTAAACGCTTCGGACCCCAAGGACACTCAGTCAAGAGCATCAAGGGGGCGCCGAGAGGCAGGGGCTGGGACAGGCGGTAGCTCGCTTCGCCGCGGACCGCCCAGCTCGATCCCAAGATCCAACTACGATCTTTTTAACTGCAGCAACTTTAATATACGCTATTGGAGCTGGAATTACCGCTGCTGCTGGCACCAGACTTGCCCTCCAATGGATCCTTGTTAAAGGATTTAAAGTGTACTCCTTCCAATTACAGGGCCTCGAAAGAGTCCAGTATTGTTATCTTTCGTCACTACCACCCCGAGTCGGGAGTGGGTAATTTGCACGCCTGCTGCCTCCCTTGGATGTGGTAGCCGTTTCTCAGGATCCCTCTCCGGAATCGAACCCTGATTCCCCGTTAGCCGTGGTCACCATGGTAGGCACAGAAAGTACCATCGAAAGTTGATAGGGCAGACATCCGAATGTATCGTCGCCGTCACGGGAACGTGCGATCGGCCTGAGGTTATCTAGAGTCACCAGAGCGGCCAGGCGAGCCCGAATTGGTCTTGGTCTGATAAATGCACGCATCCTGGGAGGTCAGCGCTCATCGGCATGGATTAGCTCTTAGAATTGCCACAGTTATCCAAGTAAAAGATGGAGCGATCAAAGGAACCATAACTGATTTAATGAGCCATTCGCAGTTTCACTGTACCGGCTGTGTGTACTTACACGTGCATGGCTTAATCTTTGAGACAAGCATATGCTACTGGCAGGATCAACCAGGTAACCGCACCTGCTGACGGGGTGGGGGGCCGCGTGCCAATCTCCCCGACCGGCAACCTTCACGCACCCCTCCCTCTCGGGAGCCTGCCAGGGGAAGGAGCCAACCCGCCTGGGCGGGAGGGCTCACTGGAGGGATGTGGAGAGGTCCAGTCGCATGGGCACCGGCAGGCCCAGCCGTCTCCCCCGGGAGGGAGAGGCAGGCTGAGGCGCAGCCTGAGCGAGATGCAGGGGTGCCAGAGCCTGGCTGCAGCAGCACCCCTCGGAACAGTCATTCCGAGCTGCTGTGGAAATGTGCTGGGCAGAGAGGGGTGACGGCGTGATGCGCGGGGCCTTCGGACCTGCTGAGCAGCAGCATCTAAGAGCCTGGCGCCACCCGACCCCTTCCGCTCGGGTCAGGCACCTGGGGGGTATGAGCTGCCGGGGCCGCTCGGCCTTCACTCTTCTGGGTAGGGTCTTCCACCAGGCGGCAGGCCCTCGAGTCAGACAGTCCATGCGGGGTGGAAGCGCTTTGCTCGGAACAACAGCCGAGGCTGGCCAAGCAGTCCATCCCTAAATGGACCAAGAGTGCCCAATCGATCAGAGTACGGCTGGGGCATCCCCTGGCAGGCAACCCTGCTCAGGGGGTATGCTGGTTTAGCGTCCCTACCTGCTCCCAGGGCAAGCAGACTCGGAGAAAAAGGACCATCAGGAAGGGGCTGAGAGGCAGGTGCGTAACCGGGCCCCTGGGGGCCCCGGCGGGCAGGCCCGGGTGCGGCCTTTCCTGTCCCAGCATCGCCAAACATCACGGAGGTCTAACTGAGCAAACTCGGAGAAAAAGGACCATCGAGAAGGGGCGGAGATCCCGTCCTGGGCACCCTGCAACACGGCAGGAGCCAGGATGGAGCGCGGGGTGGGGAGGCCACCCTCCCCGGGGCCCTCAGTGGCCCAGCCGGAGCTCCTGTACCCAGCCAAGCAAGGGGAGGCTCCCCGGCCACAACGGAACCCTGGCTCAGGCCTTTGGCAGGGCAGGGTGACGGGGCCCAGGGCCGGAGCCCCTGACCCGGGGCCCAGCAGGGCCCCTGTACACAGCCGGGGCTCCCATGCCCGAAGGTGCAGGGGAAGCCTCCCCGGGCCCACCAGACCCCGTCCCGGGCACCCTGCAACACGGCAGGACCCAGGACAGAGCCCGGGGTGGGGAGGCTGTCAGTGGCCTGGCCGGAGCTCCTGTAACCAGCCAAGCAAGGGGAGGCTCCCCAGCCACAACAGAACCCCGTCCCAGGCCTTTGGCAGTGCCGCAAGCCGGGGGACGGAGCCCAGGGCCGGAGCCCCCAACCCGGGGCCCAGCGGGGCCCCTGGACCCAGCCGGGGCTCCCAGGCCGAGAGGCGCAGAGGAAGCCTCCCCGGGCCTGCGGGACCCTGTCCCAGGGTTGTGGCATCATCCTGGCCCGTCCAGCTGCCGGCTGAGTACTGCTAGGCTGAGAAGGGTCCCAGATTACCCTGTCCCAAGTAATCCAGAGGAAGGCTACCCCCCTTTCTGGTAACCCACGTGCACCGCGAGGATCAGGGGACCCTAGGCGCGAACGTGCCCGACCTCCTGGAGCCCTGGCTCCAGGAGGCAAATGAGCCCTCGTTGGGACTTCCAGGCCAGCCCGGCCATCTGGTCGCCCCATTGGAAAGCATTGCATGCGACCAGATGGCCGAGGGGAGAGGTGCGACCAGATGGCCGGGACCGAAAGGACTCCCATCTGTCCAACCCCGAGCATTCGAGCTAGGGTTCCCGCCTGCCCATGCAGGGCTCAGGGCTCCGCTTTCCGGGGGCTCGGGGACCCCGGCTGGGACTCAAGCCCGGGGAAGGACCACCGGAGCCCTCAGGCCCGGACACCTGTGGGATGACTGCCTGGAAACCATGGAGCCCGTCCCGGGCACTTTGCCATGCCGCGGGCCAGAGGAGGGAGCCGCGGACGCCTAGGGAGGTGTTGCCCAGGCATAGCCCATCCAGTACCCGCATGAGAATGGCCATTCCCGGGAGGGGCGTCCCGGCATACCCTGCCCCTAGTAATCCGGAGGAAGGCTACCCCCTTTCTGGTAAACCGTGCGCACCGAGTGATTGAGGGAACCCTAGGCACAAAGGCGCCCAACCTCCTGGAGCCCTGGCTGGGATCGTGGAGGCAAATGAGCCCTCATCTGGACTTCCAGGCCGGCCCGGCCATCTGGTCACCCCATTGGAAAGCATTGCGTGCGACCAGATGGCCAGGACTGAAATAACGCCAATCTGTCCGCCC
Organism: Triturus cristatus; assembly: GCF_964204655.1. Taxonomy (NCBI): domain Eukaryota; kingdom Metazoa; phylum Chordata; class Amphibia; order Caudata; family Salamandridae; genus Triturus; species Triturus cristatus. Next base: position 721,573,284 of record NC_140579.1, read on the forward strand.
TAACCTTCGTGGGATCGTTCCCACCTGCCCTTGCAGGGCTCGGGCCTGCAGGGCATGGGGACTGCAGGGCTCGGGGGCTGCAGGGCTCCTGGGCTGCAGGGCTCTGGGGCTTGGGGGCTGCAGGGCTCGTGGGCTGCAGGGCTCGGGGGCTGCAGGGCTCCGGGGCAGCAGGGCTCCGGGACTGCAGGGCTCTGGGGCTGCAGGGCTCCGGGGCAGCAGGACTCCGGGGCTGCAGGGCTCTGGGGCTGGAGGTCTGCAGGGATCGGAGGATGCAGGGCTCGGGGGGGGCTCGGAGACCCCGCGCTGGGCCTCAGGCATGGGTCTGTTGCCTAGGGTGGTGTTGCCCAGGCATAGCCCATCTAGTCCCTGCATGAGAATGGCCATTCCTGGGAGGGGCGTCCCGGCAAACCCTGCCCCTAGTAATCTGGAGGAAGGCTACCCCCCTTTCCGGTAAACCGTGCGCACCGAGTGACGGGGGGACCCTAGGCCTGGACGCACCCGACCTCCTGGAGCCCTGGCTGGGATCGGGGAGGTGCATGAGCCCCCATCGGGACTTCCAGGGCAGCCCGGCCATCTGGTCGCCCCATTGAAAAGCATTGCATGCGAACAGATGGCCCAGAGGATTGGTGCGACCAGATGGCCGGGACCAAAATGACGCCAATCTGCCCGCCCTGAGCCTTCACGGAAGGGCTCCCGCCTGCCCTTGCAGGTCTTGGGGGCTGCAGGGCACGGGGACTGCAGGGCTCGGGGGCAGCAGGGCTCGGGGGCTGCAGGGCTCGGGGGCTGCAGGGCTTGGGTGCTGCAGGGCTGCAGGGCTCGGGGCTGCAGGGCTCGGGGGCTGCAGGGCTCCGGGCCTGCAGGGCTCCGGGGCTGCAGGGCTCGGGGGCTGCAGGGCTCCGGGGCTGCAGGGCACTGGGGCTGCAGGGCTCGGGTGCTGCAGGGCTCTGGGGCTGCAGGGCTCAGAGACCTCACGCTGGGCCTCAGGCATGGGGAAGCCCACAGAGGCTCCCTGGGCCCGGACGCCTGGGGACCCATGGAGCCCGTCCCGGCCTCTTTGCCTCACCGCGGGCTGGAGGAGGGAGCCCCGGACGCCGGGGAGGTGTCGTCCGTGCTTAGCCCATCTGATCCCCGCCTGAGAACCGCCATTCCCAGGAGGGGCATCCCGGCATACCCTGCACCTAGTAATCCAGAGGAAGGCTACCCCCCTTTCTGGTAAACCGTGCGCATCGAGTGACGGAGGGGACCCTAGGCCCAGACGCACCTGACCTCCTGGAGCCCTGGCTGGGATCGGGGAGGCGAATGAGCCCCCATCGGGAATTCCATGTCAGCCCAGCCATCTGGTCGTCCCATTGGAAAGCACTGCGTGCAACCAGATGGCCGAGGAAAAGGTGTGACCAGATGGCCGAGACCGAAAGGACTCCCATCTGCCCGTGCCGAGCCATACCAGTAGGGCTCCTGCCTGCCCTTGAAGGGCTCCTGTGCTCTGCACCAGGGACCCTTGTCTGGGCAGATGGACACTTGGCAGGCCGCAGGACGTGGGCTCCCAGGCCCTGACCGAAACTCAGGAGGCCCTTGGCCAGTCCCTGCTTCTCAACGCAGCCAGGCCGGAGAGCCTGCCCAAGCACGGGGGACCCCTTTCCCGGGCACACGGTCCCTCAGGTTGTGCGCTCGTTTTCCACAAATATTTTCAAAATCTGCGTAGTGGTGCTACGCAAAGTCCGCCCAGCCCTACCCAAAACCCTAAATCTACCCCAGCACGACCCCCTAAACTACCCAAACACCACTGCACTACCCAAAACCCTAAAACTATACCCCCAGCACGAACCCCTACACTACCCAAACACCACTGCACTGCCCTAAACCCTAAAACACTACCCCCGGCAAGACCCCCTACACTACACAAACACCACTGCACTGCCCTGAACCCTAAAACATTACCCCCAGCACGACCCCCTACACTACACAAACAACACTGCACAACCCTAAACCCTAAATCTACCCCAAGCACGACACCCTACACTACACAAACATCACTGCACTACCGTTATCCCTAAAACACTACCACCATCACCACCCCCTACACTACACAAACACCACTGCACTACCCTAAACCCTAAAACACTACCCCCAGCACGACCCTCTACACTACACAAACACCACTGCACTACCGTAAACCCTAAAACATTACCCTCAGCACGACAACCTACACTACTCAAACACCACGGCACAACCCTAAACCCTAGAAAAGTAACCACCACCCCATGCCCATTCCCCCTTACCTCTTACTCCTCGTGGTTCCTCTCTCCTCATGGTTCCTGCTTCATGTCATCTCTGAGGGGCGGTGCACGTCGTTGTGAGGAAACGGAACAGCCTCTGTTTCCTTACAACGATGTGGATAGTCTACATTTTTTTAGAACTCATGGTCATTTACCATACATACCTTTACAACAAAATTTGTTGTAAAGGCATGCGTGGTAAATGACCATGCGTTCTAAAAAATGCGTAGTAATGACTTCGCGATGTACAACGCATGCATGGTAATGCATGCATTGTAATGGTATCGCAAAGTAAAAAAATTGTTGTAACGGCTGTTTACTGATCGAAGCTGGCCCCTGTTCTTCAGTGAGTCGTTTTTTTTGATAAATTAGGAGGAAGGAATGTGTTTTTTTTTCCCGAAAAGTGCATTCCCGGCTGTTGTATTGTGAAAGTGTCCGCGTGGCCTGGTTTCACTTCCGGTGAGAGAGTGGAAGAGTCTGTTTGGATCTAAAGGGGTTCTGTTGTTGGACAGGGCCGGTGTGACAGGTCATCAGAAAACACAGCTAATGGAAAGCGTTGTCCCCAAAGTGTGAAGCAGTGCCATGAGAGGTCAACGAGTGTGCGTCCCACCGCAGTATGACCGTACCTCGTGATCCATGTGCCGCCTCCAGTGTACGGAGGGCAGAAGTGGCATCCATTACAGGTCCTCTTGAAGACCGTTGTAGCACTAATTCTACATTTTGGAACTAGGGCATTTTGACCTTGTTGTTCCTGCCAGATACAAAGAAAAGATCCTGTGTTATTCAGTGCCCTCGTTACCTTTTCTGTGGGTAGTGGTGCTTGTCGCTTCGCTGCCCCACCGGTGCACATGACTGGGCTCCCCACCTCGTGTGCCATCTGCAGGGCCTCTGCCCTCGGATCACTGGTTTCGGTTTCTGCAGTGGTAACATAAACAGTTGCTCCCAAAGGCCTAGCCTGAACACTTAGGTGAATATTAAGCCTGGGCGGAATTTGCGAAAGTGCCTTTCGCAAAATATCGCGAAACGGCAAAAAATCTCCGCGATCACGCGAAATTTCGCTTGATCGCAGAGATTTTTGTGTGCTGATTAATGCGTTACTGAATTTGACCTTCAACTCGGGCACCTGCTTTATTTATATCTGTAAGACTTACAGATATAATTAAAGCAGGTGCCCGAGTTGAAGGTCAAATAGTTAAGTGCTTCCTGTTGCGGTTTAATTTTTGTGACAGGAGCATCGTGCCAGAATGAATCATGCCCTGCATATTTATCCAAGAAGATGCCACCGTTTTGTGCAATACCTCTACTCAACTGGAGTACTTTCTGCTGGCTAATCAGTAAGTGCTACGCTACCTCGTTGGGTAAATGTATAGTGCTTTTCCTACACTACAGCTGCGTAAAGGGCCAGAAGAGTTGTCTACAGCGACCATGTGTGTCTGTAACGTTGCCACAGCGCCGACGGGCGCCGGGGTCCCTCGAGTGAGCTGTCCATCATAGTGGGGGAAAGGGCAGGAAGATGTTGCACACTGCTGGTGTGTGGGCCGGTGCCAAACAGGCGGGGCTTCCATGCAGTTCTCATGTCTCTTGTTTATAAAGGGCCAGAGACCGATCAGAGCAGCAGATGAGGAGACAGAACCTCCTGGTGTCAGGAATTACACGGGGATTGCGCTCGAGAAACTCATGAGTGAACAGAGCGCCATCAAGGATTACAGAAAATTGTTGACGGTAGATATGGGGAGAAAGCACATTTGCCTAGCCTCCACTGTGTGCTGATTAATGCGTTACTGAAAGTGACCTTCAACTCGGGTACCTGCTTTATTTATATCTGTAAGACTTACAGATATAAATAAAGCAGGTGCCCGAGTTGAAGGTCAAATACAATAAGTGCTTCCTGTTGGGGTTTAATTTTTGTGACAGGAGCATCGTACCAGAATGAATCCTGCCTTGCATATTTATTCAAGAATATGCCACTGTTTTGTGCAATACCTCTACTCAACTGTAAGGTTGGACGACAATTTCCGTTCCCTCGCGGAACGCGAAAATGTCGATATTTTCCCAATTTCCGTGAGCAGAACGGAAATTGTCGTCCACCCTTAGTAAATATCCCCTGTGCCAGCATTCCAGGGAATTTCTTTCCTAGCTCTCCCACGTCGATGGCGATGTCATAATAGCACGGCTCCGCTTGCGACACCGTATGACGTCATAGGAGCCATAAGAGGACCTCGTCGGTGTGCTGACGTCAGTTCCACCCACTTTTTCCGTGCCACCGAGGTAAACAGGTGGGCCGACACATTTTCACATGTATACATAGTATACTAAATATATATATATATATATGTATATATATATATATATATATATATATATATATATATATATATATATTTATATATATATATATTATCTACTGGCGGTCGCCAGTAGATAGTTATAGTTAGGACCTATTTTCCATAGGAAATACGCAACATTCTATTGGGAATGTCTTTGGCACCGATTGACGAATCTTTGTGAAATTTTCCAAACATTTGGCCAGCTCCGCTCCGCTCCTACCCTGAAAGTTTTGCGGTGATCCATGATGCAGGGGGGCGAGAAAAAAGGGGGGTCCCAAAACGCGTTTTCCCCATGCAATTTTCCATAGGATCTGTTGTCGCAGTTACAGCCCGAACCGCTGAACGGAATGACACCAAATTTGGCAAAGAGGTAGTCCTCAGTTCGGACTCGTGCCTTTTGCATATTTGGTGTGAATCTGTTCAGTAGTTCCTGAGAAAATTAGGGTAAAAAAGTTAGTGATATCTATGGCCGCGGAGGTTCCGCGGACCGTACCCTCACCGTAAGCGCACCCTCCCCGAACGGAGCGCGCAGCCCCCGATCGCGCGCTGTATGCTATAGGCTGTCGAGCGTCTCTCTACATTCGAAACCAGGAACTGTTGGCGGACATTTTCTGCCTCGGTAGAAGCGAGGCTGAAGATGGAAGGGAATAAGTGTGTAAAAGATATAAAGGAGGCAGAGTGGAAATACTCTGACCCTCTAGATCTGCTTAGGGGGTCCCAGAAGGACCCCCTGTGGCCCCCCTGATTTTTTTTTTAAAAAGCGGCGAAATGCGCGCACGGTGCACGCATTCTATCACGTTGGATGCACGGATTCTCTCACGGTGGGTTCGCGGATCCAAGGGAAAAAAAATGAAATTGTTGGGAGATAAAGATTAAGCTTAAGTGTTTTGTTCTTGAGTGGCTCTAAAAAGAGCCGTTGTGTTCATTGAGAGTTTTTGGTACTTATAAGTAAGTACCTATACAGATTCTAAAGTTGTTGAGGAAGACTCTGTTTCCTTCATCAGTAAAGTGTACTCCATCTCTCCTATATATCTCTTGCATATGAAAGCGCAGATTGTTATTGTAAATGGACCCCATTCTGTAGTCTCGGAGAAAAGCAGAAACAGATTTATTCACATGTTTCCTAGCTTTCTCAATCTGTGGATAAAAATGATCGGACCAGTTCCATTTCTGCCTTTGGCATATGTTAGAATACACAAAGGCAGTTTTAGGGAAAAGTGAAATCAGTTGTGCAAAGGTGTCCTTCATAAGCATTTCCAGACCTACCCCAGTCAAAGTGCCTAGGTCATTGCCACCACAGTGCACTATTATGAGGTCAGGGTGTTGGATTTGCATGAAGGATATCACCAATGGCATCAATTGGTGCCACTTTACCCTCTCTGTCCAATCCATTTAATGTCTACATTTGGCAAACCTAGGTCTTTGTGAATGTCTTTGTTTTCTGCATACCTTTGGCTCCAGAAAATGTAGCTGTGTCCCACAATCCACACTGTAAGCATCTTGTAAGGAGGTCTGGATGCACTCAGATGGTCTCTGTAAATGAAATGGCAGTTTGGAAAGTAAGATGTTTCTAAAATGGTGGCTAAGATGCAATTTTGAAAAAAGACAAGAAATCCTTGGTTGTTTAACAACCTTCTACACTGAAAGGTAGGGTGCATGTTTCTGTTTTTTAAACGTATGATTCTTATTGGTTAACAAAAAGTGCGTGAAAGGAACATTATATATGATAAGCTGATATGTTGAGAAGTCAAGCACACTTGCTGTTTTGATTAGCAACATTGTGTGTGCTGAACTTGTGACCTGTGTGCTCAGTACAGTGTTCCATGACCTGCTTCTATGGTAACGGGCAGAAGGCAGATTGGGGGAAGGGTTGAAGTTGATGTCATTTGGAAAGGGTTGAAATGTTTAACCAATAGAAATGTGTGTTTGCTTTTGAATTTATGTGGGAAGGAATGTGATTTGATGTTTGCATGTATATGTGTGGAAAATGAGAGGGAAACTTTGCCATTCTTTGGATCTGCTGACAGGTGCACAGTGCAGAGATTCTGTATAAGAAAATCTGGTGTGTGACTGATATCTAGTGTGTGACTGATATACTTCTTAATCTACAAAACATCTTGAAAGGTGAGTTATTTAATTGTGAGGGGATGTATGTAGACTATTTTTATTTTAATCAGACTAATGTATTTTTTCTGCTAAAGTGTAGGGAGTATTTTTTGTCTCTACAATCTTATTGACAGTGTGTGTGCATGTGGAAACCATTTTGTGATAAGGATTTGTGTTTTTTCATGTTTTTGTAGACAGATAACTATGCAGTTCTTATATTTTGGTAGATTTAGAAACCACTTATTGTTTATGAATTTGTGAAATTAGTTATGTTTCTGCAGTAAAATGTAGTAGATGGAGAAATGTGTTTTGGTATAGTGCAAGGGATAGTGTTGTTTGTCTAGAATCACACAGATAGCCTGTGAGCATTTGGGAACCACTGTGGAGAAGCGTTTGGTAACATCGTGCATTTGCTGACAGATAACTGTTTTGAAACTTGTCATGTTGTCAAGTTTTAGTAGCATTAGAACACCGTTATGGCTTATGCTTTCATTAAATGAGTTAGGTATTGACAGTAAAATGTAGTCGTGAAATATGTAGATTGTGTGCAGTTCCCTTACCACTTCCAGTGTAGTGAATGAGTTTTGGTAAACTCCTAGGGATACTGGTGCTTGTCTAGAATCACACTGTGAGTCTTTGTGCATTTGGGAACCACTGTGAAAGAAGCGTTTGGTAACATTGTGTATTTGCTGACAGAAAACTGTTTTAAAACTTGTCATGTTGTCAAGTTTTAGTAGCATTAGAAGCCAGTCTTTGCTTATGTGTTGATTAAATGAGTCAGGCATTGACACTAAAGTGCAGTCGTGAAATATGTAGATTGTGTGCAGTTCCCTTACCTCTTCCACTGTAGTGAATGAGTTTTGGTAAACTCCTAGGGATAGTAGTGCTTGTCTAGAATCACACTGTGAGTCTGTGTGCATTTGGGAACCACTGTGAGAGAAGCGTATGGTAACATCTTGTATTTGCTGACAGATAACTGTTTTAAAACCTGTCATGTTGTCAAGTTTTAGTAGCATTAGAAGGCAGTCTTGGCTTATGTGTTGATTAAATGAGTCAAGCATTGACATTAAAGTGTAGTCGTGAAATATGTAGATTGTGTGCAGTTCCTTTACCAGTTCCAGTGTAGTGAATGAGTTTTGGTAAACTCCTAGGGATAGTGGTGCTTGTCTAGAATCACACTGTGAGTCTGTGCATTTGGGAACCACTGTCAGAGAAGCGTTTGGTAACATTGTGCATTTGCTGACAGAAAACTGTTTTGAAACCTGTCATGTTGTCAAGTTTTAGTAGCATTAGAAGCCAGTCTTTGCTTACGTGTTGATTAAATGAGTCAGGCATTGACACTAAAGAGCAGCCGTGAAATATGTAGATTGTGTGCAGTTCCCTTATTACTTCCAGTGTAGTCAATGAGTTTTGGTAAACTCCTAGGGATAGTGTTGCTAGTCTAGAATCACACTGTTAGTCTCTGTGCATTTGGGAACCACTGTGAGAGAAGCGTTTGGTAACATCGTGTATTTGCTGACAGATAACTGTTTTAAAACCTGTCATGTTGTAAAGTTTTAGTAGCATTAGAAGGCAGTCTTTGCTTATGTGTTGATTAAATGAGTCAGGCATTGGCACTAAGGTACAGTACCATGTAGTATTGTCTTTACTGCCCCAGAACTGAAAATGTAAAATTTTTACCCAGGCACTGTCCTAGAAGTAGTCTGATGATTTAATCAGTTTCTAATTCCTTATGTTGTGAACCATTCATTACCAAATAGACTGCTTGAAATGTCTATGCAGTATGTATGTAGTTCTCTAACCACCTACACAGTTGTTTTTCACACCTTCAATTCTCTAGACAGTATCCATACACTTCCAGGAAACACCCTGTCACTCTCTTTCTAGTCTTCTAGTGGCCCTTTTCAGCACCATGTAGTAATTCATTCACTGTGCCAAAACCCAACCATTTATAAATTCACCAAGACACTCTCTTTCTAGTACTCTAATGATTCAGTTACTGTCTAAGTATTCATGCACTGAGCCAGGAATTAGCACATGGACTGCTTCAAACCCCTATGCACTATGCATGCAGTCTTTTAACCACCTAGAGATTTGTCTTTTATACTTTCAATTCCCTAGTCAATATCCATATAGTCCCGCAAACATCTTGTCACTCCCTTTGCAGTCTTTTAGTGACCTTTTTAGTACCAAGTACTAATTAATTCCCTGTGCGAAAAGTCTACCAGTTATAAATGCATCCAGGCAGTCTCCTTGCTGTAGTCTAATCATTCAGTCAGTACCCAAGTACTCATGCAGTGAGCCGGGCCTTAGCACATGGACTGCTTTAAATGCCTATCCACTATGCATTCAGTTCTCTAATCAGCCTCACAGTTGTCTTTCGCAGCTTCAATTCCCCAGTTAGTATTCATACACTTCTAGCAAACACCCTGTTACTCACCCAGTGTGTCTCTTTTTAGTACTGTAATCATTCAGTTAGTTAGCATGTAGTCTTTTAGTGAGGTAGGCTTTAGGGCATGAACTGCTTCAAAGTAGTATGCATTATGTATGTAGTGTTTTAATCATCATCACACTTGTGGTTCAGGGCTATAGTTTTTTTGTCTGTTTTTATATCAAATGTGTTTGAACAGTAATGGAATATTGTAAATTTGAAAGTTATTAATATACATTTATTTGTGACTCTTTTTTGCAGATACTGTTTTTCAACGTTAAAATCGAGAAAGTATGCCAGAAAAAAAAGAAAAAGAAAAGAACAGAGACAGGAGGATTATTTGAAGAAACATGAACCACGAGTATTGAATGAAAAAGATAATGTGGCTAAAAGGAAAAAATCTTCTGGTAAGATTACGAAGCAATTTATTAAAAATGTTTGTAGGAGCAAGCAGAATGTAGAGAATGCTGCAACTTCAAATAATTTTTTAAGGAAGGAAAAAAATCAAAATAGGAGGAAAAGTAAAAAAGCAAATGTTCAGTCAAAGGAGATAAAGTATGGTAAAAGAAGACAAAATCAGTATAAGGAATTACACAAAAAAATATTTTACAAGAGAGTAGTGCATAATTTGCTGAAAGATGTGAAGAAATATAAAAAGAGAGCTTTATTTTATAAAAAGAAGAAGCATATTGAAACATTGTGGAAAAGGCTTTTGAAGTAAAAAGGAAACTGTTTATTTTAGTGTTAAACAGAATTCGATCACTAGATAAACCAATCCATGTAATGAAGGCCAAAAGTAGGAGGAAAAGAGTTATTAAAAAAAAAAATTGTGATTTTTTTTGGGAGAATGGAAACACAGTTCTAGTTCAGAGCCTTTTTTTAATGAAGAGAGTTATTCACTAAGTGAAAAATAATTGTATGCAGTTGACACCAGTGGTAGAGGTTATGAGGTTAGTGATGGTTGTCCAATGGAGAAAGAGAAAATGGTTGAAAGAAATGCAGAAGAAGTGATAGCTGATGAAGTTTTAGGGAGACGTGCTAAAAACCCTGTGTACACTTGGGATTGCAGTAGTGTTTGTAGTGTACGACAGGAATCTATTGAAAAATTATGTAGTTTTTTACGGGTCTATACTAAAAAAAGTGTAAAACAAAAGATTAAGCTGTTGCAAGGACTAGACCCTTGCAGAGTGAGAAAACATACTGGTTTGCAAGGTCATTCTCTGGCTTGTCTTTCTAGGAAAGTTTGTGAAAGTGTTTTTCACCATTTCAGAATGCTGGCAGTACATCATTCTCAAATGCGGAAGTTAGTGAGAAGGTTGTACTATGCAAAAAGTCCAGCACTAAAGTTAAGTGAGTTGAACAGTGCTCTTTTGCCTGGGTCAGTTTCAGATGTGAAGCAGGTCTGTGAGGATATTGAGTTTTGTTACTTTGGGCCTCAGCAAGAGAGTGAAGAAACTGACACATTAGTAGAACAAAATGATGAAGACAATGTAGAACCTGTAATTACAGAAAAATTTGAGGATGAAATCACAAAGTTTAAGGTAATTTCAGGTGAAAGACCAAATGTTTCTTGTATTTGTTGTCGGCGAAGTCACTATAAAAATCAGACTAGGGGTGTCAATCTGTATTTAAAAAGTGAAATAGAAGATAATGATAAGTGGATGGAATTTGCAACTTATTTGTTGGTAGAGGATTGTTTTGATTTGGGATGTGAGCAGCGTATTTGCAAATATTGTTATAATAAATTAGATGAGAATAAAATGCCTGCTAGAGCTGTTTATAATAATCTAGAGTTGGTTGCTATTCCTCCAGAGCTGATTGATTTAAATACGTATGAGTCTATTCTGATACAATGTGTTCACCCGTTTCAGGCTATTGTTTGTATGGAACAAGTAAATTACCTCCATCAGAGTTGCAAAGAGGATTGAAAGGAAGAGTTGTGTATTTACCATTAGATTTAAGGAAAAATGTTGAAACTATTGGTGTAGATCATGCAGAAAATGAGCCACTAGTCATTCTAGTTAATGGTGTTCCTACTAAGAATAAGAAAATCTGGCAAGAGTTAGTGGATGTTAGAAAAGTGCAAAAGGCATCATTGTATCTGATAACAAATTATGAGTACTATAGAATTGTGTTTGTTGGAGTAGAAGAAATAGATTTAGCAGAAGATAGTGAAACATTAAGTGGACAAATTGAAAAAGTGGACATGTCCAGATGTGAATAGATCTATGAACATTACAGTGTACATCCACTTCATTCCAAAGAGGTGATGGGGAATACAATTGAGTTGTTTCAAATGAAAAAAGCAACAGGAAGTCCCATGAGTGTATGGGAAGAGAGCTTGGAAGTTCGTTGTTTCCCGCAGTTGTTTCCAACAGGAAAAGGTGGACGATATGATGAACGTCCTGTGCAGATTCCTGCATCTGAATATCGGACAACAAGATTATATGCAGAAGATCCAAGATTTCGACAATGTATCCCTTATATGTTTCATCTTCTGTTTGAAAGTGACTTGTCTGGACTTTCATATGAAGTAAATCACATTTTAAAAACTGGAATGCATCTGCAAAATGTAACTGCAAAGGATTTTATGGATAAAGTTCATCAGAGAGATGAACATTTAGAATCTCAGTTGATTAATCTGATGGCATGTCAGCGTGGGACTAATGAATATTGGTACCGTCGACATGGAGAACTGAAATGTATGCTACGGAACTTGGGAACTCCTATGTGGTTTCTTCCCCTAAGCTGTGCTGAGTACGCTTGGGATGATTTACTTGAATTTCTTCGAGAGGCAAATTCCAATATAAATAATATTGAATACAAGGCACCTGGAGAATTGTGCTCTTTGGATCCTGTCAATGTATGCAGATATTTCAATCATAGATTTGAAGCTATGATGTCTTTCATCTGCAATAAAAAGAATCCTCCTCTTGGAGAAGTTGTGGATTTCTTTTGGAGAAAGGAGTATCAAACAAGAGGTGCTCCTCACATACATATGTTGTTATGGGTCAAGGATGCCCCCAAATTTGGAACAGATTCAGATGAAAGTGTTTTGTCTTTCATTGAAGATTATGCTACAAGTACTGTACCAAAGAGCAGAAAAGACAAAAACTTAAAAGAACAAGTCTTACGATTTCAAAGCCATAGGTGTGGAAAATACTGTCGACGAAAGTACAAGTCAAAGGATAAGTTCTATACCAAATGTCGTTTTGGATTTCCACGTCCTGTATTAGCGAAAGGAAGAGTGAACAGTTTCATGTCAGCTGTACGACATACCATCAAAAGAAAGTCTCCGAAAAATACCTACAACTTAATAAGAAGCGAAGAATCAAAATACATAAATGACTACAGCCCAGTTATTTTATCCATGTGGAATGCTAACATGGATATTCAGTATGTTGCAGACAATTCTATTGCTGTTGCTCGATATGTAACGTCTTACATTACTAAATCAGAAAAGACTGAATAGAAAGAAATGTGGGAAGAGATTTCTCACGAGAAGAATCTAAGTAAGAAATTATACAGTTTCAGTTTGAAAATGTTATCTCATCATGAAATTGGAGCATATGAACGTTCAGATCGGTTATCATCTGCAAGTCTATATTCCAAAAGTAGAAGAATCATTTGGGTGAGTCTAGATCTTGAGGAATGCGAAATCGGGTACTGAAATCTGTTCAAGAAGTTGAATATTTAGCAAAAAATGACCCTGAAAGTACAGATATTTTGAAAACCAATATTTTGGACACATACTATCCAAAGAGAAGTCATCATCTTGAGAACATGTGTCTCTATGAAGTGTTGCAAAACTACACTTTTAAACGGAATATTACAGGGAACATCAACGATGAAAAATATGGAGTGATTGGTTCTGAAGGATGTCTGGTGAAACAAAGGAAAGGAAATTTAATTAATCACAGAAAACTGAGTTGCGACACTGCTGACAAAAGGGAATTTGACTATTTAGCCCTTTTGCAAATGTTCAAACCATGGCGTTCTGAACTGGAATTACTTGGAGATTTTCCCAGCTATGAAGATTCATTTAATGCTTGTAAAGATAGCATACAATGCAGTGCTTTCGCAAATTATGTGAAAATGTTGAATGACGAAATTGATCAAGAAGCTACAATTGCAGATGAGATTGCTAGAGACAGTTCTCAAGACAGTCAAAGTTCTGCTGCACTGACTCAAGATCCACTAGGACAACCAATTGTTGAAAATGAAGCAGCAATTGCCATGAATGAGGTGGAAACAGCAATGTATCAAGCACAAGAAGATGCAATACAGTTAGGAAACTTGGAAGAGCAACTAAATGTTGAACAGAAACAAATATATCAGCAAGTGAAAGAGCAGATTGACCATGGATTACTTCATGAAAAGAGAGTGTGCTCATGTACATCATTTCAACCTATCCGAATGTATGTGAGTGGTCAAGCTGGAACAGGAAAGAGTTTCTTAATTAAAGTAATTACGAGTTATCTGCAAAAAACAACTGAGTCGCATTTGTCTTGTGTTGTCACTGCTCCAACTGGGTTGGCAGCACATAACATTAAAGTAATTACTTTACATCGTTTACTAATGCTGCCAGTAGAGCATGAGAACAAATTGGAATACCACAAGCTATCTGGAGAAGCTTGTTGTGAAGTTTCAAGAGTGCTGAAGAAAATGAAACTTCTCATTATTGATGAGGTGAGCATGTTTTCAAACTTGATGCTTGCCTTTGTGCATTTAAGAATGCAGCAAATTCTTAAAACAGAGTATGACGTGTTATTTGGAGGAAAACACGTCATAGTTTTTGGAATGTTAGAGAATATCTGTTCTGAAGGTATCAAGAAAAGAAAAGAACAAGATAATGTTGTGATTGCAGGTAAAAAGAAATTGGACACTGTTGAAGAGATTGTTGGTTATCCTTTTGAAAATAGTTCTGGTGTTAACTGCTAAGCTAATGTAGTGGTCAATGTTGTTTTTTATCTGGAAGGTTTGCAAGAGCAAATTATAGAGAATCGGCAAAAAAGATTTTGTTCTCTGTTGCATTCTGTTTATGAAAAATTGACACCAGATAGAAGTAAAATACAATCTGTTTCAGATGTTCGTAGTCTTTTGGATGTGTGTTCTGGTTCTACACAATTTACACAAAATATCCAACAAGATGCTCAGGAATTTTTAATGTATATGCTTACAATTTTTGAAAATGAAGGTGTAGAAATAGAAAATATTTTTGGCCTTTCTTACAAATGGGAACATTATTGTGAAAATTGCATGTGTAC